>NC_058520.1:597781254-598410504 GCF_904849725.1 Hordeum vulgare subsp. vulgare | reverse complement strand
TCAAGCAACGTGTCATGGTCTTTTAGTGGGCAAGGTAATACGAAACTATTCATAGTTTTAATTGGGGCTTTTCTTTAATTCATAGGATAGGAAAATTGCATAGGAATAGGAGGATTGGGAATTTCGAGAACATGTCATAGTTTCCCTGATTCATAGGAAAAATGCATAGGAAAATTGGGGCTTTTCTTGGATTCATAGGAATGGGGCTTTTCTTTGATTCATAGGAAGATTGCATAGGAATAGAAAATTGCATAGGAATAGGAGGATTATGAAAATTGCATAGGAATAGGAATAGGAGGATAGGAATAGGATAGGAAAATTGCGTAGGAATTTTCCTTGTAGTTGCATATTGACGATTGTGAGAACATGTCATAGTTTAGGGGCTTCTTTTGATTCATAGGATAGCTAGGAAATGCATAGGAAATAGGAAACTTGATATGATTCTTATTATACTTGTTATGATAGTTATTATACATGTGTCGAATTATACTTATTATGATTCTATTATAGTTGTTCTAAAATATACTTGTTGCAGTAGTATTTAACACATTTGTTTTATTTTTTTATTGCAGTAGTGACAAGCAATGTACAAAACTCATGGAGTTCTTTGCGAATGATAAGATCAAGATGAGGCGCACTTGGGGTATTGAGATACCAACTGAATGCCACATTGATCTTCAAGGCAGGTTCAGGCTTGAGCATGACAAGACATCAATGGCTTATATGGCAGTCGCCCTGATCGACGATGAGTACGCTGATATGAATACAAGATTCCCCAAGTCAAGGCACAAACTTTGGAAGAAGACCCCACTTGATCCTATCAACATTGAGTATGCAGCAATAGATGGGTACGTTGCATACGAGTTGTACCGCAAGATTGGAATCTGCAATTATGGGCAGCTTCACCTCATACCGCTAGTATCTCTTGTTTGGGGGTATTCTGGTCTGGACGACGAGTAGTGTTTGCAATGGCGAACACTTTTATCTCTATTATGTAGTGCCTGGGGGTCTCCTGATTCGTACGAGTAGCTTTGCAATCCGGAAGAGTAGGATTGGTATCTTCAATTATGCAGTACTTTCTGTAATGGATATCTAAACTATTATTTCTATTATGTCCCTGTTTAAATATGGTTTGTGTGTAAGAATATTTTAGGTAGGACATATAGGTTAGGCCTATGACCCTACCCTAGGGCTGTATCCCCGTCATTAGCCCCCGAATGGATCAGGATCCGAGTGGTGAAGGTGTCGATGTAAATCTTGTAGCAGCAGACCGAACTTGAATGTGCTTCAGGGCCTTATAGAATTATGCGTCGATTGAAGTCTCCATCATTCGCCCTGATCGATTCCGTTGAGTAGTACATCCGAGTGAACTTGAGAATTGAAGTAGTTCCTTACAGAATTGTGTGTCGATTGAAGTCTTCATCATTCGCCCTCACCGATTCCGCCGAGTAGTACGTCCGAGTGAACTTGAGAATTGAAGTAGATCCAGGATCTTGAGACTATGACTCATTGCTGGTAGTCGGTTGGAGTCTGTTGAATCTGTTGAACTTGAATATTGTTGCTGGACAAGACCAAACAAAATGTTTCTTTTTTGTATTTCTCTTCCAGTGGGGGCACTTTAGTGCACCCACTGCGTGTAGTCCCCGAGCCTCTGTCGGACTAGATGAGTCCGGCAGAGGGTTTAAGTCTTCCAGTGCTCGTCATGTCGAATGTTTGTTGAATCTGCATTATATGATTTCTGGATCAAAGTCGAGTCTCCGAGTGTATTTTTTTAACTTAGGCAATACGGGGTCACAGCTAAGTTCCCGAGTGTGGAGCGTGTATGTACTCGGAGTAGTTTTTAACTTAGGCGATACGGAGTCGCAGCTAAGTCCCCAAGTGTGGAGCATGTCCGCACTCAGAGTAGTTTTTAACTTAGGCGATACGGAGTCGCAGCTAAGTCGCCGAGTGTGGAGCATGTCCGCACTCGGAGTAGTTTTTAACTTAGGCGATACGGAGTCGCAGCTAAGTCCCCGAGTGTGGAGCATGTCCGCACTCGGAGTAGTTTTTAACTTAGGCGATACGGAGTGGCAGCTAAGTCCTGAGTGTGGAGCATGTCCTCACTCGGAGTTGTTTTTAACTTAGGCGATATGGAGTCGCCCCGAGTGTGGAGCATGTCCGCACTCGGAGTTGTTTTTAACTTCGGCGATACGGAATCGCAGCTAAGTCCCCGAGTGTGGAGCGTGTCAGTACTCGGAGTAGTTTTTAACTTAAGCGATACGGAATCGCAGTTAAGTCCCCGAGTGTGGAGCAGGTCCACACTCGGAGTTGTTTTTTAACTTAGGCGATATGGAGTCGCAGCTAAGCCCCCAAGTGTAGAGTGTGTCCGTACTCGGAGTAGTTTTTAACTTAGGCGATACGGAGTCGCAACTAAGTCCCCGAGTGTGGAGCGTGTCCGTACTCGGAGTAGTTTTTAACTTAGGCAATACGGAGTCGCAGCTAAGTCCCCGAGTGTGGAGCGTGTCCGTACTCGTAGTAGTTTTTAACTTAGACGATACAGAGTCGCAGTTAAGCCTCTCAGTGTGGAGCATGTCCGCACTTAGAGTTGTTTTTAACTTAGGCGATACAGAGTCGCAGCTAAGCCCCGGTGTGTGGAGCATGTCCGCACTCGGAATTGTTTTTAACTTAGGCGATACGGAGTCGCATCTAAGTCCCCGAGTGTGGAGCATGTCCGCACTCGGAGTTGTTTTTAACTTAGGCGATACGGAGTCGCAGTTAAGCCCCCAAGTGTGAAGCATGTCCATACTCACGGTAGTTTTTTACTTAGGTGATACGGAGTCGCGGCTAAGCCCCCGAGTATGGAGCATTTCCGTACTTAGAGTTATTTTTAACTTAGGCGATACGGAGTCGCAGCTAAGCCCCCGAGTGTGGAGCATGTCTGCACTCAAAGTTATTTTTAACTTAGGCGATACAGAATCAGAGCTAAGTTCCCGTGTGTGGAGTGTGTCCGTACTCGAAGTAGTTTTAACTTAGGTGATACGGAATCGCAGCTAAGCCAAGCGGTGGCGCGCGGGGCGGCCGAACGATGAAGACGTGCCACGCGGAGTAGCGATGTGTGGGGCATCCGAGTGAGGTAGACGAGTCCGGCTGAGTGGCAACGCGCGGCGAGGCCAAGTGATGTATGTCGAGGAAGCGTCCGACCCACTTACGGCACGTGGGGCGGCCGTGTCCAATGCGTCATTGAAGGGGCTTCCGAACACGTGAAAACGCATGAATGATTGTAGCGGCGACTGAGCCTGAGGAGCGACGAGGATGGCGCACGGATGCGTCGAGTGATCGCGTAACCTGTTATGAAAAATAGTACAAGCCAGCATAAAAGATACAGCAAAAAAGATACCTGTTATAGCAAAAATTAACATAATTATAGCAAAAATCAAACGCTGATTGTAGCAAAAAATTTCAACAAACTCGAGTTGCAACCAAACATGAATCCAGCGTTTTTAATGAACAATTCGTAACAATTTGTTGCAAATTCAAACATAATTGCAGCAAATCTCGACGACAAAACGTTGCATGCCCTGCCAACGAGCCGGATGGGCGTTTCGGCGATGGGCCGGCCCATTTAAGTGTTTAGTCGTGTAAAATAAGCGATAGTGAGATTTGAACCGGCAACCTCTCCAGAGAAATTTTAGTGTTGCAACCACTCCGTCACCCCAAAGCTATGTGATAAACATGAACATTTTATTTCCATTATTTTTTGCTTTCCATTTTGATGTTTTCTTAGTCATTTTCCTCTTTTCCTTTTCATCCTGGTTTGTTGATTTCTTTTTGGAAATATGTGTATTTTATTCTAAAACGATTATTTCGAAAATTCGATGGAATATTTTTTAATTTGTGAACTTTTTCCAAATTGATGAATTCTTTTTTGAAATTGGTGAACATTTTTTAAAATCCGTAAAAATAATTTAAAATTTGTGAACTTTATTCTAAATTGATGAACTTTTTTTGAAATGGTGAACTTTTTTCAAAATCAGTGAATATGTTTTAAAATTCGTGAACTTTTTTCAAAATCAGTGAATATGTTTTAAAATTCATGAACGTTTTTCAAAATCAATGAGCTATTTTTAAAAATTGATGAACTACTTTTTGAAATCTATGAATGTTTTTTGAGAATCAGTGAACATATTTTAAAATTCGTGAACTTTCTTCGAAATCAATAAACTATTTTTAAAAATTGATGAACTTTTGTTCTCAAAATCAATGATTTTTTTTCGAATTTTGTTAAAAAAAATAAAATCCATGAACTATTCTAAAAGTCAGTGAATTTATTTGCATAATGATTGACCTGTTGAAAAATCTGATTAGTTGCTTTTTAATTCAAATAAAATTTAATGTATGTTTTAGAATTCACGTTTGAAAACTAATGAAATTTTTCCAAGACCTGCAGCGGAGCGCCAGGAGATGTTTCATGGGCCATTCCTGCGGGGACGCTGCAGGCGCCAGAAGGGTGAACCCTCCCTTTGCAATGTACGAAACTTAAGGTGGGGTCAAAAAAGGCCAACGGAAGGTACACTAGATGTCTTGGGATAAGATTATGAACCGAAGTGCAGAGGTTTTTTTTAGAAAAGGAGGTCGAGCCCCGGCCTCTGCATCGAGTGATGCATACGGCCATATATTATTAGCCAAAAAAAGTCTCCACCGAGTACAAAATGTCTGAAGCAAAAAGGGAAAAGAAGAAAAGAACGATACAAGGCATTACTCATGCCCAAGCCGGAGATGGCAAACAAAAAAATAGATGACTAAACACCTATCCTATTAACATGACGCCATCCAAACCGGTTGAAGATACCCTACGCTACCATCTCCCATCGGACACACCCAGTACCCATAGGTTCCGTGGCGACCACAGGAGTGAGTGATGACCAAGTGCGGATCAGTGCGGTAGCTCTGTGAATAACCTGCAGGAAGTGAAAATCGCGTTGTCTGTTAAACACCAAGTCATTCCTGCAATTCCAAATTGCCCACAACAGTGCACAAGACCCCACGCGAATAAGTTTAGCAGAATGTACATCCACCTCATTTAGCCACATCCCAAATAACGTGGTTATATTGTTTGGAGGAATGATGTTAAAAGCAATATGTAGCGAACGCCAAACCAGCTTAGCCATAGGACAAGTAAGAAAGAGGTGTTGTATTGTTTCTTTAGCCGGACAGAAACTGCATCTAGAGTTACCATTCCAATTTCGCTTGGCAAGATTATCTTTCGTTAGAATTACCCCTTTATGAACAAACCACATAAAGACTTTGACTCTAAGAGGGACTTTGATCTTCCAAATATGTGCCGATTTTGGAATAGGTGTAGAATCGATGAGATTCAAATACATCGATTTAACCGTGAATATTCCATTGCTAGTCAACTTCCAATATACACGGTCAGGAGTGTGAGACAGGTTGACATCCATCAACCTTCTCACAAGATGCAGCCAGCTGATCCATCTACTCCCAATAAGAGATCTGCGGAATTGAATATTCAGAGGAATCTCGCTAAGTACTGACGCAACGGATGCTTGCTGCCGTTGTGCAATATGGTACAGCTGCGGATATTGAAATGCTAGAGGCATCACCCCTAACCAAGTATCTTCCCAGAAGCTAGTCGATTTACCATTACCAATGATGAATCTAGTTCTACAGAAGAAAGCATTTTTAGTCCGCATCAACCCTCTCCAGAAAGGAGAATCCGTTGGATGAGCTGTAACCTGAGATAATGATTTGTTCTGTAAGTACTTGTTCTTCAAAATTTGTACCCACATACCTTAGGTTTCCGAAGATAATCTAAACAGTCATCTGCTGAGTAGACACCTATTTTTAATCTCTAAATTTTCAATTCCTAAACCACCCTGATCTTTGGGTCTACAAATAATATCCCATCTAGTCAGCCTATACTTGACCTTAAGCTCATCACTTTGCCAGAAGAACCGGGATCGATAGAAATCCAGTCTTTTCCGTACCCCAACGGGAACTTCGAAGAAGGATAGGAGAAACATGGGCATACTCGTTAGTACTGAGTTTATCAGCACTAGCCGTCCTCCATAAGAAAGAAGCTTGCCCTTCCAGCAACTCAGCTTTTTCTCAAAGCGATCCTCGATACATTTCCATTCCTTGTTTGATAAACGTCGGTGATGAATAGGAATCCCTAAATACGTAAAGGGTAATTTCCCAGTTTCACAACCGAACAATTGATTATAAGTGTGTTGTTCACTTTTGGCTCTACCAAAACAGAACACCTCACTTTTATTGAAGTTAATTTTCAGCCCAGATAGCTGCTCAAACAGGCAAAGTATGAGTTTCAAATTCCTAGCTTTAACCTGGTCATGTTCCATAAACAGAATGGTGTCATCGGCATATTGTAGTATCGAAACCCCCCCATCCACAAGGTGCGGGATGAGCCCCCCAATCATATCCTTATCCTTAGCCCTGTTAATCAAAAGGGCCAACATGTCAGCAACAATGTTGAATAGAATAGGGGACATTGGGTCCCCTTGCCGGAGACCCTTGAGTGTCTGAAAGAAGTGACCTACGTCATCATTAACCTTAATCCCGACACTGCCATTTTTGATGAAACAATCGACATGCTTTCTCCAGAGCTCATCGAACCCCTTCATACGAAGGGTTTGCTGCAAAAAAGACCATTTGACTTTATCATAGGCCTTTTCAAAATCCACCTTGAAGATAACACCATCAAGTTTCTTCGAATGGATTTCGTGCAGTGTTTCATGTAGCACAACGACACCTTCCAAAATGTTCCGCCCAGGCATAAAGGCTGTTTGCGTAGATTGCACAACGGAATGTGCCATCTTTGTTAACCTATCTGTTCCCACCTTCGTGAAAATTTTGAAACTGACGTTAAGCAAACAGATTGGGCGAAACTGCTCAATACGAGTCGCCCCCTCTTTCTTTGGTAACAGCGTAATAGTACCAAAATTCAAATGAAAGAGTTGAAGCTGACCTGCATACAAATCATGAAACATTGCCATAAGATCCTCCTTGATAATATGCCAACATTTCTTGTAAAACTCAGCCGGAAACCCGTCTGGCCCAGGAGCTTTACCACTCTTCATCTCCCCGATAGCCTCCAACACCTCTTTCTCCGTAAAAGGGGCTGATAATAACTCATTGTCAGACTCTCCGACTTGAGGTATATCCGCCACTTGATGCTCATCCATAGTCACAAAACTATGGTCAGAAGCACCAAATAACTTTTTGTAATAATTAGAGATATACAATTTTAGGTTCTCATGACCTACAATCGTTCCTTCATCTTGCTCGAGCTGAATGATTCTCTTTTTCCGATGCTTGCCATTAGCAATCAGGTGAAAAAATTTAGTATTATTATCCCCATGAACAATCGCCCGAACTTTAGCTCTGCTCGCCCATTTCGATTCCTCTTCTCTAAGGAGAGCTCTAAGACGTTGTTCAGCCTGATTCTTTAATGATCTCTCATTAAAATCTAGGATAATAGTCTCAGCCTTACAGTCGAGATCGTCTATAAGTTTAATGAGCCTGTCTTGCTCATCCTTATAGCTCCCAGAGACGTTCTTAGCCCAACCACGAAGGTATTGTCTAAGATGTCTAATTTTGTTTTGCCATCTATCAATGTTGGATGTCCCACCCAACTCTTGATTCCATTCCCGGGCAACCAAATCTAAAAACCCCTCCCTAGTAAACCAGCTTAGCTCAAAGGAGAAACCTAATTTGTTGCCCATATGTATAGCACTACCAGAGTCCAGCAGCAAAGGTGTGTGGTCCGAAATTGCTCTCTGAAGCGCTCGCACCGTTACTAGGGGGAATTTCTGTTCCCATTCAGTGCTAGTAAGAACCCTGTCTAGTTTTTCGAAAGTCTGGTTTTGAAGGGAGTTGGCCCAAGTAAATTTTCTACCTGAGAGCTCAATCTCCCTAAGATCGAGGCTCTCAATAATAGAGTTAAACATAAAAGGCCATCTGCCATCAAAATTGTCATTGTTCTTTTCGTCAGCTCTCCTAATGATATTGAAATCACCACCAATCAACAGCGGCAATTTCTCATCACATATCCGAACTAGATCAGCCAGAAATTCAGATTTAAGCTCCTGTTGAGCAGCCCCATACACTGCAACCAGAGCCCATTGGAATCCATCCACCGAAGTGCAGAGGTGGCATGGGGTTTAGATATTTTCCGTCTTTTTAATCAAGCTTGTAAGCCAGTCAAGCTAGGCGACTTATCACTCAAAGCAAGATATTAATCTCATGGTGCGTTGGAAGATACTGTGTTTTCAGGAAACACGGGACCAACATGGTATGTTAGGAAAAAAATGGAACCGTCGCACTCCAGCGATCATTTAAGACAAGGTGAAAGAGATGGAGGAGGATCATATAAAAAATTCAGACGCACAAACACCTTCGTCGCGCGGACGGCGCTTTTCTGTATTTCTCTGAGCATGAACTCGACAGCCTCACCACAATACACAGGAGGGGTCGGGAGCTTTTATACGCGCGCACAGACGCGCCACGAGCCCTCCACGATCCCATGTCCCATGCTCCCCAGCTCGCGCGTCCGGCACACACGCACACGCCCGCACGACCGAGCCCAACACTTGGACGCGGTCACCCCTCCGCACCGATCGCGACTGCTAACCGACACACGCACGAACGCACCCCCTAAGACGCACACACACACCCTAGCACACCCAGGACGAGCCCTATCACGCTCCAGGTGCACGCACACACGGCGCACCCCGACCCAACAGACCAGCGCGCACACGCCTCCGCTCAGCCGTGGCTTATTGCACCAACAATCACCCCGTGAGCCGGCTCAGAGGAGCCCCGGACCACCGAACTCGTCGCCGGCGTCCACCAGCAGCGCCTGCTCCGCTGCATCCGCTTTCTTCGGATTCCGGCAGTCCCGACAGAAATGGCCGTGCACACCACAGTTGTAGCACATGCCGCGCCGCTTCCCTTTGCCGCTCGACGTCGTGCTATTGCCATCGTCGTCGTCGAAGCCGCGTCGTGTTGTTGCTGCCGAGCCTGCCACTGCACGTCCCTCATCATCAGCTGCTCGTCCGATCTCCCACTGCCCTGACCACGCCGACGTGTCTGCCCCTCGAAAGCTTTCAGCCGCCCAAGCGCCTCATCGAAGGCCATCACCTCAACGTCGCAGAACTGCTCGATGCCGGCGACCGCGGCATACAGCAGGTCTCGCACAGTGCCGAGCACCTTCTTCACCATCGATGCGTCATCCAACGTCGCCCCGAGCATCGCATACTTCGCCGCCATCCTGTAGACCCTGCCGGCGTACGCATCGAGCTCGTCGCCGTCGTCCATTCGCATGCGATCAAATTCGTCGTTCAGCATCGCCAGCCGCGCGGCCTTCACCCTATCGGCGCCAATGAAACACACCTTGAGGGAGTCTCATACCTCCCTCGCGGTGAGCTTCAGCGCCACCTGCATCAGCAGGTCCTCCCCCAGTGCCATCAGAAGCATGGCCTGCGCCGTCTTGCACTTCCTGCGTCCATCGATGCTCCTGCCGCCGGCGCCACCACGCCTCACAGCCCCTGGGCATCAAGGATGGCCTCCACCTTGATCGCCCAGGACGTGTACCCCATCGGCGTCAGCGGCGGGATCGCCAGCGCCCTAGACGCACCGCCGCCGCCATACAAGACCATCGGCATCGCCGCCGGTGCTCACCTTCCCTCGAGGCTCTCCTACCAAGTGTTGGGAGAAAAATGGAACCGCCACACACCGACGATCACCAAAGACAAGGTGGGAAAGGTGAAGGAGGGTCACACAAAAGATTCAGGCGCACAAACACCTCCGCCGCGCAAACTGCGATTTTCTGTATTTCTATGAGCAGGAACTCGGCAGCCTCATCCCGATACACAAAAGGGGTCGGGAGCTCTTATACGCGTGCACAGACGCGGCGCGAGCCCTCCACAATCCCCACGCCCACGCTCCCCAGCTTGCGCGCACGCACACGTGTGATACGTCTCAAACGTATCTATAATTTTTGATGATTTCACGCTCTTATCTTGCCTTCTTTGTATGTTTTATGTATCTTTTTATATTTTTTTTGAGACTAACTTATTAATTCAGTGCCAAATGTCAGTTCTTGTTTTTTCGTGTTTTTGACTCTTTTCAGATCTGATTTTGGAACGGAGTCCAAACGAAAGAAAAATCCCAAAATGATTTTTTCCCGAACGAAAGAAGTCCACGGGGCTTTTGGGCCAAGCCAGGTGGGCTTCAGGGAGCCCACAAGCCCCCACTCCGCCACCAGGGGGAGGCGGCGGTGGGCAGGCTTGTAGCCTCCCTGGCCGCCCCCTGACCTAGGTCTTTGGCCTATAAATTCCCAAATATTCCGCAAAAAATAGGGGGTGCCTCGAAAATACTTTTCCGCCGCTGCAAGCTTCCGTTTCCGCGAGATCTCATCTGGAGACCCTTCCCGGCGCCCTGCCGGAGGGGATTTTGGAGTTGGAGGGTTTCTTCATCATCATCATCGCCCCTGCAATGACTCGTGAGTAGTTCACTTCACACCTACGAGTCCGTAGTTAGTAGCTAGATGGCTTCTTCTCTCTCTTGGATCTTCAATACAAAGTTCTCCATGATCTTCATGGAGATCTATCCGATGTAATCTTCTTTGGCGGTGTGTTTGTCGAGATCCGATGAATTGTGGACCTGTGATCAGATTATCTATGATATATATTTGAGTCTTTGCTGATTTCTTATATGCATGATTTGATATCCTTGTAAGTCTCTCCGAGTCTTGGGTTTTGTTTGGCCAACTAGATATATGATTCTTGCAATGGGAGAAGTGCTTGGTTTTGGGTTCTGCCATGTGGTTACCTTTCCTAGTGACAGTAGGGGGAGCAAGGCACACATCAAGCAGTTGCCATCAAGGGTAAAAATATGGGGGTTTTATCATTGGTTTGAGATTATCTCTCTACATCATGTCATCTTGCTTAAGGCGTTACTCTGTTCTTATGGACTTAATACACTAGATGCATGCTGGATAACGGTCGACGTGTGGAGTAATAGTAGTAGATGCAGAAAGTATTGGTCTACTTGTTTTGGACGTGATGCCTATAGATATAATCATTGTCATAGATATCGTCACGACTTTGCGCAGTTCTATCAATTGCTCGACAGTAATTTGTTCACCCACCGTCTACTTGCTTTCATGAGAGAAGTCACTAGTAAACACTACGGCCCCCGGGTCTATTTACATCTATCGTTTACACCTCCGCTTTTACTTTGCTTTGTTACTTTGTTGATTTCAGTTCTCACTTGGCGAACAATCTATAAGGGATTGACAACCCCTTCACAGCGTTGGGAGCAGGTTCTTTGTGTTTGTGCAGGCTCCTGTGATACTCCTCCGCCGGATCGATACCTTGGTTCTCAAACTGAGGGAAATACTTACCTCTGCTGTGCTACATCACCCTCTCCGCTTCGAAGGAACACCAACGCAGAAGGATTCCTGGTGTCGTCAACGTGTCCATTTCTGGCGCAACTGAAAGGTCTTTTGTGCAGTAGCATAACGGACATCATCGCCCGCACGACCGAGTCCAGCACTCGGACGCGGTCACCCCTGCGCGTCCATCGCGGCTGCTAACCAACACAAGCACGCACCCCGTAAGACGCACACACACGCCCTAGCACACCCAGGCCAAGCCCTGTCACGCTCCCGGTGCACGCACACACGACGCATCCCCGACGCAACAAACCGGCACGCACACGCCTCCGCTCAGCCGCGGCTTATTGCACCAACATGATATGCTATCCATCATAGCCTCGAACTACTACAGAACAGTCTTGCTATGTCTCAGTCGACTGATACTTAACGAAGTCTTAGTCGATGTTATATCTGTGAGATCTTACATTAAGATCCATGCAAAAATTACTTTTTTTTTCTCTATGGCATGTTGTGTCACTTGATTGAGACTTTATTAAATCTCAGTCGAATGAGACCTAGCTACATCCATTGAAGAAAGGTTTGATTGAGTGCGTCGGCAACGGGAGAA
The DNA here is from genome assembly GCF_904849725.1 of Hordeum vulgare subsp. vulgare. NCBI lineage: Eukaryota > Viridiplantae > Streptophyta > Magnoliopsida > Poales > Poaceae > Hordeum > Hordeum vulgare. The sequence continues at coordinate 598,398,478 of NC_058520.1, read as the reverse complement.
ATATTCGTATATGGAGAGACACCTGGCTACCACGCCGGGCTTTTTCATACAGACCCGGTGTCACCAAGGGGCACATCCGCACATGCCGCTTGCGGCTGGAAGATGGAACATGGAGCTTTTGCAGCGCCACTTCCTCCCTGTGGACGTCGTCATTATCATGAAGATCAAGCCTTCCAAACGTGGTCTCGATGATGTCCTTGCATGGGCACCGGACACCAAGGACGTGTTCACTGCACGAAGCGCTTACCGCCTCGCCCTTGAGGACAGGAATCGCACGTCGGCCTGTGCCACGAGCAGGGCACCGGACGGCACCCGTGCTGTGTGGGAAGCATTGTGGGGGTGCCCTGCCCCTTTCAAAGGTACGCATGTTTGTTAGTGATAATCTTGTTTAGTAATAGATTAGTTAGTTTTCAGTTCAATTGTTTAGTTCGCCTAGGAGGTGTCTTGGCAGTATGCATGCATGTTGAGTTCGGTTTGGACTTGTACATGGTGTGTGCATCGATAGTAGAAGATATCAGCTACGTGTTAGCCGTGTCCTAGTGTTAGACGTGTCCTAGTTAGATAGGAGTTGCCAGCAGTCCGGTTTGGACTCCAAATCAAGTTTTACGTAGTCTATGAGTCGGTTGTTCGTGTATATATATACTAGTAAAAGTGCCCGTGCGTTGCACCGGGTTAGATTGTCGATATTTGAATCATGAATTTTGTATTTGTAAAGTCCCGCGCTCACCCTCCGTCGGCATCTACTTCAGCCCCGCACCGCCATCGCAGTGCTAGTAGAGATGCAAACATATGCACTTTCATTCAAATGGAGTGAAACTCCATACAGGTTGGTCATATGCTTACCAGAAGGCGATCATCAAAACTTTACTTATTTAATCTCTGCAAAAAACATGAAGCAATTGTGTATATCGACCAAAGAAACACCATTATGATAATGATGACTGCTCAGTCGGTTTTGAAGAATATTTTCCAGTTCGTCCTAGAAACATATGGACTGAGTTATCCAGCAGATATTTAATAGCATGAAGCATGTGAACACCTATGTGCCGAATCTCATTGTACAATCCCACTCGCAGTAGTCCTCCCCCATCATGTTTATTAACCGATCACCAGGGCAAGGCAAGGCATGGCAATCCGGCCTTCTACAACTTGGAGGGCTTGGGAAAGATGTGTGGCGTGAACTTCTGCGCGGTGCTGATGCTCCCCTTGATCTTCAGCTTATCCATCATTCTCATTGAACATGATCGATGGAGAATCTGAGCCCAGGAAAAATATGAGCGGCATGGGTAGTATGAGGTACATCAGAACTGCAAAAAATGTCATGCATCATTTGCATGATACTTGTTTAAAATTATCAGATAAATGTTTGGAAGTGCCTCTAACCTGTTAACATTGGCCACCAGTTGTTATAAAGAGCACATGCCTGAAGAAGACAGAGTTGCAGAGATTTAGGCAACATTGAGAAAAGGATTAAAAAAACTGGCGCTGAGATGTTAAATGTCCAAGCTTACCAAAATCTGCAATACAATTCCTGCAGAGACTAATATTGCCAGGGCGGCAAGTCTTCCACTATGCAAACATGTCCTCATAGTGCGTGACAGTGCCATCGTTCCCTTTGATGTTCTTCAGATAAAGGTACTGGAACGAGTAAAAGGCGGACAATCAAAAACATTGCGGGCATAGTTGAGTTAAAAAAACAGTGTGATCATGAACAACCGACGGCTCCGCATGACTGAATCACAATCATTTGACTTGTTACTGAGTGCACATAAATAAACTATCTTCTGGATACTATTAAGGATGCTCTAAACCTGTCTAAATACACAGTGTCACAATCTATATTTTCATTGTGCCTCGGACTAATATCAGGGTCTGATGAAAACGCATTCTCCCCTGATGCAACCACTAATATCCTTGTACCAAAGCCCCTAGATTCAAATGTAATGCTTGATGTCTCAGTTATGTGGCTTGTGGTGTGAAGCATGCTGCACTTATCACAAGACAGGCAGAGGTATTTACATGGCGAGAAGAATGGAGTGGGCGGCTTGGTCACGGGGTGTACCAAAGCCCCTAGAGTCAAATGTAATGCTTGATGTCAGTTATGTGGCTTGTGGTGTGAAGCATGCTGCACTTATCACAAGACAGGCAGAGGTATTTACATGGGGAGAAGAATGCAGTGGGCGGCTTGGTCACGGGGCTGATACGAGCATTTTTCAACCACGTCTACTTGAGTCATTGTCGACCTGCAATGTAGAAATAATGGTTTGTGGCGAATTCCATACTTGTGTTGTTACAAGAACAGGTGACCTTTACACCTGGGGAGATGGTACCCACAATGCCGACCTCCTTGGTCATGGTAGTACTGTGAGTCACTGGATACCCAAAAGGGTTTCAGGTCCACTGGAAGCCTTCAGGTGTCGATTGTTTCTTGCGGAACATGGCATACAACTTTGATAACTACTTCTGGACTGTTGTACACATTCGGCGATGGCACATTTGGCGCCTTAGGTCATGGGAATCGAGAAACTATCTCGCATCCAAAGGAAGTGGAGTCTTTGAAGGGTTTGAGGACAATTTCTGTTTTATGTTTTATGAAACGCTTATGAATTCATAATTTTTAGAAGCTGCTACTCCATGATGAGGAATTGGGGATGCAGATTGTAGCCTGTAACAGATGTATTTTATTTATTTATTCAGCCAAGTGGTATGCTGGAATAAAAATGTAAGTCTCTATAGTCAACCCCTAACCAAAAAGAAGACGGAAGCACTTACTCAGCACTGATTAAATTTAAAGAGTTATACATGTATTTTTTATATAATCTACAGTATAAACTCTTTCCATTTGCCCATTTTCCTGATTTATGCACTTTCCCCATGGTATAATAAGAAACAAAATCCATTTATTGGCTTATTATGATCAAAACTTAGAGTATATGCGCCAATGTGAGTGGTCTTATAGAGTTGGAATGTTTTGCTTCACTGTAATTGCTTTACTGAATCTATGGACTAACAAAAATCCTATTTCTTGTGTCAGGCAGCTCTCACATCCCTCCCAGTCTCCTTTGATTTGACACAGGCGGATCATCTGTCTCAGTGTATTTGACGTGAAAGTATCACCAGTAGCTGCAGGCTTCACCATACACTTTCCCAGCACATGCTTGTATCGCGTACTGCCAATTCCCTGACCCCGATGAAGATATACTGCTGGAGGAAATCAGAAAAATCAAATAGTGGTAGGTGTGATACATACCTCTGGTGTAGCCGCAGCAGGCGACATTGGCCTAGAAAGCATGGGAATACACAAGTTACTATTTCACATAGTATCAAGGTTTCGATCATCATGTTCAGTTCCATAAATACTCCATAGAATACATACCCAACTGGCCAACTCCATATGTTCCATAAATACTCCATGTGCATAGCACTCAAATTTTAGCTTGATGTGATCAGTACTAACACCACATAGCTTAAAAGTAGGAGCAAGTATATCAGGTATAAAACATGCAGTTGAACTAAGGTGCACTTGTACCTTTTGGCAAGACTTTGAGGCCTTCATAGTGTCAAGAGCTTCATCAGTGTCAATGCTGTGATGAAGAATATGTACCTTGAAAATTGAACAACCAGACAACAGATCCCATTGCCGCTCCAATGCAGGGTATGTAGGAAGAAAAACCAAAATACTCTTTTTCAGTGTCTTGTTCACTTTCATGTATGTGCAACAATAACTTGTTGATGAGTTGATGCACGCCAGGATTAAGATAAGCTTCTGCCTTGCAATCTAGTCCAGGGCAATACTTCGTCTGGAGTGATTCAGTTTCAGAATCCATCTTCAGAATATCAACAATCTGAACATTATTCCATTGTTATCCGCGCTTTCCACAGGCAAAAGACCACCAATGACGATGGGGACGGCCATTCCGCGAGTCAAGCGTCACGCACCGCCGCAGGGAGCGCCTATGTGTGGCACCGCACTGCCAATGAACCCTGTTGCCGTCGTGGTGGCCGCTCCTGCTCCCACGCCGCCCCAGCACGCGCAGGGCGCGCCCGGGAACGCCAGGACGCAACCGGCAAGGGGCCGAAGTGGAGGTACTTCGGTCTCCATTTGCTTGGCTGCTGCGGCGGGACGCCGACGGCAAGGGGCGGCGCGGCGGATCACCGGAGATAGGATCCCGCCGTGGAGGACGGGGTGGATAAGGTATGGTGTTTTTCTTTACTGAAACGTTTTTTTTTGTTCACTTAAATCTGGACGGCGGGTTGAATATCCAAAAACAAAAGGGCTTTTGTGCAAAACCACCAGCGACGGACGAAAGAAACGATCCGTGCTTTATTATTAGGGGAGATGTGTACGAGGGGCTTCGTCTTTGTACCTTGAGTTAAGATTAAAGAAGAAAATAAAGAGGGAAAATTAAGGCATGACAAGGGTCCTTGGCTATAAGATTTTGTGTGCGCGTGTTTATCGTGATTTAATGTAATGGATCCTGAGGGTTGAGTTTCAACAATGTTCCCATGACGTCTCGTCACAAATTGTCCGGCAACTTTGAAAAATAAGGCAAAGATACATTGAGGAATCTGATATATGTATGATCTGCGCGGTGCAACGTGAGGATACTTTCCTAGTTTTTTGCAGATGCCCGATGGTTCAGGGACTTTGGCGTTCGATGAGCGAGCACTGGCGCGGATGCCCAAGCTGGAAGATGTCAGAAACACTTGGCCGGAGTGGCTGCTGCAGCTGCTGAACCTGCAGTGCAAGGAGGAGGAACGCCTCCCTGTATTGATGAGTGATGACGCTATGGAGGACATGGCATGTCCATAACGAGCTGACACACCATAAGCCGGCGACTCCCATTGCAGTGTCTAGTCGATTCCTGAATAGCTATATTGTCTCGCTGCTTTGCCTACAGCAGAGTCCTGAAGAAAACTTGGAGAAGGGGAAGATGTCGGTCAGCCAGGACAGCCGTAGCCGTGCGTGTAGGCCTACACCGGCAAGCGGCGCAAAACCGAGCTTGTGCTGGACCCGGCCGCCGTCGGGCTTTTTTTTTAAAAAAGGAAGATAACCCCCGGCAGCATGTGCTTACCAGTACTACAGTATCAGGCTGCAGAATTTTTTAGTTAGATGGAATTAATTGAGGGCAACAATTTTTTTTATCCTCATAAATATGTTTACTCTAGATATTGCACTATGAACTACATACGGATGTACATAGACATATTTTAGAATGTAGATTCATTCATTTTGCTCCGTATGTAGTCTTCTAGTGTAATCTCTAAAAGGTCTTATATTTTAAAACAGAGGGAGTATAAATTAGGCATGACAAATACATTATGTTGTTTGGATTTAATTTGCAACGATCTGTATGTTTGTGTTTGTGTAGTCATGAAGATGAAGACAATGCCTGGCTTCCTGATCATATGAATTAGGCATGACAAACTCATTCGCTCGTTTGTTGATTGACCATATGGTCTGTACCGAACCATCAAAAAAAGCTGGCTTCCTGTTCTCAGACCCATAATATGCTCTCTGTTGCTATTATTTTTCCCAATTAATTCTACAATTACTCCTTTTCTATAGTGATGTATTCCTCATATGCTTAACTATCTCTGTTTTTTTACATTGAAGATCTTAGAGTAATCATTTTCATTCATCCTGAAATTCAGCCAACGGGCATTGAATATACTCCCTCCGTTCTAAAATATAAGACCTTTTAGGGATTTTACTAGGAGACTACATACGGGCAAAATGAATGAATCTATACTCTAAAATATGTCTATGTACATCCGTATGTAGTTTATAGTACAATCTCTAAAAGGTCTTATATTTAGGATTAGATGATAGGAGGAACCTCTACTTGCAATGTCTCACTTCTGCATCCCCCAAATGCCAACACTTTTACATGGACATTCAGGATATTTCTGGAGGTTATCTTGAATCCACAAACATATATGAATTATTAAACATTTTATTTCAAATTTCACATTTTTTTAGTTTTCAAAACTTTTTGGAATTCCCATATTATTTAAAGTAAAAAAACAATGAAGAAAAAAAAAATTGGAATTTAACAAACAGGTCGCCCGTACATGGGCGTGTCGTCTCCTAACTCGTAGAGCGCAGTATAGGAGATTTCTACTGCATTGGCAGGCCAGGCCGAGATTTCTCTGTGTGAAACGTTTTATTATATGTTATAGTTGGCATTGGTGGGGTAATATTTTAAAACTTTAGAGGCAATTTTGATGATGGATGGGCAGAATCACTCCTCCCTACATTAGTAGGTAAAGATTTATGTTTTTGTGATCTTGCAATTTAATTTGATTTTAAAACTGGTTACCAAACAATTGTAAGATTGGCTCACCTGATTTTAATAAAGATTATGTTTACATAACATAAATTAGTAAGATGATTTGATATGGTTGATCTCAGTGACCATCATCATCACCTAAGTACATAAATCTTCTCCTCCTCATAAGTACATTGTAATAAATTAATACCACTGTTATAAATTGATCTCCTTAGTGTTCATGGTAGTGTTGATGAAAGACACCCCGACCACGGAGAGGAGGTCAAGAGCATTAGAGAACTATTGGCCCTCCTCGACGCCATCGTGTCACCATCATCACCAAGAAGCCATGTTACCATCTGTTGGGTAACGTAGCATAAATTCAAAATTTTCCTACGCATGTTCAGATCTTCCTATGGAGAGACCAGCAACGAGAGAGGGGTAAGAGCATCTTCATACCTTTGAAGATCGCTAAGCGGAAGCGTTGCTAGAACGCGGTTGATGGAGTCGTACTCGCAGCGATTCCGATCTAGTGCCGAACAACGGCACCTCCGCGTTCAACACACGTGCAGCCCGGTGACGTCTCCCGCACCTTGATCCAGCAAGGAGGAGGGAGAGGTTGGGGAAGAAGACCAGCAACACGACGGCGTGGTGTTGGTGGAGAGACGAGGTCTCCCGGCAGGGCTTCGCCAAGCGCCGGCAGAGAGGAGGAGGGAGAGGAGCAGGGCTGCGTCGAGAGAGAGAGATTAAACCGTGTCTCAAACAGCCCCGAACCTCATCTATATATAGGGGGAGAGGGAGGGGGCACAGCCCTTAGGGTTCCCACCCCTAAGGGGTGCGGCAGCCCTTAGATGGGAGAGGGGTGGCGGCCAGGGCAAGGGGGAGGGGTGGCGCACCCCTCTGGTGGGCCTAAGGCCCACCTAAATTAGGGTTCCCCCCTCTCCCCTTTTTCCTGGTGCACATGGGCTGGGTGGGGGGCGCACCAGCCCACTTAGGGGCTGGTTCCCTTCCCCACTTAGCCCATCTAGCCTCCCGGGGTCGTCACCCCCCTTCGGTGGTCCCCCGGGACCACCTCCGGTGGTCCCGGTGGTCCCGGGACGTTACCGGTGATGCCCGAAACACTTCCGGTGTCCGAAACCATCCGTCCTATATATCAATCTTTACCTCCAGACCATTTCGGAGCTCCTCGTGACGTCCGGGATCTCATCCGGGACTCCGAACAACTTTCGGTAATCTCGTATAACAATTCCCTATAACCCTAGCGTCATCGAACCTTAAGTGTGTAGACCCTACGGGTTCGGGAGACAGGCAAACATGACCGAGACACCTCTCTGGCCAATAACCATCAGCGGGGTCTGGATACCCATGGTGGCTCCCTCTAGCTCCACGATGATCTCATCGGATGAACCACGATGTCAAGGATTCAATCAATCTCGTATACGATTCCCTTTGTCTGTCGGTATAGAACTTGCCCGAGATTCGATCGTCGGTATACCTATACCTTGTTCAATCTCGTTACTGGTAAGTCTCTTTACTCGTTCTGTAGCACGTTATCGTGTGACTAACTCCTTAGTCACATTGAGCTCATGATGATGTTCTACCGAGTGGGCCGAGAGATACCTCTCCGTCACACGGAGTGACAAATCCCGATCTCGATTCGTGCCAACCCAACAGACACTTTTGGAGGTATCCGTAGTGCACCTTTATAGTCACCCAGTTACGTTGTGACGTTTGATACACCCAAAGCACTCCTACGGTATCCGGGAGTTGCACAATCTCACAGTCGAAGGAAAAGATACTTGACATTAGAAAAGCATTAGCATACGAACAATACGATCTAGTGCTAGGCTTAGGATTGGGTCTTGTCCACCACATCATTCTCCCAATGATGTGATCCCGTTATCAATGACATCTAATGTCCATGATCAGGAAACCATGATCATCTATTGACTAACGAGCTAGCCAACTAGAGGCTTGCTAGGGACACATTGTGATCTATTCATTCACACATGTATTACTGTTTCCTGTTAATACAATTATAGCATGAACGATAGACGATTATCATGAACAAGGAAATATGATAATAACCATTTTATTATTGCCTCTAGGGCATATTTCCAACAGTCTCCCACTTGCACTAGAGTCAATAATCTAGTTACATTGTGATGTATCGAACACCCATAGCATTATGGTGCTGATCATGTTTTGCTCGTGGAAGAGGTTTAGTCAACGGGTCTGCAATATTCAGATCCGTGTGTACTTTACAAATATCTATTACTCCACTCTGGACATGGTCCTGGATGGAGTTGTAGCGGCGCTTGATGTGCTTCGTCTTCCGGTGAAACCTGGGCTCCTTGGCTATGGCAATGGCTCCAGTGTTATCACAGAAGAGTGTCATAGGACCCGACGCGCTTGGAACCACTCCAAGGTCGGTGATGGGCTCCTTCATCCAAATTCCTTCATGAGCCGCTTCTGAAGCAGCTATGTACTCCGCTTCACATGTAGATGCTGCCACGACTTCTTGCTTGCTGCTGCACCAGCTCACTGCCCCACCATTCAACACATATACGTATCCGGTTTGTGACTTAGAGTCATCCGGATCTGTATCGAAGCTAGCGTCGACGTAACCCTTTACGACGAGCTCTTCGTCACCTCCATAAACGAGAAACATTTCCTTAGTCCTTTTCAGGTACTTAAGGATATTCTTGACCGCTGTCCAGTGTTCTGCACCGGGATTACTTTGGTACCTCCCTACCAAGCTTATCGCAAGGTTTATATCAGGTCTGGTACACAGCATGGCATACATTAGAGAGCCCACGGCTGAAGCGTAGGGGACAGAACTCATCTTCTCTCTATCTGCTGCTGTGGTCGGCGACTGAGTCTTACTCAATCTCATACCTTGCAAAACTGGCAAGAACCCTTTCTTTGAGTTTTCCATATTGAACTTCTTCAATATCTTGTCAAGGTATGTACTTTGCGAAAGACCTATGAGGCGTCTCGATCTATCTCTATAGATCTTGAAGCCTAATATGTATGCAGCTTCTCCAAGGTCCTTCATTGAAAAACTCTTGTTCAAATAGGCCTTTATGCTCTCCAACATCTCTATATCATTCCCCATCAATAATATGTCATCCACATATAGTACGAGGAAAGCTACAGAGCTCCCACTCACTTTCTTGTACAGACAGGCTTCTCCGTAAACCTGTATGAACCCAAACGCTTTAATCACCTCATTAAAGCGAATGTTCCAACTCCGAGATGCTTGCACCAGCCCATAGATGGAGCGCTGGAGCTTGCATACTTTGTTAGCACCTTTAGGATCGATAAAACCTTCTGGTTGCATCATATACAACTCTTCCTTAAAGTTCCCGTTAAGGAACGCTGTTTTGACGTCCATTTGCCAAATTTCATAATCATAAAAGGCGGCAATTGCTAACATGATTCGGACTGATTTCAGCTTCGCTACGGGAGAGAAAGTCTCATCGTAGTCAACTCCTTGAATTTGTCGAAAACCCTTTGCGACAAGTCGAGCTTTGTAAACGGTTACATTACCGTTTGCATCAGTCTTCTTCTTGAAGATCCATTTACTATGGCTCGCCGGTCATCGGGCAAGTCCACCAAAGTCCATACTTTGTTCTCATACATGGATCCTATCTCGGATTTCATGGCCTCAAGCCATTTGTTGGAATCCGGGCCCGCCATCGCTTCTTCATAGTTCGAAGGTTCACCGTTGTCTAACAACATGATTTCCATCACAGGGTTGACGTACCACTCTGGTGCGGAGCGTACCCTTGTGGACCTTCGTGGTTCAGCAGTAACTTGATCCGAAGCTTCATGATCATCATCATTAACTTCCTCTTCAGTCGGTGTAGGCACCACAGGAACAACTTCTTGCGCTGCGCTACTTTCCTGCTCGAGAGGGGGTGTAATCACCTCATCAAGTTCTACCTTCCTGCCACTTACTTCTTTCGAGAGAAACTCTTTCTCTAGAAAGGATCCGTTCTTGGCAACAAAGGTTTTACCTTCGGATCTAAGATAGAAGGTATACCCAATAGTTTCCTTAGGGTATCCTATGAATACGCATTTCTCCGCTTTGGGTTCGAGCTTTTCTGGTTGAAGTTTCTTCACATAAGCATCGCAGCCCCAAACTTTAAGAAACGACAACTTAGGTTTCTTGCCAAACCATAGTTCATATGGTGTCGTCTCAAAGGATTTAGACGGTGCCCTATTTAAAGTGAATGCTGCAGTTTCTAATGCGTATCCCCAAAATGATAGCGGTAAGTCGGTGAGAGACATCATAGATCGTACCATATCTAATAAAGTGCGATTACAACGTTCAGACACTCCGTTGCGCTGCGGTGTGCCAGGCGGCGTCAGTTGTGAAACGATTCCACACTTCCTTAGGTGTGTGCCAAACTCGTGACTCAAATATTCTCCTCCACGATCAGATCGTAGACATTTAATTTTTCTGTCACGTTGATTCTCAACCTCACTCTGAAATTCCTTGAACTTTTCAAACATCTCAGATTTGTGCTTCATCAAGTAGATATACCCATACCTACTCAAATCATCGGTGAGAGTGAGAACATAACGATAACCACCGTGAGCTTCAACGTTCATTGGACCACACACATCAGTATGTATTATTTCCAATAAGTCGGTTGCTCTCTCCATAATTCCTGAGAATGGAGTCTTAGTCATCTTGACCATGAGGCACGGTTCGCATGTGTCAAATGATTCAAAGTCAAGAGACTCTAGCAGTCCATCAGCATGGAGCTTCTTCATGCGCTTAACGCCGATATGACCAAGGCGGCAGTGCCACAAGTATGTGGGACTATCATTATCAACTTTGCATCTTTTGGTACTCACACTATGAATATGTGTAACATCACGATCGAGATTCATCAAGAATAAACCATTCACCAGCGGAGCATGACCATAAAACATATCACTCATATAAATAGAACAACCATTATTCTCTGACTTAAATGAGTAGCCGTCTTGCATTAAGCAAGACCTTGATACAATGTTCATGCTTAAAGCTGGTACTAAATAACAATTATTAAGGTTTAAAACTAATCCCGACGGTAGATGTAGAGGTAGCGTGCCGATGGCGATCACATCGACCTTTGAACCATTCCCGACGCGCATCGTCACCTCGTCCTTGGCCAGTCTCCGCTTATTCCGCAGTTCCTGCTTTGAGTTGCAAATGTGAGCAACAGCACCGGTATCAAATACCCAGGAGCTACTACGAGCGCTGGTAAGGTACACATCAATAACAAGTATATCACATATACCTTTAACGTTGCCGGCCTTCTTGTCCGCTAAGTATTTGGGGCAGTTCCGCTTCCAGTGACCTTTTCCCTTGAAGTAGAAGCACTCAGTCTCAGGCTTGGGTCCGTTCTTTTTCTTCTTCCCGGCATCTGGCTTACCGGGCGCGGCAACAGCTTTGCCGTCTTTCTTGAAGTTCTTCTTACCCATGCCTTTCTTGAAACTAGTGGTCTTGTTGACCATCAACACTTGATGCTCCTTCTTGATTTCTACTTCTGCAGACTTGAGCATCGAGTACAACTCGGGAATGGTTTTCTCCATCCCTTGCATGTTGTAGTTAAGCACAAAGCCTTTGTAGCTTGGTGGGAGAGACTGAAGGATTCTGTCAATGATAGCATCATCCGGAAGTTCGACTCCTAGTGAAGTCAGACGACCGTGTAACCCAGACATTTTGAGTATGTGCTCACTGACAGAACTGTTCTCCTCCATCTTACAGCTGAAGAACTTGTCGGAGACTTCATATCTCTCGACACGGGCATGAGCTTGAAAAACTAGCTTCAGCTCTTGGAACATCTCATATGCCCCGTGTTGCTCAAAACGTCTTTGGAGCCCCGTTTCTAAACAGTATAACATGCCACACCTGACCAGAGAGTAGTCATCACTCCGCGCTTGCCAGACGTTTAGAACGTCCTGCGCTGCTGCGGGAGCGGGAGGGTCACCTAGCGGCGCATTAAGGACATAAGCCTTTTTAGCTGCTTCAAGGATGAGCTTCAGGTTGCGAACCCAGTCCGCATAGTTGCTACCATCATCTTTCAGCTTGTTTTTCTCTAGGAATGCGTTGAAGTTGAGGTTGACGTTGGACATCTACAATATTTGTAAAGACAACTTTTAGACTAAGTTCATGACAATTAAGTTCATTTAATCAAATTAAGTATGAACTCCCACTTAAATCGACATCCCTCTAGTCATCTAAGTGATACATGATCCATATTGACTAACCCGTGTCCGATCATCACGTGAGACGGACTAGTCACCATGGTGAGCAACTTCATGCTGATCGTATTCAACCATACGACTCATGTTCGACCTTTCGGTCTCTTGTATTCGAGGTCATGTCTGTACATGCTAAGCTCGTCGAGTCAACCTAAGTGTTTCGCGTGTGTAAATCTGGCTTACACCCGTTGTATGCGAACGTTAGAATCTATCACACCCGATCATCACGTGGTGCTTCGAGACAACGAACCTTCGCAACGGTGCACACTTAGGGGAATACGTTCTCGAAATTTTAAGAGGGATCATCTTATTAGCTACCGTCATTTTAAGCAATAAGATGTAAAACATGATAAACATCACAATGCAATCATATAGTGACATGATATGGCCATTATCATCTTTGCTCTTTCGATCTCCATCTTCAGGCATCGCATGATCATCATCGTCACCGGCGTGACACCATGATCTCCATCATCATGATCTCCATCATCGTGTCTCCGTGAAGTCGTCACGCCAACTACTACTATCACTACTACTATGGCTAACCGTTAGCAATGAAGTAAAAGTATTAAGCACATGGCGTTGCATCTCATACAATAAATTAAGACAACTCCTATGGCTCCTGCCGGTTGTCATACTCATCGACATGCAAGTCGTGAAACCTATTACAATAACATGATCATCTCATACATCATACATGCAACATCACAACTTTGGCCATATCACATCACATGTCAAACCCTGCAAAAACAAGTTAGACGTCCTCTAATTGTTGTTGCAAGTTTTACGTGGCTGATTTGGGTTTCTAGCAAGAACTCCTTCTTACCTACGTGACAGCCACAACGATGATATGCCAAAGCTATTTACCCTTCATAAGGACCCTTTTCATCAAATCCAATCCGACTAGAGTAGGAGAGACAAACACCCGCTAGCCACCTTTATGCACGATGTGCATGTCTGTCGGTGGAACCAGTCTCACGTAAGCGTACGTGTAAGGTCGGTCCGGGCCGCTTCATCCCACAATACCGCCGGAAAAGAATAAGACTAGTAACGGCAAGCAAATTGACAAACCATCGCCCACAACTTTTGTGTTCTACTCGTGCATAGAATCTACGCATAGAAAACCTGGCTCGGATGCCACTGTTGGGTAACATAGCATAAATTCAAAATTTTCCTACGCATGTTCAGATCTTCCTATGGAGAGACCAGCAACGAGAGAGGGGTAAGAGCATCTTCATACCTTTGAAGATCGCTAAGCAGAAGCGTTGCTAGAACGCGGTTGATGGAGTCGTACTCGCAGCGATTCCGATCTAGTGCCGAACAACGGCACCTCCGCGTTCAACACACGTGCAGCCCGGTGACGTCTCCCGCACCTTGATCCAGCAAGGAGGAGGGAGAGGTTGGGGAAGAAGACCAGCAACACGAAGGCGTGGTGTTGGTGGAGAGACGAGGTCTCCCGGCAGGGCTTCGCCAAGCGCCGGCAGAGAGGAGGAGGGAGAGGAGCAGGGCTGCGCCGAGAGAGAGAGATTAAACCGTGTCTCAAACAGCCCCGAACCTCATCTATATATAGGGGGAGAGGGAGGGGGCACAACCCTTATTGTTCCCACCCCTAAGGGGTGCGGCAGCCCTTAGATGGGAGAGGGGTGGCGGCCAGGGCAAGGGGGAGGGGTGGCGCACCCCTCTGGTGGGCCTAAGGCCCACCTAAATTAGGGTTCCCCCCTCTCCCCTTTTTCCTGGTGCACATGGGCTGGGTGGGGGGCGCACCATCCCACTTAGGGGCTGGTTCCCTTCCCCACTTAGCCCATCTAGCCTCCCGGGATCGTCACCCCCCTTCGGTGGTCCCCCGGGACCACCTCCGGTGGTCCCGGTACGTTACCGGTGATGCCCGAAACACTTCCGGTGTCCGAAACCATCCGTCCTATATATCAATCTTTACCTCCGGACCATTACGGAGCTCCTCGTGACGTCCGGGATCTCATCCGGGACTCCGAACAACTTTCGGTAATCTCGTATAACAATTCCCTATAACCCTAGCGTCATCGAACCTTAAGTGTGTAGACCCTACGGGTTCGGGAGACAGGCAGACATGACCGAGACACCTCTCTGGCCAATAACCATCAGCGGGGTCTGGATACCCATGGTGGCTCCCTCTAGCTCCACGATGATCTCATCGGATGAACCACGATGTCAAGGATTCAATCAATCCCGTATACGATTCCCTTTGTCTGTCGGTATAGAACTTGCCCGAGATTCGATCGTCGGTATACCTATACCTTGTTCAATCTTGTTACTGGTAAGTCTCTTTACTCGTTCTGTAGCACGTCATCGTGTGACTAACTCCTTAGTCACATTAAGCTCATGATGATGTTCTACCGAGTGGGCCCAGAGATACCTCTCCGTCACACGGAGTGACAAATCCCGATCTCGATTTGTGCCAAACCAACAGACACTTTCGGAGGTACCCGTAGTGCACCTTTATAGTCACCCAGTTACGTTGTGACGTTTGATACACCCAAAGCACTCCTACGGTATCCGGAAGTTGCACAATCTCACGGTCGAAGGAAAAGATACTTGACATTAGAAAAGCATTAGCATACGAACAATACGATCTAGTGCTAGGCTTAGGATTGGGTCTTGTCCACCACATCATTCTCCCAATGATGTGATCCCGTTATCAATGACATCTAATGTCCATGATCAGGAAACCATGATCATCTATTGACTAACGAGCTAGCCAACTAGAGGCTTGCTAGGGACACATTGTGATCTATTCATTCACACATGTATTACTGTTTCCTGTTAATACAATTATAGCATGAACGATAGACGATTATCATGAACAAGGAAATATGATAATAACCATTTTATTATTGCCTCTAGGGCATATTTCCAACACCATCACCACCATCGCCAACAATAACGACGATTAGGTCGCGAGGCAGTTGTTAGAGCATCGAAACCTACTTGAGAGAAAGGACAACACAATTTTATCGAGCAGCTTAACAAGAATATGAGGGGTGGTCATGACTGGAGCAAAAGAAGACGATGAAAAGGAATAAAATGTGATGTCTATAAGAAGATTGTGTGCATTCCTTGGCACTGGGAATCGCCCGTGGATGCCATAGATGGGAGAGGAGGGGGAGGGCAACACCATGGAGGGAACGGGAGTCGGCGCTCAGAAGAAGGTGCGAGTTGAACACCGTGGTGTGATTTGATGCCAACAATGTCAGCAAGGAGAGCATGTCGGAGGATGAGATCTGAGTGTGAGTGTTGTGCCATGAGCTGACAGAATGAGAGAGCGAATTGCTTTTTAAAAATAAGAAGCAAAGGAGCGGTGCCTTCTCAGGGAAAACGGTTATTTGTTATGAGACAGAAGTCACATACTATTATATAGTAGAAAATATCGGATACCCTAAAAAGTTACAAATAGGCGAGCTTACAGTTTATTAAAAATGGAATGTGACTCACTCTATTAAAAGCAGAATGCTACTTACTCCTACTAAAAATGCATATGCTCGCATTTAGAGATTATTTTTAATTTAGTATTGTTTATATGTTCACTTTGGTAGACCAAAATAAAAACTAATGACTTTTGATGATGCTTTGAAAATGTCGATTAACAAAGCTTTATGAAGGACCAGAATGAAAAAAACATTGAGTTTTACAATCAGTAGCGATGCATAAAAATAAATATTCTTTATATTTTTGTTGTGCATGATAATACAAAATGTGTGCTTATATATATATATTTATTTTTGTAGAATATGAGAGAGATGTAAATGGACCATGTCAGCGTTTAAAAATAATTCACCGACAAGGGTGTTGAGACGGATGATGTTGGAAATGGCCAAAAATTCGCTCAGTTTTACATATACAACAAAAGGCCCGTAGCAACACAGGAGCGTTCTACTAGTAGCAAATAAATTTTGTGTTTTTTTCCCAGAAGTCAATGTTGATTGTTTTTGTCAAAACTTATATACTAGTGCAAAACAAAGTCAAGTTTAATCTAAAACTACTTTAAAACTTTTTGAATTTTTTATTAATTATTAAAGAAAATCTCATATAGGTTACCTATAACCACCAACCTGGGGCGATTCCAGCGTGCAAGCCATGGGGACAGCTGCCCCCACTCAATATTCAGTGTCCTTGTAATATGCCATGCAAAATAGTGATTTGCCCCCACTTAGCAAATAATTTTTTTCCCTATTCAACACATCTTTGCCCTCTCTAAAATACAATCTTGTGTCCGCCCCTGCCAGGAACAAAAGTGTATTTGCCACAGAAATAGGTTGCTCATGCACTGGCCCAGATGGGCAAATGTTCTACTCACACTGCTGTCGGGCTCCGCCATGGCCCGACGAGATTAGCAGACTATGCCAGGAGGATTGTACGGAAACACCTTGATTGAATGAAAAAAAAATTATGCAACAAAAAATAAACCTGGCGCTGTTATACCTTGCTTCTAGCGAAACCGAGGGAAGCCTCGCCAGTAGGGAGGCACGAGGGATGCCATAGCCTCGGGGTTTTTCATGTTTTATGTTTTTGTGTGTTTTTTGCTTTATTTTTTTCTTACTTTTTTATGTACTTCCAAACATTCGACATAAAATATTACAGAGAACACATGACGTCAACTATTTGAAAAAATGTTGACCATGGATTTAAAAAAATTAAATGCGTATAGAGAAAGTATTCCTCATGTATACAAAAAATACAATGTGGATGAAAAAAATATTTCTCATGTATACAAAGAATACAATGTGCATAGAGAAAATATTTCTCAGTATTTTAAAAATGACCGTGTATTCAAAAACTGTTAATCAAGTATTGAAAATGTTAAATGTGTATGAAAATAATAGTTACCATGTATTTAAAAATGTTAATCAAGCATTTCAGTGATCACAGTTGTGCATACTCTAGCTGCAGAGTCCGGGAGGTGGTAAAAAAGGTTTCCTTGAAAGGACTTTATTTTAATATATAGTCCCGCCATTCCTTTATGTAAAATGTATTATTTTTAACATGGTGACCAGGACACATAATTATTGGCACAAAATTTCCTTGGGTTATTAGTGGATTATCGGCAAGTAAATTATTTTGTCTAGGAAAGGAAATGATACAGGAGAGAAACAGTTTCCTATTTTTTTTCTCTACAAAGAGATATATACATGCAATCGGGGAAGATGTATTTTCTTTTTCTGGAGGACTAAAAATAGAATTACGGCGAAGTAGAAGAAATGCATCTTACATTGTGAAATTTCATCAGAAAAACAAATATATATGTATAAAGGAACGGAGAGAGTACCATATAGCAATAGCAACAACGGTGCTGAAATGCAGAAGGAAAGTAAAAAATAGAACATGGATCGATGGAGCCCGCGAGTGCACCCATGGACGTACGGACGCCGGGCAGGAAAAGTGGTTGTGTTGACGTCCATACATAGCGCAGGTCCATTCACTTTGTGCCTGTGCGACATCGGTTAATGGTTGTGCATCCATGGCCGGTGTACGGCTGTCCCTTCGCTGGACAACCCGTCTTGCCGCAAGCTGGCTGGGCGCCATCCTGCACGCCTTGCACGCTGATTTCACCAAGGACGCGGCGGTGCACGTGCACCTCCTGGTTCACCGCGAGCTCCGGCGCCACGCCGTCTTCCAGCTTCATGGACGACGGCAGCGACGCTGACATCAGCTGTCGCATCGCCGACCCCGCGTGGATGGTGGCAGTGCCGCCGGCGAGCGCCGCCGCCTTGGTGCCCGGGCCAGCGAGCACAGCTAACGCGAGGATTACGAGAGGGATGCACACCTTCCTGTCCATGCTAGCCAGCTGATCGATCGGCTTGTGTTGGATAACTGTGGAGTGGAACAGGAAGAAAGTGCTGCGAGTTCCCGTAGCTAGGACGAGCAGCACTGCAGGCTTATAGTAGATCCAGGTTTGGTACTGGGCACCTTTCATGGCCCCCATCTGAATTGGACAATATCGATCGATGTGCCAGACTGCCAGTCTGAGCCTTCCAAGTGCAAGAGCTTTTGTACGTGTACATCTACGCACATGCAGTACGTAGCAGCTTGATTTGCTCTAGTTCACATGCATGCATGGCCGTGTAGCAATAATATACTCCATCCGTTCCAAAATATAAGACTACATACGGAACAAAATGAATGAACCTACACTTTAGAATATGTCTATGTACATCCGTATGTAGTTTATAATGCACTCTCTAAAAGATCTTATATTTAGGAATGGAGGGAGTATGTCGACACGCAAGATCGAGCTAGCGCTCCTGACAGTGAAGAGGGACGGCTGGTGTCGAAGAACGATGGAGCCAAACAAAAACAGATACCGCGCAATATGGCAACATGTACACTAGTCACATGCTGCTTAATTGGAAGAGCCCACTAGTGCCGCAACGCATCTGACAAATTGATGCCATGTGCTAAACCTTGAAAGTTATTGCTTTTCATATAAATATAAATCAAACGCTGAGTATAACATAGACGCGTGTGAACCCCAAAGTGACAAGTATATTGACAATTTCTATCAGTAAAATTATAATCTGATTTCGATGCACATGATGCAAAACTGGAAATCCTTTAGCTTATAAGTTTGACAGTGTGTTTTTATCCATTCATAATGTTACATCAAGAGAATACCAACATAACACACATCCAGCAAGGAAAAGAAAAAGAAGGAAAGACATGAAAAGGATCCGTAAAGGTTTAGCCAAGACGAATGGCCCACTGTAGCAAATCATCAACAATTTCCGTGCTTTTTTTCTCCACACTAGGAGAAGGTTCCCCAACACAAACAAGAAGACGGTGCATGAAGCAGATCCAACCATGTAGCTCAGAACATGGGTTTTCACCCACGAGCTGAGGAAAATTCCCAAAAGGTGCCTTCAAAAAGGTAGTGTAAACTGGAACGCTACTCTGAAGGTCCGAGCTAGGGTATTCATCCCGGAACTCGAGACATGATACGTGAAGAGCACTACCATATATAGCTAAAGTCACATGTGTTGCCGCCACCAACATGCTATGCAAGAAGTCTTGTTGTAATGTGCCAATCAGCAGAACGAGGAGTTTCTCAGCCCGAGATTTGAGCTCGGGTAAACGGTAAAATCGAAACTAATTCAAAAAATCTAATTTTTTTATGATAAACATTCACAAAATTTTTAATATTTTGCAAAAGTTTCATCAGAAAATCACATTTGTGTGAGGCGTGGCAAAAATCAAAATCGATACTTTAGGGTTTAGCATTTTGAAGTATCGATTTTGTTTTTTTTTTTTGCCACGGCTTCCACAGATGTGATTTCATAACGAAATTTTGCAAGCCGTTAGAACTATTGTCAATGTTTGTCACCAAAAAATTCAATTGTTTTTAAAAAAACTCAATTTTACTGTTCACCCGAGCTCAGAGCTCAGGCTGAGAAGCACATTTTCCCAATCAGCACCGAAATAACAATCAAGACGAACTCCACACATCCAACATTTACTGATACGCCAATATATCATCGATAAGCGTGCTAATGGGTTTGAATATTAACCAACATTATTTGGTTGGCATTGCCAAGTTGAAGATATGCACATCATGAAACCCCATTCTACCTATGTCCTTTCGGACACACATTCTCCACCTTGTCGCCATCCACTTGCGCCACCACCCCTCGCCACCGCTATGACAGAGAAAGAGAAACGAAAAAGTAAAAAAAAAACAAATTTGGCTCATCGATATGTCGGTCCCACATGCCATGAGTTTATTGGGGATGAGTTTCGGTGATATGTTACAGCAACACACATCTAAAACCGAATAAATCTATAGGGCATCTCGTTAATTTCTTCCCTCCCTGTCTGGATATGTTTATTTCTTTCCTTTCCATCTGGATTTTCTCAGACACTTGTATGTTCGGTATTCTAAAATGGTGTGACCTCTTTTCCTTCCGTAGATTATGGTGACATTTATGTTGTAAATGTTAGGTAGATGATACTTTTCATGATTTATGTTTTTTTATGATGTGATTCTCAAATCTTATCTGGTAGGCAACACTTATTATCAAACATTCAAGAACATAGCAGTTTAAGGGCAAAATAATAGAAGTTCTGCAGGTATGTGAACAAAAATAAACCGGGGGAAGACATAGACTACTGATGAGCATATGAGGTTTTGGTATGAGATCAGCTACACTCAGGCTTATATACTCGAGGATATTCCAATTTCAATTAGTGCAAACATAATGGGCTATATTTTGGATGTATTCTTATCATTTTTTCATATTAAACAAGAGTGCATTTTATGAATATTTTGTGTTAAAATTGCCACATGTATTTTTTAATCCCGAAAATCCCATGGCAGTTTTATCGCGATATGGCATTTTTATTGCGATATGGCATTTTTATTTTAATGGCGTGCCAATTTTATTATTAAGCGCATGGCACTTTTTATTAACAATATGATGCCATTTTTATTATAAGAGGATGTCACCTTTTATTAAGGAGATGGTATTTTTATCATGTCATTTGTTTATATAGAGAATGGCAGTTTTTATAATAAGAGAATGGCATTTTATAAAGAGGATGCCTTTTTTGTTATAAGAAGATGACATTTTTATAAGAGGATGGCATTTTTTATCATGACATTTATTATAAATCTGTCATGCATGATTTATATATGATGGCATTTTTCCCATTGTTTGTACTAGTTGTTATACATGCAAATCTTTTAAGATGCGGTAGTTTATGTAGTATTTCTATCGTGTTTCTTTTTTTCTTTGTAATGGGCTGGAAGGCCTGATGAATCGTTCGATCGGGGTCCATCCCAGCGGGAAGATATCAGGTGCTAGGTGCTCCTGGAGCTTTCCGGTCGTTGCATCTGAGATCCAAAGGTCAAGATGAGAGCTCGCACATTTATTCAAAAACACCCCTAAAAGTCTGTTATTACAACCAGATCCAGCACATCCGTAAAACATAATTGAATCTCAAATCCAACGGCCGGAAAGCTCCTGAAGCATCTAAGAACATCTCCAACAGACGCGCTAAACAAGCGTCGTGTTGTAAATTTTGTCCTTTTTACGCGCTACCGTTTCGGGCGCTCCACCGGAGGCGGGAAAACCGTGCGCGCGGCAAAACCAGTTCAGCGCGCGGGCGAAAACGTCATCACGTGCCGTTTTTTTGCTACGCCCGCTCCCTCGCGCGGCAAACTCAAGCACCCGCTCGCAACTCCACCTACCCCATCCTGTCGCGGCGCCGCCGCCACCTGCGTCACCCCATTTCTTTCGACGACCGTTCCGGCGCTTTCCCGACCTATCCCCCGTGTCGTTGCTGCTTCCTCTGTCACCGCCGCCCCCCTTCTGTCTCTCTCTAGTCACCACCGCCCCTCGCACGCGGCAGTCGACCGACAAACAGTGCCCGGCCGCCCACTGCCGCTCGGCGCCCGCAAGGTGTTAGGCAAAACGCCCGCAAGGTATGTATTGGATTCAACTTAGTTTAAATGAATTTGAAGATGCATGTTGTTTGTAGTTTTCATAGCTTAGTTTAAACATTGTAGATGAGTTCCTCATATGATTCTTCCCAAGAAGAATTTGATATGGATGAGGAGGAGGATCTTGCAATGATCCTAGCTATGCACATCAATAAAAAACCGAAGCACGCTGGTTCAGTTTGTTGAAAATATGCCCTAGAGGCAATGATAATATAGTTATTATTATATTTCCTGTTTCAAGATAATCGTTTATTATCCATGCTATAATTGTATTGAATGAAAGCATAGATACATATGTGGATATATAGACAAAACAATGTCTCTAGTAAGCCTCTAGTTGACTAGCCAGTTGATCAAGGATGGTTAAGGTTTTCTGACCATATGCAAGTGTTGTCACTTGATGACTCGATCACATCATTAGGAGAATGATGTGATAGACAAGACCTGAACTATAAACGTATCATGTGATCGTGTCATTTTTTTTTGCTATTATTTTCTGTGTGTCAAGTATTCATTCCTATGACCATGAGATCATGTAACTCACTGACACCGGAGGGATGCCTTGTGTGTATCAAACATCACAACGTTACTGGGTGACTATAAAGGTGCTCTACAGTTATCTTCGAAGGTGTCCGTTGAGTTAGCATGGATCAAGACTGGGATTTGTCACTCCGTGTGACGGAGAGGTATCTCGAGACCCACTCAGTAATACAACATCACATATAAGCCTTGCAAGCAATATGACTCAAGTGTTAGTCACGGGATCTTGTATTACGGAACGAGTAAAGAGACTTGTCGGTAACGAGATTGAAATAGGTATAGGGATATCGACGATCAAATCTCGGGCAAGTAACATATCGAAGGACAAAGAGAATGTTATACGGGGTTATACGAATCCTTGGCACAGAGGTTCAACCGATAAGATCTTCGTAGAATATGTAGGGTCCAATATGGACATCCAGGTCCCGTTGTTGGATATTGGTCGGTGAGTGTCTCAGGTCATGTCTGCATAGTTCTCGAACCCGCGGGGTCTGCACACTTAAGGTTCAGTGACGTTTCGGTATAGTTGAGTTATAGGTGTTGGTGACCGAAGGTTATTCGGAGTCCCGGATGAGATCACGAACGTTGCGAGGGTTTCCAGAATGGTCCAGAAATGAATATTGATATATAGGATTGTTTCATTTGGTCTCCAAAAAGATATCGGGCATTACCGGCAGTGTACCGGGAGTGAAGAATGGGTTCCGGGTTTTCACCGGGAGGGCCCCATCCAGCGGGGAGTGAGCCTAATAGCCCAAGGGTGGCGCACCAGCCCTTAGTGGGATGGTGAGGCCAACCCAAGTGGGCTATGTCAGCTAGAAGAAAAGTACCAAAGGAAAGCAAAAAAAGAGGGAGGTGGGAAGGAAGGAGGGAACTTCTCCTTCCCCAAACCGAATTGGACTTGGAGTCGTTCTCCTCCTCTCTCGGCCGGCGCCCTTGGGGATCTCTTGAGCCTCAAGGCTAGCCCTTCCCCTCCTCCTATATATACTAGAGGTTTTGGGGGTTTTGAGACACAACTTTGCCACGTGCAACCCTAAACCTCTACTTCGTAGTTCTTCGGTTTTCTGCGGAGCTCGGGCGGAGCCCTGCAGGAATAGATCATCACCATCACCGGCGCGCCTTCACGCTGCCGGAGAACTTATCTACTTCCCCGTCTCTCTTGCTGGATCAAGAAGGTGGATATCGTCATCGAGGTGTACGTGTGCTGAACGCGGAGGTGCCGTCCGTTCGGCGCTAGATCGGAACGGATCGTGGGATGACGTTGATTTGAATCACGAAGTTGTTCCACTACATCAACCGCATTTCTTAATGCTTCCCGCTTAGCGATCGACAAGGGTATGTGGATCCGATCTCCCTCTCGTAGATGAACATCACCATGATAAGTATTCGTGTGCGTAGGAAAATTTTTGTTTCCCATGCAACGTTCCCCAACAGTGGCATCATGAGCTAGGTTCATGCGTAGATGTAATCTCGAGTAGAACACAAAAGTTTTTGTGGGCGTTGATGTTCGATTTGCTGCCCTCCTTAGTCTTTTCTCGATTCAGCGGTATTTTTTGATTGAAGCGGCCCGGACCAACATTACTGGTACGCTTACGAGAGACCGGTTTGATCGACTAGCATGCAACTCGTTGCATAAAGATGACTGGCGGTGCCTGTTTCTTCAACTTCAGTTGAATTGGTTTTGACCGAGGCGGTCCTTGGAGAGAGGTTAAATAGTAATTTGCACATCTCCATTGTGGTTTTGCGTAAGTAAGATGCGGTCATACTAGATACCCATAGCAGCCACGTAAAACATGCAACAACAAATTAGAGGACGTCTAACTTGTTTTTGCAGGGTATGCTTGTGATGTGATATGGCTAAAGACATGATGTGATATATTGGATGTATGATATGATCATGTTGTAATAGTTAATATTGACTTGCACGTCGATGCTAAGGCAACCGGCAGAAGCCATAGGGTTGTCTTTAAACTAAAGTTTGTGTTTGCAGATACGTTTACTATATTGCTAGGTTGTAGCTTTAGTAGTAATATCATAGATAGCACAACAACCTCGATGGCGGCACGTTGATGGAGATCATGATGATGGATATCATGGTGTGGCGCCAGTGACGATGAAGATCATGCCGGTGCTTTGGTGACGGAGATCAAGAAGCACAAGGTCATGGCCATATCATGTCACTTATGAATTGCATGTGATGTTAATCCTTTTATGCATCTTATCTTGCTTAGAACGATGGTAGCATTATAAGGTGATCCCTCACTAAATTTCAAGATAAAATTGTGTTCTCCCCGACTGTGCACCGTTGCGACAGTTCGTCGTTTCGAGACACCACGTGATGATCGAGTGTGATAGACTCAACGTTCACATACAACGGGTGCAAAACAGTTGCACACGCGAAACACTCGGGTTAAACTTGACGAGCCTAGCATGTGCAGACATGGCCTCGGAACACAAGAGACCGAAAGGTCAAGCATGAATCGTATAGTTGATATGATTAGCATAGATATGTTTACCATTGAAACTACACTCAACTCACGTGATGATCAGACTTGAGTTAGTGAATTTGGATCATGGCATACTCAAGTAACTAGAGGGATGCCTATATGAGTGGGAGTTTATTAGTAATTTGATTAGTTAAACTCTAATTGTTTTGAACATAGTCTAAGTGCACTTTGCAATATTTTATATTGTAGATCAATGGCTCACGCAGTAGCGATCCTGAATTTCAATACGTTCCTAGAGAAAGCTAAGATGAAAGATGATGGTAGCAACTTTGTAGACCGGGCTTGTAATCTTAGGCTCATCCTACAAGCTGGGAGAAAGAATTATGTCCTTGATGCAGCGCTAGGAGATGAACCACCCGTTGCGTCTGATCAAGATGTTTTGAATGCTTGACAAGCACGTAAAGAGGACTACTCAGTAGTTCAATGTGCAGTCTTGTATGGCTTAGAACCGGGACTTCAGTGACGCTTTGAACGTCATGGAGCATATGAGATGTTCCAGGAGTTGAAGTTTATCTTTCAGAAAAACGCCCAGATCGAGAGGTATGAGACCTCCGATAAATTCTATGCTTGCAAAATGGAGGAGAATTCGTGTGTCAGTGAACATGTGCTCAAAATGTCTGGGTACTCAAACCGTCTAGCTGAGCTGGGAGTTGAACTTCCGCAAGAGGCTATCATTGACAGAATTCTTCAATCACTGCCATCTAGCTATAAGATCTTTGTGTTGAACTATAACATGCAAGGGATGAACAAGTCACCCGGCGAGTTATTCGCGATGTTGAAAGTCGCAGAGTCAGAACTCCGAAAAGAACATCAAGTGTTGATGGTCAATAAGACCACTGGTTTCAAGAGAAACGACAAAGACAAGAATGGTAACTCCAAGAAGAGCGACAAAACTATTTCCAATCCGACGAAGAAACCCAAGGCTGGACCTAAGCCGGAAACAGGGTGCTATTATTGCAAGGGTTGGGTCACTCGAAGCGCAACTGCCCCAAGTATCTGGCTGATAAGAAGGCACCCAATGCCAAACCAGGTATATGTGATATACATGTTATTGATGTGTACCTAACCAACTCTCGTAGTAGTGTCTGGGTATTTGATACCGGTTCTGTTGCTCATATTTGCAACTCAAAGCAGGAACTGCAGAATAAACGAAGGCTCGCGAAGGATGAAGTGATGATGCGCGTGGGAAAATGGTTCCAAGGTTCATGCAATCGCCGTCGGCACAGTCTCACTTCAGTTACCATTAGGATTAGTTATGAACTTAAATAATTGTTATTTAGTGTCTGCATTAAGCATGAAGATGTTGGAAATATGCCCTAGAGGCAATAATAAATTAGTTATTATTATATTTCTTAGTTCATGATAATCGTTTATTATCCATGCTATAATTGTATTGATTGGAAACACAATACTTGTGTGGATACATAGACAAAACACTGTCCCTAGTAAGCCTCTAGTTGACTAGCTCGTTAATCAAAGATGGTCAAGGTTTCCTGGCCATAGGCAAGTGTTGTCACTTGATAACGGGATCACATCATTAGGAGAATCATGTGATGGACTAGACCCAAACTAATAGACGTAGCATGTTGATCGTGTCATTTTGTTGCTACTGTTTTCTGCGTGTCAAGTATTTATTCCTATGACCATGAGATCATATAACTCACTGACACCGGAGGAATGCTTTGTGTGTATCAAACGTCGCAACGTAACTGGGTGACTATAAAGATGCTCTACAGGTATCTCCAAAGGTGTTAGTTGAGTTAGTATGGATCAAGACTGGGATTTGTCACTCCGTGTGAACGGAGAGGTATCTCGGGGCCCACTCGGTAATACAACATCACACACAAGCCTTGCAAGCAATGTAACTTAGTGTAAGTTGCGGGATCTTGTATTACGGAACGAGTAAAGAGACTTGCCAGTAAACGAGATTGAAATAGGTATACGGATACTGACGATCGAATCTCGGGCAAGTAACATACCGAAGGACAAAGGGAATGACATACGGGATTATATGAATCCTTGGCACTGAGGTTCAAACGATAAGATCTTCGTAGAATATGTAGGATCCAATATGGGCATCCAGGTCCCGCTATTGGATATTGACCGAGGAGTCTCTCGGGTCATGTCTACATAGTTCTCGAACCCGCAGGGTCTGCACACTTAAGGTTCGACGTTGTTTTATGCGTATTTGAGTTATATGGTTGGTTACCGAATGTTGTTCGGAGTCCCGGATGAGATCACGGACGTCACGAGGGTTTCCGGAATGGTCCGGAAACGAAGATTGATATATAGGATGACCTCATTTGGTTACCGGAAGGTTTTCGTGCATTACCGGAAAAGTTTCGGGCTCATCGGTAGTGTACCGGGAGTGCCGGGAGGGGTGCCGGGGACCATCGGGAGGGGTGTCACGCCCCAAGGGGTCTCATGGGCTATGGGAAGAGATAAACCAGCCCCTAGTGGGCTGGAATAAGTTCCCACTAAGGCCCATAAGGTTTGAGAAGGAAAAAACACAAGGTGGAAAGAGTTTCCAAGTGGGAAGGTGGAATCCTACTCCAAGTAGGATTGGAGTAGGACTCCTCCACCTCCAATTTCGGCCAAACCTTTAGGTTTTGAGGCTGCCTCCTCCCCTCCCTCCCACCTATATATACGGAGGTTTTAGGGCTGATTTGAGACGACTTTCTCACGGCTGCCCGACCACATACCTCCATAGTTTTTCCTCTAGATCGCGTTTCTGCGGAGCTCGGGCGGAGCCCTGCTGAGACAAGATCATCACCAACCTCCGGAGCGCCGTCACGCTGCCGGAGAACTCTTCTACCTCTCCGTCTCTCTTGCTGGATCAAGAAGGCCGAGATCATCGTCGAGTTGTACGTGTGCTGAACGCGGAGGTGCCGTCCGTTCGGTACTAGATCGTGGGACTGATCGCGGGATTGTTCGCGGGGCGGATCGAGGGACGTGAGGACGTTCCACTACATCAACCGCGTTCACTAACGCTTCTGCTGTACGATCTACAAGGGTACGTAGATCACTCATCCCCTCTCGTAGATGGACATCACCATGATAGGTCTTCGTGCGCGTAGGAAAATTTTTGTTTCCCTTGCGACGTTCCCCAACAGTGGCATCATGAGCTAGGTTCATGCGTAGATGTCTTCTCGAGTAGAACACAAAAGTTTTTGTGGGCGGTGATGTGCGTTTTGCTGCCCTCCTTAGTCTTTTCTTGATTCCGCGGTATTGTTGGATTGAAGCGGCTTGGACCGACATTACTCGTACGCTTACGAGAGACTGGTTTCATCGTTACGAGTAACCCCCTTTGCTCAAAGATGACTGGCAAGTGACTGTTTCTCGAACTTTAGTTGAATCGGATTTGACCGAGGAGGTCCTTGGATGAGGTTAAATAGCAACTCATATATCTCCGTTGTGGTGTTTGCGTAAGTAAGATGCGATCCTACTAGATACCCTCGGTCACCACGTAAAACATGCAACAACAAAATTAGAGGACGTCTAACTTGTTTTTGCAGGGTATGATTGTGATGTGATATGGCCAACGATGTGATGTGATATATTGGATGTATGAGATGATCATGTTGTAATAGAAATATCGACTTGCACGTCGATGGTACGGCAACCGGCAGGAGCCATAGGGTTGTCTTTATACTAACGTTTGTGCTTGCAGATGCGTTTACTATTTTGCTAGGATGTAGCTTTAGTAGTAATAGCGTAAGTAGCACGACAACCCCGATGGCAACACGTTGATGGATGATCATGGTGTGGCGCCGGTGACAAGAAGATCGTGCCGGTGCTTTGGTGATGGAGATCAAGAAGCACGTGATGATGACCATATCATGTCACTTATGAATTGCATGTGATGTTAATCCTTTTATGCACCTTATTTTGCTTAGAACGACGGTAGCATTATGAGGTGATCTCTCACTAAAATTTCAAGACGAAGTTGTGTTCTCCCCGACTGTGCACCGTTGCGACAGTTCTTCGTTTCGAGACACCACGTGATGATCGGGTGTGATAGACTCAACGTTCACATACAACGGGTGCAAAACAGTTGCACACGCAGAACACTCGGGTTAAGCTTGACGAGCCTAGCATGTGCAGACATGGCCTCGGAACACATGAGACCGAAAGGTCGAGCATGAATCGTATAGTTGATATGATTAGCATAGGGATGCTTGCCACTGAAACTATTCTCGACTCACGTGATGATCGGACTTGAGATAGTGGATTTGGATCATGTACCACTCAAATGACTAGAGAGATGTACTTTTTGAGTGGGAGTTCTTAAGTAATATGATTAATTGAACTAATTGTCATGAACATAGTCTAATGGTCTTTGCGAATTACGATGTAGCTTGCGCTATAGCTCTACTGTTTTTTTATGTTCCTAGAGAAAATTTAGTTGAAAATTGATAGTAGCAAACTTTGCAGACTGAGTCTGTAAAACCGAGGATTGTCCTCGTTGCTGTGCAGAAGGCTTATGTCCTTAATGCACCACTCGGTGTGCTGCACCTCGAGCGTCGTCTGTGGATGCTGTGAACATCCGACATACACGTTTCTGATGACTACACGATAGTTCAGTGCAAAGTACTTAATGGCTTAGAAGCAAGGCACCGAAAACGTTTTAAACGTCACGTAACATAAGTGATGTTCTAAAGAGATGAAATTGTGATTTCATGCTTGTGCCCTTGTTAAGAGGTACGAGACCTCCAACAAAATTCTTTGACCACAAAGTAAAGGAGAAAAGCTCAATCGTTGAGCGTGTGCTCAGATTGTCTGAGTACGACAATCACTTGAATCAAGTGGGAGCTAATCTTCCAGATGAGATAGTGATGGTTCTCCAAAAGTCACTGCCACCAAGCTTTGAGAGCTTCGTGATGAACTATAACATATCAAGGATAGATACAATGATCTTTCAGAGATTCGCGACGTTTGACACTGCGAAAGTAGAAATCAAGAAGGAGCATCAATAGTTGATGGTTTGAAAAACCACTAAGTTTCAAGAAAGGCGAGGGCTAGAAGGGATACTTCGTGAAACGGCAAAACAGTTGCTGCACTAATGAAGAGACCCAAGATTAAACCCAAACCCGAGACTAAGTGCTTCTGTAATAAGGGGAACAGTCACTGAGGCGGAGCAACTCTAGATACTTGGTAGATAAGAAGGCTGGCAAAAGTCGAGAGAAGTATATTTGATATACATAATGTTGATGTGTACTTTACTAGTACTCCTAGTAGCACGAGGGTATTGGATACTGGTTCGGTTGCTAAGTGATTAGTAACGCGAAATGAAAGCTACGGCATAAACGGAGACTAGCTAAAGGCGAGGTGACGATACGTGTTGGAAGTGTTTCCAAGGTTGATATGATCAAACGTCACACGCCCCCTTTACCATCGGGATTGGTGTTGAACCTAAATAATTGTTATTTGGTGCTTGCGTTAAGCATGAACATGATTGGATCGTGTTTATTGCAATACGATTATTCATTCAAAAGGAATAATGGTTACTCTATTTGCTTGAATAATCACCTTCAATGGTTTATTGAATCTCGATTGTAGTGTTACACATTGGTGCCAAAAGATACGAGTTAAATGATGATAGTACCACTTACTTGTGGCACTGCCGCTTGAGTCATGTTAGTATAAATTGCATGAAGAGGCTCCATGCTGATGGATCTTTACTCACCTGATTTCGAATCACTAGTGACATGCAAATCATACCACATGAGCAAGGCCTTGTTTTCATTGAGATGAAACAAGATAGTAACTTGTTGGAAGTGATACATTTTGATGTATGCAGTCCAGTGAGTGTTGAGGCACGCAGTGGATATCATTATGTTCTTACTTCACTGACGACTTGAGTAGATACAGGAGTATTTACTTAATGAATCACAAGTCTGAAATATTGAAAAGTTCAATTCTGTTTCAGAGTGAAGTTCGTCGTAACAAGAGGATGAACTGTCTACGATATGATCATAGAAATGAATATCTGAGTTACGAATTTTTGGTACACAGTTAAGACAATGTGGAAATTGTTTCACAGTTCATGCCACCTGGAACATCATGGTGTGATGATGTGTCTGAACGTCATAGCCACGCACTATTTAGTATGGTGCATGCTGGGATGTCTCTTATCGAATTACCACTATCGTTTATGGGTTATGCATTAGAGACAACCACATTCACTTTAAATGGGGCACCGCGTATTTCCGTTGAGATGACACAGTATAGACTGAGGTTTAGAGAAATCTAAACTGTCGTTTCTTGAAAGTTTGGGGCTTCGAAACTTATGTGAAAAAGTTTCAGTCTGATAAGCTCGAACCCAAAGCGGATAAATGCATCTTCACAGGATATCCAAAACAGTTGGGTACATCTCCTATCTCAGATCCGAAAGCAAAGTGTTTGTTTCTAGAAACGGATCCTTTCTCGAGAAAAGGTTTCTCTCGAAAGAATTGAGTGGGAGGGTAGTAGAACTTGATGAGGTTATTGAACCATCACTTCAACCAGTGTGTAGCAGGGCGTAGGAAGTTGTTCCTGTGGCGCCTACACCAATTGAAGTGGAAGCTGATGATGGTGATCATTAAGCTTCGAATCAAGTTACTACAAACCTCGTAGGTCGACAAGGTCGCGTACTGCTGCAGAGTAGTACGGTAACCCTGTCTTGGAGGTCATGTTGTTGAGCAACAGTGAACCTACGAGTTATGGAGAAAGCGATGGTGGGCCCAGATTCCGACAAATGGCTGGAAGCCATAAAATCCGAGAGAGGATCCATGTGTGAAAACAAAGTGTAGACTTTGGTAGAACTACTTGATGGTCATGGGACTATTGGGTAAAATGGATCTTTAAAAGAAGACAGACGATGATGGTGATAAGTCACTATTAAGAAAAGCTCGACTTGTCGCAAAGATGTTTTCGACAAGATCAAACAGTTGACTATGATGAGTCTTTCTCACTCGTAGCGATGCTAAAGGTCTGTTAGAATTATGTTAGTAGTTGCTGCATTATTTATGAAATATTGCACGTAGGATGTCAAAACATTGTTTCCTCGACGGTTTCCTTGAGCAAACATTGTATGTGATACAACCAGAAGGTTTTGTCGATCCTAAAGATACTAGCAAGTATGCAAGCTCCAGTGATCCTTCAATGGACTGGTGCAAGCATCTCGGAGTTGGAATAAGCACTTTGATGAGATGATCAAAGATTTTGGGTGTGTACAAGGTTTATGAGAAACTTGTATTTCCAAAGAAGTGAGTGGGAGCACTATAGAATTTCTCATAGGTATATGTGGTTGACATATTGTGGATCAGAAGTAATGTAGAATTTCTGTAAAGCATACAAGGTTGTTTGAAAGAAGTTTTCAAAGGAGTACCTGGATTATGCTACTTGAAGGTTGAGCATCAAAGATCTATGGAGATAGATCGAAAGCGCTTAATAGAAGTTTCAACAAGATGCATGCCTTGACAAGTTTTTGAAAGAGTTCAAAATAGACCAGCAAAGAAGGAGTTCTTGGTTGCGTTGTGAGGTGTGAATTTGAGTAAGACTCAAAACCCGACCACGGCAGAATAAAGAGAATAGATGAAGGTCGTCTTCTATGCCTTAGCCGTAGAATCTAAAGTATGCCATGCTGTGTACCGCACCTGAAGTGTGCCTTGACTCAAAGTATGTTGAGAGGTACAGAGAGTGATCCATGTTTGAATCACTAGCAGCGGTCAAAATTTATCCTTAGTAACAAATGGACTAAGGAATTTTTCTCGATTATGGAGGTGGTTAAAGAGTTCGTCGTAAAGGGTAACGTCGATGCAAGCTTTGACACTAATCTGAATAACTATGAGTAGTGAAACGGATTCATATAGTAGAGTGGATATTTGGAGCATTTCCGAATAGCACGTAGTAGCAGCATCTATAAGATGACATAAAGATTTGTAAAGAACGCACGGATCTGAAAGTTTCAGAACCGTTGACTAAAACCTCTCTCACAAGCAAGACATGATCAGACCCCATAACTATATGGGTGTTGGATTCGTTGGAATCACATGGTGATGTGAACTAGATTATTGACTCTAGTGCAAGTGGGAGACTGTTGGAAATATGCCCTAGAGGCAATAATAAATTAGTTATTATTATATTTCTTAGTTCATGATAATCGTTTATTATCCATGCTATAATTGTATTGATTGGAAACACAATACTTGTGTGGATACATAGACAAAACACTGTCCCTAGTAAGCCTCTAGTTGACTAGCTCGTTAATCAAAGATGGTCAAGGTTTCCTGGCCATAGGCAAGTGTTGTCACTTGATAACGGGATCACATCATTAGGAGAATCATGTGATGGACTAGACCCAAACTAATAGACGTAGCATGTTGATCGTGTCATTTTGTTGCTACTGTTTTCTGCGTGTCAAGTATTTATTCCTATGACCATGAGATCATATAACTCACTGACACCGGAGGAATGCTTTGTGTGTATCAAACGTCGCAACGTAACTGGGTGACTATAAAGATGCTCTACAGGTATCTCCAAAGGTGTTAGTTGAGTTAGTATGGATCAAGACTGGGATTTGTCACTCTGTGTGAACGGAGAGGTATCTCGGGGCCCACTCGGTAATACAACATCACACACAAGCCTTGCAAGCAATGTAACTTAGTGTAAGTTGCGGGATCTTGTATTACGGAACGAGTAAAGAGACTTGCCAGTAAACGAGATTGAAATAGGTATACGGATACTGACGATCGAATCTCGGGCAAGTAACATACCGAAGGACAAAGGGAATGACATACGGGATTATATGAATCCTTGGCACTGAGGTTCAAACGATAAGATCTTCGTAGAATATGTAGGATCCAATATGGGCATCCAGGTCCCGCTATTGGATATTGACCGAGGAGTCTCTCGGGTCATGTCTACATAGTTCTCGAACCCGCAGGGTCTGCACACTTAAGGTTCGACGTTGTTTTATGCGTATTTGAGTTATATGGTTGGTTACCGAATGTTGTTCGGAGTCCCGGATGAGATCACGGACGTCACGAGGGTTTCCGGAATGGTCCGGAAACGAAGATTGATATATAGGATGACCTCATTTGGTTACCGGAAGGTTTTCGTGCATTACCGGAAAAGTTTCGGGCTCATCGGTAGTGTACCGGGAGTGCCGGGAGGGGTGCCGGGGACCATCGGGAGGGGTGTCACGCCCCAAGGGGTCTCATGGGCTATGGGAAGAGGTAAACCAGCCCCTAGTGGGCTGGAATAAGTTCCCACTAAGGCCCATAAGGTTTGAGAAGGAAAAAACACAAGGTGGAAAGAGTTTCCAAGTGGGAAGGTGGAATCCTACTCCAAGTAGGATTGGAGTAGGACTCCTCCACCACCAATTTAGGCCAAACCTTTAGGTTTTGAGGCTGCCTCCTCCCCTCCCTCCCACCTATATATACGGAGGTTTTAGGGCTGATTTGAGACGACTTTCTCACGGCTGCCCGACCACATACCTCCATAGTTTTTCCTCTAGATCGCGTTTCTGCGGAGCTCGGGCGGAGCCCTGCTGAGACAAGATCATCACCAACCTCCGGAGCGCCGTCACGCTGCCGGAGAACTCTTCTACCTCTCCGTCTCTCTTGCTGGATCAAGAAGGCCGAGATCATCGTCGAGTTGTACGTGTGCTGAACGCGGAGGTGCCGTCCGTTCGGTACTAGATCGTGGGACTGATCGCGGGATTGTTTGCGGGGCGGATCGAGGGACGTGAGGACGTTCCACTACATCAACCGCGTTCACTAACGCTTCTGCTGTACGATCTACAAGGGTACGTAGATCACTCATCCCCTCTCGTAGATGGACATCACCATGATAGGTCTTCGTGCGCGTAGGAAATTTTTTGTTTCCCTTGCGACGTTCCCCAACAGAAGATTATATCTGGATCTTGTTTATTGTGACACGGTTACTCATTTAAGTCAGAGAAAAATGGTTGTTCTATTTTTATGAGTAATATCTTTTATGGTCATGCACCCAATGTGAGGGGTTTGTTCATATTGAATCTTGATTGTGATGACACACATATACATAACACTGAGACCAAAAGATGTAGAGTTAACAATGATAGCGCCACCTTTTTGTGGCACTGCCGCTTAGGTCATATTGGTGTAAAGCGCATGAAGAAACTCCATGCTGATGGGCTTTTGGAGTCACTTGATTTCGAATCACTTGACACGTGCGAACCATGCCTTATGGGCAAGATGACTAAGACTCCGTTCTCCGGAACAATGGAGCGTGCAAGTGACTTGTTGGAAATCATACATACTGATGTATGCGGTCCAATGAGTGTGGAGGCACGCGGCGGATATCATTATTTTCTCACCTTCACTGATGATTTGAGTAGGTATGGATATATCTACTTGATGAAGCACAAGTCTGAAACGTTTGAAAAGTTCAAGCAATTTCGGAGTGAGGTTGAAAATCATCGTAACAAGAAGATCAAGTTCCTACGATTTGATCGAGGCGGCGAATATGTGAGTTTCGAGTTTGGTGCTCACTTAAGACAATGTGGAATTGTTTCACAGTTGACACCGCCTGGAACACCACAGCGTAATGGTGTGTCCGAACGTCGTAATCGTACTTTGTTAGATATGGTGCGATCTATGATGTCTCTTACCAATTTGCCTTTATCGGTGGGATTATGCATTAGAGACAACTGCATTCACTTTAAATAGGGCACCATCAAAATTCGTTGAGACGACACCATATGAGCTATGGCATGGCAAGAAGCCAAAGTTGTCGTTTCTTAAAGTTTGGGGATGCGATGCTTATGACAAAAAGCTTCAGCTTGAAAAGCTGGAACCCAAAGCGAAAAAGTGCATCTTCATAGGTTACCCAAAAGAGACAGTTGGGTACACCTTCTATCTCAGATCCGAGGGCAGAGTGTTTGTTGCTAAGAACTGAGCTTTTCTTGAGAAGGAGTTTCTCTCGAAAGAATTGAGTGGGAGGAAGATAGAACTTGATGAGGTTCTGGAATCTCTGCTCCAACAGGATGGTGGCGTAGGGCGCAGAGAAATCTCAGTCGAGGCAACACCGGTAGTGGAGGAAGCTAATGATGATGATCATGAAGCTTCGGATCAAGTTACTATCGGACCTCGCAGGTCGACAAGATCACGTACTCCTCCCGAGTGGTACGGAAATCTTGTCTTATCTACCATGTTGTTAGACAACAATGAGCCTGTGAATTATGAAGAAGCAATGGTGGGCCCGGATTCCAACAAATAGTTAAAGGCCATGAAGTCCGAGATAGGATCTATGTATAAAAACAAAGTGTGGACTTTGGAAGTATTACCTGAAGGTCGTAAGGTTATTCAGAACAAATGGATCTTTAAGAAGAAGATGGACGCGGACGGTAATGTGACCGTTTATAAAGCTCAACTTATGGCAAAGGGTTTTTCACAAGTTTAAGGAGTTGACTACGATGAGACATTCTCACCGGTAGCGAAGCTTAAGTCCATCTGAATCATGTTAGCAATAGCTGCATTTTTCGATTATGAAATCTGGCAGATGGATGTCAAAACGGCGTTCCTTAATGGTTTTCTTAAGGAAGAGTTGTTTATGATGCAACCCGAAGGTTTTGTCGATCCAAGGAATGCTAACAAAGTATGCAAGCTCCAGCGATCCATTTATGGATTGGTGCAAGCATCTCGGAGTTGGAATAAGCGCTTTGATGAGGTGATCAAGGCATTTGGGTTTATACAAGTTGTTGGAAAATCTTATATTTACTAGAAAGTGAGTGGGAGCTCTGTAGCGTTTCTAATATTATATGTGGATGACATATTGCTGATTTGAAACAATGTGGAGTTTATAGAGAACGTAAAAGATTACTTGAATAAAAAAAAATCAATGAAAGACTTAGGAGAAGCTGCTTACATATTAGGTATTAACATCTATAGGGATAGATTGAGGCGCCTAATAGGACTTTCACAAAGCACATACCTTGATAAAGTTTTGAAGAAGTTCAAAATGGAGCAATCCAAGAAGGGGTTCTTGCTAGTGTTACAAGGTATAAAGTTGAGTAAGACTTAGTGTCCACTAACTGCGGAAAATAGAGAAAAAATGAGTATCGTCCCCTATGCTTCAGCCATAGGTTCTATCATGTATGCAATGATGCGCACAAGACCGGACGTCAGCCTCACCATAAGTATGGGAGGCAGGTTTCAAAGTGATCCAGGAGTGGAACACTGGGCGGCGGTCAAGAATATTCTGAAGTACCTCAAAAGGACTAAGGAAATGTTTCTCGTTTATGAAGGTGACGAAGAGCTCATCGTAAAGGGTTACGTCGATGCAAGCTTTGACACTAATCCAAATGACTTTAAGTCTCAAACCGGATACGTATTTATTCTTAATAGGGGTGCAGTAAGTTGGTGCAGTTCTAAGCAAAGCGTCGTAGCAGATTCTACATGTGAAGCGAAGTACATTGCTACCTCGGAGATAGCTAAGGAGGGTGTCTGGATGAAGCAGTTCATGAGGATCTTCGAGTTGTGCCGAGTGCACTAAATCCAATAACTCTGTTCTGTGACAACACTGGTGCCATTGCTCTAGCCAAGGAACCAAGGTTTCACAAGAAGACCAGACACATCAAACGGCGCTTCAACCTCATCCGCGACTATGTCAAAGGAGAGGACGTAAATATTTCCAAAGTGCACACATATCTGAATGTTGCAGATCCACTCACTAAACCTCTTCCACGAGCGAAGCATGATCAACACCAGAACTGTATGGGTGTTAGATTCATGCCAATGTAAATCGCATAGCGATGTGAGACTAGATTATTGACTCTAGCGCAAGTGGGTGACTGTTGGAAATATGCCCTAGAGGCAATGATAATATAGTTATTATTATATTTCCTGTTTCGAGATAATCGTTTATTATCCATGCTATAATAATATTGAATGAAAAATAGATACATGTGTGGATATATAGACAAAATAATGTCCCTAGTAAGCCTCTAGTTGACTAGCCAGTTAATCAAGGATGGTTAAGGTTTTCTGACCATATGCAAGTGTTGTCACTTCATGACTGGATCACATCATTAGGAGAATGATGTGATTGACAAGACCCAACCTATGAACATAGCATGTGATCGTGTCATTTTGTTGCTATTGTTTTCTGCGTGTAAGGTATTCATTCCTATGACCATGAGATCATGTAACTCACTAACACCGGAGGGATGCCTTGTGTGTATCAAATGTCGCAACGTTACTGGGTGACTATAAAGGTGCTCTACAGGTATCTCCGAAGGTGTCCGTTGAGTTAGCATGGATCAAGACTGGGATTTGCCACTCCGTGTGACGGAGAGGTATCTCGGGGCCCACTCGGTAATACAACATCACATATAAGCCTTGCAAGCAATATGACTCAAGTATTATTCACGGGATCTTGTATTACGGAACGAGTAAAGAGACTTGTCGGTAACGAGATTGAAATATGTTGGAATTATGCCCTAGAGGCAATAATAAATAAATTTATTATTATAATTCCTGTATCAAGATAATCGTTTATTATCCATGCTATAATTGTATTGAATGAAGACTTATATACATGTGTGGATACATAGACAAAACACTGTCCCTAGCAAGCCTCTAGTTGGCTAGCCAGTTGATCAACGATAGTCAGTGTCTTCTGATTATGAACAAGGTGTTGTTGCTTGATAACTGGATCACGTCATTAGGGGAATCACGTGATGGACTAGACCCAAACTAATAGAAGTAGCATGTTGATCGTGTCATTTTGTTGCTACTGTTTTCTGCGTGTCAAGTATTTATTCCTATGACCATGAGATCATATAACTTACTAACACCGGAGGAATACTTTGTGTGTATCAAACGTCGCAACGTAACTGGGTGACTATAAAGATGCTCTACAGGTATCTCCAAAGGTGTTCGTTGAGTTAGTATGGATCAAGACTGGGATTTGTCACTCCGTGTGACGGAGAGGTATCTCGGGGCCCACTCGGTAATACAACATCACACACAAGCCTTGCAAGCAATGTGACTTAGTGTAAGTTGCGGGATCTTGTATTACGGAACGAGTAAAGAGACTTGCCGGTAAACGAGATTGAAATAGGTATACGGATACTGACGATCGAATCTCGGGCAAGTAACATACCGAAGGACAAAGGGAATGACATACGGGATTATATGAATCCTTGGCACTGAGGTTCAAACGATAAGATCTTTGTAGAATATGTAGGATCCAATACGGGCATCTAGGTCCCGCTATTGGATATTGACCGAGGAGTCTCTCGGGTCATGTCTACATAGTTCTCGAACCCGCAGGGTCTGCACACTTAAGGTTCGACGTTGTTTTATGCGTATTTGAGTTACATGGTTGGTTACCGAATGTTGTTCGGAGTCCCGGATGAGATAACGAAAGTCAAGAGGGTTTCCGGAATGGTTCGGAAACGAAGATTGATATATAGGATGACCTCATTTGATTACCGGAAGGTTTTCGGAGTTACCGGGAATGTACCGGGAATGACGAATGGGTTCCGGGAGTTCACCGGGGGGGGCACCCACCCCGAGGAAGCCCATAGGTGTTGGGAGTGCCGCACCAGCCCTTAGTGGGCTGGTGGGACAGCCCAAAAGAGGCCTATGCGCATTGGGAGAAAAATCAAAGAGAAAAGGAAAAAAAAGAAGGAGGTGGGAAAGGGAAGAAGGACTCCACCTTCCAAACCAAGTAGGACTCGGTTTGGGGGGGGAGACCTTCCCCCCTTGGCTCGACCGACCCCTTGGGGGTTCTTGGACCCCCAAGGCAAGGCTCTCACCTCTCCCTCCTATATATAGTGGGGTTTTAGGGCTGATTTGAGACAACTTTTGCCACGGCAGCCCGACCACATATCTCCACGGTTTTACCTCTAGATCGCGTTTCTGCGGAGCTCGGGCGGAGCCCTGCTGAGACGAGATTATCACCAACCTCCGGAGCGCCGTCACGCTGCCGGAGAACTCTTCTACCTCTCCGTCTCTCTTGCTGGATCAAGAAGGACGAGATCATCGTCGAGTTGTACGTGTGCTGAACGCGGAGGTGCCGTCCGTTCGGCACTAGATCGTGGGACTGATCGCGGGATAGTTCGCGGGGCGGATCGAGGGACGTGAGGGCGTTCCACTACATCAACCGCGTTCACTAACGCTTCTGCTGTACGGTCTACAAGGGTACGTAGATCACACATCCCCTCTCGTAGATGGACATCACCATGATAGGTCTTCGTGCGCGCAGGAAATTTTTTGTTTCCCATGCGACGTTCCCCAACAAAATAGGCATAGGGATACCGACGATCAAATCTCGAGCAAGTAACATACCAAAGGACAAAGGGAATGTCATACGGGATTATATGAATCCTTGGCACAGAGGTTCAACCAATAAGATCTTCGTAGAATATGTAGGATCCAATACGGACATCCAAGTCCCGTTGTTGGATATTGACCGGGGAGTGTCTCAGGTCATGTCTGCATAGTTCTCGAACCCGCACGGTCTCCACACTTAAGGTTCGGTGACGTTTCGGTATAGTTGAGTTATAGGTGTTGGTGACCGAAGGTTGTTCGGATCCCGGATGAGATCACAGACGTCACGAGGGTTTCCGGAATGGTCTGGAAACGAAGATTGATATATAGGATTGTTTCATTTGGTCTCCCGAAAGATTTCGGGCATTACCGTCAGTGTACCGGGAGTGACGAGTGAGTTCTGGGTTTTCACCGGGAGGGGTCCACCCACCCGAGAGTGAGCCTAATATCACAAGGGTGGCGCACCAGACCTTAGTGGGTTGGTGAGGCCAGCCGGTGCTTTGACGATGGAGATCAAGGAGCACGTGATGATGGCCATATCATGTCGCTTATGAATTGCATGTGATGTTAATCCTTTTATGCACCTTGTTTTTCTTAGAACGACGGTAGCATTATGAGGTGATCTCTCACTAAAATTTCAAGACGAAATTGTGTTCTCCCCGACTGTGCATCGTTGCTTCAGTTCATCGTTTCGAGACACCACGTGATGATCGGGTGTGATAGACTCAACGTTCACATACAACGGGTGCAAAACAGTTGCGCACGCGGAACACTCGGGTTAAGCTTGACGAGCCTAGCATGTGCAGACATGGCCTCAAAACACATGAGACCGAAAGGTCGATCATGAATCATATAGATGATATGATTAGCATAGGGATGCTTACCACTGAAACTATGCTCAACTCACGTGATGATCGGACTTGAGCTACTGTAAGTGGATCATGAACCACTCAAATGACTAGAGAGATGTATTTTTTGAGTGGGAGTTTAGCGAGTAATTTGATTAAGTTAAACTCTAATTATCTTGAACATAGTCTAAGTCCACTGAATATATTTGTGTTGTAGATCATGGCTCACGCGACAGTCACCCTGAATTTTAATACGTTCCTAGAGAAAGCTAAGTTGAAAGACGATGGAAGCAACTTTGTAGACTGGGCTCGTAATCTTAAGCTAATCTTACAAGCTGGGAAGAAGGATTATGTCCTTAATGCTGCGCTAGGAGATGAACCACCCGCTACGGCTGATCAGGATGTTAAGAACTCTTGTATGGCTTAGAACCGGGACTTCAACGTCGCTTTGAGCGTCATGGAGCATTTGAGATGTTCCAAGAGTTGAAGTTTATCTTTCAGAAGAACACCCAGATCGAGAGGTATGAGACCTCCGATAAATTCTATGCTTGCAAGATGGAGGAGAACTCGTCTGTCAGTGAACATGTGCTCAAAATGTCTGGGTACTCAAACCGTCTAGCTGAGCTGGGGATTGAACTCCCGCAAGAAGCTATCACTGACAGAATCCTTCAATCACTGCCGCCAAGCTATAAAGGCTTTGTGTTGAACTACAACATGCAAGGGATGAACAAGTCTCCCGACGAGTTGTTTGCGATGCTGAAAGTCGCAGAGTCTAAACTCCGTAAAGAGCATCAAGTGTTGATGGTGAATAAGACCACTAGTTTCAAGAGAAACGGCAAAGGCAAGCAGGGTAATTCAAAGAAGAGCGGCAAGCCTGTTGCCAATCCGACGAAGAAACCCAAAGCTGGACCTAAGCCTGAAACAGGGTGTTACTATTGCAAGGGTATGGGTCACTGGAAGCGCAATTGCCCCAAGTATCTGGCTGATAAGAAGGCGGCCAAAGAAAAATCAGGTATATTTGATATACATGTTATTGATGTGTACTTAACCGGCTCTCGTAGTAGTGCCTG
This sequence comes from Hordeum vulgare subsp. vulgare, assembly GCF_904849725.1. Lineage (NCBI taxonomy): Eukaryota > Viridiplantae > Streptophyta > Magnoliopsida > Poales > Poaceae > Hordeum > Hordeum vulgare. Next base: position 598,356,212 of record NC_058520.1, on the reverse strand, counting down.
GGTATTCGATACCGGTTTTGTTGCTCATATTTGCAACTCGAAACAGGAACTGCGGAATAGACGAAGGCTGGCAAAAGATGAAGTGACGATGCGCGTAGGAAATGGTTCCAAGGTTGATGCAATCGCCGCCGGCACAGTTTCACTTCAGTTACCATCAGGATTAGTCATGAACTTAAATCATTGTTATTTAGTGCCTTCGTTGAGCATGAACATTATATCTGGATCTTGTTTATTGCGAGACGGTTACTCTTTTAAGTCAGAGAATAATGGTTGTTCTATTTCTCTGAGTAACATCTTTTATGGTCATGCACCCAATGTGAGAGGATTGTTCATATTGAATCTTGATAGTGATACACACATACATAACATTGAGACCAAAAGAGTTAGAGTTAACAATGATAGCGCCATATTTTTATGGCACTGCCGCTTAGGTCATATTGGTGTAAAGCGCATGAAGAAACTCCATGCCGATGGACTTTTGGAGTCACTTGACTTTGATTCACTTGACACGTGCGAACCATGCCTCATGGGCAAGATGACTAGAACTCCGTTCTCCGGAACAATGGAACGTGCAAGTGACTTGCTGGAAATCATACATACCGATGTGTGTGGTCCGATGAGCGTAGAGGCACGCGGCGGATATCGTTATTTTCTCACCTTCACTGACGATTTGAGTAGATATGGTTATGTCTACTTGATGAAGCACAAGTCTGAAACATTTGAAAAGTTCAAGCAATTTCAGAGTGAAGTTGAAAATCATCGTAACAAGAAGATCAAGTTCCTACGGTCTGATCGTGGGGGTGAATATCTGAGTTTCGAGTTTGGTCCTTACTTAAGACAATGTGGAATTGTTTCACAGTTAACACCGTCTGGAACACCACAGCGTAATGGTGTGTCCGAACGTCGTAATCGTACTTTGTTAGAGATGGTGCGATCTATGATGTCTCTTACCGATTTGCCATTATCATTTTGAGGCTATGCATTAGAAACAGCTGCATTCACTTTAAATAGGGCACCATCAAAATCCGTTGAGACGACACCATACGAACTGTGGTATGGCAAAAGGCCAAAGTTGTCGTTTCTTAAAGTTTGGGGATGTGATGCTTATGTCAAAAAGCTTCATCCTGAAAAGCTGGAACCCAAAGCAGAAAAGTGCATCTTCATAGGTTACCCAAAAGAGACAGTTGGGTACACCTTCTATCTCAAATCCGAGGGCAAAGTGTTTGTTGCTAAAAACGGAGCTTTTCTCGAGAAGGAGTTTCTCTCGAGAGAATTGAGTCGGAGGAAGATAGAACTTGACGAGGTTGTCGAACCTCTCATCCCTCTGGATGGTGGCGCGGGGCAAGGGGAAACCTCTGTCGTTGCGATGCCGGTTGAGGAGGAAGTTAATGATGATGATCATGAAACTCCGGTTCAAGTTTTTGTCGAACCACGCAGGTCGACGAGACCACGTGCTGCTCCAGAGTGGTACGGTAATCCCGTCTTGTCGATCATGTTGTTAGACAACAATGAACCTGCAAATTATGAAGAAGCAATGGTGGGCCCAGATTCCAACAAATGGCTAGAAGCCATGAAGTCCGAGATAGGATCCATGTATGAGAACAAAGTGTGGACTCTGGAAGTACTACCTGAGGGCCGCAAGCCTATTCAGAACAAATGGATCTTTAAGAGGAAGACGGACGCTGACGGCAATGTGACCGTCTATAAAGCTCGACTTGTGGCAAAGGGTTTTTCACAAGTTCAAGGAGTTGACTACGATGAGACATTCTCACCCGTAGCGATGCTTAAGCCCGTCAGAATCATGTTAGCAATAGCTGCATTTTTCGATTATGAAATCTGGCAAATGGATGTCAAAACGGCGTTCCTTAACGGTTTCCTTAAGGAAGAGTTGTATATGATGCAACCCGAAGGTTTTGTCGATCCTAAGAATGCTAACAAGGTGTGCAAGCTCCAGCGATCCATTTATGGACTGGTGCAAGCATCTCGGAGTTGGAACATTTGATGAGGTGATCAAAGCATTTGGGTTTATACAAGTGGTTGGAGAATCTTGTATTTACAAGAAAGTGAGTGGGAGCTCTGTGGCGTTTCTAATATTATATGTGGATGACATATTGCTGATTGGAAACAACTTAGAGTTCTTGGGGAGCGTAAAGGATTACTTGAATAAAAGTTTCTCTATGAAGGACCTAGGAGAAGCTGCTTACATTCTAGGCATTAAGATCTACAGGGATAGATCAAAACGCCTGATAGGACTTTCACAAAGCACATACCTTGATAAAGTTTTGAAGAGGTTCAAAATGGAACAGTCCAAGAAAGGGTTCTTGCCAGTTTTACAAGGTACGAGATTGAGTAAGACTCAGTGCCCATCAACTGATGAGGATAGAGAGCATATGCGCTCCGTCCCCTATGCTTCAGCCATAGGCTCTATCATGTATGCAATGCTGTGCACTAGACCGGACGTTAGCCTGGCCATAAGTATGGCAGGTAGGTTCCAGAGTAATCCAGGAGTGGATCACTGGACGATGGTCAAGAATATCCTGAAGTACCTGAAAAGGACTAAGGAGATGTTTCTTGTGTATGGAGGTGACGAAGAGCTCGCCGTAAAAGGTTATGTCAATGCAAGCTTTAACACAGATCCGGACGACTCTAAGTCGCAAACCGGATACGTATTTATTCTTAATGGGGGTGCGGTAAGCTGGTGCAGTTCCAAGCAGAGCGTCGTAGCAGATTCTACATGTGAAGCGGAGTACATGGCTGGCTCGGAAGCGGCTAAGGAGGGTGTCTGGATGAAGCAGTTCATGACGGATCTTGGAGTGGTGCCAAGCGCACTGAATCCAATAACCTTGTTCTGTGACAACACGGATGCCATTGCCCTAGCAAAGGAACCACGGTTTCACAAGAAGTCCAGACACATCAAACGACGCTTCAACCTCATCCGCAACTACGTCGAAGGAGAGGACGTAAATATATGCAAAGTGCACACGGATCTGAATGTAGCAGAACCGGTGACTAAACCTCTTCCACGGGCAAAGCATGATCAACACCAGAACTGTATGGGTGTTAGATTTATTACAATGTAATTCGCATGATGATGTGAGGGATAGATTATTGACTCTAGTGCAAGTGGGAGACTGTTGGAATTATAACCTAGAGGCAATAATAAATAAAGTTATTATTATAATTCCTGTATCAAGATAATCGTTTATTATCCATGCTATAATTGTATTGAATGAAGACTTATATACATGTGTGGATACATAGACAAAACACTGTCCCTAGCAAGCCTCTAGTTGGCTTGCCAGTTGATCAACGATAGTCAGTGTCTTCTGGTTATGAACAAGGTGTTGTTGCTTGATAACTGGATCACGTCATTAGGGGAATCACGTGATGGACTAGACCCAAACTAATAGACGTAGCATGTTGATCGTGTCATTTTGTTGCTACTGTTTTCTGCGTGTCAAGTATTTATTCCTATGACCATGAGATCATATAACTTACTAACACCGGAGGAATACTTTGTGTGTATCAAACGTCGCAACGTAACTGGGTGACTATAAAGATGCTCTACAGGTATCTCCGAAGGTGTTCGTTGAGTTAGTATGGATCAAGACTGGGATTTGTCACTCCGTGTGACGGAGAGGTATCTCGGGGCCCACTCGGTAATACAACATCACACACAAGCCTTGCAAGCAATGTGACTTAGTGTAAGTTGCGGGATCTTGTATTACGGAACGAGTAAAGAGACTTGCCGGTAAACGAGATTGAAATAGGTATACGGATACTGACGATCGAATCTCGGGCAAGTAACATACCGAAGGACAAAGGGAATGACATACGGGATTATATGAATCCTTGGCACTGAGGTTCAAACGATAAGATCTTCATAGAATATGTAGGATCCAATATGGGCATCCAGGTCCCGCTATTGGATATTGACCGAGGAGTCTCTCGGGTCATGTCTACATAGTTCTCGAACCCGCAGGGTCTGCACACTTAAGGTTTGATGTTGTTTTATGCGTATTTGAGTTATACGGTTGGTTACCGAATGTTGTTCGGAGTCCCGGATGAGATCAAGGGCGTCACGAGGGTTTCTGGAATGGTCCGGAAACGAAGATTGATATATAGGATGACCTCATTTGATTACCGGAAGGTTTTCGGAGTTACCGGGAATGTACCGGGAATGACGAATGGGTTCCGGGAGTTCACCGGGGGGGGCACCCACCCCGGGGAAGCCCATAGGTGTTGGGAGTGCCGCACCAGCCCTTAGTGGGCTGGTGGGACAGCCCAAAATAGGCCTATGCGCATTGGGAGAAAAATCAAAGAGAAAAGGAAAAAAAAAGGAGGAGGTGGGAAAGGGAAGAAGGACTCCACCTTCCAAACCAAGTAGGACTCGGTTTGGGGGGGGGGGAGACCTTCCCCCCTTGGCTCGGCCGACCCCTTGGGGGTTCTTGGACCCCAAGGCAAGGCTCTCCCCTCTCCCTCCTATATATAGTGGGGTTTTAGGGCTGATTTGAGACAACTTTTACCACGGCAGCCCCACGACATATCTCCACGGTTTTACCTCTAGATCGCGTTTCTGCGGAGCTCGGGCGGAGCCCTGCTGAGACGAGATCATAACCAACCTCCGGAGCGCCGCCACGCTGCCGGAGAACTCTTCTACCTCTCCGTCTCTCTTGCTGGATCAAGAAGGACGAGATCATCGTCGAGTTGTACGTGTGCTGAACGCGGAGGTGCCGTCCGTTCGGCACTAGATCGTGGGACTGATCGCGGGATAGTTCGCGGGGCGGATCGAGGGACGTGAGGACGTTCCACTACATCAACCGCGTTCACTAACGCCTTTGTTGTACGTTCTACAAGGGTACGTAGATCACACATCCCCTCTCGTAGATGGACATCACCATGATAGGTCTTCGTGCGCGCAGGAAATTTTTTGTTTCCCATGTGATGTTGCCCAACAAAATAGGCATAGGGATATCGACGATCAAATCTCGAGCAAGTAACATACCAAAGGACAAAGGGAATGTTATACGGGATTATATGAATCCTTGGCACAGAGGTTCAACCAATAAGATCTTCGTAGAATATGTAGGATCCAATACGGACATCCAAGTCCCGTTGTTGGATATTGACCGGGGAGTGTCTCAGGTCATGTCTGCATAGTTCTCAAACCCGCAGGGTCTCCACACTTAAGGTTCGGTGATGTTTCGGTATAGTTGAGTTATAGGTGTTGGTGACCGAAGGTTGTTCGGATCCCGGATGAGACCACAGACGTCACGAGGGTTTTCGGAATGGTCTGGAAACGAAGATTGATATATAGGATTGTTTCATTTGGTCTCCCGAAAGATTTCGGGCATTACCGTCAGTGTACCGGGAGTGACGAGTGAGTTCTGGGTTTTCACCGGGAGGGGTCCACCCACCCGAGAGTGAGCCTAATATCACAAGGGTGGCGCACCAGACCTTAGTGGGTTGGTGAGGCCAGCCCAAGTGGGCTATGTCGGCTAGAAGAGAAAAACCAAAGGAAAGAAACAAAAGGGAGGTGGGAAGGAAGGAGGGGACTCCTCCTTCCCCAAACCAAATTGGAGTTGGAGTCCTTCTCCTCCTCTCTTGTCCGGAGCCCTTGGGGCTCTCTTGAGCCTCAAGGCTCGCCTGTCCCCTCCTCATATATATACTAGAGGTTTGGGGGTTTTTGAGACACAAGTTTACCACGTGCAACCCTAAACCTCTACTTCGTAGTTCTTTCTCTAGATTGGTTTTCTACGGATCTTGGGTTGAGCCCTACAGGAATAGATCATCACCATCACCGGTGCGTCGTCACGCTGCCGGAGAACTCATCTATTTCCCCGTCTCTCTTGCTGGATCAACAAGGCGGAGATCGTCATCGAGCTGTAGGTGTGCTGAATGCGGAGGTGTCCTCCGTTCGGCGTAGATCGGAACGGATCATGGGACGACGGTGATTTGAATCACGAAGCTGTTCCACTACATCAACCGCGTTTCTTAACGCTTCCCGCTTAGTGATCTACAAGGGTATGTGGATTCGATCTCCCTCTCGTAGATGAACATCACCATGACAGGTCTTCGTTTGCGTAGGAAATTTTTTGTTTCCCATGCAACGTTCCCCAACACGGTTATGGGTCAGCAGAAATTTTGGAGGGATAGGATCGATGCCTACAACGGATTGATCAGGCACTATTTTGCGGATAATCCCGTGTACCCCGAGTCGTACTTCCGGCGTCCGTTTAGGATGAGCACCGAGTTGTTTAGGCACATTGCAGAGAAACTAGCGAGTCATGAACGGTTTTTTCAGCAAAGAAGGAATGCCGCTGGAGAAATCGCGCATAGCATCTTTCAGAAAGTGACGACCGCTTTGTGTATGTTGGCATACGGTATCCCCGCTGATCTAGTTGATGATCACTTGGCCATGGGTGAGAGAGTCAAGCCATCATGTGTGTCAAGCGCTTCGCAGTCGGAATTGTGCAAGTGTTTGGCCAGGAGTATTTGAGATCTCCCAATGTTGAAGACGTCGCAAGGCTATTGAAGATGAACAAAGCTCGTGGCTTCCCAGGTATGCTTGGCTCAATAGGTTGCATTCATTGGAGTTGGAAGAATTGTCCTAAAGCATGACATGGGCAATTCCATGGCCAAAAAAAGGGTTCCACAATAATCCTTCAAGCGGTGGCCAATCAAGAGACTTGGATTTGGCATGCTTTTTTTGGAATGCCTGGATCTTTGAATGACATCAACTTTGTTAACAGGTCACCACTGATGGATAAGATTGCAAATGGGCAACTGCCACTGGTGCAGTTTGTAGCAAATGGCCATACATACAACTATGGCTACTATCTTGCGGACGACATCTACCCAAAGTGGCAAACATTTGTCAAGCCGTTGAAAAAACCGAAAGGTAAGAAAAATCTTGATTTCCACAATGCTCAGGCGGCGGCTAGAAAAGATGTGGGGAGAGATTTTTGGATTTTGCAAGCCCAATTTGCTATTGTGAGAGGACCGGCTAGATTTTGGAATCAAAACATGCTTTGGTACATCATGCATGCTTGTGTGATCATGCACAACATGATCGTCGAGAATGAGCGTGATTTAGACTACTCTTAATATGAGCTCTTGGGACATCCCGTGCGAGTGCGGCGGAAGGCTGAAAGGGTGACCCGTTTTGTTGCCTCTTATCATGCCATTTGGTGTCCCAAACAGATGTTGATCTTCAAAAGGATCTCATCGAGGAATGGTGGACATGGAATGGCTGACAGAGAGTATCATGATTTATGCATTTGATGTTGTATTGTTGTATTGTTGAACTATTTGTTATATTGAAAGATAAACAATTTGTTGTATTGTTGAACTGTATGTTTGAGTTGTAAAAACTATTTGTTTAAGTTGTAAAAACTATTTGTTTGAGTTGTGTTTGATATTTTTATTTGTATTTAAGAACATATGTTGTTTGAGCGATAGCGCGAGCTACATGTACCGCGTCTGTTAGAGATACACACCCGCGCTGCATTTTACAACGTCCATTAAAACCACCGCTGACCGCCGCTTCAAAACAAACTGTTTTTAACGCGCCCCGCGTTGAAGATGCTCTGAACGTAGGTCTCGCCTAGCACCTGGTTTCCCCCCTACCCAGCGTCTAAACATCAGATAGCCCAAGACGTGGTTGATAGACTAGAACCACTGTTCCTAAATAATACTCCTTTCGTAAAAAGATAAGACCATTTAGATTACTATACTAAAAACTGTTCAAAAAATGGAGGTACTAGTACTAAGATGTTTTTGCAGTTTGAATTTGAACTTAAAAAGCATCTTACATTTAGGAACAGAGAGATAGTACTGTCTAAAAGTGACCCTCCCGCTTCTTGATCCGCACGCGGAGCCCGCCCTTCATCCTCAGCGTCGCACCCAACTCGTACAGCGGCGGCGCGTCCATGCTCACCGGCGTCTCCACCATCTCCACCGCAAACCTCCGGATCACGGCGGCCGCCACGGCCTTCATCTGCACGTACGCCATCTCCTTCCCGAGGCACGTCCGCGGCCCCGCGTGGAACACCGGGTACCTCGCCGCCTCCACTGCCACGAACTCGCCGCGATCACCATCGAGCCACCGCTCGGGTCAGAACTCACGGCAGTTGTCCCCCCACAGCCGCGGCATCCTACCCATCGCGTACGCCGAGTAGTCGGCGAACCAGCCGGCCCGCACCGTCGTTCCGTCCGGCAGCACGTCCCCGGCGGCCGCCACCCGCGTGTTGATCGGCACCGGCGGGTACAGCCGCATCGCCTCCGTGAGCGCCGCGTGCAGGTAGTGCATCCCCTTCAGCTCCTCGTACTCCCCGGCGTCGTCTCCGTGTGGCGTGCGCGTGACCTCCTCGTGCACGCGCCGCTCGCAGCGCGGGTTGGCGGCGAGAAGCCAGAAGAACCAGGTGAGCGCGGTGGACGTGCTGTCCTTCCCGGCCAGCACGAAGCTCACCACCACGTCCCGTAGGAACCGCCGCTTCGCGTCTGGCGAGCCGAACATCGCGCCGAGCTCGCCGCCGCAGGCTTCTTCGTCCATCGCCGCCGCGAACCGCGACAGGAGGTGCTGCTCGCGCTCGCCGTCCTCGGCTGGGGACGGCGGCTGCTCTGCCTCCAGCATCCCCATCACGTATTCGTCGATGACCCCGATGGCCTCGCGCATCCGCCGCTCGCTGCCGACGTTGGCCAGCTTCATGGCCCTCCACACCAGTGTCGTCGGGTGGAGTATCCGCGCGAAGGAGATCTCGGTTCGGGTGCGGACAGTGGTTCGCGCTCGCCGCGGCCGGTGTGACACGGCGCCGACGGAGGTAGACGGCGAGGAGGACATGGAAGAGCAGCAGCAACAGCGCGATGCTCCTGTCCATGACCACCATGATTGGCGGTGTGGTGGTTGGTCGGTATCTTTTCAGTACAGTCCTAGTCTTGTGATAAACGCGGATTTTTCTTGTGGACGGAGATGGGTCGAGTTTGTGATCGCATCAGGGAAGACGAAGACCAACACGGCGGTCGTCGAATTCTGCTCGGTGTGCGTCATCTGTCAGCGGTGGTCGAGCGACGGTCGAGCCGGAGCCGGGGAAGATACGCGTGAGCTAGGAGGAGGATCGATGGATGCTCTCCTAAGTACGAAATAAATGTATTTTATTGACAATAAATGTCTCGTTGGTATCATAAAAATCAAAATATAAATAACATATAGATAAAACTAAAAAGATAGCAGAACATTTCTGAATTTGACAACAACGCATGTCATCTGCCTTCGATACCATCATAGGAGTTATCGAAGAAAAAAAAGATGAAGGGAAGCGCTAGCGGTCAGACTACTGATGGTTGCCTTTTATCAGAGTAGTGCTGGATCGTTGGATTAAAGTCTCGTGATACGTCAGATTGGAGACGTGAGCCTAGGTAGCTAGCATGCAGTGTATTAATTGCAATTTGTTTTGGTCAACTACTCCGAGATAATCACTTCACTAGCAATAACTTTCTTCTTATTGGTTCTTCTGTGCTTCAAAATCTGCGTTAGGGGAAATGGTGCATCTAGCAAACCGGATGCGCATCTGATGCATCCTATTGTTCATCACCAAGTTCGTGCTAAGAGTGAAAGCATACCAATTGATTTTGCTTTTACCGTTAAATTTGCTTCCATGTCAACTGGAGATTCTTTCAATTGGTGTTTTTTTGGTCCAACATGACAATTTATTTTGCATCGTCTAATCACAATGTAGACATCAATTTCATACTTGCATCATTTGTTTTACCATTGTTATGGACTCTCTGAAAAGAATTAAAATGGTATCTGCATCGGAATAAACACGAATTTGCTTTTGAAGAACTTGGAATTTGCATCGAAAGAAGTGAGCATTTGCTTCCATAGAATTTGGAATATTAATCCAAAGAAATCAAAATTTGCGTTAGACGCCTTGCTTCCAAAGCTCTATATTTTGCTTTCAAATCATTATGATCCTACTTTCAGACTAGAGAATTGCTTCCATACAAATGTAGATCCAAAAAAGTGAGCATTTGCTTCTATAGAATTTGGAATATGAATCCAGTGAAATCAAAATTTGCGTTCGTACAAAAGAATGACGCCTTGTTTCCAAATCTAATATTTTGCTTCCAAATGATTATGATCCTATTTTTAGACTAGAGAATTGCTTCCATACAAATATATATATTCCCACTAAAAATAATAAAAGTTCAAACAAAGTGGGGAATGTTTCCACCATGATGAGCACGTGTCTTCATTAAATCTTGAATTTGCTTCCATGCTCGTAAGGAAGCACTACACCATCTACAAGGGTGTCACAAATTGCAAGCAAAAATGTGAGGACCCAGTCCCTTGCAGTGTCGCCATGTGGATAGAAATGAAGTTTCTTGCTAACTTCTGACGTGTTTCCTGCATTCAGAGTGCGTCATCATATGATGAAGTTAGCAAAATCCGATGAATAAATCCAAGAGAGACAGAGAAGAACTTTATAACTACAGTGCTTCAAACAATGAAAATATCCCTTGCAGGGCGTTTGACACACAAACATATTACCTGAAGGTGTGTGTTGATTCTTACTAGCTTCTTATGTGCTTCCTGCAATCAGAGTACATAACCATGCGACGTTCCCGACGAAAAATCCAAGAGAGACAGAGAATAACTCTACAACTACAATGCTTCAAACAATTGCATAGAAATCTCGGTGTGGTAATTGTTCGTGCTTGGTTGTGAGCACCACATCTCTATAACCTGGAGGAAGAATTAGAGCTTTGTCAATCATTTCTTTAGTAAATAGAATACTAGTGTTGTTACACGGATTTCTGAATTCACATACCTCCAGATCAGTCTTGTATATTAACCATTCAACGAGACCATTGGGAGTTGAGATGGAGCCTATATTCAGAAGATTTTCCCAACCTCGATCTTGAACGAGAGTTCTCCAAGCATCGGGTATAACATGCGTATACTCAACAAATTTAATCGAAGCAAGCATTGCAACCAAAGTAGTAATGCAAATCAAAACAAAGGTGAAATCAAAGATGAAATAAATCTAACCCTAGGTCGAGGATGAGTACATGTGCGCGCCGGATGGGGGGGGGGGGCTGGGATTCGCACGGAGCTTCTTTGCCGAACCAATACGACGCGCCAACGAGGTGGGAGCGATGGCGACGGGGCAGGCCTAGCAGGGGACCGGGGCGACGAAGGAGGTTCAGATCAGGGAATGACAGAGCAGCGGCGGGACGGTGCACCGACGAGGTGGATCAGCAGTAGCCATGGGACAACACACCGGGGAGGTGGATCAGCAGTAGTAGTAGCTAGTTTTTGGTGCGGAGGAGGATGGCGGCGGATCTAGCCGTCGCGGTGACCGAGATTAGGGATGAGCTTGACAATGGAATTCAAGACGATGTGGGGTGGATGGGTCAGACAAGAGAGATTTACTCGCCCATGACGTGTTGAGGTTGTTAGGATGGTCTGCAGGCAAGATTTACTCCTTGTATTAAATGTGGGATTAGTTGACGGCATGGGAGATTCGTATAGAGATATATGGACCGTGAGATTATAAAAGAATCAACGATCTCGAACTCGTATGACAAAAGCTTTTAATCAGACTTCTGATAGGAAGTGTTTCCCAAAGATGAATCACCTTCTCACCTAAGCTCGACGGAACTCAATCATTGATTTACAGCTTTGCGGACCTTCAAGATGACTCATCAAAAGTGAAGCCCTTGCTCTTGAACGAATCAGATCCAGGCAATGCCCCGGATAAACCAAGAAACTCCAGATCTAACACCTCACCATGACTAAGTCGACGAAGGAAGAAACCATACTTGACATCCACGAAACACAAACCAGCACATGTTCGGTCTTCCAGATGTCGTCGATGCATACCATAATCTGCATCTGCTTTTGGACTACCTCCCAAGCTTCACGTCGACGCTGGAGCAAACGCCATCGCAATGGAGAAGCCCGAGGACACAAGCCCACCACGAGGGTGCCGCCGAGTTCATGCCATCCTTACTTGAACAGACTGGTTTCCAAATCCATCCCTAACCATAGGACCGATGGCTCGTCAGAGAAGGATCCGAAAAATCTTTATTCAACGCCGTCATCATCATCGCCGAAGCGAAGACGATGAGCAACCTAGAAAACCTAGACTATAAGGACTAAAAAGGTTCATACTTCCTCCATTCTTAAATATAAGCCCCTCTAGAGATTCCACTACGGACTACATACAAATGTATATAGACATATTTTAAAGTGTATATTTACTCATTTTGCTTCGCATGTAGTTTGTGATGAGCATCTCTAGTAGATCCGCAACCCGGCGTCCCACAAATATCGTTTAAGGTATCCCGTAAATGATTTTGCAAGACGTGAAACGCGCAGTCAGAACAGATCTTATGAAACAATACCATAAATTTAAACTTATAGTTCACGCAGAAACATAGATTCATCAAACATGGCATAGGGCATAGGGGGGAGTTTAATACAAACACACTTTCATGCTTCCTATTCACTGGGCTTCCAAAATATACTTCATATGCTTCATCTGTTTAGATAGCTTGCTTCTTTACTTCATCCTTCTTTTTCTAATTTCGTTGTTTTGCTGTCACTTGTTATCTACACTGTAGCTCTTGTATCATATACTAAATATAAGCTATATTCTATTTCGTTGATTTTTGGTGGAGTTACTACCGCGGGTGACTTAGGTCCTTTTTAATGGTAATACATGTCTTATTTATATCATATAAAGATCAAATTACACGATCGACATAATAAAACGAAAATGGTAGAAGAATATCGTTGAGATTTACACCAACGTCCGTCGCCTGCCTTTGGTACCATCATGGCATCCATCAACGAAAAAACTGATAGATCACCTTCTCATCCAAGCTCGACGTGGCTCCGTCGCTGATATGCAGCTTTGTGGACCTTCAAGGTGACTTTTTTATCAAATACGCACAAGCTACCTCCAAGGTGACTCACCAAAGATGACGCCATTACCGTTGAATGAATCAGACCGGGGCAACACTCCGGACACGTCATCGAACTCTAGATCTGACATCCCAACCCATCACATGTTCCGTCTTCCAGTCGTCGATGCAGACCACAATCTACATCCGCTCCTAGACTACCTCCCAAACTCTGCGCCGACGCTGGAGCAGACGTCGTCACAACGGCACAGCGCGAGGACACAAGTCCATCGATGACATCCCCGCTTGAACAGACTGGTTCCCAAATCCATCACCGACAATAGAGACAATCGCCTCGTCGGAGAAGAACTCGAAGCTTCTTTATTCAGCATCGCCGTCACCGCCGTCGAAGCCAAGACGTCGAACGATCCAAAACATAAGCTACTAGGGCCCTAAACCTAAAGCAAAAAACGATCCACACGCCCGAGATCCGACGAACCCCCTCACGACCGATGATCAAGAGATCGTCGGCTTGGGAGAGCCGTCGGAAAATGGCGCGGGAAGATTGGTTACCTGGGCCTTATCCACACCTATCTTATAATTGCCTTGATCGTATTGTCACCATTTTCATATAAATCTATAGCTCTCAGACTCTTTTGAGGAGGAAGTTACCAGGAAGTAGTTAAATTTCGAGGAAGCAACGGAGTTAGCGACAATAATCACATTTTAGCAAAATCACTTATCAGGAAGCATTGAACTAAGGCCGGATCAGCCTAGTAAACGGTGCATGGACCACATAAGATTGGACGGCAACGGTGCATCTGATTATGGGAGCTCCTATGCAGCGCTGCACGCGCCAGCTCCTCTAACGGACACCCACAACTGCCTGCTTGTGGGACAGCCGATATGGCGAGGACTCCTTTAGTTTCTCAACCATTGATTTTCTTGAAAAAGTTAAAAAATCAAAACAATTATGAAACAAAAAAGTTCACGAAAGTGAAAAAGGGTTCATAATTTTTGAACAAAAGTTTATGCTGATCTGAAAAAATAGTTCACAAAATTTTAAAAAGTTCATGTAGTTTGAAAAATAGTCAAAAATTTGTAAAACAATTCATAAATTGAAAAAAAACTCATTGATTTAAAAAAAAGTCATACGATTTTTTTAAAAAGTTCATTGATTTGAAACAAGTTCATCAAACTTGAAAAATAGTTCGCCGGAAGTTTGGTGACCTGGGCCTTACCCACACCGATCTTCAAATTGCCTTGATCGTATTGTCACAATTTTTCTATAAACCTATAGCTCTCGGACTCTTTTGAGAAGGAACTTACCAGGAAGTAGTTAAATTTCGAGGAAGCAACTGAGTTAGCGACAATAGTCACGTATTTAGCAGAATCACTTATTAGAAAGCATTGAACTAAGGTCGGATCAGCCTAGTAAAGGGTGCATGGACCACATAAGATTGAACGGCAATGGTGCATCTGATCATGGGAGCTCCTATGCAGTGCTCCACTCCTCTAACAGACTCCCACAGCCGCCTGCTTGTGGAACAGCCGATATGTCGAGGACTCCTTTAGTTTCTCAACCATTAATTTTCTTGAAAAAGATATAAAAAAGTAAAAAAAATTATGAAACAAAAAAGTTCACAAAAGTGAAAAAGGGTTCATAATTTTTGAACAAAAGTTTCTGGTGATCTGAAAAAATAGTTCACAAACTTTTAAAAAGTTCATTTAGTTTGAAAAATAGTCAAAAATTTGCAAAACAATTCATAAATTGAAAAAAAAACTCATTGATTTAAAAAAAATCATACAATTTTTTAAAAAAGTTCATTGATTTGAAAAAAAGTTCATCAAACTTGAAAAATGTTCATCAAACTTGAACAAATAGTTCTCCGGAAAATGGCGCCGGAAGATTGGTGACCTGGGCCTTATCCACACCAATATTCAAATTGCCTTGATCGTATTGTCACCATTTTCTTATAAACCTTTAGCTCTCGGACTCTTTTAAGGAGGAAGTTACCATGAAATAGTTAAATTTCGAGGAAGCAACGAAATTGGCGACAATAGTCACATATTTAGCAGAATCACTTATCAGAAAGCATTGAACCAAGGCCGAATCAGCCTAGTAAAGGGTGCATGGACCACATAATATTGGACGGCAACGGTGCATATGATCGTGGGAGGTCCTATGCAGCGCTCCAGGCGCCAGCTCCTCTAACGGACGCCCACAGCCGCCTGCTTGTGGAACGGCCGATATGGCGAGGACTCCTTTAGTTTCTCAACCATTAATTTTCTTGAAAATAATAAAAAATTAAAAACAATTATGAAACAAAAAAGTTCACGAAAGTGAAAATGGGTTCATAATTTTTGAACAAAAGTTTACGGGGATCTGCAAAATAGTTCATAAACTTTTTAAAAGTTCATGTAGTTTGAAAAATAGTCAAAAATTTGTAAAACAATTCATAAGTTGAAAAAAAACTCATTTATTTTTAAAAAAAATCATACAATTTTTTTTTAAAAGTTCATTGATTTGAAAAAAGTTCATCGAACTTGAAAAAATAGTTCATCCATTTGAAAATGAGCAGGGCGCTGGTTTGAATCCCTCTACCTCACTGTTTTTTGCGACTTAACAAATGAGAAAATAAATTATATGGACCTGCCCAGCGCGGGGGAGATGCTACCTCACTGTTTTTTGCGACTTAACAAATGAGAAAATAAATTATATGGACCGACCCAGCTCGCGGCAGATGGTATGCGCTGCGGTCGCCAGTTAACAAAATGTCGTTACCGACGACTGCATCGCCAAATAGAATTTGCCTCTGATCGTACGGTCTCCACTCGTCTGATTATTAGCAAGGTATCACTAGTCCGATCCCTATCGGTGTCTTAAATTTACACTATTATTTATGTATTCATCACGTATTTCTCCATCAAATGAATATTTTTTATTGATGCATTTACTACATAAATTATTCGTGTCTAACCAGCTGAAGTTTAAATCATGCTAGCCATATTAAGGTGCATATTTTTATGCAAACTAATGTCTATGATCAAAATTTTCGAACTATGTTCATTGCTAGTTAAACTTTTTATGAATGCTAAAAAATCTTGCATGGATTACACTATAAGTTTACGCAATCCAAAGGCACCGAGATTTGTTATGCCCTTAATGCAACCTAGTGGGCACATGACGGCCTAGTTGAGCCAGCTTCTAGTATTATGAGGCACCCATGGGTCGTAACACCGTCAATTTATAACGCGCTAGTACGTAGGTAGTTTCTAGTAAGTTCTAGTGAGTTGTCATGCCATTCTACACGCTCGCATCTCGCGTTCGTTTTGCCTCGCAACACTAACATGTTTGCACCATCATCTCCTTCCTTGGGTTGTCGTTGCTATGTGGGATTATTTTCTGGACTTTTTTGGCATAGTGTAACTTTGGAGACAAAGAAGAGTGTAGTAGAGATTTAAAACATGCAATATTGGTGAGAGAAGTTTCTGTATATATGGTAAGTACAACCATGACACGCTGACTTAATGACATTTTTGGTAAAGCTCTCTATATTCGCAAATGATATAATCGTGAAACATAATCTAACTGGAATTCCAATCAACTACATTGCACGAAGTGGATAATAAATTTGCTCATACTGGGGCATGGAACAGGAGTTGATCAACGAAGAGGCCGAAGGATGGAGACACGACAAGGGCACTATTTTCTAAATTAAGAAGTTTTCCCCAATTTCATTTCAATAAAATACGTTAAATAGTGTTGATCAAACGGTTCCACATGTATCATCTTACTACCACCACTACACAATGTTGTAACAACTTTTTCAGCAAACTAAAGTTGGAGCAACCCTATTGGCAAACAACAACATCAAACCAGGGACCAAGTTTAAAAACTTTGACCATCCATGGTACAAAAACATTACTATATTCTTGCCTTGTTTTATCAAACACCTTTGATTACCCGACCAATCTCGCTAACTTCGGCGCCCATCGGTGCCTTCCTTGCACCTTTGGCTTGCATTCCTCATAGTTTTCGCCGATGTAATCCGGACCAAAAGAAAAATTGATGAGATGATTTTACTATCAAACTAGTTGGATTGTAAGCAAGTACACATTCAAAACAAGCTTTCTTCCTCGTTTTCCAAATAGCCCGTAAAATCATTGCCAAATCTACAACCACTTCATACTGAATGAACAAGGTATCTAAACAATCCATCTGCACATATCATGTCAGAACTAAAATCCATATTCAATCAAAATCACATTCAACTACCCCGCAAACATATCTAGCCAGGGTGCATTTAATAAATAGGTGATCAATCGTCTCGTCAACACTGCAAAAATCTACACTTACTTATACATCCTCTATTAATATCTTTAGTCAGAATACTATATCTAAGACATAACTAGAAAAAAACTTCAATTTTCAAAGGCACTTTAACAAACCAAAGCCTCCTAAAAGGACATATAACTTGGACAACTTTTATCATAGTATATAGAGAGTTAACTATGAACTTTCCGGAGTAGGTGAGAATCCAAATACATTTATGTCTCCCATATCAAGCCTAACATCAGGACAATAAGATTGTAATCTACTTGACATATTCAACAACTCTCCTATCAATGATCTCCTAGACTTCAACTTACTCCAATTAGATGTGAAAACCCTAGAAATTGTAATGTAAGCACTAAAAATACTACATATAGCATAGGAAACTTCTATTCAGAGAAACATTTGTTATCCAGATATCTTCCCAAAACCTAGTATTAAGTCTATTTCCAGATATCTTCTACTCAGAGAGTCATTTCCTATCCAGATGTCAAGACCCATGTTTTCTTTCACTAAAAATTTCAACACCTAGGTGAAGTTCAGTTAAGTTCAAATCATGATTTGCATGGTGCAGAGGCCTTCATATTGTCCATCTGCCATCTCACACTCTCCATTCCTCCATACCGCTTCGCCGATGAAGATGAAGTGGTAGATGTTAATATGTTATGGGATGACTATCAATCTCCCAGACTCGTTGTTTAACTTTCCAGCAAAGTCTACGAGGCTCAGTTGCTCCTTTTACTTATCTTCACTTCCTTGCTTACCTGTAAGGTTATGAAGTTATGTGTAATAGGATTTAGGCCAATTCTCGATGTATCGGGTTGAACCCTAGTTATTGGTGTTCCTCGAAATCGAAGTTGAGAATTGCTATGCTTTGTTTCTTATGATTGTTTTGTATGAACTTGTTCATTGGACATCATTGGTAATTGTTTCCACAAGGCCATCAAGACTCATGTCCAGGTCTGTAGGAGATACAAAGAAGAGTGAAGCATGCAGCTACCCATGACTATACCATGGTTACTGCGACGAGGTTCGGCGCTCAGTCATGACTCGTGACGTGTGGGTGATTTGCCATCTGAAGGGCAATAACTCCTTCCAGCAAGTTGTGGAATATCTACGGCCCAGCACACATGGGCTATGCATGCTCATTCATGCAACTCGGTCGGACAGTGGTATAGCTCGGGTAACAACGAGCCTCGTTTCGACTGCCACACGATGTGGATCGAGATTTCAAGTCGAACTTGTTGAAGAAAGAAGTCAAACCCGTCTCTTGTTTCAAATTATGAACATTTTTTGAATTCATGAATATATTTTTAATTCTTGAACATTATCTTAAGTCAAGATTCTTTTTTTAAATTCACAAACATTTTCTTCACATTGGTGATTTTTAAAATTAAAATTAAACCAATCAAAATAAAAGAAAAAAATTATAAAGGAACAAAAGGATGTGTGCTTCTCTTGCTATCTCCTACTAGCGCTCGTTGGGCCAACCCATCTAATGCGGGTGCGAGAGCAACACTTCGCCATATTGCACCATGTGAGGAGACCTCCCATTTGACACCTTCTGCGTCAGCTACCGATGCGGTGCTCACATACCCATTCGCATGAGATGGCCCAACAACGCTCGCTCAATCGGTTCTCACGGTTGATAGTCGACCATTTACTTTTGAAAAAGTTCACAAATTCAAAAAAAGATCATGAATTCAAAAAAACACAAATTCAAGAAAATGTTCATAAGCTCAAAAAATGCAACCTAGAATAACTTCACAAATATTAATAAAATTTGAAAATTTAAAAAACTTCAAGAATTTTATAAATATTCATGTTAAATAAATTGGAAAAAGATCAATAATTTGAAGGAAAAAAGTGCGCAGATTTGTAAAATGTTCATAGAATTAAAAATCATGAACATGACAATCCTTTGCGATTTTTTTAAACTTTCACAAGTTTTTTTAAAAAATGAATTGTAAAAAAATCAAATGGAAAAAGAATACAAAGGAAAAAAGAATAAATAAGAATAAGAATAAGAAGGAATACAAAAAAGAAAAGTAGTGAAAACCGGACCAAAAGCTTCCCAAAACGGGGCATGTAGTTTCTCAAGAAATAGGAGCAACGGTAACCGCGATACGCATCCCTCAAAAAAGAGTAAACGCGGTCACTTAGATGGGGTGGTCCATAATAACGTAAGGTCTGTGCTGTTTTCCAGAGCTATATCTCGCTTACAGCAAGATGGAAGAAGCTCTGGTCTGAATCGTCCGCAGTTGTTGGCCGGCCCAGTAGCCCACCATTAAACAAGAGGAGAGAAATATAGAAAAAAGAACCAGATCTCTTCCTAATAATAAAGCGCGGAGCGCTTCTGTCGTACATTGTCGGTCAATTTACAAAAACATCCCTCACTTTTCCGGTATTCAACCCACAATATGTTTTTGAGTTAAAAAAACGTTTCGTGCCCATGGCCGGCCACCACCACGCATAGCGCATCCACTGCCCATGCCCGCCACGACCGGCAATCACCACGCTCAGCGCAGCCACTGCTCCCGGCCGTCGAGGCCTGCCACCACCACGCCCTACACAACGAGGGCTCACAACCAAGGTCGGGGCCGGCCACCACCACACCCTCCCCGGCTTATCCATTCCCGTCCTGAGGAGGGGCCTTTCTCGCCGGCGACGGGCCGGCGGCGGGCGAGGAGGCGATGTGCCTGTGTCTGCCCGGCGACGACGCTTGGAGGGGACGGGCCGGAGATGGACTGGCGACGGCGCGCTGATGCGGAGAGGGCCGGGCGTGACGAGCATGGCGATGCGGCGACGGGGATGGGGATGGCCGGGGGGCGGCGCGGGCGCCTAGCGGGCTGGGGCGGCGCGACGACGGGGATGGCCGTGCCAGAGCACGGCGAGGCCAGGGACGCAGTAAGGGAAAGGGGAGGCCGACAGGCTTCACGCGGTGGTGTGTTGCCGTGACGATGGTGTCCGATTCAAAGTACAAACCGTGTCTTTGTGGAACTCAAATTGATGAAGTGCCCGTCATGGATTGTTGCTGGATGCTATAAGAATGACACCACCTCGGCTGAAATCTGCATCAGGTCAATTGCCACGAAACTATCTCCATCGGGTCAATTGTCCACGAAACATCCAAGGTCACCGCCGAGTTCGTCGGAGAAAGAAGCGCCGACTTCGCCGGAGGTAGAAGATCATCCGTCGAGCACTCCAATGTCGCCTGCTGCGGCTACACGAGAGGTATGTATCACACCGACCACTGTATTTTACACAATGTTTCCTTGTTGAGTGTGAACGAAGAAC
This sequence comes from Hordeum vulgare subsp. vulgare, assembly GCF_904849725.1. Taxonomy (NCBI): domain Eukaryota; kingdom Viridiplantae; phylum Streptophyta; class Magnoliopsida; order Poales; family Poaceae; genus Hordeum; species Hordeum vulgare. The sequence continues at coordinate 598,335,667 of NC_058520.1, read as the reverse complement.
AGCACCAGGGCTGATATGCCTCCTGCAGCTAGTGATTTCTGGCTTCTTTCTTCATGTAACCCATTACTCCACCAGCTGCAAAAGGTAGTAGCACAATGATCAGTTGTTGGTAAATGTTGCAACTTCGCGAGATCAGTCAATACTTTCAGCATGCTTTCAGTTATAACGCTATAAAAGGTTGCGGAACCTCACCTCTCCCTAATAATAAAGCATGTATCGCTTCTGTCGTACGTCATTGAATTTGCCCTTAAAATTGACAAAAATTACCCACCAATGCCACCCGTAAGTGACAAAAGACGTTTTGTTTTTCTTTACAAAACGCTACACCAGTCATGGTTTATGAGCAGGTGGACTACATATTAGCTATCACCATGTAACCAGCCCAATGGCTGGGGTGTCGCCCTTTCACCCGGTAGGCCTGAGTTCGATACCATGTAAAAGCACTTCTTTTCTTAATTTTTTTTACCTCCAATTCTCTATAGGATGAAGTGGCCAACTAAGCTACGTTGTATTTTTTGTTAGGTATATCAAAAGAGCACGTGCGTTGCAACGGGAGCAAACCATACAACACATCTTAACCTAATAATCATGACTTGAGACCTTTATTTAAACTTACTGCATAAATAAAATTTAAAAATTGTTAAATAAGTAAAATAACATCATATTTAGATTGTAGGCATCACTATAGATTCAAATTACATTATAAATATAAATTTTAAAAATTAAATAGGTAAGATACATTATAAATCGATTCAACACATTTTTCAAATGAAAGTTCATATCTAATAATTTAAAATTAGAGTTACAGTTTAAAAGATATAATTTTTAAATTATTTGTTAATTATAATTGGACCGTGGATTAATTAACAACATGGATCGGCCTTGTTATGAAAAAATGGATTGTACGTTATTGATTAAATTTACAGCATAAACATAATTTTAAAATTGTTCAATAGATAAAATAATATTATATTTAGATTGTGCGCATCACTATTGATTAAACTTACATTATAAACAGAATTTCAAAAAAAATAAATAGATAAACTAACATTATATTCAGATTCTACATATTTTTCTAATAAAATTTCATATATAATAATGTAAAATTCGAGTTACCGTTTAAAAGATATGATTTTTAAAGTATTTTGCACTTATAATTCAACTACAGATGAATTAATTAAAAATTGTAGGGGTGTTTTTGAAAACATATGGAAAAGGATTTTTTTTTACTCAAGTATGTACTGTGGGTTTATTTTATGAAAACAGAAGGAGGTTTCTATAAAAATGTCAAAAAACGATTCGTTCTGTAACTTAATTTTGTACCGCGGGTTGATTTCGGGAAACCACAGGGGGTTTCCTATAAAAATACAAAAAAGATTCGCTTCTCACTTAAATACGGACTTTGGATTGATTTTGGGAAACTCCAGGGGGTTTTCTAAAAAACGACCACGACAGACGACAGAAGCACTCCGTGCTTTATTATTAGGGAGAGATATAAAAGATCAATTAGCCCTTTAGATACAATCCCTCTGATTTATATACAACTTTGCCTTTCTTGGGTGTTAGGAAGTCCTCTTGGGAATAAGGAAAGAGAGAACAGAAATAAGAAAGAAAAGAGAGGCTGAATTCATAGAGGAAATCAGGAAGCAAAGAAGTGTCAATATGGAAACAAAGAGATAATAGAGGCTAATTGACCCATGGTCTATTTAACAAAGACAAACATGCATTTGATGCATAATTTAAAAGCCCGATAGAGAGAGAGGAAGGGAAGGAGACGAGAGAGAAAACACCTTAAGACAAACCACATTCAAACATTTTTTTATTGTGTGAGCATTAATGCCATTATCGACAACACAAATGTGATGCCATGTGAAAATAAGGGACATGAACCTATTAGAGAGTTATAACTATTAGGTTAAGAACGTATGTAATTTTTTCTTTCGTTACAACGTACGGGCTCCTTTGCTAGTATAAATCAAACCCTGGTCCTACTGCTTGGTACAGCTGCTGGCCATTGCACTACTGTTAACTTCCTCGTAGAATAGAAGGCACGGTATACTTGAGGGAAAATATATGTTTTTTCACTGGATTTTTCTGGTTATTTTTATTTTCCAATTTCTTCGTTTTTGCAACAATTCTCTTCGTTTCTTTTCTATGGTTTCACTCCTTTCTCTTTTCTTTATTTTTCTTAAATTTTCATGATTTCTTTCTTTATGTTTTCACTACCTTTCTTCTTTCCTTCATTTTTAGGTTTTATTTGCTTCTTTCTCGTTTATCATTGAGTTTCTCTTCAGTACAAATTCAACACTTTTCGTCTACATCTGATATACATATTGTAAATTTTTGGTATATTACAAATGCATATTGTAATTTTTTGGTATATATCAAATACATGTTTAATATTTTTCAAACACAAATTTAACCTTTTTTAGTTGAATGCAACATTTTTCTATGATTATTTTAAACAATTTTGAAATAAAAGTATAATTTTTTTTGAATACATGGTCAATATTTTTTCTATACATTTGAAACATTTTCAAATGCGTGATTAACATTTCATGTACTTTATTAACATAATTTAATAGAAGGTCAACATTTTTTATATTCATTTTTTTAAATACTTGATATCATTTTTAATACTTATTCCACATTTTCTTCAAATATATGATTAACATTTTTTAAGTATATGATCACTTTTCTCATATACATTAGTGTTTTCTTGCATATATTTCTTGTATACTTGGGAAACATTTTTTCCATACATAGTTAACATATTTTAAATGTTTGTTTAACATTTATTTTCAAATTTCTATTTAAAGTGTTTTTAATATATTTATTCACAATATTTGGTAGAATAAAGAAAAGAAAAGAAAACATAAGGAAAAAACGAGCCTGTAGCCGCATGTGAGCTGGGCCGGTCCAGTATGGCACTCCCTCAGCCATGGCTACCATCCAACTCGTTTTGGGCGGCGAACCAACCTGTGATTGGATGTTTAGAGAGATAGTGGAATTCCCAGCTCATCAGGGTTCAATTCTTGATGCTCACATTATTTCTGAATTTATATTAGATTTTCTGATGATGCGAGTTTAGTGGGAGGAGACGTTTCCATCAACAACGAGGCGCCCGCGTCTATGATGACTTCATAAATCTAACATAATATACCGGCTCAGTCTCTCGGAGATGCTCATACAGTTAGGATGTGCATGTGTGTGTGTATGTGTGTGTGTGGTATATATATATAATCTAACATAATATATGGTCGCGCTATTCATCACCCTGAATGAGGAATAGTTATTCTTCACCTCCTCCTATTTTAATATCAATGCACCGCATTTTTACGTCCCGTAAATTTTATCTTACTTCACACATGAAAAGGAAAGGTAAGAAAATACATAATCACCGTAAAATTATTTTATGTTATGTATATTTATGAACGTAAAATTATAGTGTAAAATGTACATAAAAAACAAAATTTCAGATCTTGTGACCCATAATTTTGTTTTTTATGTCAAATTATACGCCGTGAATCAATATGAATGTAACTATTTGTATATCATATGTAATTTATGTATGAAACAATCGTAAAATTACCTCGGGTGAAGAATAACTTATTTTGCACCTTGGATGATGAATAGTGTTACTTTATTATTTTAATTATGTTCATATACTATATATAAGATTTTTCAAAGTGAGTTCATGAAAAATTACAAGTTAACACACAGTTTTTATTATATTTATAAAATACGTATATATTTATATGTAAAAAAAACATACACAAAATATGATACATACTACTAAAAATATAATATATATATACTATCTAAACATTATTATATAATACATACTACGCGTACATACTCTTTGATTTGATAGATACTACATACAATATACAAAACACAAGTGGTGGTAACTACCACCGGTGGTAGATAAAATTTGTCCTAATTTGTGGTTGTACTCTGTTAAGAAAATAAAAAACTCACTTTGAGCGAGGTATAGCCGCGTCTGTGCACTATTTGGCGCCCAGAAATTGGCCGCTATGCGAGTGCCTATGGTGGGGTTTTCGAAAATGTTTTGAACTAGCATCCCTTTCTGTTTTTTCCTTTTGGATGGACTATGTATTTCCGTTATGTCAAGTAAAATGAAAAAGGGTTTGTCCGGTTAAAAAAAAAAGAAACTGGCCGCTGCGAGCAAGGAGCGACCCATGGGCCATGGCAGCAGTGCTCCACTCCATCCGTCGTTGTCCTCTTCAAACGAACTCGTGGAACCTTTTTTCCTGTAAAGTTGTTCAATTCGATGATAGAAACAGTGGTTGAACTGCCCGACGCATGGTTGAAGGCGCTGTCCAAATTAAAGGACGCACAATTGATGAGTGCTCCATGCTTCCTGCATGGTCCATTGCATTGGTCCTTCTCTCTCGACCTCGTCAGGCAATGGCAGGCTAGCTGCCTAGCTGGTTGGTACGTGGAAAGCTTGATCCGTCTCATGGCCAGTTCATGCATGCATCCATCCATGCATGGACCATTGCGGGTTATGAAACGGAACAAGGTCCACACGCGCACACGTTGCAGAAGCTAGCGAGCGGATGCATGCCTGAATAATCCTGCTTGCAATTAACCAGGTTCGTACAGCCTTAACTTCATCACCACATGGTGTCATGCATGGTGATTGATACTAGCTACTACCAGCCGGCAGTACTGACACCCTGATGCTGATGCTTATCTGGAGTCTTATCTGTAGCTGCAAGGATTGGGCCGTTAGATCATCATAAAACTGTACCGCTACAACTTGCGCGTTTGCCACGAATTCCTTCGCCTTTGGTCCATCGTTCGGGGCTTCCAACTGCAGAAGGATAATGAGGACGAGATTGTGTGGAAACATGCTGATAGGGGTCACTACTCCGCAGCTTCCGCATACAAGGCACAGTTTCATGGCATGATTCGCTCTTCGCGGGAGCACGCGGTTTCGAATGTTTGGGCTCCTTCCAGTGGTGGAGGTAAAGGGTGTCCAGGATAGGTCATGATCCACCCCAAGATTTAAAAAGAGCTTTTATACCATTGGAAGAAGGTCAAAAAAATAACAGAAAATAAAGAAATGTATGTGTACAGTAACACTTTGGTCAATCCTGAGTTCCTGACACAATGGGCTAGGTCCGCCACTCGCCCCTTCGGAGGTGAAGCTTTTTTACTTGATTAGCCATCCAAAATAGAGTTTGTGATGCAAACCGATTGGTCAAAAGAGGACGGTTGAAATGTTGACTATACCTCTTTGTAGGCGCGAGCAAGAAACGGTTAACCACCTTTTATTCCAATGCCGGTTTACATTTTGGCTTTGGGGCATGATCAAGGAATGGCTGCAGCTCGCAAGCATCAACACCTTCGTTCGGCATGAAATTCGATCCGCCAAGGAGTGGTGGATCGGTCTCTCCAACTCCTCCGTCCCAAATAGGAAGGTGATGGCCTCTCTTGCATTGCTCATCCTCTTGTGCCATTTGAAACGAGTGTAATGCCCGGGTTTTCCTGCACAAAAGTGGACCACCCTTTGTAATCCTCGCCAACATCAAAGGCGAGGCGGCACTTCGGGTTGCCGCGGAGGCCAAGGGGTTTGGTTCAATCATGTCGGAAGAGTAATCCCTTTGTAAGGTGGGGATGTTGTAGCTATAATAAACTCTACTCTCCTCTATTAATTAATATAATAGGATAATCTTTTGCCTCGGTTTTAAAAAGAAATGTACATCTATACAAGTTTGTGATTCTGAGTTTTAATTGTAGCTAGATCCCGCGAGGACTTTTACAAACGACCATAAGAAACCACTTTGTTGTAAGTAAAACAATAAACCCAATTCTATTCGAAGGCCAAAAGCCATATGGTAAATAAGCATGAGCCATAGATGAACACCACCGACTAGAATAGAGTAGACATAAGCTCATGGGGAATACATCGCCATTTATGTCCTCCATCATTTACAAAATAATGGCGCAATCGAGCCCAACTCAATGTTGCACCTACTCTGTATTGTCGGAGCTAGCGAGCTAGTCATTCTAACTGCAACCAAGAAGTCAATGAATGTTGTGAACATATTCCAACAACGAAGAGTGTGAAGCGCGAACTATCGACCTATAGATGGAAGAAGCCCAAGCTCGGGCAAGGACACCAGACCGAACATCGACGTTGAAAGCGCCAATTCGAAGTGCAATTCAGGTAGTGAGCCTTTCCCTCGGTTAAAAGTTTCAATAAATAAACAAATCCATGCATGCTAGCGCAAATATTCATAGTGAGAAGAAAACTGAAATGAAAAAACTTTAAATTTCAGCGTGGACTATTTTCTATCAGATCATTAGGGTACGATTTCGATGAACAAAGTAAACACAAGCAAAAATATGCGCCGTGTCATTCATAAAAAGAAGAACAAGAAGAAGAAGAAGAAGAATAATAAGCATGTACGCCGTGTGTAACCGGCCGGAGCGAGCAAGGTCACGTGAGGCCGGAAGATGCTGCCTCTGCCCCAAATCTAATCATGGAGCCGGCCGGGACTTAAAGCATGGATGGATCGTGCCGTTGCCAACCAACGACCGGAGCCGGAGCTGCCCCTGCGCCTCAATTATGGAGATCTTTCCGGGCTCGCTGACCCTGCGCGCTGCGCCGGTGCAGAGGCAGAGGCAGAGGCAAGGGCGACTCACTGCGGTGGCGCTGAAAGCAGCCAGCAGGCCCAGGCCGTGGCCACGCACATGGCATGCCGGCCGGCCGGCCGGCGACGCCGCCGTGGCACGCCAAGAGCCGCGGAGCCCCGACCGACGGCCCGATTGATGACTCGATTCAAGTCACCGCACGTACGGGCTGTTTGGGTTTTGATGAATGAAAAATCGTCCATCCGTTCCTATTTCTGGACGTGGAGTATCAACATGTAAATAGTACAGTAGAAATTAAAATTTATCATAGTTTGGAACTAAACAAATCGCGCCGGCCCATGGTGGGCGAAAAGAAGATCGAGATCGCTGTACGTCGTAGGTCAGTATATATAGTAAGTAGTAGTATATGTTTGTGCGACAGATGGAATGATTCGGGCACGTCCATGTTTACTTTGCCGGTGAGCACGTGGTCGAGTAAAGAATTTGAACGACCCACCGGGATTAGGACTTGTACATGAAGATGTTTAACCAGTGAACCAAGATTTGCTGAGCATCCAAATGGTTTTGGGGGGGGGGGGGGGGGGGGGGGCACAAGCCTGCTAGACCCCCCGGCCGGGGCTAGGGGGCTTGTGACCTCCCCCGAGGTCCACTACCTTGGTTCTCAAGTCTCCTGCGTATCTTCTATTATGAAAAAAAATCATTCCGTAGGTTTTATTCCGTTTGGACTCCGTTTAATATTCTCCACTGAAAAAGGTCAAAAGCACGGAAAAAACAGAAATTGACACTTGACACTGAGTTAATAGGTTAGTCACCAAAAAGATATAAAATAGCATATTCATGCATACAAAACATCTAAAATTGAGAAGATGATAGCATGAAACCATCAAAAATTATAGATACGTTGGAGACGTATCAAGCATCCCCAAGCTTAACTCCTGCTCGTCCTCGAGTAGGGAAGTGATAAAGACTGAATTTTTTATGTGGAATGCTACCTAACATATTTGTCATTTGTAACTTCTTTCTTGTGGCATGAATGTTCAGATCCGTAAGATTCAAAACGATAGTTTACTATTGACATGAATACAATAATACTTCAAGCAAATTAGCAAAGTAATCATGAACTTTTGAAATAACAAGGCCAAAGAAAGTTATCCCTACAAAATCATATAGTCTGGCTATGCTCCATCATCCCCACACAACGAATTTAAATCATGCACAACCCCGGTATTGGCCAAGTAATTTTTTTCGCACTCTTACTTTCTCAAACTTTTTCAGCTCTCACGCAATACATGAGCGTGAGTCATGGATATAGCACTATAAGTGGAATAGAGTGTGGTGGAGGTTGTGAGGCAAAAAGGAGTAGATGGTCACATTGGCTTGGCGTATTAACGGGCTATGGAGATGCCCATCAATAGATATCAATGTGAATGAGTAGGGATTACCATGCAACGGATGCACTTAGAGCTATAAGTGTGTGAAAGCTCAAAAGGAAAACTAGTGGGTGTGCATCCAACTTGCTTGCCCACGAAGACCTAGGACAATTTTGAGGAAGCCCATCATTGGAATATACAAGCCAAGTTATATAATGAAAATTCCCACTAGTATATGGAAGTGTCAAAACAAGAGACTCTCCGTCATGAAGAACATGGTGCTATTTTGAAGCACAAGTGTGGAAAAAGATAGTAGCATTGTCCCTTCTCTCTTTTTCTCTCTTTTTTTGTTTGGGCTCTTTGGCCTCTTTTCATTTTTTTTGATGGGAATCTTTGGCCTCTTTTTTTTTCCTCACATGGGACAATGCTCTAATAATGATGATCATCACACTTTTATTTACTCACAACTCAATACTTAGAACAATGATGACTCTATAGAAAATGCATCCGGCAGTGTACCGAGATGTGCAACGATCTAGCTTAGCGTATGACGTTGAAACATCTCGTTAGCTATTTTATGATCATGCAAAGGCAATATGAAAGTGACGGCACAAGTCATGAGACAGAACGGTGGGAGTTGCTTGGCAATATATCTCGGAATGGCTATGAAAATGCCATAATAGGTAGGTATGGTGGCTGTTTTAAGGAAGGTATATGGTGGGTTTGTGCACGGGCGAAAGTTGCGCGCTACTAGAGAGGCTAGCAATGGTGGAAGGTGAAAGTGCATCTATACCATGTACTCACATTAGTCATGAAGAACTCATATACTTATTGCGAAAGTTTTATTTGTAATCGAAACAAAGTGCTAAATGCATACTCCTAGGGGAAGGGTTGGTAGGTGTTAACCATCGCGCGATCCCGACCGTCACACAAAGGATGACAATCAATAAATCAATTATGCTCCGACTTCCTAACATAGCGGTTCACCATGCATGCATGCTACGGGAATCACTAACTTCAACACAAGTATTTCTAGATTCACAACACCCTACTAACGTAACTCTAATATTACCAAATCCATATCTCAAAACTTAATTGTTAGGAATCAAACTTCTCTTACTAATAAATGCACCTGAATATGGAAGTTTTCATTATATCCTCTTTGGATGCCTATCATCTTTAGGACTACTTTCATAGCACACGCCAATTACCAAGTAACTGAGAGAGACCACTCTCAAAAATATATAAGTGAAGATCGAGAGTTTTTATTTCTATAAAATATGACACCGACGTGCTCTACAAAGATTTAAGTGAAGCACTAGAGCAAAATTATCTAGCTCAAAAGATATAAGTGAAGCACATGCGAGCTAAATTGCCTAACTTAAAAGATATAAGCGAAGCTCATTGAGTATTCTAGCAAATTCACGATGAGTGCATGTCCCTCTCAAAAAGGTGTGCAGCAAGGATGATTGTGACAAAACAAAAAGCAAAGACTCCTATAATACACGATGCTCCAAGCAAAACACATATCATGTGGTGAATAAAAATATAGCTCCAAGTAACGTTACCGATGGATTGAAGACGAAAGAGGGGATGCCTTCCCGGGGCATCCCCAAGCTTAGGCTTTTTGGTGTCCTTGAATTTGGCTTGGGATGCCTTGGGCATCCCCAAGCTTAAGCTCTTTCCACTCTTTAGCCCATTGTCCATGAGAACATCACCCAAAACTTGAAAAATTCACAACACAAAACTTAAACAAAAACTCGTGATATCCTTAGCAGAAGAAAACAAACTACCAACTCATTAGGTACTGTAGTAAACTTGATTTCTGATGTTAGATTACTGTATTCTCAGTTTTCCATGGCTAGTACCCTCCCGATACTATCCATAGTTTCATCAAAATAAGCAATCAACACAACAAAAATAGAATCTGTCAAAAACAGACCAGTCTGTAGCAATCTGTATACTTTGTATACCTCTGGTATCTCACAAATTCTGAAAAATTATGACCATTAGGGAAATTTGCATATAAACCAGAAGCAAAAATAATCAACTCAAAATCTCTTTCTGGATAGGAATTAAAAATAATTTCGTGAGCACAAAGTTTCTGTCTTTTTCAGCATGATCAAACAACCATCACCAAAACTAATCATAAAGGTTTTACTTGGAACAAACACAAAAATAAACACAAAAAACACAATCATAACAGAATTATGATGGTGTGGACACAACAAAACAGAAAGCGAAAAAGCAAAGATAAATTCATTGGGTTGCCTCCCAACAAGCGTTATTGTTTAACGCCCTTAGCTAGGCATTGATAATTCAACGATGCTCACATAAAAGAGAGCAATCGGACACGAAGAGAGCATCATGAAACATGTGACAAACATATCTAAGTCTAACATACTTCCTATGCATAGGCATTTTATAGGAAAACAAATTATCAAGACAACCAATAGCTACCAAATGCAAGGAAGAAGAAAGAGACAATAGCAATCTCAACATAACGAGAGGTGAATTAGTGATATGAAAGTTTCTACCACAAAATTTTCCTCTCTCATAATAATTACATGTGGGAACATATTCAAATTCAACAATATAACTATCACATAGGATATTCTTTTCATGATCCACATGCATGCAAAGTTGACACTCTTCAAAAATAGTGGGATTATCATCAACTAAAGTCATGACTTCTCCAAACCCACTTTCAATATTATTGCAAATATCATATTCATCATGAGGCTTTAACAAATTTTCAAGATCATAAGAAAAATCATCACCCCAATCATGATCATTGCAACAAGTAGTGGACATAGCAAAACTAGCATCCCCAAGTTTAGGGTTTTGCATATTTTTAGCATGATTGACATTAATAGAATTCATATTGAAACCATTGCAATCATCCTTTTCAATCAAGGAGCCCTCGTGAATCACTTCATTGATTTATTCATCACAATTTTCAGATTCACGCATTCCAAGCAAAACTTCATAAATATAGTCAAGTGCACTCAACTCACTAGCAAATGGTTCAACATAATTGGATCTCTTAAAGAGATTAGCAAGTGGGTGAGGATCCATATCAATAGCTTTTCAGCAAGCGAAGATGCAAGCATATTGAAGGCATATAACACACAAGCAAAGGAAAGGCAAACGAAAAAGTCAAATATTTTTGTAAATTTTGTTTTTTCAGAAGTGGGGTAGAGGAAAACGAGAGGCAAAAGGCAAATAATGTAAATGGAAGAGATGAGTTTGCGATAGTTACTTGGATATGCTTCACTTTGAATACTCCCCGGCAACGGCGGCAGAAATTGGCACGTTGACGGGAGACTATTCTTGACTTGATCCTCCTCCCCGACAACGGCGCCAGAAATTCTTCTTGCTACCTCTTGAGCTTGCGTTGATTTTCCCTTGAAGAGGAAAGGGTGATGCAACACAGTAGCGATAGGTATTTCCCTCAGTTTGAGAACCAAGGTATCGATCCAGTAGGAGTATCAAGATGAGGCACCAATGTACCTGCACAAAAACAAACAAACTTGCAGCCAACGCTATAAAGGGGTTGTCAATCCCTTCACGATTATTTGCTAGGTGAGAACTGAAGGTGGAAAGTGCAACAAAGTAAAAGTGTAGATTTGAAAATATGATGTGAAGTAGACCCGGGGGCCATAGTGTTCACCAGAGGCTTCTCTCATGATAGCAAGAATTACGGTGAGTGAACGAATTACTGTCGAGCAATTGATAGAATCACGCAAAGTCATGATGATATCTAAGGCAATGATCATACATATAGGCATCACGTCCGAGACAAGTAGACTGATACTGTCTGCATCTACTACTATTACTCCACACATCGACCGCTATCCAACATGCATCTAGTGTATTGAGTTCATAACAAACAGAGTAACGCTTTAAGCAAGATAACATGATGTAGAGGAACAAATTCATGCAATATGACATAAACCCCATCTTTTTACCCTTGATGTCAACAACACGATGCGTGCCTTGCTACCCCTTCTGTCACTAGGTGAGGACACCGCACGGTATGAACCCAAAACCAAGCACTTCTCCCATTGCAAGAATTATAGATCAAGTTGGCCAAACGAAACCCACAACTCGAAGAGAATTACAAGGATACGAAATCATGCATGTAAGAGATCAGAGGAGAATCAAATAATATTCATAGATAATCTGATCATAAATCTACAATTCATCAGATCTCGACAAACACACCGCAAAAGAAAGTTACATCGGATAGATCTCCATGAAGGTCATGGAGAACTTTGTATTGAAGATCCAAGAGAGAGAAGAAGCCATCTAGCTACTAGCTATGGACCCGAAGGTCTATGGTGAACTACTCACGCATCATCGAAGAGGCAATGGTGTTGATGAAGAAGCCCTCTGTGTCCGAATCCCCCCTTCGGGAGGGCACCAGAATGATCCCCGGATGGGATCTTGCGAAGACACAAGCTTGCGGCGGCAGAAAAGTATTTCGGTGGCTCTCTCTGGTGGTTTTGGATTTTTAGAGAATTTATAGGCGGAAGAGGTAGGCAGAGGAGCCACGGGGGGGGGGGGGGGGCACAAGCCTACTAGGCCCAACCCCCCCAGGCCGGGGCCAGGGGGCTTGTGACCTCCCCCGAGGTCCCCTGCCTTGGTTCTCAAGTCTCGTACGTATCTTCTGTTATGGAAAAAATCATTGTGCAAGTTTTATTCCGTTTGGACTCCATTTAATATTCTCCTATGAAAAAGGTCAAAAACACGGAAAAAATAGAAACTGGCACTTGGCACTGAGTTAATAGGTTAGTCCCAAAAAAGATATAAAATAGCATATTCATGCATACAAAACATCCAAAGTTGACAAGATAATAACATGGAACCATCAAAAACTATAGATACGTTGGAGACGTATCAAGTTCGTCGAACAACTGCACATTGAAATTCACCCGATCAACACAAATATGATGTTTTTATAATTAATATAATCAGAAAATATGTGGCCTAACTCATAATTTACAAAACTATGACCCCGTCGGCCTATAGAAGGCCGAAAAGCACCTTCTCGTTCAATAGTAGGCAGAAGAGGTGTCGGGGGTCGGGGCTTAGTGGCGTCGAGGGTCGATGGTGTTGGGTGTCGGTGGCGTCGGGGATCGGGGGTTAGTTGCGTCGGTGGTTGAGGGTCAGTGTCTTCGGGGGTCGAGGGTCACTAGCGTCGGGGGTTAGGGTCTTTTCGGTCAACAAGAGGCCGAACAGGTGTCGGGGGTCGGGGGTCGAGGGTCAGTGGCGTCGGGCGTCGGGGGTTGGGGGTCAGTGGCGTCGAGGGTCGAGGGTCGGGGGTCGAGGGTAAATGGCATCGGGGGTCAAGGGTCGAGGGTCAGTGGCGTCGGGCGTCACGGGTCGGGGGTCGAGGGTCGGGGGTCAAGTCATATTCCGAAGATTTAGAGTCCCTAGATACTTGATGACTGATGGCGGTTCACACTTCATTCATGGTGTTTTCCGCAAGATTCTAGCTAAGTATGATGTCAACCATAGAGTTGCATCTCCTTATCATCCTCAGTCTAGTGGTCAAGTGGAGTTGAGTAACAGGGAGATCAAGTTGATCCTACAAAAGACCGTCAATAGATCTCGAAAGAACTGGTCTAGCAAACTTGACGATGCACTATGGGCTTATAGGACTGCTTATAAGAATCCATAGGCATGTCACCGTATAAAATGGTTTACGGTAAGGCCTGTCATTTACCTCTTGAGCTGGAACACAAAGCTTATTGGGCAATCAAAGAGCTCAACTTTGATTTCAAACTTGCCGGTGAGAAGCGGTTGTTTGATATCAGCTCGTTAGATGAATGGAGAGCCCAGGCATACGAGAATGCCAGGTTGTCCAAGGAAAAGGTTAAGAGATGGCACGACAAACGAATACAGAAACGAGAGTTAATTGTAGGTGATTATGTCTTGCTATACAATTCTCGTTTGAGATTCTTTGCAGGCAAGCTTCTCTCTAAATGGGAAGGTCCCTATGTTGTCGAGGAAGTATATCGTTCCCGTGCCATCAAAATCAATAACACGGAAGGAAATTTTCCTAGAGTGGTCAATGGGCAAAGAATCAAGCATTACATCTCTGGTACTCCCATAAATGTTGACACAAATATCATCAATGTCATAACTCCAGAGGAGTACATAAGGGATGTTTATCAGCCTGTTTCAGACCTTGAAAACGAAGATGTATCTGTTTCAGCAAGAAATTGGACTCCGATACTTTTCCAATAGGAAATTTCTTCCGTTTTGGAATTTTTGGAAAATTAGAAAAATAAAAAGCAGCCGGAGAGCAAACGAGGCAGCCACAAGGGCCCACTTAGCCACCACCCCCCTGGTGGCGGTGGGCAAGCTTGTGGGCACCTCGTGTGCCTCTCGGACTCCTTTTTCTTGCGGAGGACTACTTCTGGCCCAGAAAAAATCAATATATAGTCGCCCGAAGGTTTTGATCTCCGTATCTCACAGTTTTCCTCTGTTTTCGTTTCGAGCTTGTTTTGCCGCAAATCTAGGTCAAGATGTCTTCTCAAGATTCAGAGGGAGAGAGCTATGTGGCTGAATACCTTGCTAACCCCAAGGTCTATGGGGACTTGGAACCATATGGCTGGACCACTGATGAGGAAGAGGACTATGAGCCCAAAGGGAAGGAGAAAACAAGTTCCGATGAAGAGGAGGCTCCTCTACCTCAACCTGCAAACACCCATGTGGAGTTCAAGAAGTCAAGCCTCCCTGACCATAGGAAGAAGCCTAAGACCTTGTTTATCCCTTCTCGTTTCTTGCAGGAGAGTAAGCAGGAGCTTTGCCATAGAGTTTTGAAACTTTAGGAGGAAAACGACGATCTAAGGGAGCAGAACTTTTTGCTCAAGTGGAAATTAGACAAGCTCAAGACTGCTCCAACAACACCAATCACCACCAAACAAAGACAACTAAACATTGGTATGGCCAATCCCCTTGGCTTTTTCCAAGCTTGGGGGAGTTGCCCTGGTATCGTATCACCTTTATATCTTTTGCTTTTACCTTTGTTTTAGTTCTTTCCTTTTCAGTTTTGATTTCTTCTTTTAGAGGAATAAGTCTATAGTTTTTAGTTTGAGTCTTTTGCTTTTGTCTCTCCCCCATTGTATTCGAGCTTACGAGCTATATAATAAAGAGTGTCTTAGTCAAGGGCTTTGCTTTGTGCCATGATCAATAGTATGAAAATAACGATAGCATGAAAGATCATGAGATGATCTTATGGAAAGAGAGGTATGATGATTGAAACTTGTTGAGAATAAATCAACATAGACCTCAGTCATTATTGCAATTAATAAGAAGTAATAAGGAAAGAGAGGTTCACATATAAATATATCATCTTAGACACTTTTTACAATTGTGAACACTCACCAAACTATTACATGCTTAGGAGTAGATGTTGGACAAGGAAGACAACATAATGAATTGTGTTTGCTTGGTTCCAAACAATGTTATATGATTAGAGATCCCTTAGCATGTGACGATTGCTTCCACCTCATATTAGCCAAAACTCCCGCACCAAGTAGAGATACTACTTGTGCATCCATAAACATCCAACCAGTTTTGCCATGAGAGTCCATCATACCTACCTATGGATTGAATAAGATCCTTCAAGTAAGTTGTCATCGGTGCAAGCAATAAAAATTGCTCTCTAATATGTATGATCTATTAGTGTGTGGAAACTAAGCTTTGTACGAACCTGTGATGAGGAAGACATAAAAGCGACAGACTGCATAATAAAGTTCTTTGTCACACGAGGCAATATAAAGTGACGTTCCTCAGCACTAAGAGGACACGCATTCAAACCTCAAAAGCGCATGACAACCTCTGCTTCCCTCTGTGAAGGGCCTATCTTGTACCTTTACTTTTTACCCTTGTAAGAGTCATGGTGATCATCACCAATTCCCTTTTTGCCTTTGTCTTGGCTACCGTCACATGCTTGGGAAAGATCTATATTCATATATCAACTTGGAGTTGAGTACTCATGCTTTATTGTTGTTGACTTTACCCTTGAGGTAAATCGTTGGGAGGCAAAACTATAAGCCCCTATCTTCCTCTGTGTCCAGCTGAAACTTTGACACCATGAGTACCACGTGAGTTGTAACAATTGTGGAAAACAAAAGAGATGATTGAGTATGTGGGTTTGCCTTACAAAGCTCTTATTTAACTCTTTCTGATGTTGTGATAAATTGCAATTGCTTCAATGACTATGGACTATTGTTGGTTACTTCTCGGTAAGGTTTTTTGCTTCATCCTTACTTCGTGAAGGAATTGTCACTTTCCCATAAGAATCTTTATGATGTATTGATGTTCTATGTGTGATCATGATGCCCTCATGTCCGTATTATGTTTTATCGACACCTTCGTCCCTCAACATGTGAACATGTTTATGGAACTTGGTTTTCGCTTGAGGACAAGCGAGGTCTAAGCTTGGGGGAGTTGATACGTCCATTTTGCATCATGCTTTCATGTTGATATTTATTGCTTTTTGAGCTGTTATATTACTTGTGGTACCATATTTATGCCTTTCTCTCTTATTTTGCAAGGATTATTTGAAGAGGGAGAATTCAGGCAGCTGGAATTCTGGACTGGAAAAGGAACAAATCCTAGTCCACTATTCTGCACATCTCCAAATGCCCTGAAAATTTACGTGGATTTTTTCTAGATTATATTAAAAATACTGGGCGAAAGAACTACCGGAGGGGGGCCACGAGGGCCCCACAAGCCCCCACTCCGCCACCACCCCTGGTGGCGGTGGGCAAGCTTGTGGGCTGCCTGAAGGCCCACTAGCCCCCCTCTTTTGCTATATGAAGCGTCCTGGTTTGGAAAAAATCAGAAGGGAGCTTTTTCGTGGTTTCGCCGCCGCCACGAGGCGGAACTTGAGCAGATCCAATCTAGAGCTCCGGCAGGACGATCCTGCCGAGAAACTTCCCTCCCGGAGGGGGGGGGGAATCGTCGCCATCGTCATAACCAAGACTCCTCTCGTCGAAGGTGAGGCATCTTCATCAACATCTTCATCAGCACCATCTCCTCTCCAATCCCTAGTTCATCTCTTGAAACCAATCTTCATCTCGCAACTCCGATTGGTACTTGTAAGGTTGCTAGTAGTGTTGATTACTCTTTGTAGTTGATGCTAGTTGGATTATTTGGTGGAAGAGTTTATGTTCAGATCCTTGATGCTATTCATTACACCTCTGGTCATGATTATGATTATGTCTTGTGAGTAGTTACTTTTGTTCCTCAGGACATGGGATAAGTCATGCTGATAATAGTCATGTGAATTTGATATTCGTTCGGTATTTTGATATGTTGTATGTTGTTTTTCCTCTAGTGGTGTTATGTGAATGTCGACTACATAACACTTCACCATATTTGGGCCTAGAGGAATGCATTGGGAAGTAGTAAGTAGATGATGGGTTGCTGGAGTGACAGAAGCTTAAACCCCAGTTTATGCATTGCTTCGTGAGGGGCTGATTTGGATCCACTAGTTTAATGCTATGGTTAGACTTTGTCTTAATTATTCTTTGGTAGTTGCGGATGATTGCGAGAGAGGTTAATCATAAGTGGGATGCTTGTCCAAGTAAGGGCAGTACCCAAGCGCCGGTCCACCTACATATCAAACTATCAAAGTAATGAACGCGAATCATATGAACATGATGAAACTAGCATGACAGAAATTCCCGTGTGTCCTCGGGAGCGTTTTTCCTCCTATAAGACTTTGTTCAGGCTTGTCCCTTGCTGCAAAAGGGATTGGGCCACTTGCTGCACCGTTGCTACTACTTGTTACTTGTTACTTTTTGCTCGGTACGTTTCACCTCGGTACACAATCACTTGTTACCGCTACTTTCAGTGCTTGCAGTTATTACCTTCCCGAAATCCGTTTATCAGAGCCTTCTGCTCCTCGTTGGGTTCGGCACTCTTACTTATCGAAAGGACTACGATTGATCCCCTATACTTGTGGGTCATCAGACGGCAAAGAGCCCTACCGTCGGACCTGGCCAGGCCCAATGTCTACTTGGACCCATCCGTCCTCTTTGCCGTCTGCCCTAGGTCTCTTTGCCATCCGCTGGAAGACGGAAAAGGACTCACCAATGGCAAATAGTCTGTTTGCCATCAGTCAGCCCTTTACCATCTGCTTGAAGTCAGCTGACGGCAAATAGGTTCTTTGCCATCAGCCAGCAGACGGCAAAGAACTGGCTGATGGCAAATTACTGGATTCCAGTAGTGAATGTAGTCTTGATTCTTCTTTTCAAGTATGCTTCATCGTCATCGTCATCTTCCCTCATTGGGTTGCCGTATTGGTCGTAGTCTTCCTCGTTGGCGACTCTATCCATTCCGTCGATGCTCCTTTTGGATCTCCTCACGACAACACGACTGGGATTGGCCGGGTCGGTTATGAAGAAGCATTGTGTCACGTGCTTAGCGTGTACCCATGGCTCATTTTTGGCGATGATGTTAACGTTCACGGGAGTGCTCTTCGCGTCGGGTATAGACATGGTGGTGAAATACTTGTTTTCTCTTACGACATCCTTGGCCCATCTGATACGGAACATCGTCGCATCGTGCATTCCAACATAGTCAAGCTCCCACATCTCTTCGACCCTTCCGTAGAATCTTTCAGTTGTGCCGCTGGCGTCGGCCACGCATTGAATTGTCACCCCGGAGTTCTGGTAATCACTGTCCATGTCTTTGTCCTCCGTGTAGAACGTGTACCCATTGATATCGTAGGACTAATAGGTCGCGAGCATGGGTGCAGGGCCATGTGCTAAAGAGTGTATGAGCAATCCGTCTGTACTGCCTTCTTCCGGGGGATTTTCAAGAACTTGCTCTTTGAACCAACGCAAGAAAGTAGCGTTGTGCTCTATAGTAACTTCGTCGTCCGTCTTGAGCATCCCCTTATCATGGTACTTCTTTGCGATGCTTTCTTTGTGTCGTGCCACATAATCATCTACCACATCTAGGTGTTGTAGCACTACTAAGTTAGCCCTATCAAAGTTGTTCCGTCAATCCGAGTAGTCCACGTGCAATTCCCTCCGACCGTTGTTGTGACCATCTCCTTCGAGCTTCCCATCGTGCTTCTTGACGGTCAAACCAACAACATGGTCTCCGACTCTTATATAATTCTCGCAAAAGGAGATGCACTCATGCATCAGATACACCTAGACGATGCTCCCTTCGAGACGGGACTTGTTATGAATGAATCCTTTGATGACCCCATTCATCCTCTCGAACGGCATCATGCTGTGAAGGAATGTCGGCCCGAGGTCGATGATATCGTCCACGATGTGGACACACAGATGCACCATGACGTCAAAGAATGCGGGCGGGAAGTACTGTTGGAAATATGCCCTAGAGGCAATAATAAAATGGTTATTATCATATTTCCTTGTTCATGATAATCGTCTATTGTTCATGCTATAATTGTATTAACAGGAAACAGTAATACATGTGTGAATAAATAGATCACAATGTGTCCCTAGCAAGCCTCTAGTTGGCTAGCTCGTTAGTCAATAGATGATCATGGTTTCCTGATCATGGGCATTAGATGTCATTGATAACGGGATCACATCATTGGGAGAATGATGTGATGGACAAGACCCAATCCTAAGCCTAGCACTAGATCGTATTGTTCGTATGCTAATGCTTTTCTAATGTCAAGTATCTTTTCCTTCGACCGTGAGATTGTGCAACTCCCGGATACCGTAGGAGTGCTTTGGGTGTATCAAACGTCACAACGTAACTGGGTGACTATAAAGGTGCACTACGGGTACCTCCGAAAGTGTCTGTTGGGTTGGTACGAATCGAGATCGGGATTTGTCACTCCGTGTGACGGAGAGGTATCTCTGGGCCCACTCGGTAGAACATCATCATGAGCTCAATGTGACTAAGGAGTTAGTCACGCGATGACGTGCTACGGAACGAGTAAAGAGACTTACCGATAACGAGATTGAACAAGGTATAGGTATACCGACGATCGAATCTCGGGCAAGTTCTATACCGACAGACAAAGGGAATCGTATACGGGATTGATTGAATCCTTGACATCGTGGTTCATCCGATAAGATCATCGTGGAGCAAGTGGGAGCCACCATGGGTATCCAGACCCCGCTGATGGTTATTGGCCAGAGAGGTGTCTTGGTCATGTCTGCCTGTCTCCCGAACCCGTAGGGTCTACACACTTAAGGTTCGATGACGCTAGGGTTATAGGGAATTGTTATACGAGGTTACCGAAAGTTGTTCGGAGTCCCGGATGAGATCCCGATCGTCACGAGGAGCTCCGGAATGGTCCGGAGGTAAAGATTGATATATAGGACGGATGGTTTCGGATACCGGAAGTGTTTCGGGCATCACCGGTAACGTACCGGGACCACCGGGACCACCGGAGGTGGCCCCGGGGGACCACCGAAGGGGGGCAACGACCCCGGGAGATAAGATGGGCCAAGTGGGGGTGGGAACCAGCCCCTAGGTGGGCTGGTGCGCCTCCCCACTCAGCCCATAGCGCAAGGGAGAGAAAAGGGGGGGGGGCAAACCCTAGGCCAGGTGGGCCTAAGGCCCACCAGATGGTGCGCCACCCCCTCCTCCCCCTTCTGGCTGCCGCACCTCCCATCTGGGGGGGCTGCCGCACCCTCTAGGGTGGGAACCCTAGGGGTGGCACCCCCTCTCCCCTTCCCCTATATATATCGGGCACTTTTGGCCATTGAGACAAACGGTTTTTCCCTCTCTCTCGGCGCAGCCCTGTTCTCCTTCCTCCTCCTCTCCGCCGGTGCTTGGCGAAGCCCTACCGGGAGACCTCGTCTCTCCATCGACACCACGCCGTCGTATTTCTGGAGTTCTTCCCCAACCTCTCCCTCCTCCTTGCTGGATCAAGGTGCGGGAGACGTCACCGGGCTGCACGTGTGTTGAACGCGGAGGTGCCGTTGTTCGACACTAGATCGGAACCGCTACGAGTACGACTCCAGCAACCACGTTCTAGCAACGCTTCCGCTTAGCGATCTTCAAAGGTATGAAGATGCTCTTACCCCTCTCTCGTTGCTGGTCTCTCCATAGGAAGATCTGAATATACGTAGGAAAATTTTGAATTTATGCTACGTTACCCAACAAGTACATCTCAAGCTCACATAGTATGACAACGATCTCTTCCTGTAGCCTTTGGAGCTGCTTCACACTTATGGACTTTCGAGAGATAATGTCGAAGAAGTTGCAGAGACCAGTAAGCGTGTCACGGACGTGCTTGTCCATTATCCCTCTAATGGCAACCGGGAGTATCTGCGTCATCATCACGTGACAGTCATGAGACTTCATCCCGCTGAACCTTTTCTTCTTGGGGTCTAGAAATCTGCTTATCTTCCCACAGTAACCGGAACTGACTTTGATTCCAATAAGGCACTTGATGAATTGATCGAACTACTTCGGACTTAAGGTGAAGCAAGAAGGGGGGCAATAATTCTCCTCCTTCTTGTTGACGTTTCTGCCCCTTTCCCCCTCCCCTGTCTCCGTCTCCGTCTCCTCCATCAACTTTGTACGGTGGAGGTCTTTCCTGATCTTCAAATCTTCCAAGTCTTTCCTTGCCTTCGGCCCATCCTTGGTCTTCTCCGGCATGTTCCTCAGTGTGCCAAGAAAGCTCTCGAGGACATTCTTCATGATATGCATTCGATCAAGGCAATGAGGCGTGTCGTGATTGGGCCAGTACTCCAAGTCCCAAAAAACAGACCTCGTTTTCCATACCTTCAGCAGCGGCTCTAGTGCCTTTTTGATCTTTCCCGGCGCGGGGCATTGTTCCCAGTTTCTCAACAGCTCGTCAATTTCGGTGCCGCTCCTCTTACGTGGAGGTCCTCGAAGCTCAGCCAACCCATTGAATAGATCTCCACGCTTTCTCTACGGGTCATCCTTCTCGAGCCATCTACGATGCCCCATGTACACGATTTTCCCAGACCCGCCATCTTTCATTGACGTAAGCTGCTGAGACGTTGTATCATCCATGCACCTCGTGCATCCGCAGTATCCGTGGCACACCTGGCCTGAGGTGTACCCGTAACCGAGATAGTCGTGCACCGTCGTCATCAGCGCGACTCTCATATGGAAATAGTCTCCTTTGCTTGCGTCCTCTTGCAGAAGCCCCATATACAGGTTAATACTATTTCCCGGTTGTTTCGGCCCTTGAATCAGCATGCACATGTGTATGTACTTTGTCTTCATGCACTTCCATAGGCGGAGGTTGTACATCCATACAAACACGGGCCATGTGATGTGGTTGGTGTTCTGGTTTCCAAACGGATTCATGCCATCGGTACTCGCACCAAGCACGATGTTCCTTGGATCTTCTTTAGCAAATCCATGTACGTTGTTGAATGCTCTCCACTGGCTACCATCTACGAGATGTCTCAGCCTCAGATCATCTCCATCGTCGGGCTTCTTCCTCTCCGCGTGCCAGCGCATGAGCTTTGCTTCCTTAGGATCTACGAAATACCTCTGCAGATGGGGAGTGATCGGAAAGTACCATACAACTTTCTAAGGAGCTTTCTTTCCTGCCTTCTTGTATCGAGAAGCATTGCACACTGGACAGTTGGTTTTTTCCGCATGCTCCCCCCGATAAATGATGCAATCGTTGATGCATGCGTGGTACCTAATGTGCGGCAAATCAAAAGGGCAAACGATTTTCTTGGCCTCCTCGACACTACTAGGACACAGGTTCCCCGCGGGAAGAACTTTATTATGTAGATACTTCAAATGCTCATCGAGGCTTTTGTTTGTCCATTTGTTTTTGGCCTTCATCTTTAGAAGTTTGAGCATGAAACTCAAGCGGGTCACCTCGAGATCGCAACCGTCATACAATGGAGTCCTCGAGTCCACTTCAAGTTGAGCCAGCTTGGCCTCCTCTCTAGAAGCAGCTCTCTCGCTAGTCGTACCCTTGCGAAGGAGGTCTTGAACATGAGGGTCTTGCACGACTGCACTTAGTAGCATCGAAGACTGCGGCGTGACCACCGCCTCTTCTCCACCATGTCCGGACTCTTCTTCGCCGTGTCCGGAATCTTCTCTGTCGCCTTTATTTCTGGACTCTTCCCCGCCGCCATGTCCGGCACCATCGTCTTCGTGTCGATCGGTCATCTCTTCGTCTAGCCCCATGTCGTTATTCCCTGCCATTTTGACATCCTCATCATCATCTTCTTCTTCACTTATTCACTGAGTATAGCCATCCATGAAACCATTCATCAGCAAGTGCGCCTTCAAAGTGTCACGATCAAAAGGGTCCAAAAGGAATCCTTCCTTGCATCTTGCACACGGACATCTAATCCTAGTCCGATTATTTGCATACATGCCCATCACCGCGGATCGCATGTACCGCTCCACCTTCCATCCACTCACCTTCATGACCGACTGCACGGTATAACAAGTAAAAGGGTTATAAAATAAATAATGCATGCATGCTTCAAAGTCATATAAAATTTTGGCATGACCTTGCCTAAAAATAGGACATATTGAGTTTGCTCGAAATTCACCGAAACGGAAATAAATCGACATTTCGGCAAAACATAAACAACTCGATCGATGGCATGCCACACTCGCACAAATCTCTCCATATATACATCCCAAACACACATATTCTCATTCATACACATATTCCCATTCTTTAAATGAACAACTTTTTTACTGACCTATATATCTCCCGAGAGAGACCGATCGAGAGAGATGATGAGAGAGACCGATCGAGAGAGATGATGAGAGAGACCGATCGAAAGAGCACGCGTGGATGGCTAAATAGCTAGCTAGATCTAGTTGTTGGGTAGGAGAGGTGAATCTAGCTATCTAACTAATGGAGTGGGAGTTGTGGTGGAGGGGGGCGTTAATGGGGAGAGGAAGAGAGGTAGGACAAAGAGAGATGTGAAATAGGCCATTTATCAAGGAGAGTTATGGTGGAGGGGGCATTAATGAGGAGAGCAGAGAGGTAGGAGGAAGAGAGAAGAAGAGCAACAATGGTGTGGAGAGTGGAGAGGGGAAAGGAGGGGGAGAGAGATCAAAGTGGGGGAGAGGAGGGGGGTAAAAAGGTGGCACCAGCCGCAACTAGCAGCAGCGCTGCATACCAGAAAGCGCTGCTGCTATGCTATTAGTAGTAGTGCTTGTCACATGCGAGCGCTACTACTAAGTGGGGCCCACTAGCAGCAACGGTGCTGCAAAACAAAGCGCTACCGCTAAACATTTAGCAATAGCACTGGATTTTGGGCAACGCTGCTACTACAGCTACCGTCGGTGGCATCATCTGGTCCCACATAGTAGTAGCACGTTTTTTGTAAGCAACGCTACTGCTAAGGTGTTAGTAGTAGCGTGTAACTCGATCAGCGCTACTGCTAATTAGCAGCAGCGTGTTCTTTTTTCCAGCGCTACTACTGAGGTCCTGCCTATAGGTATTTCCCTACTAGTGCTAGTAAGTCTCTAATTGACTAGCTTGTTGGTCAAGGATGGTTAAGGTTTCCTAGCCATAGACAAGTGTTGTCACTCGATGATGGGATCACATCATTAGGAGAATGATGTGATGGACAAGACCCAAACTATAAACATAGCATGTGATCGTGTCATTTTGTAGCTATTGTTTTCTGCATGTCATGTATTCATTCCTATGACCATGAGATCATGTAACTCACTGACACCGGAGGAATGCCTTGTGTGTATCAAACGTCGCAACGTTATTGGGTGACTATAAAGGTACTCTACAGGCATCTCCAAAGGTGTCCGTTGAGTTAGCATGGATCAAGACTGGGATTTGTCACTCCGTGTGACAGAGAGGTATCTTGGGGCCCACTCGGTAATACAACATCACAAACAAGCCTTGCAAGCAATGTGACTAAGAGTTAGTCACGGGATCTTGTATTACGGAACGAGTAAACAGACTTGCCAGTAACGAAATTGAAATAGGTATGGAGATGCCGACGATCGAATCTCGGGCAAGTAACATACCGAAGGACAAAGGGAATCATATACGGGATTGTGTGAATCCTTGACATAGAGGTTCAACCGATAAGATATTCGTAGAATATGTAGGATCCAATATGGACATCCAGGTCCCGCTATTGGATATTGGCCAGAGAGTGTCTTGGTCATGTCTAGATAGTTCTCGAACCCTCAGGGTCTGCACACTTAAGGTTCGGTGACAATTTCGGTATAGTTAAATTATTGATGTTGGTAACTGAATGTTGTTCGGAGTCCCGGATGAGATCTAGGACATCACGAGTGTCTCCGGAATGGTCCAGAAATAAAGATTGATATATAGGACTGTTGCATTTGGCTTTCGGAAAGATTTCGGGCATTACCGGTAAAGTATCGGGAGTGACGAATGGGTTCCGGGGTTTTACCGGGAGGGCCCACCCACCCGGGAGAGAACCTAATAGGCCCATGGGTGGCTCACCAACCCTTAGTGGGTTGGTGAGGCCAACCCAATAGGGTTATTTCGGGTAGATCTACAATAAAGGAAAAAAAGAAAAAAAGAGAGAGGAGGTGGGCAAGAAGGGAATGACTCCTCCTCCAAACCGAATTGGAGGAGGAAACCTTCCTCCTTGGCTCGACCGACCCCTCCTACTTGGAGTAGGAGGAAAGGTAGCCACCCCTTGGTTCCTCCTATATATAGTGGAGGTTTGAGAGGGTTTTTGCACCTCAAGCCTTTGTGCAAACCTCTCTCCCTCCACTACTTCGTGACATATCGTAGCTATTTCGGAACGGTACGGTGAAGCCTTGCTGGAGTAGCTCCACCATCATCACCGGCACGCTGTCATGCTGCCGGAGAATTCAGCTACCTCTTCGTATCTCTTGCTGGATCAAAAAGGCGGATATCGTCATCGAGCTGTACGTGTGCTGAATGCGGAGGTGCAGTCCGTTCGGTTCTAGATCAGGACGGATCGTGGGACGACGGTGATTAGGATCGCGAAGACATTCCACTACATCAGCTGCGTTTCTAAACGCTTCTAGCTTAGCGATCTACAAGGGTACGTAGATCCGATCTCCCTCTCGTAGATGATCATCACCATGATAGGTCTTCATGTGCGTAGGAAATTTTTTGTTTCCCACGCAACGTTTCCCAACAGTGGCATCATGAGCTAGGTTCATGCGTAGATGAAATCTCGAGTACAAAAAAAAGAGTTTGTGGGCGTTGATGTTCAATTTTCTGCCCTCCTTAGTTTTTTCTTGATTCGGCGGTATTGTTGGATTGAAGCGGCCCGGACCAACCTTACTCGTACGCTTACGAGAGACCGGTTTCATCGACTGACTTGCAACTTGTTGCATAAAGATGACTCGCAGGTATCTACTTCTACAACTTTAATTGAATCGGATTTGATCGAGGCGGTCCTTGGAGAAGGTTAAATAGCAATTTGCATATCACCGTCGTGGCTTTGCGTAAGTAAGATGCGATCATACTAGATACCCATAGCAGACTGATGACCCACAAGTATAGGGCATCAATCGTAGTCCTTTCGATAAGTAAGAGTGTCGAACCCAACGAGGAGCAGAAGGATCTGACAAGTGCTTTTCAGCAAGGAAATATCTGCAAGCACTGAAATTATTAGTAACAAGTGATTGTGTGGTGAGATGATTCGTAGCAAGCAACAAGTAACAAAAGTAGCAACGGTGCAGAAAAGTGGCCCAATCCCTTTTGTAGCAAGGGACAAGCCTGGACAAAGTCTTATAGGAGGACAAACGCTCCCGAGGGCACACGGGAATTTCTGTCATGCTAGTTTTCATCATGTTCATACGATTTGCGTTCGTTACTTTGAAAGTTTGATATGTGGGTGGACCAGCGCTTGGGTACTGCCATTACTTGGACAAGCATCCCACTTATGATTAACCCCTCTCGCAAGCATCTGCAACTACGAAAGAAGAATTAAGACAAAGTCTAACCATAGCATTAAACTAGTGGATCCAAATCAACCCCTTACGAAGCAACGCATAAACTAGGGTTTAAGCTTCTGTCACTCTAGCAACCCATCATCTACTTACTACTTCCCAATGCCTTCCTCTAGGCCCAAATAATGGTGAAGTGTTATGTAGTCGACGTTCACATAACAACACTAGAGGAAAAACAACATACAACACATCAAACTACCGAACGAATACCAAATTCACATGACTACTATTAGCATGACTTATCCCATGTCCTCAGGAACAAAGGTAACTACTAACAAAGCATAATCATATTCATGACCAGAGAGGTAATGAGTAGCATCAAGGATCTGAACATAAACTCTTCCACCAAATAATCCAACTAGCATCAACTACAAAGAGTAATCAACACTACTAGCAACCTTACAAGTACCAATCGGAGTCGCGAGACGGAGATTGGTTACAAGTGATGAACTAGGGTTTGGAGATGAGATGGTGTTGATGAAGATGTTGATGGTGACGAGTCCCCTCCGATGAGAGGAGTGTTGGTGATGATGATGGCGATGATTTCCCCTCCGGGAGGGAAGTATCCCCGGCAGGATCGTCCTGCCGGAGCTCTAGATTGTTTCTGCTCAAGTTCCGCCTCGTGGCGGCGGCAAAACCATGAAAAAGCTCCTCCTTGATTTTTTCCTGGACGAAACCCTTCATATAGCAAAAGAGGGGGGCAAGTGGGCCTGCAGGGTGCCCACAAGCCCTCATGGCACAGCCTGGGGGTGATACGTCCATTTTGCATCATGCTTTCATGTTGATATTTATTGCTTTATGGGATGTTATATTACTTTGTGGTACCATATTTATGCCTTTTCTCTCTTATTTTGCAAGGTTTATTTGAAGAGGGACAATTCAGGCAGCTGGAATTCTGGACTGGAAAAGGAGCAAATCTTAGTCCACTATTCTGCACAACTCCAAATGCCCTGAATATTTACGTGGAATTTTTTGGGATTATATAAAAAATACTGGGCGAAAGAAGTACTAGAGGGGAGCTACCAGGGCGCCACAAGCCTGGTAGCCGCCACCCCCTGGTGGCGACTAGCAAGCTTGTGGGCTCCCTGACAGCCCACTGGCCCCCCTCATTTGCTATATGAAGGGTTTCATTCCAGAAAAAATCATTCGGGAGCTTTTTCGTGGTTTCGCCGCCGCCACGAGGTGGAACTTGAGCAGATCCAATCTAGAGCTCTGGCAGGACGATCCTGCTAGGGAAACTTCCCTCCCGGGGGGGGGGGGGGGCAAAATCGTCGCCATCGTCATCACGAACACTCCTTTCGTTGGAGGGGAGGCATCTTCATCAACATCTTCATCGGCACCATCTCCTCTCCAATCCCTAGTTCATCTCTTGTAATCAATCTCCGTCTCACGACTCCGATTGCTACTTGTAAGGTTACTAGTAGTGTTGATTACTCTTTGTAGTTGATGCTAGTTGGATTACTTGGTGGAAGAGTTTATGTTCAGATCCTTGATGTTATTCATTATACCTCTAATCATGATTATGATTATGCTTTATGAGTAGTTACTTTTGTTCCTGAGGACATGGGATAAGCCATGCTGATAATAGTCATGTGAATTTGATATTCGTTCGGTATTTTGATATGCTGTATGTTGTCGTTTCCTCTAGTGGTGTTATGTGAACGTCGACTACATAACACTTCACCATATTTGGGCCTAGAGGAAGGCATTGGGGAGTAGTAAGTAGATGATGGGTTGCTGGAGTGACAGAAGCTTAAACCCCAGTCTATGCGTTGCCTCGTAAGGGGCTGATTTGGATCCACTAGTTTAATGCTATGGTTATACGTTGTCTTAATTCTTCTTTCGTAGTTGCGGATGCTTGCGAGAGGGGTTAATCATAATTGGGATGCTTGTCCAAGTAAGGGCAGTACCCAAGCGCCGGTCCACCCACATATCAAACTATCAAAGTAACGAACGCGAATCATATGAACATGATGAAACTAGCATGACAGAAGTTCCCCTGTGTCCTCGGGAGCGTTTTTCCTCCTATAAGACTTTGTTCAGGCTTGTCCCTTTCTACAAAAGGGATTGGGCCACTTGCTGCACCGTTTCTACTACTTGTTACTTATTACTTTTCGCTTGCTACATTTCACCTCACTACACCATCACTTGTTACCGCTACTTTTAGTGCTTGTAGTTATTACCTTGCTGAAAACCGTTTATCAGAGCCTTCCGCTCCTCGTTGGGTTCGACACTCTTACTTATCGAAAGGACTACGATTGATCCCCTATAATTATGGGTCATCAAGACTCTTTTCTGGCGCCGTTGCCGGGGAGTGAAGCGCCTTTGGTAAGTGGAAATTGGTAAGGAAACATTTATATACTGTGCTGAAATTTATTGTCACTTGTCACTATGGAAACTGTTCCTTTGAGGAGTTTGTTCAGGGTATCTTCACCACGAACAGAAGCACGAGGAGTTGTTCCTCAACCTGAGGTACCTACTGAAAATATCTTTTATGAAATTCCTTCGGGTATGCTTGAGAAACTGCTGGGTAATCCTTTTACAAGAGATGGATCTTCACATCCAGATTTGCATCTGATCTATGTAGATGAAGTTTGTGGTTTATTTAAGCTTGCAGGTTTTCCCAAGGATGAGGTAAAGAAGAAAGTCTTTCCTTTATCTTTGAAGGATAAGGCGTTGACATGGTATAGGCTATGTGATGATACTGGATCATGGGACTACAATCGGTTGAAATTGGAATTTCATCAAAAGTTTATCCTATGCATTTAGTACATCGTGATCGGAATTATATTTATAACTTTTGGCCTCGTGACAGGGAAAGCATAGCTCAAGCTTGGGGGAGGCTCAAATCAATGCTATATTCATGTCCCAATCATGAGCTCTCGAGAGAAATTATCACTCAAAACTTTTATGCTCGGCTATCTCATGAAGATCGTACCATGCTTGACACTTCGTGTACTGGTTCTTTCGTGAAGAAGGATATTGACCACAAGTGGAATTTATTGGAAAGAATCAAACGTAAATCTAAAGATTGGGAGCTGGAGGAAGGTAAGGAGTCAGATATGAATTTCCAGTTTGATTGCGTTAAATCTTTTGTTGAGACAAACACTTCTAGAGATTTTAGCGCTAAGTATGGACTTGACTCTGAGATAGTAGCTTCTCTATGTGAATCTTTTCCTGCTCATGTTGATCTTCCCAAAGAGAAGTGGTTTAAGTATCATCCTCCTTTAGAAAGCAACATAGTCAAAACTAATCTAGTTGAGGAGAAAGTCATTGCTTTTAGTGATCCTGTTGTTCCTTGTGCCTACGCTGAGAAACCACCATACCCTGCTAGGATAAAGGATTATTCTACAGCTCCAACTGTGATACGTAGGGGTTACATTAGAACACTTGCACCCCGTGAGGAGATTAGAGTTGAACCTAGTGTTGCTATTATCAAAGATCTCTTAGCCGAAGACGTAGACGGGCATGCTATCAAATTTTGTGAGGACTCTGCTAGAATTGCTAAACCTCACGTGAAAGACAAATACGGACCTGTAGTTGGCCTGCCCGTTGTTTCTGTCAAGATAGGAGATCATTGTTACCATGGTTTATGTGATATGGGTGCTAGTGTTAGTGCAATACCCCGTTCCCTTTATGATGAAATCAAAGATGAGATTGCACCTGCTGAGTTAGAACCCATTGATGTCACTATTACGCTAGCTAATAGAGACACTATCTGCCCTCTGGGAATTGTGAGAGACGTAAAAGTCCTGTGTGGTAAGACGAAGTATGCTACTGATTTCCTCGTCCTTGGTACTGCACAAGATAGCTTTTGTCCCATCATATTCGGTAGACCCTTTCTCAACACTGTCAATGCTCACATTGATTGCATTAAGCATACTGTCACAGTTAGTTCCGAGGGTGTGTCTCATGAATTTAACTTCTCCAAGTTTGGAAGACAACCCCATGAAAAAGAGTCATCTGGTAGGGATGAAATTTTTGCTCTTGCCTCTATTGCCGTACCTCCTACGGATCCTTTAGAGCAATATCTGCTGGAGCATGAAAATGATATGCATATGGAGGAAAGAGATGAGATAGATAAAATTGTCTTAGAACAATATCCTATTCTCAAGAATAATCTGCCTGTTGAACTGCTTGGGGATCCTCCCCCACCAAAGGGTGATCATGTGTTCGAGCTTAAACAGTTGCATGATACTCTTAAGTATGCCTATCTTGATGAGAAGGAGATATATCATGTTATTATTAGTGCTCTCCTCTCAGAGCACGAAGAGAAGAAGTTACTACAAACTCTGAGGGAGCACCGTGCTGCTATTGGATATACTCTTGATGAACTTAAGGGTATTAGTCCCACTCTATGTCAGCACAAGATTAAAACCGATCCTGATTCTAAACCAGTTGTTGATCATGAAAGGAGATTAAATCCTAAGATGAAAGAGGTCGTTAGAAAAGAAATATTAAAGCTTCTGGAAGCAGGAATCATTTATCCTGTTGCTCATAGTGATTGGGTAAGTCTAGTACATTGCGTACCTAAGAAGGGAGGTATCACCGTCGTTCCTAATGATAAAGATGAACTAATCCCACAAAGGATTATCACTGGCTATAGGATGGTGATAGACTTCCGGAAACTGAACAAGGCAACCAGGAAAGACCATTATCCTTTGCCGTTTATCGACCAAATGCTAGAAAGGCTATCAAAACACACACACTTATGCTTTCTAGATGGTTATTCAGGTTTCTCGCAAATACCTATTGCACAATCTGATCAGGAGAAAACCACTTTCACCTGCCCCTTCGGTACCTTTGCTTATAGACGTATGCCTTTTGGCTTATGCAATGCACCTGCCACCTTTCAAAGATGTATGATGGCTATATTCTCTGACTTTTGTGAAAAGATTGTCAAGGTTTTCATGAATGACTTCTCCGTTTACGGGTCTTCTTTTGATGATTGCCTCAGCAACCTTGATGGAGTTTTACAGAGATGCAAAGATACCCACCTCGTCTTGAATTGGGAGAAGTGCCACTTTATGGTTAATGAAGGTATCGTCTTAGGACACAAAATTTCTGAAAGAGGCATTGAAGTTGATAAGGCTAAGGTTGATGCAATTGGGAAAATGCCTTGCCCCATAGATATCAGAGGTATATGAAGTTTCCTAGGTCATGCTGGTTTCTATAGAAGGTTCATTAAAGACTTCTCTAAGATTTCTAGGCCTCTTACCAACCTCTTGCAGAAGGATGTTCCTTTTGTATTTGATGAGGATTGTGAGGAAGCGTTCGAAATACTTAAGAAGGCTTTGATAACCGCACCTATTGTTCAACCACCTGACTGGAACTTGCCCTTTGAAATCATGTGCGACGCTAGTGATTATGCTGTGGGTGCTGTTCTAGGACAAAGAGTTGACAAGAAGTTGAATGTTATTCACTACGCTAGTAAAACACCAGAGAGTGTCCAAAGAAACTATGCCACTACGGAAAAGGAGTTTTTAGCAGTCGTGTTTGCATGTGAAAAGTTCAGATCTTATATAGTTGATTCACTTGATCATGCTGCTATTAAGTACCTTATGGAAAAGAAGGACGCTAAGCCTAGGCTGATCAGATCGGTTCTCCTGCTCAACGACCGAAAGGGTGCTGATAACCCTGTAGCAGATAACTTGTCTAGGCTAGAGAATGTCCTTGATGACCCACAACCTATTGATGACAACTTTCCCGATGAGTAAATGTCATCCGCACTTCACATAGTGCATCGTGGTATGCTGATTACGCAAATTATGTCGTAGCCAAATACATACCACCCAGTTTCACCTATCAGCAAAAGAAGAAATTCTTCTTTGATTTGAGACACTACTTTTGGGATGATCCTCACCTTTATAAGGAAGGAGTAGATGGTGTTATTAGACGCTGTGTGCCTGAACATGAACATGGACAGATCTTGCAGAAGTGTCATTCCGAAGCCTATGGAGGACACCACGCTGGAGATAGAACTGCCCATAAGGTATTGCAATCAGGTTTCTATTGGCCCACTCTCTTCAAGGATGGCCGTAAGTTTGTCTTGTCTTGTGACGAATGCCAAAGAATAGGGAACATCAGTAAGCATCAGGAAATGCCTATGAACTATTCACTTGTCATTGAACCATTTGATGTCTGGGGCTTTGATTATATGGGAACCTTCCCGAGTTCCAATGGGTACACTCACATCTTAGTTGCTATGTATTATGTCACCAAGTGGGTAGAGGCTATTCCCACTAAAAATGTTGATCACCACACCTCTATTAAGATGCTTAAAGAAGTCATTTTCCCAAGATTTGGAGTCCCTAGATATCTGATGACTGATGGTGGTTCAGACTTCATTCATGGTGTTTTCCGCAAGATGCTCGCTAAGTATGATGTCAACCATAGAGTTGCATCTCCTTATCATCCTGAGTCTAGTGGTCAAGTGGAGTTGAGTAATAGGGAGATCCAATTGATCCTACAAAAGACCGTCAATAGATCTCGAAAGAATTGGTCTAGCAAACTTGACGATGCACTATGGGCTTATAGGACTGCCTATAAGAATCCCGTGGGCATGTCGCCGTATAAAATGGTTTACGGTAAGGCCTGTCATTTACCTCTTGAGCTGGAACACAAAGCTTATTGGGAAATCAAAGAGCTCAACTTCGATTTCAAACTTGCCGGTGAGAAGCGGTTGTTTGATATCAGCTCATTAGATGAATGGAGGGCCCAGGCATATGAGAATGCCAAGTTGTCCAAGGAAAAGGTGAAGAGATGGCACGACAAACGAATACAAAAACGAGAGTTCAATGTAGGTGATTATGTCCTGCTATACAATTCTCGTTTGAGATTCTTCACAGGCAAGCTTCTCTCTAAATGGGAAGGTCCTTACGTTATCGAGGAAGTATATCGTTCCGGTGCCATCAAAATCAATAACACGGAAGGAAATTTTCCTAGAGTGGTAAATGGGCAAAGAATCAAGCATTATATCTCCGGTACTCCCATAAATGTTGAGACCAATATCATCAATGTCATAATTCCAAAGGAGTACATAAGGGATGTTTATCAACCTGTTTCGGACCCTGAAAAACGAAGAGGTATCTGTTTCGGTAAGAAATTGGACTCCGATGCTGTTCCAATAGGAAATTTCCTCTGTTTTGGAATTTTTGGAAAATTAGAAAAATAAAAAGCAGTCCGAAGAGCGCACGAGGCGGCCACAAGCTTGGAAGCCGCCACCTACCCACTGGTGGCGGCTAGGGGGCTTGTGGGCACCTCGTGTGCCTCCCGGACTCCGTTTTCTTGCGGAGCACTCCTTCTGGTCCCGAAAAAATCAATATATATTCGATCGAAGGTTTTGATCTCCGTACCGTGCAATCTTCCTCTGTTTTCGTTTCGAGCCTGTTTCTGTGGCAGATCTAGATCATCACCACTTCCCCAAACGCTCCTAAGGACAAGATCTTCGAGAAGGTCATCAATACCTACCTCACGGAAGTGCTGAAACACCCTCAATCTATCAAGATGAGTGAGGGGATGTTGCACATCCGTGATGTTGAGGGGCCTAAGAAGACCGGAAGCGTGGAGATGAGGCTCGAAGCAATGGAGCAACAAGTCTTCAAGTGCCAAGGGATGGTGGAGTGTGGACTCAACGCCAACCACATGATGATCACGGAGTTCACTAGCAAGCATAAGATGGACACCATTGACATTGGGAAACACCTCTCCAGGCTCTATGACAGGGTTGATCAACTTCAGGGCCAGATCTATGATCTGCAGAACCAGAACTGTGAGTATGAGTACAGATTTAAATCAATAAGGTTGGCTGCAGATTTGAGGATTCCGGCGACTCGTTCATCCTGCCATGATGGAGAACCTATGCCTTGGAAGACGGAGGATCAGACTCCTTCAACAACTCCACCACCATCACCACCAAAGGAAGACAACTAAGCATTGGTATGGGCAATCCCCTTGGCTTCTGCCAAGCTTGGGGGAGTTGCCCTGGTATCGTATCACCTTTATATCTTTTGCTTTTACCTTTGTTTTAGTTCTTTCCTTTTTAGTTTTTGTTTCTTCTCTTAGAGGAATAAGTCTTTAGTGTTTAGTTTGAGTCTTTTGCTTTTGTCTCTCCCCCGATGTATTCGAGCTTGCGATCTATATAATAAAGAGTATCTTAGTCAAGGGCTTTCCTTTATGTCGTGATCAAAAGTATGAAAAGAAATATAGCATGAAGGATCATGAGATGATCTTATGGAAAGTGATAGCTTCACATATGACAAGTATGATGATTGAAACTTGTTGAGAATAAATCAACATAGACCTCAGTAATTGTTGCAATTAATAAGAAG
The DNA here is from genome assembly GCF_904849725.1 of Hordeum vulgare subsp. vulgare. Taxonomy (NCBI): domain Eukaryota; kingdom Viridiplantae; phylum Streptophyta; class Magnoliopsida; order Poales; family Poaceae; genus Hordeum; species Hordeum vulgare. The sequence continues at coordinate 598,300,425 of NC_058520.1, read as the reverse complement.
TAATAAGGAAAGATAGTTTCACATATAAATATATCATCTTAGCCACTTTTTACAATTGTGAGCACTCACCAAACTATTACATGCTTAGGAGTAGATGTTGGACAAGGAAGACAACATAATGAATTGTGTTTGCTTGGTTCCAAACAATGTTATATGATTAGAGATCCCTTAGCATGTGACGATTGCTTCCACCTCATATTAACCAAAACTCCCGCACCAAGTAGAGATACTACTTGTGCATCCATAAACCTTCAACCCAGTTTTGCGATGAGAGTCCACCATACCTACCTATGGATTGAATAAGATCCTTCAAGTAAGTTGTCATTGGTGCAAGCAATAAAAATTGCTCTATAATATGTATGATCTATTAGTGTGTGAAAAATAAGCTTTGTACGAACCTGTGATGAGGAAGACATAAAAGCGACAGACTACATAATAATGTTCTTTATCACAAGAGGCAATATAAAGTGACGTTCCTCCGCACTAAGAGGACACGCATTCAAACCTCAAAAGCGCATGAAAACCTCTGCTTCCCTCTGCGAAGGGCCTATCTTGTACCTTTACTTTTTGCCCTTGTAAAAGTCATGGTGATCTTCACCAATTCCCTATTTTTGCCTTTGTCTTGGCTACCGTTACATGCTTGGGAAAGATCTATATTCATATATCAACTTGGAGTTGAGTACTTATGCTTTATTATTGTTGACTTTACCCTTGAGGTAAATAGTTAGGAGGCAAAACTATAAGCCCCTACCTTCCTCTGTGTCCAGCTGAAACTTTGACACCATGAGTATCACGTGAGTTGTAACAATTGTGGAAAACAAAAGAGATGATTGAGTATGTGGGTTTGCCTTACAAGCTCTTATTTGACACTTTCTGATGTTATGATAAATTGCAATTGCTTCAATGACTTTGGACTGTTGTTGGTTACTTCTCGGTAAGGTTTTTGCTTCATACTTTGCTTTGTGAAGGAATTGTTACTTTCCCATAAGAATCTTTATGATGTATTGTTGTTCTATTTGTGATCATGATGCCCTCATGTCCGTATTATGTTTTATCGACACCTTCGTCCCTAAACATGTGGACATGTTTATGGAACTTGGTTTTCGCTTGAGGACAAGCGAGGTCTAAGCTTGGTGGAGTTGATACGTCCATTTTGCATCATGCTTTCATGTTGATATTTATTTCTTTATGGGCTGTTATATTACTTTGTGGTACCATATTTATGCCTTTTCTCTCTTATTTTGCAAGGTTTATTTGAAGAGGGAGAATTCAGGCAGCTGGAATTCTGGACTAGAAAAGGAGCAAATCTTAGTCCACTATTCTGCACAACTCCAAATGCCCTGAAAATTTACGTGGAATTTTTTGGGATTATATAAAAAATACTGGGCGAAAGAAGTATCAGAGGGGAGCTACCAGGGCGCCACAAGCCTGGTAGCCGCCACCAGGGGGTGGCGGCTAGCAAGCTTGTGGGCTCCCTGACGGCCCACTAGCCCCCCTCTTTTGCTATATGAATGGTTTCGTTCCAGAAAAAATCAGTCGGGAGCTTTTTCGTGGTTTCGCCGCCGCCACGAGACGGAACTTGAGCAAATCCAATCTAGAGCTCCGGTAGGACGATGCTGCTGGGGAAACTTCCCTCCCGGAGGGGGAAATCGTCGCCATCGTCATGACCAACACTCCTCTCATCGGAGGGGAGGCATCTTCATCAACATCTTCATTAGCTCCATCTCCTCTCCAATCCCTAGTTCATCTCTTGTAACCAATCTCCATCTCACGAATCCGATTGGTACTTGTAAGGTTACTAGTAGTGTTGATTACTCTTTGTAGTTGATGCTAGTTGGATTACTTGGTGGAAGAGTTTATGTTCAGATCCTTGATGCTATTCATTACACCTCTGATCATGATTATGATTATGCTTTGTGAGTAGTTACTTTTGTTCCTGAGTACATGGGATAAGTCATGCTGATAATAGTCATGTGAATTTGATATTCGTTCGGTATTTTGATATGTTGTATGTTGCCTTTTCCTCTAGTGGTGTTATGTGAACGTCGACTACATAACACTTCACCATATTTGGGCCCAGAGGAAGGCATTGGGGAGTAGTAAGTAGATGATGGGTTGCTGGAGTGACAAAAGCTTAAACCCCAGTCTATGCGTTGCTTCGTAAGGGCTTGATTTGGATCCACTAGTTTAATGCTATGGTTAGACGTTGTATTAATTCTTCTTTCATAGTTGTGGATGCTTGCGAGAGGGGTTAATCATAAGTGGGATGCTTGTCCAAGTAAGGGCAGTACCCAGGCGTCTGTCCACCCACATATCAAACTATCAAAGTAACGAATGCGAATAGTATGAACATGATGAAACTAGCATGACAGAAATTCCCGTGTGTCCCCGGGAGCGTTTTTCCTCCTATAAGACTTTGTTCAGGCTTGTCCCTTGCTACAAAAGGGATTGGGCCACCTGCTGCACCGTTGCTACTACTTGTTAGTTGTTACTTTTCTCTTGCTACGTTTCACCTCACTACACCATCACTTGTTACCGCTACTTTCAGTGCTTGCAGTTATTACCTTGCTGAAAACGGCCTTCCGCTCCTCGTTGGGTCGACACTCTTACTTATCGAAAGGACTACGATTGATCCCCTATACTTGTGGGTCAGCAGGGGGGTAGCCGCGCCGTGCAGGCTTGTGGCCACCTGCACGCCCCATCTGGCACTTCTTCGGCCCAGTATTTTTGATAAATCGTAAAAAAATCCTCATTGATTTTTACGGCGTTTGGAGTTGCGCAGAATAGGTATCTCAAACTTGCTCCACTTTCAGGCCATAATTCCAGTTGCCGGCATTCGCCCTCTTCATGTAAACCTTGCAAAATAAGAGAGAAAAAGCATAAGAATAGTACCGTGAAGTGAAATAACAGCCAAAGAAGCGATACATATCAACATGAAAACATGATGCAAAATGTACGTATCAACTCCCCCAAGCTTAGACCTCGCTTATCCTCAAGCGAAAGCCGAGCTCAAAAAATATGTCCACATGTTTAGGGAGAGAGGTGTCGACAAAACAAGATACGAACATGCATGCATCATGATCAAGATCAGAACAACAATACCAACATATAATCTCTCATGCTAAAGTGATAATTCCTTCACAAATTAAACCATGGACCTTACCGAGAAGTAATAACCGATAGCCTTTAGTCCTCGAAGCAATTGCAATTTATCACAACATCAGAAAGAGTCAAATAAGAGCTTGTACAGAAAATCCACATACTCAATCATTCTTTCGTTCTCTACAATTGCTACAACTCACGTGGTACTCATGAGATCAAAGTTTCAGCTGGAGACAGAGAAAGATAGGGGCTTACAGTTTTGCCTCCCAACTGCTTACCTCAAGGGCAATGTCAACAATAATAATTCATGAATGCCTACCTCCAAGTTGACATATGAATATAGATATTTTCCAAGCATATGACGATAGCCAAGATAGAGGCGAAATAAGGAATTGGTGAAGATCACCATGATTCTTTCAAGGGCAAAAAGTAAAGGTACAAGATAGGCCCTTCGTAGAGGGAAGCAGAGGTTGTCATGTGCTTTTGAGGTTTGGATGCGTGTCCTCTTAGTGCGGAGGAACGTCACTTTATATTGCCTCCTGTGATAAAGAACTTTATTATGCAGTCTGTCGCTTTTATGTCTTCCTCATCACAGGTTCGTATAAAGCTTATTTTCCACACACTAATAGATCATACATATTAGAGAGCAATTTTTATTGCTTGCACCGATGACAACTTACTTGAGGGATTTTATTCAATCCATAGGTAGGTATTGTGGGCACTCATGGCAAAACTGGGTTGATAGTTTATGGATGCACAAGTAGTATCTCTACTTGGTGCGTTAGGTTTTGGCTAATAAGAGGTGGAAGCAATCGTCACATGCTAAGGGATCTCTAGTCATATAACATTGTTGAGAGCCAAGCAAACACAATTCATTATGTTGTCTTCCTTGTCCAACATCTACTTCTAGGCATGCAATAGTTTAGTGAGTGTTCACAATCATAGATGGTGTCAGAGATGATGTATTTATATATGAACCTCTCCTTCCTTATCACTTCCTATTAATTGCAACAATGACCAAGGTCTACGTTTGCCTACCCTCAACAAGTTTCAATCCTCATTCTTTTTATATGTGAAGCCATCACTTCCCATAAGATCATTACATGATCTTTCATGCTTTTGTTCTATTCTCACTCTTTTGATCATGGCAAGAGGCAAAGCCCTTCAACTAAGAAACTCTTTATTATATGGCTCACGATCAAGAATACATCGGGGATGACACAAAGCAAAACTCAAGACTAAAACACTAAGACTTTTAAGACTACTAGAGAAAAAGAAAACATAAAAGGAAAACTAAAACAAAGGTAAAGGCAAAAGATGTGATGGTGATACGATACCGGGGCAACTCCCCCAAGCTTGGCACAAGCCAAGGGGATTTCCCATACCAATGCTCAGTTGTCTTCCTTTGGTGGTGATGGTGGAGTTGTTGCAATCTTTGACTCCAAGAGGGCCATTAATCTTTGATTTATACCTTGGAGATCTGCAACAGAAACAGGCTCGAAACGAAAAACAGAGGAAATCTGGGTGATGCAGGGGTCAGACCAAACGAGAGTATATATAATGATTTTTTCAGACCAGAAGGAGTACCCCGCACGAAAACGGAGTCCGGGAGGCGCATGAGGTGGCCACAAGCCCTCACGGCGCGGCCAGGGGGTGGGCCCACGCCGTGCAGGCTTGTCGCCTCCTCGCGCACTTTCCGGACTACTTCCATTTTTTGTATTTTTTAAAATATTCCAAAACGGAGAAAATTTCCTACTAGAAAAGTTTTGGACTCTGTTTTCTCACCGAATCACATACCTATTCATTTTCGAAGTCTGAAACAGGCTGATAAATATCCCTTAGGTATTCTTCGAGAGTTATGGCATTGATGATATTGCTTTCAACATTTATGGGAGTACCTGAGATATAATGCTTGATTCTCTGCCCATTTACCACTCTTGGACAATTACCTTCCATGTTGTTGATCTTGATAGCACTGGAACGATATAATTCCTCAACAACATAGGGACCTTCCCATTTAGAGAGAAGCTTGCCTGCAAAGAATCTTAAACGAGAGTTATATAGCAAGACATAATTGATATGTCTCCGTCGTATCTACTTTTCCAAACTCTTTTGCCCTTGTTTTGGACTCTAATTTGCATGATTTGAATGGAACTAACCAAGACTGACGCTGTTTTCAGCAGAATTGCCTTGGTGTTATTTTTGTGCAGAAATCAAAGTTCTCAGAACGTCCTGAAAATTTACGGGGAACATTTTTGGAAAATATAAAAAATACCTGCGAAAGATCCACCTGAGGGGCTGGGCCAGTGGGCCACAAGCCCTGCCACCGCCACCCCCTGGTGGTGGTGGGCAAGCTTGTGGGGCCCACACGGCTCTACCGCCCCAATCTCAGCTCTACAAGTTCACTTTCGTCCCAGAAAAAATAAAAAGAGAAGATTCCGTCGCGTTTGCGATACAGAGGCGCCTCCACAACATGTTCTTCATCTGGAGGGCAGATCTCGAGTCTGTTTTGGGCTCCTGAGAGGGGAAATCGTCGCCATCGTCATCATCAACCTTATTCCCTCTCCAATTCCATGAAGCTCTTCGTCGTTCGTGAGTAATCTATTCGTAGGCTTGCTGGACGGTGATGAGTAGGATGAGATCTATCATGTAATCGAGTTAGTTTTGATGGGGATTGATCCCTAGTATCCACTGTGTTCTGAGATTGATGTTGCCACTACTTTGCCATGCTTAATGCTTGTTACTAGGGCCCGAGTGCCATGATTTCAGATCTGAAATTATTATGTTTTCACCAATATATGTGTGTTTTAGATCCGATCTTGCAAGTTGTAGTTACCTATTATGTGTTATGATCCGGCAACCCCGGAGTGACAATAACCGGAACCACTCCCGGTGATGACCATAGTTTGAGGAGTTCATGTGTTCACCAAGTGCTAATGCGTTGGTCCGGTTCTTTATTAAAAGGAGAACCTTAATATCCCGTAGTTTCCTTTTGGACCCCGCTGCCACGGGAGGGATGGACAATAGATGTCATGCAAGTTCTTTTCCCTAAGCACGTATGACGACACACGGAATGCATGCCTACATCACATTGACAAACGGGAGCTAGCCACTGATACGTCCATTTTGCATCATGCTTTCATGTTTATTGCTTCTTGGGCTGTTATATTACTTGTGGTACCATATTTATGCCTTTTCTCTCTTATTTTGCAAGGATTATTTGAAGAGGGAGAATTCAGGCAGCTGGAATTCTAGACTGGAAAAGGAGCTGTCTTGCTCTGTTGCTACTTGCTACTACTGTCACTACTCCTGTTACTTGTCTTGCTCTACTGCTGTTACTTGTCTTGCTCCGTTGCTACTTGCTACTGCTGTCACTACTGTTGTTCCTTGCCACTGCCGTTACTCTCCTGCTGTTACTTGTCTTGCTCTGCTGCTGTTACTTGTCTTGCTCTGTTGCTACTTGCTACTGCTGTCACTACTGCTGTTCCTTGCCACTGCCGTTAGTCGCTACTTTGATGTTACTACCTTGCTTGCAGATACTAATCTTTCAGGTGTGGTTGAATCTGACACATTCAGCTACTAATACTCAAGAGTATTCTCTCACCTCCTGTTTGGCGATCAACAAATTTGGGTCGAATACTCTACCCTCGAAAACTGCCGCGAACATACGCGCTCATGGGCCATCAACAACATTCTTCTAGTTTCGTTGCTGGGGAGTGCTAGCAACATTATTCTGGTGTCGTTGCAGGGGAAGGTTTGTTGTCACAGAATCAGCTTCGTCTAGCTATTGCCAGAGAGTGCCAGTCAATAATCACCTACATTGAACTCACGCTTTTGTATCCTCTTATCATGCCACCTCTTAACCTTCTCTTTGAACAACTTGGCATTCTCGTATGTCTGAGTTCTCCACTCATCAAGCGAGCTAATGTCCAATAACCTCTTCTCACCGGCAAGTTTGAAATCAAAGTTGAGCTCTTTGATTGCCCAATAAGCTTTATGCTCTAGATCAAGAGGTAAATGACATGATTTACCATACACCATTTTGTACGGAGACATGCCCATGGGATTCTTATAGGCAGTTCTATAAGCCCACAGTGCATCATCAAGCTTCTTAGACCAATTCTTTCTAGACCTGTTGACAATCTTTTGCAGAATTAGTTTAATCTCTCTGTTGCTTAGCTCTATTTTACCACTGGACTAAGGGTGATAGGGAGACGCAATTCTATGGTTGACATCGTACTTAGCAAGCGTTTTTTTGGAAAGCACCATGAATGAAGTGTGAACCACCGTCAGTCATTAGATATCTAGGGACTCCAAATCTAGGGAAGATAACTTCTTTCAGCATCCTGATAGAGGTGTTATGATCAACACTACTAGTGGGGATAGATTCTACCCACTTAGTGACGTAATCAACAACAACTAGGATATGAGTATACCTGTTGGATTTTGGAAAAGGTCCCATATAATCAAAGCCCCAGACATCAAATGGTTCAATGACACGTGAATAGTTCATAGGCATTTCCTGACGTTCGCTAATATTACCTATTCTTTGACATTCGTCACAAGACAAGACAAACTTACGCGCATCCTTGAAGAGAGTGGGCCAATAGAAACCTGATTGCAATGCTTAATGTAATCGAGTTAGTTTTGATGGGGATTGATCCCTAGTATCCACTATGTTCTGAATTGATGTTGCTACTACTTTGCCATGCTTAATGCTTGTCACTAGGGCCCGAGTGCCATGATTTCAGATCTGGAATTATTATGTTGTCACCAATATATGTGTGTTTTAGATCCGATCTTGAAAGTTGTAGTTACCTACTATGTGTTATGATCCGGCAACCCCGGAGTGACAATAACCGGAACCACTCCCGGTGATGACCATAGTTTGAGGAGTTCATGTGTTCACCAAGTGCTAATGCGTTGGCCCGGTTCTTTATTAAAAGGAGAACCTTAATATCCCGTAGTTTCCTTTTGGACCCCGCTGCCACGGGAGGGATGGACAATAGATGTCATGCAAGTTCTTTTCCCTAAGCACGTATGACGACACACGGAATGCATGCCTACATCACATTGACGAACGGAAGCTAGCCACTGATACGTCCATTTTGCATCATGCTTTCATGTTGATATTTATTGCTTCTTGGGCTATTATATTACTTGTGGTACCATATTTATGCCTTTTCTCTCTTATTTTGCAAGGATTATTTGAAGAGGGAGAATTCAGGCAGCTGGAATTCTGGACTGGAAAAGGAGCAAATCCTAGTCCACTATTCTGCACATCTCCAAATACCCTCAAAATTTACATGGATTTTTTCTGGAATATATTAAAAATACTGGGCGAAAGAACTACCGGAGGGGGGCACTCGGGCCCCACAAGCTTTCCCACCGCCACCACCCCCCCTGGTGGCGCAGGGCAGGCTTGTGGGCTGCCTGAAGGCCCACTAGCCCCCCTCTTTTGTATATGATGCGTCCTGACCTGGAAAAAATCATACGGGACCTTTTTCGTGGTTTCGCCGCCGCCACGAGGCGTTACTTGAGCAGATCCAATCTAGAGCTCCGGCAGGACGATCCTGCCGGGGAAACTTCCCTCCCGGAGGGGGAAATCGTCGCCATCGTCATCACCAACACTCCTCTCGTCGGAGGGGAGGCATCATCATCAACATCTTCATCAGCACCATCTCCTCTCCAATCCCTAGTTCATCTCTTGTAATCAATCTTCGTCTCGCTACTCCGATTGGTACTTGTAAGGTTGCTAGTTGTGTTGATTACTCTTTGTAGTTGATGCTTGTTGGATTACTTGGTGGAAGAGATTATGTTCAGATCCTTGATGCTATTCATTACACCTCTGGTCATGATTATGATTATGTCTTGTGAGTAGTTACTTTTGTTCCTGAGGACATGGTATAAGTCATGCTGATAATAGTCATGTGAATTTGATATTCGTTCGGTATTTTGATATGTTGTATGTTGTTTTTCCTCTAGTGGTGTTATGTGAACGTCGACTACATAACAGTTCACCATATTTGGGCCTAGAGGAATGCATTGGGAAGTAGTAAGTAGATGATGGGTTGCTGGAGTGACAGAAGCTTAAACCCCAGTTTATGCGCTGCTTCGTGAGGGGCTGATTTGGATCCACTAGTTTAATGCTATGGTTAGACTTTGTCTTAATTCTTCTTTTGCAGTTGCAGATGCTTGCGAGAGAGGTTAATCATAAGTGGGATGCTTGTCCAAGTAAGGGCAGTACCCAAGCGCCGGTCCACCCACATATCAAACTATCAAAGTAACCAACGCGAATCATATGAACATGATGAAACTAGCATGACAAAGAAATTCCCGTGTGTCCTCGGGAGCGTTTTTCCTCCTATAAGACTTTGTTCAGGCTTGTCCCTCGCTACAAAAGGGATTGGGCCACTTGCTACACCATTGCTACTACTTGTTACTTGTTACTCTTTGCTTGCTACGTTTCACCTCGCTACACAATCACTTGTTACCTCTACTTTCAGTGCTTGCAATTATTAGCTTGCTGAAATCCATTTATCAGAGCCTTCTGCTCCTCGTTGGGTTCGACACTCTTACTTATCGAAAGGACTACGATTGATCCCCTATACTTGTGGGTCATCAAGACTCTTTTCTGGTGCCGTTGCCGGGGAGTGAAGCGCCTTTGGTAAGTGGAAATTGGTAAGGAAACATTTATATACTGTGCTGAAATTTATTGTCACTTGTCACTATGGAAACTCTTCCTTTGAGGAGTTTGTTCGGGGTATCTTCACCACGAACGGAAGCACGAGGAGTTGCTCCTCAACCTGAGGTACCTACTGAAAATATCTTTTATGAAATTCCTTTGGGTATGCTTGGGAAACTGCTCGCTAGTCCTTTTACAGGAGATGGATCTTCGCATCCAGACTTTCATCTAATCTATGTAGATGAAGTTTGTGGTTTATTTAAGCTTGCAGGTTTTCTCGAGGATGAGGTAAAGAAGAAAGTATTTCCTTTATCTTTGAAGGATAAGGCATTGACATGGTATAGGCTATGTGATGAAGCTGGATCATGGGGCTACAATCGGTTGAAATTGGAATTTCATCAAAAGTTCTATCCTATGCATTTAGTACATCGTGATCAGAACTTTATTTATAACTTTTGGCCTCGTGACAGGGAAAGCATAGCTCAAGCTTGGGGGACGCTTAAATCAATGCTATATTCATGCCCCAATCATGAGCTCTCGAGAGAGATCATCACTCAAAACTTTTATGCTCGGCTTTCTCATGAAGATCGTACCATGCTTGACACTTCTTGTGCCGGCTATTTTATGAAGAAGGATATTGATCACAAGTGGAATTTATTGGAGAGAATCAAACGCAACTTTGAAGATTGGGAGCTGGAGGAAGGTAAGGAGTCAGGTATGAATTTCCAGTTTGATTGCGTTAAATCTTTTGTTGAGACAAACACTTCTAGAGATTTTAGCGCTAAGTATGGACTTGACTCTGAGATAATAGCTTCCCTATGTGAATCTTTTGCTGCTCATGTTGATCTTCCCAAAGAGAAGAGGTTTAAATATCATCCTCATGTAGAAAGCAACATAGCCACCAATCTAGTTGAGGAGAAAATCATAGCTTTTAGTGATCCTGTTGTTCCTTGTGCTTACACTGAGAAACCACCATAACCTGCTAGAATGAAGGATTATTCTAAAGCTCCAACTGTGATACGTAGGGGTTACATTAGACCACTTGCACCCCCTGAGGAGATTAGAGTTGAACCTAGTGTTGCTATTATCAAAGATCTTTTAGCCGAAGACATAGACGTGCATGTTATCAAATTCTGTGAGGACTCCGCTAGAATTGCTAAACCTCACGCGAAAGACAAGCACGGACCTGTAGTTGGCCTGCCCATTGTTTCTGTTAAGATAGGAGATCACTGTTACCATGGTATATGTGATATGGGAGCTAGTGTTAGTGCAATACCCTGTTCTCTCTATGATGAAATCAAAGATGAGATTGCACCTGCTGAGATAGAACCCATTGATGTCACTATCACCCTAGCTAATAGAGACACTATCTGCCCTTTGGGAATTGTGAGAGACGTAGAAGTCCTGTGTGGTAAGACGAAGTATCCTACTGATTTCCTCGTCCTTGGTACTGCACAAGATAGCTTTTGTCCCATCATATTTGGTAAACCCTTTCTCAACACTGTCAATGCTCACATTGATTGCATTAAGCAGACTGTCACAGTAAGTTTCGAGGGAGTGCCTCATGAATTTAACTTCTCCAAGTTTGGAAGACAACCCCATGAAAGAGAGTCGTCTGGTAGAGATGAAATAATTGCTCTTGCCTATATTGTCGTACCTCGTACGGATCCTTTAGAGCAATATCTCCTTACGCATGAAAATGATATGCATATGGAGGAGAGAGATGAGATAGATAGAATTGTCTTAGAACGACATCCTATTCTCAAGAATAATCTGCCTGTTGAACTGCTTGGGGATCCTCCCCCACCAAAGGGTGATCCCGTGTTCGAGCTTAAACAGTTGCCTGATACTCTTAAGTATGCCTATCTTGATGAGAAGGAGATATATCCTGTCATTATTAGTACTCTCCTCTCAGAGCGTGAAGAGTAGAAGTTACTTAAAACTCTAAGGAAGCATCGCGCTGCTATTGCATATACTCTTGATGATCTTAAGGGTATTAGTCCTACTCTATGTCAGCACAAGATTAAAACCGATCCTGACTTTAAACGAGTTGCTGATCATCAAAGGATATTAAATCCTAAGATAAAGAGGTCGTTAGAAAAGAAATATTAAAGCTTTTGGAAGCAGGAATCATTTATCCTGTTGCTCATAGTGATTGGGTAAGTCTAGTATATTGCGTACCCAAGAAGGGAGGTATCACCGTCGTTCCTAATGTTAAGGATGAACTAATCCTACAAAGGATTATTACCGGTTATAGAATGGTGATAGACTTTAGAAACTGAACAAGGCAACCAGGAAAGATCATTATCCTTTGCCATTCATCGACCAAATGCTAGAAAGGCTATCAAAGCACACACACTTCTGCTTTCTAGATGGTTATTCAGGTTTCTCGCAAATACCTGTTGCATAATCTGATCAAGAGAAAACCACTTTCACCTGCCCTTTCGGTACCTTTGCCTATAGACGTATGCCTTTTGGCTTATGTAATGCACCTGCCACCTTCCAAAGATGTATGATGGCTATATTCTCTGACTTTTGTGAAAATATTGTTGAGGTTTTCATGGATGACTTCTCCGTTTACGGGTCTTCCTTTGATGATTGCCTCAACAACCTTGATCGAGTCTTCCAGAGATGCGAAGAAACCAACCTCGTCTTGAATTGGGAGAAGTGCCACTTTATGGTTAATGAAGGTATCGTCTTAGGACACAAAATCTCTGAAAGAGGCATTGAAGTTGATAAGGCTAAGGTTGATGCAATTGAGAAAATGCCTTGCCCCACAGATATCAGAGGCATACGAAGTTTCCTAGGTCATGCTGGTTTCTATAGAAGGTTCATTAAAGACTTCTCTAAGATTTCTAGGCTTCTTACCAACCTCTTGCAGAAGGATGTTCCTTTTGTTTTTGATGAGGATTGTGAGGAAGCCTTTGAAATACATAAGAAGGCTTTGATAACCGCACCTATTGTTCAACCACCTGACTAGAACTTGCCCTTTGAAATCATGTGTGACGCTAGTGATTACGCTGTTGGTGGTGTTCTAGGACAAAGAGTTGACAAGAAGTTGAATGTCATTCACTACGGTAGTAAAACTCTAGACAGTGCCCAAAGAAACTATGCCACTACGGAGAAGGACTTTTTAGCTGTCGTGTTTGCATGTGAAAAGTTCAGATCTTACATAGTTGACTCCAAAGTCACTATTCACTCTGATCATGCTTCTATTAAGTACCTCATGCAGAAGAAGGACGCTAAGCCTAGGCTGATCAGATGGGTTCTCCTGCTACAGGAATTTGATTTGCACGTCGTTGACCAAAAGGGTGCTGATAACCCTGTAGCAGATAACTTGTCTAGGCTAGAGAATGTCCTTGATGACCCACTACCTATTGATGACAGCTTTCCTGATGAGCAATTAAATGTCATCCGCACTTCACATAGTGCATCGTGGTATTCCGATTATGCAAACTATATCGTAGCCAAGTACATACCACCTAGTTTCACCTATCAACAAAAGAGGAAATTCTTCATTGATTTGAGACACTACTTCTGGGATGATCCTGACCTTTATAAGGAAGGAGTAGATGGTGTTATTAGACGTTTTGTGCCTGAACATGAACAGGGACAGATCCTGTATAAGTGTCATTCCGAAGCCTACGGAGGACACCATGCTGGAGATAGAACTTCCCATAAGGTATTGCAATCAGGTTTCTATTGGCCCACTCTCTTCAAGGATGCCCGTAAGTTTGTCTTGTCTTGTGACGAATGCCAAACGATAGGGAACATCAGTAAGCGTCAAGAGATGCCTATGAACAATTCACTTGTCATTGAACCTTTTGATGTCTGGGGCTTTGATTATATGGACCCTTCCCGAGTTCCAATGGGTACACTCACATCTTAGTTGCTGTGGATTACGTTACTAAGTGGGTAGAAGCTATCCCCACTAAAAATGCTGATCACCACACCTCTATTAAGATGCTTAAAGAAGCTATATTCCCAAGATTTGGAGTCCCTAGATACTTGATGGCTGATGGCGGTTCACACTTCATTCATGGTGTTTTCCGTAAGATGCTAGCTAAGTATGATATCAACCATAGAGTTGCATCTCCTTATCATCCTGAGTCTAGTGGTCAAGTGGAGTTGAGTAATAGGGAGATCAAGTTGATCCTACAAAAGACCGTCAATAGATCTCGAAAGAACTGGTCTAGCAAACCTGACGATGCACTATGGGCTGATAGGACTGCTTATAAGAATCCCATGGGCATGTCACTGTATAAAATGGTTTATGGTAAGGCCTGTCATTTACCTCTTGAGCTAGAACACAAAGCTTATTGGGCAATCAAAGATCTCAACTTTGATTTCAAACTTGCCGGTGAGAAGCGGTTGTTTGATATCAGCTCGTTGGATGAATGGAGAGCCCAGGCATACGGGAATGCCAGGTTGTTCAAGGAAAAGGTTAAGAGATGGCACGACAAACGAATACATAAACGAGAGTTCAATGTACGTGATTATGTCTTGCTATACAATTCTTGTTTGAGATTCTTTGCAGGCAAGCTTCTCTCTAAATGGGAAGGTCCCTATGTTGTCGAGGAAGTATATCGTTCCGGTGCCATCAAAATCAATAACACGGAAGGAAATTTTCCTAGAGTGGTAAATGGGCAAATAATCAAGCATTACATCTCTCGTACTCCCATAAATGTTGAGACCAATATCATCAATGTCATAACTCCTGAGGAGTACATAAGGGATGTTTATCAGCCTGTTTCAGACCTTGAAAACGAAGATGTATCTGTTTCGGCAAGAAATTGGACTCCGATACTTTTCCAATAGGAAATTTCCTCAGCTTTGGAATTTTTGGAAAATTAGGAAAATAAAAAGCAGTTCGGAGAGCAAACGAGGAAGCCACAAGGGCCCACTCACCCCCCCTCGTGGCGGTGGGCAAGCTTGTGGGCACCTCGTGTGCCTCCCGGACTCCGTTTTCTTGCGGAGGATTCCTTCTGGCCCAGAAAAAAAATCATTATATAGTCGCCCAAAGGTTTTGATCTCCGTATCGCGTAGTTTTCTGTTTTCGTTTCAAGGTTGTTTCTGTGGCAGATCTAGATCATCATGACTTCCCCAAATGCTCCTAAGGACAAGATCTTCGAGAAGGTCATCAATCCCTACCTCACGGAAGTGCTGAAACACCCTCAATCTATCAAGATGAGCGAGGGGATGTTGCACATCCGTGATGTTCAGGGGCCTAAGAAGACCGGAAGCATGGAGACGAGGCTCGAAGCAATGGAGCAACAAGTCTTCAAGTGTCAAGGGATGGTTGAGCGTGGACTCAATGCCAACAACACGATGATCATGGAGTTCACTAGCAATCACAAGATGGATGCCATTGATATTGGGAAACACCTCTCCAGGCTTTACGATAGGGTTGACCAACTTCAGGGCCAGATCTATGACCTACAGAATCAAAACTGTGAGTATGAGTACAAATTTAAATCAATAAGGTTGGCTGCAGATTTGAGGATTCCAGCGACTCGTTCATCCTGCCATGATGGAGCACCTATGCCTTGGAAGACGGAGGATCAGACTACTCCAACAACACCACCATCACCACCAAAGGAAGACAACTAAGCATTGGTATGGGCAATCCCCTTGGCTTCTGCCAAGCTTGGGGGAGTTGCCCTGGTATCGTATCACCTTTATATCTTTTGATTTTACCTTTATTTTAGTTCTTTCCTTTTCAGTTTTATTTCTTCTTTTAGAGGAATAAGTCTTTAGTTTTCAGTTTGAGTATTTTTCTTTTGTCTCTCCCCCGTTTTATTCGAGCTTACGAGCTATATAATAAAGAGTTTCTTAGTCAAGGGCTTTGCTTTGTGCCATGATCAAAAGTATGAAAAGAACGTTAGCATGAAAGATCATGAGACGATCTTATGGAAAGTGATAACTTTACTTATGACACGTATGCTGATTGAAACTTGTTGAGAATAAATCAACATAGACCTCAGTCATTGTTGCAATTAATAAGAAGTAATAAGGAAAGAGAGGTTCGCATATCAATATGTCATGTTAGACACTTTTTACAATTGTGAGCACTCACCAAACTATTACATGCCTAGGAGTAGATGTTGGACAAGGAAGACAACATAATGAATTGTGTTTGCTTGGTTCCAAACAATGTTATATGATTAGAGATCCCTTAGCATGTGACGATTGCTTCCACCTCATATTAGCCAAAACTCCCGCACCAAGTAGAGATACTACTTGTGCATCCATAAACCTCCAACCCAGTTTTGCCATGAGAGTCCACCATACCTACCTATGGATTGAATAAGATCCTTCAAGTAAGTTGTCATCGGTGCAAGCAATAAAAATTGCTCTCTAATATGTATGATCTATTAGTGTGTGGAAAATAAGCTTTGTACGAACCTGTGATAAGGAAGACATAAAAGCGACAGACTGCATAATAAAGTTCTTTGTCACAGGGGGCAATATAAAGTGACGTTCCTCCACACTAAGAGGACACGTATTCAAACCTCAAAAGCGCATGACAACCTCTGCTTCCCTCTGCGAAGGGCCTATCTTGTACCTTTACTTTTCACCCTTGTAAGAGTCATGGTGATCATCACCAATTCCCTTTTTGCCTTTGTCTTGGCTACCGTCACATGCTTGGGAAAGATCTATATTCATATATCAACTTGGAGTTGAGTACTCATGCTTTGTTATTGTTGACTTTACCCTTGAGGTAAACCGTTAGGAGGCAAAACTATAAGCCCCTATCTTCCTGTGTGTCCAGCTGAAACTTTGACACCATGAGTACCACGTGAGTTATAACAACTGTGGAAAACAAAAGAGATGATTGAGTATGTGGGTTTGCCTTACAAGCTCTTATTTGACTCTTTCTGATGGTGTGATAAATTGCAATTGCTTCAATGACTATGGACTATTGTTGGTTACTTCTCGGTAAGATTTTTTTCTTCATGCTTTGCTTTGTGAAGGAATTGTTGCTTTCCCATAAGAATCTTTATGATATATTGTTGTCCTATGTGTGATCATGATGCCCTCATGTCCGTATTATGTTTTATCGACACCTTCGTCCCTCAACATGTGGACATGTTTATGGAACTTGGTTTTCGCTTGAGGACAAGCGAGGTCTAAGCTTGGGGGAGTTGATACGTCCATTTTGCATCATGCTTTCATGTTGATATTTATTGCTTCTTGGGCTGTTATATTACTTGTGGTACCATATTTATGATTTTTCTCTCTAATTTTGCAAGGATTATTTGAAGAGGGAGAATTCAGGCAGCTGGAATTCTCGACTGGAAAATGAGCAAATCCTAGTCCACTATTCTGCACATCTCCAAATGCCCTGAATTTTTACGTGGATTTTTTTTGGAATATATTAAAAATACTGGGCGAAAGAACTACCGGAGGGGGGCCACGAGGGCCCCACAAGCTTGCCCACCGCCACCACCCCCCTCGTGGCACAGGGCAGGCTTGTGGGCTGCCTGAAGGCCCACTAGCCCCCCCCGCTTTTGCTATATGATGCGTCCTGACCTGGAAAAAATCATACGGGAGCTTTTTCGTGGTTTCACCGCCGCCACGAGGTGGAACTTGAGCAGATCCATTCTAGAGCTCCGCCAGGACGATCGTACCGGGGAAACTTCCCTCCCGGAGGGGGAAATCGTCGCCATCGTCATCACCAACACTCCTCTCGTCGGAGGGGAGGCATCTTCATCAACATCTTCATCTGCACCATCTCCTCTCCAATCCCTAGTTCATCTCTTGTAATCAATCTTCGTCTCGCGACTCCGATTGGTACTTGTAAGGTTCCTAGTAGTGTTGATTACTCTTTGTAGTTGATGCTTGTTGGATTACTTGGTGGAAGAGATTATGTTCAGATCCTTGATGCTATTCATTACACCTCTGGTCATGATTATGATTACGTCTTGTGAGTAGTTACTTTTTCCTGAGGACATGGGATAAGTCATGGTGATAATAGTCATGTGAATCTGATATTCGTTCGGTATTTTGATATGTTGTATGTTGTTTTTCCTCTAGTGGTGTTATGTGAACGTCGACTACATAACACTTCACCATATTTGGGCCTAAAGGAATGCATTGGGAAGTAGTAAGTAGATGATGTGTTGCTGGAGTGACAGAAGCTTAAACCCCAGTTTATGCGCTGCTTTGTGAGGGGCTGATTTGGATCCACTAGTTTAATGTTATGGTTAGACTTTGTCTTAATTCTTCTTTTGTAGTTGCAGATGCTTGCGAGAGAGGTTAATCATAAGTGGGATGCTTGTCCAAGTAAGGGCAGTACCAAAGCGCCGGTCCACCCACATATCAAACTATCAAAGTAACGAACGCGAATCATATGAACATGATGAAACTAGCATGACAGAAATTCCCGTGTGTCCTCGGGAGCGTTTTTCCTCCTATAAGACTTTTTCAGGCTTGTCCCTTGCTACAAAAGGGATTGGGCCACTTGCTGCATTGTTGCTACTACTTGTTACTTGTTACTCTTTGCTTGCTACGTTTCACCTCGCTACACAATCACTTGTTACCGCTACTTTTAGTGCTTGCAGTTATTACCTTGCTGAAATCCGTTTATCAGAGCCTTCTGCTCCTCGTTGGGTTCGACACTCTTACTTATCGAAAGGACTACGATTGATCCCCTATACTTGTGGGTCATCAGCCACATATCTCTCCGTGTTATAACTGTTGCATGATGAATATCATCCAAACAAATCACAGACCCATTGCCTACAAGTTTGTCCAACTGCTGTTGTTACTTGTCTTGCTTTGTTGTTGTTACTACTGTTGCTGCTATTGTTACTTGTCTTGCTGTGCTGCTGTTACTTGTCTTGTTGTGCTGCTGTTACTTGTCTTGCTCTGTTGCTACTTGCTACTGCTGTCACTACTGTTGTTCCTTGCCACTGCCGTTACTCGCTACTTTGCTGTTACTACCTTTCTTGCAGATACTAATCTTTCAGGTGTGGTTGAATCTGACACATTCAGCTGCTAATACTCGAGAGTGTTCTCTCACCTCCTGTTTGGCGATCAACAAATTTGGGTCGAATACTCTACCCTCGAAAACTGCTGTGAACCCACGCGCTGGTGGGCCATCAACAACATTCTTCTAGTTTCGTTGCTGGGGAGTGCTAGCAGCATTCTTCTGGTGCCGTTGCAGGGGAAGGTTTGTTGTCACAGAATCAACATTCGTCTAGCTATTGCCAGAGAGTGCCAGTCAATAGTCACCTACATTGAACTCACGCTTTTGTATCCTCTTATCATGCCACCTCTTAACCTTCTCTTTGAACAACTTGGCATTCTCGTATGCTTGAGTTCTCCACTCATCAAGCGAGCTAATGTCCAATAACCTATTCTCACCGGCAAGTTTGAAATCAAAGTTGAGCTCTTTGATTGCCCAATAAGCTTTATGCTCTAGCTCAAGAGGTAAATGACATGATTTACCATACACCTTTTTGTACGGAGACATGCCCATGGTATTCTTATAGGCAGTTCTATAAGCCCACAGTGCATCATCGAGCTTCTTAGACCAATTCTTTCTAGACCCGTTGACAGTGTTTTGCAGAATTAGTTTAATCTCTCTGTTGCTTAGCTCTATTTGACCACTGGACTAAGGGTGATAGGGAGACGCAATTCTATGGTTGACATCGTACTTAGCAAGCGTTTTTTTGGAAAGCACCATGAATGAAGTGTGAACCACCGTCGGTCATTAGATATCTAGGGACTCCAAATCTAGGGAAGATAACTTCTTTCAGCATCCTAATAGAGGTGTTATGATCAACACTACTAGTGGGGATAGCTTCTACCCACTTAGTGACGCAATCAACAGCAACTAGGATATGAGTATACCCGTTGGATTTTGGAAAAGGTCCCATATAATCAAAGCCCCAGACATGAAATGGTTCAATGACACGTGAATAGTTCATAGGCATTTCCTGACGTTTGCTAATATTACCTATTCTGTAACATTCGTCACAAGACAAGACAAACTTACGGGCATCCTTGAAGAGAGTGGGCCAATAGAAACCTGATTGCAATACCTTGTGTGCATTTCTATCTCCCGCATGGTGTCCTCCGTATGCCTCGGAGTGACACTTCTGTAGGATCTGTCCCTGTTCATGTTCAGATACACAACGTCTGATAACACCATCTACTCCTTCCTTATAAAGGTGAGGATCATCCCAAAAGTAATGTCTCAAGTCAAAGAAGAATTCTTCTTTTGCTGGTATGTGAAACTAGGTGGTATGTATTTGGCAACGATATAGTTTGCATAATCGGCATACCACGGTGCACTACGTGAAGCATTGATGACATTCAGTTACTCATCGGGAAAGCTATCATCAATAGGTTGTGGGTCATCAAGAACCACTACAAGAAATCTGTTAATCTATGACAACCCCTATCCATCACCGACAGCCCAAAAACTGTCAACGATGGCCATCTGCGACGGTCACCTGTCCGTCATGTATATCGCGTCATAATTTGTCCATCCCACAAATTATGACGGATTTAGTAGTCTGTCATCGATGTTGGTCAAATCATGACGGCTCTCTACCGTCACCGATCGGGTCGTCGAACCCACCCGGCCCGCCCCAGGCCCGGGCCACTGTGACAGACTTTTCCGTCACGGATTTATATGATGATGTGGCACCCACAACCCTCTAGTTGGATCTGACGTGGTGCCACCTATGCCCATGTATCCTTCGGCCCAGTAAATTTTGGCCCATTTGTTTTGGTCCAGACTATTGTTTTTAAAATTTGTATGTTAGCCTGTCTCTAGTGGTCCAACAAGCACATCGGCCCACTAAATTTTTGGGCCAGTTGTGTTTTTTTACCTGAACATGTTTCCAGGCCTGCTTCATCCGGCCCAAAAGTGTTTTGTTTACCCAACACAACCCATTTGTAATTTTTACACAGAACAATTCAGCACGGGACATTAAAACAATTCATTATTTGTACAATATTAAGACAGAAAAAAGGCACAGCATACCAAAGCACAAGCCACATTACTAAAGTACTCATTCTGCATAACACATCCAGCATAGCATTCAGCTTACATATCCAGATCCACTAACCATCAAACATCAAAATGCGACGAGTTTGGATCCAACAATACACAGTTTGCACAA
Organism: Hordeum vulgare subsp. vulgare; assembly: GCF_904849725.1. NCBI lineage: Eukaryota > Viridiplantae > Streptophyta > Magnoliopsida > Poales > Poaceae > Hordeum > Hordeum vulgare. The sequence continues at coordinate 598,279,500 of NC_058520.1, read as the reverse complement.
CAAAAGGATGACAAAATAAGTCGGTTCCAGCAGTATATCTCACATTCACGTAGCTTCCAGCAGCTTGTTGGACAAACATCTTACCGTTGAGCTGACCTAGATGGCATCAGACTTAGAAATAAGTCTAGTTTTGCATCCCTCTCGGATTGCTTCTTCCTGTTCTCCTCGTCTCGCTTCCTGTACTCCTCATGTTGCCTGGCCCTTTCTTCTTCAGATTCCTTCAACTTGTTAGTCAAGGTGTCAACACGCGCCTGAAGCTCAACATTCCTCTTCTCAGCTGCCAATTCTTCTTCACGGTTCATAGCATTGGATCTCGCATGGACTTGCTGGATCCCCACATTCTGAAGAAACCTCGGCTTCTTAGTGTGCTTCACAAGCACTTGAGCTACAACCTCGGTTGCCGTCTCAGTTGTATTGCTCGATTCCTGACCATCTTCTGTAGGTTGAGAAGCCTTGTTTTCCATCTTGGTCTAGCAATGCAAGCAACAAACATGGTTATGAGACATCATCAGCAAGTTAACATGCATCAGGAAAGCTAGCATGCATCCTTATTTTGTGAGAACAGAGTCAGATTGAACTTTTTTCTGTGCGAAGTTGAGTCAGATTATTCATCAACAAAGTGGCTAGAAGAAACAATCAACTGTACAGGCTAAATTATATCAATTAACTACAGGCAACTAATGTTCAAATCTAATTATGTTATATCTATACAACTATATAGTGTATCAGTTCTTAAGTTTTCAATCTTAAGACTTGGAATGAGTGTGAACTGTTGATATAGTCCATCGTATGGTTCAAAATGGTGGGATTCACATCTACAGTACTAGATAAAGTAGCAATGAAGATTCTGCTGTTTTCCAGAACCATCTACAGATTACCAATTTAGGAAAAGTCCACATGCTTGCTACATTTGTTGTATATAAGAAAACTTCATACAGGAAAACAATGCGTATACCCCTTTGATCCATATTAGTTGTCGCTGCAATGGATCACAATTCAAAGGAAATATACTAGAATGAAAATAATAATATGGAATTTGCTAGTATACTACAAGATAGACACTGAGGATGGCCAAAACTGCAATATAAGACAATCTAGTACAAGATAGTCAAGTGAATATGTTAACATTTCCAATTAACATACAATGGCATTTGCTTATTATTCTTCAATCTGTAGTCATTGAAACAATACTAATTCTAGCCATGCAAAAGTTAAAACTTTGATGGTTGGTAGTCTTTGAAACCTGACTTACAATTGCATCCAGCACAACATTGGTGTAGCATTTCTTTTTCTTGCTATAGTGGCACGCCTTAAACAAATCCAATGCAGATGGTTCTGTATCCTTGTATTTGTCTCCCTGAAAACAAAAGATATGAAGGCAAGGGAGCATCATATACCATCACTACATGGAAGCAATCCAAAAACACCTTTTGATAGTGCACAGATACATCTTGCAAATCCACAGCAACATGTTTGACTTACCAGATTTCCACAGTGCACAGCGTAGCTATGCGCCCCAGTAGTTTGGTGGAACTTAACTTGAGCTCGATTAGCTTTGTTAATTTGAGATACCCCTACATCAAGAGATCAAATACGGTCAGGTAGAAGGCGTGGACATTGGGTATGGCTTAATAATTTATAATCACGTGAGCTCATGCATCTGTATTATATCCTCAGGTGATTCCTATTATCTAGAAGGTGAGTTTGCAACAGTTCAGGGCTGTTCTTTACTTCATATTTTGTTCCATAGTAAATGTATTGAAAGTGTTGTCCATTGTTTTTTTTTGCCTAAATATACCATAGACCCTCTAAAGGTTCTGTTTTTTCCTTTCTCTAAATAGTAACTATTCTGCAGACTAGAATAGATACTGCATACCATCTTTTTGGGATCCTTCCAGCTTTCCACCAGCTCGTTCCACTGGTCATCGGTCATTGAGAGGACCGGAGAAGTTCTCCTCACCAAATTGGGTGCGTGAGGATCAAAATACTCTTTCTTGAGCCTGTATCGTTGTTGGCGAGTCGCGCTTTTCAGCATTTCTCTACAAGCCTTCCTAACTGGCATCACATCTAGGTCCATCTAAAACTTGTTCTAGTAAGATCAAAAACATGGGTAAGTATCAGAATTGCACATAGACAAAATAGTAGAATATTGATAGGTTCCTAGAAATTTGAGGGAGAAAGGCCAGGATTATGTACTTACACCAACTTTGCCTACAAAGTTCCTAAATATCCCCTCTCGGACATTTCCATTTGAGTCCTTATAATCCTTCCAGTGCTTAAACACAGGCATATGGTGTCTGACTGTGACATTGCATTCCGTTGCAAACTTGGTAGCAAGAAGAGGTGCCTCGGGCCGTAAGCTCCCTTCTGGAATGACAAGCGGCATTTTGCCTTGCCGGTGTCGAGTGATCCTTTCTAGGCCTTTTCCCAAATTGGGCCCCCTTTCCCTTGGATCCTCATAGGATCGTGGACCTACAGAGAAGGTAAAATCAAGGACGCTATTAAGCTCACACGACACTTAGGTCTGAAAATATTACATACTGAATTTGCTATGTCACAGTGCCATTACTAAATAACTGTAGCCTCATTATAAAAATCAAATAAATTCAAGAAAGTTTCAGCTTTGTAACTTGCCTTCAAAGTTATTGTCATGTTGAGTTTGCTGATGTGGTTGGGTACTACCACCAGCTTCGTTGTTCCTCTGGTTGTCATCATGACAATGGGCAATGAGATCAGCTCCATTGGCCAACCAGTTGTCGTCATCACAATGTGCAAGGTCATCATCTTTTTCGAAGAAGGAATCCAGTGAGAGTATGTTCATTATGCAATCAAAGCTAATAGACAAAGCTAGCAATCCAAAGGACAGAACATTAGCATGATATGACAACAATAGTAAGAAACTTGCCTTCAACACAATGGTCGTCAGAGTTGGGAACAAATTCTTCAGTTTGGTGGGCACTTGGCTTATGAATGACACTTGGTGTCTGCTGTTTAGGATCATACATCTCTTCACTTTGAGCACTTGCATCGGCATTTTGTGATGATACTTTCCTCGGCCTTGTAACTCGCATACTAGTTGGGACATCCGCCAGGACTCTCTTACGAGGCCGAGGCTTGACTCCACCAGGTGGCATGGCAGCAGATCTTTTCTTACTAGATTCCTGACTGGGTTTTTTAGAGTCCTTCAAGCCCTGATAAAAATGAAAACATGGTTTAATCAATAACCTTTAACACAAATTCTGCAGCAATGACCAACAAACAATATATCTAGCAATGACTAGATGGAGGAATTCAGCACCTTGGAGTTTGAGCTAGCAGTAGCCGTAGAATTAAATTCCTGCAATGCTTCTGTCTCATGTACTAAACTATCATTGGACGACTCTCCTTCACTGGTATCGTCCTCATTAGGATGGTACTCAGCTTCAGATTCATCGGTACTATTCTTGGGCCTTTTTTTCAGGTGAAATGACAGTTTTGGCTGCAAACAATTGTGTTAATGCAGGAATTCCAAGTGCTTGCAGCCGTGAATTGTTCCTTATGATTGCTTTGAGGCGCAACTCGTCCATAGGATGTATCGGTGGTTCTAAGATGAGTGAACACAGGAACAAGAATTAGTATTTGCATAATATGTACTTAATAAAAAATTGCTATCTGAATTACGGCCTAGTTTGGCAGCATAGTTTTTTAAAAAAAAAACTGTGGTAATTCAAAACCTCAGATTTTCAAGGCGTGCCCTACAGTATTGTTTTTAGACTGAAAAAACTTAGACATACATATGTAGTTGCAGCAAATAGCAAGCGTGGAGTGGGTTAAGAAGATTATACCTGCTGTCTTGTGTGCTCGGGATTTCTTCGCTGCAAACTTTTTCCCATCAGTGTGTCCTTGAAACGGCGAAGTATGGTGACGGCGAGGCCCTTGAAATAGCGAAGTGTGGTGGCGGTGACGGCTTGTTTCTCGGGTTGAGGAGGAGGGGGAGGGAGTTCGTGGCAGGCAGTGGGTGTGGGGTTGTGATCTGTGGTGGAGGAGGAAGAGGAAGGGGACTTGTGCTCGACGGTGGCGGAGGTGGTCAGCGGCGGACGAGGTGGCCGGCGGCGGTGGAGGTGACCGGCGGTGGCGGAGTCTTCTAGGGTTTTGTGGAGCGGAGGTGGGGGAGAGCGGGTCTTGGCCTGCAGTGAGGGAGGGGGTGTGACCGGTGGTGGATGTGGAAGAGGTGATGCCGGCGGTGGAGGAGGTGACGTCGGCCCGCCCCGTCGAGACGATGCAGGGACACGACGGGAGCAATGCTAGGCTCGTCGGAGGCGACGTGGTCATCGGAGGCGACGATAGTGATCACGTGGAGGTGTACATGGGCTCCGGAGTGGATGAATGGAGAACTCGGGAACATAGTGCACTGTCTTGCTTTCGGCGGAGCCGCGACCGAACATAGTGCTGATATGTTACAACTAGTCAAAGTTTGGTCAACAGAATTACTATTTTCTTTTGCAGCTAGTCAAAGTTTGGTCAACAAAATTACTATTTTCTTTTACAAAATATGCAACCAAATTCCAATATAAGTAGCCCGAATTTACTCAGTGAAAAATATGCAACCAAATATCACACCTCCACACGCCTCTCTGCACTGAACTTTCAGTAATATCACCACTGTTCCTGATTACAGCATCCTGATGTTCCCAACAAAGGAAGGGAAAGTAAAATACTGTGAGCATTCCTGATGTGGCTACAAACTAAGAAAGACCCTATAACAAAAAATACTATGAGTACTCCAGACCAACTTAAGCTTGGAGCACAATCATTTTTGAGCATCTCCTTCTCAGCCTCGTCAGCAACGCCTGTCGAATATTTCAAAATTTGAAGTACATTCAAACTGTAGATATTCATAGAGACGTTGTACTGAACTGAACAAACATGTACTAAACTGAAAAATAATAGGAAACTTGTAGTGCATAAACACCTCACTCTCTTTAAACCTGTACTGAACATAAAATAGGAAACCTGTACCTCGACACTAAAACATCTACTCGTCATCGCTATCAACATCCATGGCACCTCCTTCGTCTTCGCTGCAATACTCGAGACCCGTATCATCTTCTTCCTCTTCGGGGTCACCTTCATACACTTCTGTGTTTTTTCTTTCATCAAACGAGCAACTACATCAGCTTCAAAAACAATGCCTTGCTCATCATCTCTATGCAAAGGCTTCTCGGATGTAAGGTCAGAAACAAACACTCTCCTACCCTCCTCATCACAACACTCGTCCTCTTGATATGCAGGACCAGTAAAAGGTACACCCTCAGTTTCACTAATATTGAAGAGATGCCTATGTTCAAATGTTTGCACGACTTGCCAATTCTTCCCATACTCCGTGTCTGGCAAATAAAAGACCTTTCTAGCCTGCGTAGCCAGAATCAAAGAATCGTCCTTGTACCACATACTTCCAACATTTATGCTTTCGAAAAAGCCATCATTTTTAAGCTCGGTCTTCTTTCCATCAAGTTTAAACCAGTCACATTTAAACAAAACAACTGACCTATCATCCAAGTTGTAGTCTAACTGAATGATCTCTTTCAAGGTTCCATAAAAATTTATGAGCTTATGGTCATGTTCACCTTCGGTCATGACTCCACTGTTTTGTGTTCTCTTGTCCCATTCACTATGCATGATGAGAATTTCCGGACTCTCCGATCAGGACCACATGCCAAGGCAAAGAGATCTTCGTCTACCTCTTCACCAACCTCATCCCGCATCCTTATCATCTGCAACAACACACGCAAACACATACATTAGAATCTGTAGTGAAATCTGACAACCAAAAACTAGATGTGAATGAAAACTAACATAGTTCTTGAACCATGTTGCAAAAAAAATTTGAAGCTCCTTATCGCTGTCCGGCACCCCGTTTCTCTTTAACTCATCTTTGAATATTCTGTAAAGTAAAAAATATTAGTCGATATATCACATAAGTACAACACAAACAACATAAGCAAGTCTAGAAGTGACAACATACTCGATATATTTCTTAGCTTGATCGCAGTTGTTCAACACATACCACATCATCTGATCAAATTCTTTTTCCTCATGTACATACTCATAATCATATCCTGAAGTAAAATTAACTCCGTGTCCAAAAACGTCAATACCATAGGCTTCTTCATCTGAGAAACTTGTATTTCTTGGGTTCCGATTAAATATTGTTTCAACATCATCCATGTATTTGGAGCAAAATGCCAGGCACTCATCCGCAACATATGCTTCAGCAATCGAACCTTCTGGTCGTGCCCTATTCCTCACATAGCGCTTTAAAGTATATAGCCTTCTTTCAACTGGGTACATCCACCCATATTGTACGGGACCTCGAAGCAATGCCTCTTCAGGTAAATGTACTGCAAGGTGCACCATAACATCAAAGAAAGCAGGGGGAAATTTTTTCTCAAGCTTGCACAAAATTACAGGGATTTCTTTCTTCATTTCAGCCAACACATCCCTATTAAGAGTTTTGCTGCATAGTTCCCTGAAAAACTTGCCTAACTCAGCTATTGCTTGATATATATCACTGTCCAAAAATCTTCTCATGCCAGCAGGTAAGATTCTTTGCAGAAGAATGTGACAATCATGTGTTTTTAGGCCTTGTACCTTGGTACCATCAGCACTTGTACATCTTGATATGTTGGAAGCAAATCCATCTGGAAACTTTAACTCCCGTAAAAATTGACAAAATGCAACCACATGTTCTTTGGACAAGGTTAGACCTAGGTCTAACCTTGTCCTGGTTAGAATGCTTCCTTTTCCTGGTTTCTTCTTGCCACCTAGGTCTAACCTTCTCCAATTCTGCTTGCAGCTCTTCCTCGGAGAATTTACCTGGCCGATCATTGCTTTCATGAAGACCAACAAATTCATTATTTCTCCGCAAACGATGTCCCTTTGGAAGGAAATGATAGTGACTAATATACCCAATTTTTTTCCTTAGGCCATAAGAAATAGGGTGTTTATCACAATGAATACATGCAAAATAGCCTCTTGTGGTACGCCCTGAAAGAGTGCTAAGAGCTGGGTAATCATGAATGCACCATAGAACTGCAACATGAAGATCAAACATTTTTCCACTAAGAGCATCATATGTACGCACACCCTCCCAGAGTTCAAGTAATTCTTCTACAAGTGGTTGTAGAAAGACATCAAAGTGCTTGCCAGGTGATTTAGGACCTGGAATTAGCAAAGCCATCATGAAATTTGACTGATCCATGCATGCCCACGGTGGAAGGTTGTATGGTATAACAAACACAGGCCACATACTATAGATTGTGTTAAAGTTTCCAAAAGGATTAAACCCATCAGTGGCAATGCCAAGTCTAAAGTTTCTGGCATCTTTTGCAAATTCTGGATATTGTTCATCAAAATCTTTCCATGCATCACCGTCAAATGGATGACTCAATTCCTTCTCATTGGGTTGCCCCTTTAGCTTGTGCCATTGTGCTTCTTCTGCTCCTTTTTTTGGAAAGAAACATCCTCCTCAACCTAGGCACCAATGGGAAATGCCTCAACACTTTCTATGGAATCTTCTTTCTAGCAGGGTCTTTCCACCTTGATAGGCCACAAACTGGGCAGTTGTCATGCTTGGCATATTGCTTTCTGAACAAAATGCAATTATTTAAGCACACATGTATAGACTCATACCCAAGGCCTAATTCCTTTAGAAGGTTCTTTGCTTCCTCGTATGATTTTGGGAGCGTATTGGGTTCAGGGAATGCTTCAGCCAATATCTTCAATATATCAGTAAATGCACTATTTGTGATCCTATGGCATGACTTCAAATGAAGAAGCTTGACCACAAAGGAGAACCTCGAAAACTTGGTACAACCATGATAAAGTTGTCGCTTTGCTTCTTTAATCACATTCTTGAAAAAAGACTCATGCTCAGAAGGATTTTCAGATTCACTTTCAGCTTGTTCTACTGTTGTGCCTAGGTCTCCAAGCATCTCCTCAAATCGATCAGCGCCATTGTTACCATCGGCGGTGTCATGCACATTAATAGGATCTTCAATCACATGAACATCAAAGTCTTCTCCATGATATATCCAGCGAGTGTATGTACTTTCCATGCCATACGTCAATATATGTGTGTTCACAACAGTCTAATGCTGGTATTTATGATTAAGGCAATTTCTACATGGGCAGAGTATTTTATCATCCTCACTGAATTTCTCTTGAATGAAGTTCATAAATTCTTTGACACCTTCTATGTACTCACGGGAAAACAATGTGCGATGAATCCAACATCTATCCATCTGCATTGCAGAAAAAGAAGTAAAGATATATCATCACTGAAGAGACATGACTACAAATAACATACAACCATAAGTGGAGACTTTTAATGGCTAGATAAATAAAATAGCAACAAGTTAGAATAGAGGGAGCTGGCTGTAGCCATGTAGTCAGGTAGTCACAAGTATTAAGGATTTAAGGTAGGATCAAATTCTGGACAACTCCCTCTAGTGTGGTATTTATTTCACCTTTTATGCATTCATTCTTATTTGTATATTGGTGTTTTTGTATTTGCTGGTTAAAATAGTTTAGTAATGTTTACAAAATACAAACTGTGGTATTTGTCATAAGAGAAAAAGATCAATGTTCAAGACAAACATGTCTGATCATATCCATTCATTCAGGGCTAAGGCAGGCAACAACCATGGCAAGGGAAAATCTGAGTGCGTTCTAATAAACTGCAAGTTTGATGCTAGCAAATCTGAGTGCATCCTGCAACAGAAAATCTAAAGAAAGGAACAACTTGTATACAGTACAAGTTTGCTGATGCTAGAAAATCTGAAGGATAGAGATGATTTCCCTACAGAGACATACCGCTCGTTCCTAGCCCACGTTGATGTGGAGAAGAACGGGGGAATGTCTGGTGCATCAATGGAGGGCGGCGGCTAGCTCGTCTGTGCGGCAATGGCGGGCGGCGGCTGGATCGTGGGCACGACAATGGCGGGCGTGCGGAGGCTGGCTCGTCGGCGCAACAAGGGCGGGCGGCGGCGAGGCAGGAGGCCGACGGGATCTTGAAGATGATGCCGAGAGAGACCAGCCCGCTGGACCTGACAACCCTCGCCGGGGCAGTCGTCGGTGGCACTGGCGGTGCCGCAGCGACGGCCTCGATCTGAAAATTGGGGATCCTCCCAATTTTTTTTTTGAGAAAAACGTATGGGCCAAAGAAGGGGCATATACGCGTCATCAGCAGGACGACAATCCATGACGGTTTCAATGGTGTATACGAAAAATTGCTAGGCCCGACTAAGCCCAGTTCTTCGATTCATGACGGTTTCCGTGACAGTATCCAGTCATCTGTCATCAAGGGTCTGCTGTCCTCCGACCCAATCGCGGCTTACTAATCGGTGACGGTATGTGTGACGGATTGAGGAACGTCATCTGAATTCCGTCATGGATCAACAGATTTCTTGTAGTGAACGTTCTCCAACCTAGACAAGTTATCTTCTACTGGGTTATCAGCACCCTTTCTGTCGACAACGTGCAAATCAAATTCTAGTAGCAAGAGAACCCATCTCATAAGTCTAGGTTTAGCGTCCTTCTTCTCCATAAGGTACTTAATAGCAGCATGATCAGTGTGAATAGTGACTTTGGAATCAACTATGTAGGACCTGAACTTTTCACATGCAAACACGACTGCTAAAAATTCCTTCTCCGTAGTAGCATAGTTTCTCTGGGCATTGTTTAGAGTTTTACTAGCGTATGGAATAACATTCAACTTCTTGTCAACTCTCTGCCCTAGACCAGCACCAACAGCATAATCACTAGCGTCACACATGATCTCAAAAGGTAAGTTCCAATCAGGTGGTTGAACATTAGGTGCAGTTATCAAAGCCCTCTTAAGTATTTCGAAGGCTTCCTCACAATCATCGTCAAAGACAAAAGGAATATCCTTTTGCAAGAGATTGGTAAGAGGCCTAGAAATCTTAGAGAAGTCTTTAATGAACCTTCTATAGAAACCAGCATGACCAAGGAAACTTCTTATACCTTTGATATCTGTGGGGTATGGCATTTTGTCGATTGCATCAACCTTAGACTTATCGACTTCAATACCTCTTTCAGAAATTTTACGCCCTAAGACGATGCCTTCATTAACCATAGAGTGGCACTTCTCCCAATTCAAGACAAGATTGGTGTCTTTACATCTCTGCAAGAATCGATCAAGGTTGCTGAGGCAATCATCAAAGGAAGACCCGTAAACGGAGAAGTCATTCATGAAAACCTCGACAATCTTTTCACAAAAGTCAGAGAATATAGCCATCATACATCTTTGAAAGGTGGCAGGTGCATTACATAAGCCAAAAGGCATACGTCTATAAGCAAAGTTACCGAAAGGACAGGTGAAAGTGGTTTTATCTTGATCAGATTGTGCAACTGGTATTTGGGAGAAACCAGAATAACCGTCAAGAAAGCAGAAGTGTGTGTGTTTACACAGCCTTTGTAGCATTTTGTCGATAAACGGGAAAGGGTAATGATCTTTCCTAGTGGCTTTATTCAATTTCCTAAAATCTGTCACCATCCTATAGCCAGTAATAATCCTCTGTGGGATCAATTCATCCTTATCATTAGGGACAACGGTCATGCCTCCCTTCTTAGGGACGCAATGCACCGGACTCACCCAATCACTATGAGCAACATGATAGATGATACCCGCTTCCAGGAGCTTTAGTATTTCTTTTCTTACTACATCTTTCATCTTAGGATTTAATCTCCTTTGATGATGAGCAACTCGTTTGAAATCAGGATCAGTTTTAATCTTGTGCTGGCATAGAGTGGGACTAATGCCTTTAAGATCATCAAGAGTATATCCAATAGCAGCACGGTGCTTCCTTAGAGTTTTTAGTAACTTCTTTTCTTCATGCTCTGAGAGGCTAGCACCAATTATAACAGGATATATCTCTTTTTCATCAAGATAAGCATACTTAAGAGTATCAGGCAACTGTTTAAGCTCGAACACTAGATCACCCTTTGGTGGGGGTGGATCCCAAGTAGTTCAACCGGCAGATTATTCCTAAGTATAGGATATTGTTCTAAGACAACTCTATCTATCTCATCCCTTTCATCCATATGCATATTATTTTCATGCTCAAGCAAGTATTGCTCTAAGGGATCAGTAGGAGGCACGGCAATAGAGGCTAAGGCAATAGTTTCATCCCTACTAGGCAACTCCTTTTCATGAGGTTGTCTACCAAACTTGGAGAAATTGAACTCATGTGACACACCTTCAAAGCCAACAGTGACAGTTTGCTTCTCACAATTAATATGAGCGTTGACAGTATTGAGAAAAGGTCTACCAAATATGATGGGACAAAATCTATCTTGTGCGGTAGCAAGAACGAGAAAATCAGCAGGATACTTCGTTTTACCACACAAGACTTCAACATCCCTAACAATTCCCACAGGGCAGATAGTATCTCTATTGGCAAGCTGAATAGTGACATCAATGGGTTCTATCTCAACAGGTGCAATCTCATCTTTGATTTCATCGTATAAGGATTGAGGTATTGCACTAACACTAGCACCCACGTCACGTAAACCATGATAACAATGATCTCCTATCTTAACAGAAACCACAGGCATGCCAACAACAGGCCTATGTTTGTCTCTAACGTGAGGTTTGGCAATTCTAGCAGCATCTTCACAGAAGTGAATATTATGTCCCTCAACTTCTTCAGACAGAAGATCTTTGATAATAGCAATGCTAGGTTCAAATCTAATTTTCTCAGGGGGTGTAGGTGTTTTAATATAGCCTCTACGTATCACAGTTGAAGCTTTAGAATGATCCTTTATCCTAACAGGGAAATGTGGTTTCTCAATGTAAGCACTGGGAACAACAGGATCATTATAGGCAATGACTTTCTCTTCAACTGGAGTGGGTTTAACTACATTGACTTCTAAAGGAGGATGATATTTAAACCACTTCTCTTTGGGGAGATCAATATGAGCAGCAAAGGATTCACACAATGAAGCTACTATCTCAGAGTCAAGTCCATACTTAGCGCTAAAATCACTAAAGGTATTTGTCTCAACAAAGGATTTAACGCAATCAAACGTGAAATTCATACCTGACTCCTTACCTTCTTCAAGCTCCTAATCTTCAGAGTTGCGTTTAATTCTCTCCAATAAATTCCACTTGAAGTCAATATCTCTCTTCATAAAAGAACCGGTACAAGAAGTGTCAAGCATGGTGCGATCATCATGAGAAAGCAGAGCATAGAAGTTCTGAATAATAATTTCTCTCGAGAGCTCATGATTGGGGCATGAATATATCATTGATTTAAGCCTCCCCCAAGCTTGATCGATGCTTTCTCTGTCACGAGGCCAAAAATTATAAATATAATTCCGATCATGATGTACTAAATGCATAGGATAAAACTTTTGATGAAATTCCAATTTCAACCGATTGTAGTCCCATGATCCAGTATCATCACATAGCCTATACCATGTCAACACCTTATCCTTCAAAGATAAAGGAAAGACCTTCTTCTCGACCTCATCCTCGGGCACACCTGCAAGCTTAAATAAACCAGAAACTTCATCTACATAGATCAGATGCAAGTCTGGATGTGATGTTCCATCTCCTGTAAAAGGATTAGCCAGCAGTTTCTCAAGCATACCCGAAGGAAATTCAAAGCAAATATTTTAAGTGGGTGCAGCAGGTTGAGGAGAAACTCTTTGTGCTTCCGTTCGAGGTGAAGATACCCCGAACAAGCCCCTCAAAGGATTAGTATCCATAGTGACAAGTGACAACAAATTTCAGCACACTATATGAATGTTTCCTTACCAAGTTTCACTTACCAAAGGTGCTTCACTCCCCGGCAACGGCGCCAGAAAAGAGTCTTGATGACCCACAAGTATAGGGGATCAATCATAGTCCTTTCGATAAGGAAGAGTGTCGAACTCAACAAGGAGCAGAAGGATCTGACAAGTGGTTTCCAGCAAGGAAATATCTGCAAGCACTGAAATGATCAGTAACAAGTGATTGTGTGGTGAGATGATTCGTAGCAAGCAACAAGTAACAAAAGTAGCAATGATGCAGCAAAGTGGCCCAATCCCTTTTGTAGCAAGGGACAAGCCTGGACAAAGTCTTATAGGAGGAAAAACGCTCCCGAGGACACACGGGAATTTCTGTCATGCTAGTTTTCATCATGTTCATATGATTTGCGTTTGTTACTTTGATAGTTTGATATGTGGGTGGACCTGGGTACTGCCCTTACTTGTTCAAGCATCCCACTTATGATTAACCCCTCTCGCAAGCATCTGCAACTACGAAAGAAGAATTAAGACAAAGTCTGACCATAGCATTAAACTAGTGGATCCAAATCAGCCCCTTACGAAGCAACGCATAAACTAGGGTTTAAGCTTTTGTCACTCTAGCTGTAGGGTAACGTAGCATAAATTCAAAATTTTCCTACGCATATTCAGATCTTCCTATGGAGAGACCAGCAATGAGAGAGGGGTAAGAGCATCTTCATACCTTTGAAGATCGCTAAGCGGAAGCGTTGCTAGAACGCGGTTGATGGAGTCGTACTCGCAGCGATTCCGATCTAGTGCCGAACTACGACACCTCCGCGTTCAACACACGTGCAGCCCGGTGACATCTCCCGCACCATGATCCAGCAAGGAGGAGGGAGAGGTTGGGGAAGAACTCCAGCAACACGACAGCGTGGTGTCGATGGAGAGACGAGGTCTCCCGGCAGGGCTTCGCCAAGCACCGGCAGAGAGGAGGAGGAAGAAGGGCAGTGCTGCGCCGAGAGAGAGGCAAAAGTCTGATCTCCAATGGCCAAAAGTGCCCACTATATATAGGGGGAGGGAGGGGCTGCGCCCCCTTGAGGGTTTCCCTCTCCTGGGGGGGGCAGCAGCCCTAGATGGGGGCTGGTGCGGCGGCCAAGGGGGGAGGAGGGGTGTGGCGCACCCTTGGTGGGCCTTAGGCCCACCTGGCTTAGGGTTTGCCCCCCCTTTTCTCTCCCCCACGCATTGGGCTGAGTGGGGAGGCACACCAGCCTACCTAGGAGCTGGTTCCCTTCCCCACTTGGCCCACCTTACCTCCCGGGGTCGTTGACCCCCTTCGGTGGACCCCCAGGGCCACCTTCGGTGGTCCTGGTGGTCCCGGTGGTCCCGGTACGTTACCGGTGATGCCCGAAACACTTCCGGTGTCCGAAACCATCTGTCCTATATATCAATCTTTACCTCCGGACCTTTCCGGAGCTCCTCGTGACGTCCGGGATCTCATCCGGGACTCCGAACAACTTTCGGTGACCTCGTATAACAATTCTCTATAACCCTAGCGTCACCGAACCTTAAGTGTGTAGACCCTACGGGTTCGGGAGACAGGCAGACATGACCGAGACACCTCTCCGGCCAATAACCATCAGCGGGGTATGGATACCCATGGTGGCTCCCACTTGCTCCACGATGATCTCATCGGATGAACCACAATGTCAAGGATTCAATTAATCCCGTATACGACTCCCTTTGTCTGTCGGTATAGAACTTGCCCGAGATTCGATCGTCGGTATACCTATACCTTGTTCAACCTCGTTACCGGTAAGTCTCTTTACTCGTTCCGTAGCACGTCATCGTGTGACTAACTCCTTAGTCACATTGAGCTCATGATGATGTTCTACCGAGTGGGCCCAGAGATACCTCTCCGTCACAGGGAGTGACAAATCCCGATCTCGATTCGTACCAACCCAATAGACACTTTCGGAGGTACCCGTAGTGCACCTTTATAGTCACCCAGTTACGTTGTGACGTTTGATACACCCAAAGCACTCCTACGGTATCCGGGAGTTGCACAATCTCACGGTCGAAGGAAAAGATACTTGACATTAGAAAAGCTTTAGCATACGAACAATACGATCTAGTGCTATGCTTAGGATTGGGTCGTGTCCATCACATCATTCTCCCAATGATGTGATCCCGTTATCAATTGCATCTAATGCCCATGATCAGGAAACCATGATCATCTATTGACTAACGAGCTAGCCAACTAGAGGCTTGCTAGGGACACATTGTGATCTATTTATTCACACATGTATTACTGTTTCCTGTTAATACAATTATAGCATGAACAATAGACGATTATCATGAACAAGGAAATATGATAATAACCATTTTATTATTGCCTCTAGGGCATATTTCCAACACTAGCAACCCATCATCTACTTACTACTTCCTAATGCCTTCCTCCAGGCCCAAATAATGGTGAAGTGTTATGTAGTCGACGTTCACATAACACCACTAGAGGAAAAACAACATACAACACATCAAATTACCAAATGAATACCAAATTCACATGACTACTATTAGAATGACTTATCCCATGTCCTCAGGAACAGAAGTAACTACTCACAAAGCATAATCATATTCATGACCAGAGAGGTAATGAGTAGCATCAAGGATCTGAACATAAACTCTTCCACCAAATAATTCAACTAGCATCAACTACAAAGAGTAATCAACACTACTAGCAACCTTACAAGTACCAATCGGAGTCGCGAGACGGAGATTGGTTACAAGTGATGAACTAGGGTTTGGAGATGAAATGGTGCTGATGAAGATGTTGATGGTGACGAGTCCCCTCCAATTAGAGGAGCGTTGGTGATGACGATGGCGACGATTTCCCCCTCCGGGAGGGAAGTTTCCCCGGCAGGATCGTCCTGCCGGAGCTCTAGATTGGTTATGCTCCAGTTCCGCCTCGTGGCGGCGGCGAAACCACAAAAAAGATCCTCCTTGATTTTTTCCTGGACGAAACCCTTCATATAGCAAAAGAGGGGGGCAAGTGGGCCTGCAGGGTGCCCACAAGACCTCATGGCGCGCCCTGGGGGGGGGGGGGTGGTGGCCGCGTCGTGCAGGCTTGTGGCCACCTGCACGCCCCCCTCTGGCACTTCTTTGGCCCAGTATTTTCAATAAATCGGGAAAAAAATCCTCGTTGATTTTTACGGCGTTTGGAGTTGCGCAGAATAGGTATCTCAAACTTGCTCCACTTTCAAGCCAGAATTCCAGTTGCCGGCATTCTCCCTCTTCATGTAAACCTTGCAAAATAAGAGAGAAAAGGCATAAGAATAGTACCATGAAGTGAAATAACAGCCAAAGAAGCGAGAAATATCAACATGAAAACATGATGCAAAATGGACGTATCACAGACACGTAAAACATGCAACAACAAATTAGAGGATGTCTAACTTGTTTTGGCAGGGTATGCATGTGATGTGATATGGTGATGACGAGATGATGTATATATTTCTCGCTCCTTGTTGGTTACCCCAAGTGGAAGGTTGAGATGTAGTCAGCAGCAAGTTTTCCCTTACACGGAGACTGTAAGGTTTACCGAACCAGGAGGACTCCTAGGATCAACAAGTAGGTGTCTCCCACCCTGGCGCTAGCAGAAGACGTGGACCTTCACACACAAAATAACTTTGCTCCCAACAAGTACAGAGAGGTTGCAATCTCTCCGGCCTTGTAGTTTGCAAAGGATCAAAACACAACCGGGAATAGTAGTGGTGATTGCAACGGAAAAGTAAATGAAAACGGTAAAATATGGAGGTGTAAACAATGATGATGATATGTACCGGAGTCACATGATGTTCACTAGTGATGTATCTCTCCCAAAAGACGATAAACAACTATGCTTGGGTAAACAAATCATAGTTGGGCAATTGACAAAATTATGAACGCATCACAATGCTAATTATGCTACTTGATATTTAGAGGTTCAATAGTAATGGGCAGTACACCAAGACAAGCAGACCGTTTATTCATCATCATCTACTTACTAATAATCCACCTTGAGATATATATATCCTGAACATCTCGCTGGTATTAACTTGCGAGCCCCACCCGAAGTGTAAACTCAAAGCAATGGACAACTGCATTAACGAACTATGCGTAAGGTAAACAATCCTTGCAACCGTGGTCACAAGCACCGTTGTTTTATCCCTGGTGGCAACAACACATCCCCCAGTCTCATGTTTCTATCACTCAAGCTAGACATCGAGGGGCATGAACCCACAATCATGCATAACACTTCCTCTTGGAGTTACAATCTACTACTCGGCCAAAGCAATAAATAGCAATGGAGAACATGCATGAATCACTAAGGAACATAATATAGAAGGATAATCAAATATATAACTCGTAACAATCTGAACATAATCTCATAATCCATTGGATCCCAACAAACCGAGCATAGCAATAGCAAGAGAATTACATAGATGCCTTGATCATGTAGGGCAGCTCACAAGGACTAACCATTGAAGCACAAGATTGGAGATAAGACATCACATAGCTACTGGTCATGGAACCATGGTCCAAGGAGGACTACTCACGGCATGTTCAGGAAGCATCCATGGCGGTGGAGAAGCTCCCGGAAGTCAATCCTCCCTCCAGCAGGGTGACGGGAACAGGTCTCCTTACGCTCCCTATCTCGAAAGCGCTGCGGCAACGGAACAATGGAGAAATTCGTGATTCTGGAAGTTGTGGAAGGATTTCCTCTCGGGACTCTAAATATAGGCCAAGGGAGGTCACCAGAGGAGGTGGGGCCCACCCAGGCAGCTTCCTGGCGCCACCTAGGGCCTGGCCGCGCCAACAGGTCGCCTGGGCAGCCCCTGGCCCATCTTCGGTGATCCGGAAGCTTCTGTTTTGCTGATTTTTTATATATTTTTCCTGGAATTTTTTGGGCTTCAAAAAATTGGGTAAAAGCCCCTGAAAAATAGACATCAGCAAACAAAAACTGGCACTGGGTGCACCGAGTTAGTAGGTTAGTAAAAATATGTGTAAAATGATATAAAGTGTAGCAGAACATATAACAATGTCACCCAAAAGATCATGGAACAAGCAGAAATTATAGATACGTTTGGGACGTATCAATAGGGCACCATCAAAATCTGTTGAGATGACACCATATGAGTTATGGTATGGCAAGAAGCCAAAGTTGTCATTTCTTAAAGTTTGGGGGGTGATGCTGATACGTCTCCAACGTATCTATAATTTTTTATGGTTCCATGTTATTATCTTATCAACTTTGGATGTTTTGTATGCATGAATATGCTATTGTATATCTTTTTTGGGACTAACCTATTAACTCAGTGCCAAGTGCCAGTTTCTATTTTTTCCGTGTTTTTGACCTTTTTTAGAGGAGAATATTAAATGGAGTCCAAACGGAATAAAACCTGTGGAATGATTTTTTCCATAACAGAAGATACGCAGGAGAATTGAGAACCAAGGCAGGGGACCTCGGGGGAGGTCACAAGCCCCTAGCCCCGGCCTGGGGGGGCAGGCCTTGCAGGCTTGTGGGCCCCCCCGTGGCTCCTTTGCCCTACCTCTTCCGCCAATAAATTCTCTAAAAATCCAAAACCACCAGAGAGAGCCACGGAAATACTTTTCCATCGCCGCAAGCTTCTGTCTCCGCAAGATCCCATTTGGGGACCATTCTGGTGCCCTCCGGAGGGGGGATTTGGACACGGAGGGCTTCTTCATCGATACCATTGCCTCTCCGATGATGCGTGAGTAGTTCACCACAGACCTTCGGGTCCATAGCTAGTAGCTAGATGGCTTCTTCTCTCTCTTGGATCTTCAATACAAAGTTCTCCATGATATTCTTGGAGATCTATCCGATGTAACTTTCTTTTGTGGTGTGTTTGTCGAGATCCTATGAATTGTGGATTTATGATCAGATTATCTATGAATATTATTTGAGTCTCCTCTGATCTCTTATGTGCATGATTTCGTATCCTTGTAATTCTCTTCGAGTTGTGGGTTTCGTTTGGCCAACTTGATCTATAATTCTTGAAATCGGAGAAGTGCTTGGTTTTGGGTTCATACCATGCGGTGTCCTCACCTAGTGACAGAAGGGGTAGCGAGGCGCGCATCGTGTTGTTGCCATCAAGGGTAAAAAAGATGGGGTTTATATCATATTGCATGAATTTATTCCTCTACATCATGTCATCTTGCTTAAAGCGTTACTCTGTTTGTTATAAACTCAATACACTAGATGCATGCTGGATAGCGGCCGATGTGTGGAGTAATAGTAGTAGATGCAGACAATATCGGTCTACTTGTCTGGTACGTGATGCCTATATGTATGATCATTGCCTTAGATATCATCATGACTTTGCGCGATTCTATCAATTGCTCGACAGTAATTCGTTCACCCACCGTCATACCTGCTATCATGAGAGAAGCCTCTAGTGAATGTTATGGCCCCCGGGTCTACTTCACATCATATTTTCAGATCTATACTTTTGCTTTGTTGCACTTTCCACCTTCAGTTCTCACCTTGCAAATAATAGTGAAGGGATTGACAACCCCTTTATAGCGTTGGGTGCAAGTTTGTTTGTTTTTGCGCAGGTACATTGGTGCCTCATCTTGATACTCCTACTGGATCGAGACCTTGGTGCTCAAACTGAGGGAAATACTTATCGCTACTGTGCTGCATCACCCTTTCCTCTTCAAGGGAAAAACCCAACGCAAGCTCAAGAGGTAGCAAGAAGAATATCTGGCGCCGTTGCCGGGGAGGATCAAGTCAAGAATTGTCTCCCGTCAACGTGCCAATTTCTGGCGCCGTCATTGGGAAGGAGGATCAAGTCAAGAATAGTCTCCCGTCAATATGCCAATTTCTGGCACCGTTGCCGGGGAGTATCCAAAGTGAAGCATATCCAAGTAACTATCGGAAACTCATCTCTTGCATTTACTTTATTTGCATTTTGCCTATCGTTTTCCTCTCCCCCACTTCTGAAAAAAAATACAAAAATATTTGCCTTTTTCGTTCGCTCTTCTTCCGTTTTCCTTTCCTTTGCTTGTGTGCTTTGTGCCTTCAATATGCTTGCATCTTTGCTTGCTAAAAATCTATTGATATGGATCCTCATCCACTAGCTAATCTTTTAGAAAGACCAAATTATGATGAACAAATTGCTAGTGAGTTTTGTGCACTATATTTTCTTTATGAAGTTTTGCTTGAGATGCATGAATCTGAAAATTTTGATGAAGAAATTTATGAAGTGATTCACGAGGGCTCCTTGAATGAAAAGCATGATTCAATGGTTTCACTATGAATTCTATTAATGTCAACCATGCTAAAAATACGCAAAACCCTAAGCTTGGGGATGCTAGTTTTGCTATGTCCACTACTTGTTGCAATGATCGTGATTGCGGTGATGATTTTTCTTATGATCTTGAAAATTTGTTTAAGCCTCATGATGAATATGATATTTGCAATAATATTGAAAGTGGGTTTGGAGAAGTCATGACTTTACTTGATGATAATCCCACTATTTTTGAAGAGCGTCAACTTTGCATGCATGTGGATCATGAAAAGAATATCCTATGTGATAGCTATATTGTTGAATATGAATATGATCCCACATGTAATTGTTATGAGAGAGGAAAATATTGTGGTAGAAACTTTCATGTTACTAATTTACCTCTCGTTATGTTGAGATTGATATTGTCTCTTTCTTCTTCCTTGCATATGGTAGTTATTGCTTGTCTTGATAATTTGTTTTCCTATAAAATACCCATGCATAGGAAGTATGTTAGACTTAGACGTGACTTTCACATGTTTCATGATGCTCTCTTCGTGTCCGATTGCTATCTTTTATGTGAGCATCATTGAATTATCAATGCCTAGCTAAAAAGATTTAAACAAAAGTGCTTGTTGGGAGGCAACCCAATGAATTTATCTTTGCTTTTTGCTTTCTATTTTGTTGTGTACACACAATCATAATTCTGTTATGATTGTGTTTTTGTGTTTCTTTTTGTGTTTGTGCCAAGTAAAACCTTTATGATTAGTTTTGGTGATGGTTGTTTGATCATGCTGAAAAACAAAGAAACTTTGTGCTCACGAAATTATTTTTAATTCCTATGTAGAAAGAGCTTTTAAGTTGATTCTTTTTGCTGCTGGTTTATATGCAAATTTCCCTAATTGTCATAGTGTTTCAGAATTTTTGGGATACCAGAAGTATACGAAGTCTACAGATTGCTACAGACTGGTATGTTTTTGACAGATTCTGTTTTTGTTGTGTTGATTGCTTGTTTGGATGAAACTATGGATAGTATCGGGGGGTACTAGCCATGGAAAAGTGAGAATACAGTAATCTAACATCAATATAAATAGAAATCAAGTTTACTACAGTACCTAAAGAGTTGGTAGTTTGTTTTCTTATGCTAATGATATCACGAGTTTCTGTTTAAGTTTTGTGTTGTGAAGTTTTCAAGTTTTGGGTGATGTTCTCATGGACAATGGGATAAAGAGTGGAAAGATCTTAAGCTTGCGGATCCCCAAGGCATCCCAAGACAAATTCAAGGACACCAAAAAGCCTAAGCATGGGGATGCCCCGGGAAGGCATCCCCTCTTTCGTCTTCAATCCATCGGTAACGTTACTTGGAGCTATATTTTTATTCACCACATGATATGTGTTTTTCATGGAGCGTCGTATATAATAGGAGTCTTTTCTTTTTGTTTTGTCACAATCATCCTTGCTGTACACCTTTTTGAGAGGGACACGCACTCATCGTGATTTTGCTAAAATACTCTTTGAGCTTCACTTATATCTTTTGAGCTAGATAATTTTGCTCCAGTGCTTCACTTAAATCTTTGTAGAGCACGGCGGTGTCATATTTTGTAGAAATAAAAACTCTCGATCTTCACTTATATCTTTTTGAGAGTGCTTTCTCTTAGTAACTTGGTAATTGGCGTGTGCTATGAAAGAAGTCCTAAAGATGATAGGCATCCAAGGAGGATATAATGAAAACTTCCATATTCAAGTGCATTGATTAGTAAGAGAAGTTTGATTCCTAACAATTAAGTTTTGAGAAATGGATTTGGTAATATCATAGTTACGTTAGTAGGGTGTTGTGAATCTAGAAATACTTGTGTTGAAGTTAGTGATTCCCGTAGCATGCACGTATGGTGACCCGCTATGTTAGGAACTTGGAGCATAATTGATTTATTGATTGTCATCCTTTGTGTGGCGGTCGAGATCGCGTGATGGTTAACACCTACCAACCCTTCCCCTAGGAGTATGCGTTTAGCACTATGTTTCTATTACTAATAAAACTTTCGCAATAAGTATATGAGTTCTTCATGACTAATGTGAGTCCATGGTATAGATGCACTTTCACCTTCCACCATTGCTAGCCTCTCTAGTGCCGCGCAACTTTCGCCGGTGCACAAACCCACCATATACC
The DNA here is from genome assembly GCF_904849725.1 of Hordeum vulgare subsp. vulgare. NCBI lineage: Eukaryota > Viridiplantae > Streptophyta > Magnoliopsida > Poales > Poaceae > Hordeum > Hordeum vulgare. The sequence continues at coordinate 598,257,276 of NC_058520.1, read as the reverse complement.
TTCCTCAAAACAGCCACCATACCTACCTATTATGGCATTTTCATAGCCTTTCCGAGATATATTGCCATGCAACTCCCACCGTTCCGTCTCATGACTTGTGCCGTCACTTTCATATTGCCTTTGCATGATCGTAAGATAGCTAGCGAGATGCTTCAATGTCATACGCGAAGCTAGATCATTGCACATCTCGGTACACTACCAGAGGCATTTCCTATAGAGTCATCATTGTTCTAAGTATTGAGTTGTGAGTAAATAAAAGTGTGATGATCATCATTATTAGAGCATTGTCCCATGTGAGGAAATAAAAAAAGTCCAAAGATGCCCACCCAAAAAATGAAAAGAGGCCAAAGAGCCCAAAAAAAGAGAAAAAGAGAGAAGGGACAATGCTACTATCTTTTTCCACACCTGTGCTTCAAAATAGCACCATGTTCTTCATGATAGAGAGTCTCTTGTTTTGACACTTCCATATACTAGTGGGAATTTTCATTATATAACTTGGCTTGTATATTCCAATGATGGGCTTCCTCAAAATTGCCCGAGGTCTTCGTGAGCAAGCAAGTTGGGTGCACACCCACTAGTTCTCTTTTTGAGCTTTCACACACTTATATCTCTAAGTGCATCCGTTGCATGGTAATCCCTACTCATTCACATTGATATCTATTGATGGGCATCTCCATAGCCCGTTGATACGCCGAGTCGATGTGAACATCTCCTCCTTTTTGCCTCACAACCTCCACCACACTCTATTCCACCTATAGTGCTATATCCATGGCTCACGCTCATGTATTGCATGCGTGAGAGTTGAAATTTTTTGAGAAAGTAAGAGTGCGAAAACAATTATTTGGCCAATACCGGGGTTGTGCATGATTTAAATTCGTTGCGTGGGGATGATGGAGCATAGCCAGACTATATGGTTTTGTAGGGATAAATTTCTTTGGCCTTGTTATTTCAAAAGTTCATGAATACTTTGCTAGTTTGCTTGAAGTATTATTGTTTTCATGTCAACAGTAAACTATTGTTTTGAATCTTACGGATATGAACATTCATGCCACAAGAAAGAAGTTACAAAGGACAAATATGTTAGGTAGCATTCCAGATCAAAAATTCAGTCTTTATCACTTCCCTACTCGAGGACGAGCAGGAGTTAAGCTTGGGGATGCTTGATACGCCTCCAACGTATCTATAATTTTTATGGTGCCATGCTATTATCTTGTCAACTTTCGATGTTTTGTATGCATGAATATGCTATTTTATATCTTTTTTGGGACTAACCTATTAACTCGGTGCCAAGTGCCAATTTCTGTTTTTTCCATGACCTTTTTCAGAGGAGAATATTAAATGGAGTCCAAACGTAATAAAACCTACGGAATGATTTTTTCCATAACAGAAGATACATAGGAGACTTGAGAACCAAGGCAGGGGACCTCGGGGGAGGTCACAAGCCCCCTTGCCCCGGCCTCGTGGGTCGGGCCTAGCAGGCTTGTGCCCCCCCCCCCCCCCCCCCCCGTGGCTCCTCTGCCTTACCTCTTCCGCCTATAAATTCTCTAAAAATCCAAAACCACCAGAGAGAGCCATGAAAATACTTTTAAGCCGCCGCAAGTTTCTGTCTCCACAAGATCCCATCTGGGGACCGTTCTGGTGCCCTGCCGGAGGGGGGATTCGGACACGGAGGGCTTCTTCATCAACACCATTGCCTCTCCGATTATGCATGAGTATTTCACCACACACCTTCGAGTCCATACCTAGTAGCTAGATGGCTTCTTCTCTCTCTTGGATCTTCAATACAAAGTTCTCCATCATCTTCATGGAGATCTATCCGATGTAACTTTCTTTCGCGGTGTGTTTGTCGAGATCCGATGAATTGTGGGTTTATGATCAGATTATCTATGAATATTATTTGAGTCTCCTCTGATCTCTTATATGCATGATTTCGTATCCTTGTAATTCTCTTCGAGTTGTGGGTTTTGTTTGGCCAACTTGATCTATAATTCTTGCAATGGGAGAAGTGCTTGGTTTTGGGTTCATACCGTGCGGTGTCCTCACCTAGTGACAGAAGGGGTAGCGAGGCACGCATCATGTTGTTGCCATCAAGGGTAAAAAGATGGGGGTTATATCATATTGCATGAATTTATCCCTCTACATCATGTCATCTTGCTTAAAGCATTACTCTGTTTGTTATGAACTCAATACACTAGATGCATGCTGGATAGCGGTCGATGTGTGGAGTAATAGTAGTAGATGCAGACAGTATCGGTCTACTTGTCTCGGCCGTGATGCCTATATGTATGATCATTGCCTTAGATATCATCATGACTTTGCGTGATTCTATCAATTGCTCGATAGTAATTCGTTCACCCACCGTAATACTTGCTATCATGAGAGAAGCCTCTAGTGAACACTATGGCCCCCGAGTCTACTTCACATCATATTTTCAGATCTACACTTTTACTTTGTTGCACTTTCCACCTTTAGTTCTCACCTTGCAAATAATCGTGAAAGGATTGACAACCCCTTTATAGCGTTGGATTCAAGTTTGTTTGTTTTTGCGCAGGTACATTGGTGCCTCATCTTGATACTCCTAGTGGATCGATACCTTGGTTCTCAAACTGAGGGAAATACATATGCTACTGTGCTGCATCACCCTTTCCTCTTCAAGGGAAAAACCAACGCAAGCTCAAAAGGTAGCAGATGCTTGTGTCAAAAAGCTTCAGCCTGAAGAGCTGGAACCCAAAGCGGAAAAGTGTGTCTTCATAGGTTACCCAAAATAGATAGTTGGGTATACCTTCTATCTCAGATCCGAGGGCAAAGTGTTTTTCATTAAGAATGGAGCTTTTCTTGAGAAAGAGTTTCTCTCAAAAGAATTGAGTGGGAGGAAGGTAGAACTTGATGAGGTTGCAGAACCTCTGCTTCAACAAGATGGTGGCGCAGGGCAGAAAGAAATTTTTGTCGAGGCAACACAAGTTGAAGAGGAAGCTAATGATGATGATCATGAAGCTTTAGATCAAGTTATTGTCAGACCTCGCAGGTCAACAAGAGCATGTACTGCTCCTGAGTGGTACGGGAATCTTGTCTTGTCAATCATGTTGTTCGGCAACAATGAGCCTGCGAATTATGGAGAAGCAATGGTGGGCCCAGATTCCAACAGATGGTTAGAAGCCATGAAATCCTCGATAGGATCTATGTATGAAAACAAAGTATGGACTTTGGAAGTATTACTTGAAGGTCGCAAGGCTATTCAGAACAAATGGATCTTTAAGAAGAAGACGGACGCGGACGGTAATGTGACCGTCTATAAAGCTCGACTTGTGGCAAAGGGTTTTTCACAAGTTCAAGGAGTTGACTACGATGAGACATTCTCACCCATAGCGATGCTTAAGTCCGTCCGAATCATGTTAGCAATAGCTGCATTTTTCAATTATGAAATCTGGCAGATGGATGTCAAAACGGCGTTCCTTAACGGGTTTCTTAAGGAAGAGTTGTATATGATGCAACCCGAAGGTTTTGTCAATCCACAGAATGCTAACAAGGTGTGCAAGTTCCAGCGATCCATTTATGGACTGGTGCAAGCGTCTCGGAGTTGGAATCAGCGCTTTGATGAGGTGATCAAGGCGTTTGAGTTTATACAAGTTTTTGGAGAAGCTTGTATTTACAAGAAAGTGAGTGGGAACTCTATAGTGTTTCTCATATTATATGTGGATGACATATTGCTGATTGGAAATAATGTGGAGTTTTTGGATTGCGTAAAGGATTACTTGAATAAAAGTTTTCCAATGAAAGACCTAGGAGAAGATGCTTACATATTGGGAATAAAGATCTATAGAGATAGGTCGAGACGCCTAATAGCTCTTTCACAAAGCACATACCTTGATAAAGTTTTGAAGAAGTTTGAAATGGAACAATCCAAGAAGGGGTTCTTGCCTGTGTTACAAGGTATAAAGTTGAGTAAGACTCAATGTCCAGTAACTGTAGAAGATAGAGAAAAGATGAGTGTCGTCCCCTATGCTTCATCCATAGGGTCTATCATGTATGCAATGATGTGCACAAGACCGGATGTCAGCCTGGCCATAAGTATTGCAGGCAGGTTTCAAAGTGATCCAGGAGTGGAACACTGATACGTCCCAAACGTATCTATAATTTTTGCTTGTTCCATGATCTTTTGGGTGACGTTGTTATATGTTTTGCTACACTTTTATATATTTTTACACATATTTGGACTAACCTACTAACGCAGTGCACCGAGTGCCAGTTTATGTCTGCTGATGTCTTTTTTGCATTGGCTTTTACCCAAATTTCCAGAGCCCAAAAAATCCCGAGAAAAATATATAAAAATCAGCGTGACGGAAGCTTCCACATCACCGAAGATGGGCCAGAGGGGAGCCAGGGGCTTCCCAGGCGACCTCCCGGCGTGGCCTGGCCCCTGGCCGCGCCCACAGGCCGCCTGGGTGGGTCCACACCCTCTGGCGCCCTCCTTTGGCATATATTTACACACCGAGGAGGAAACCCTGATTCCGGAACCCTTTTCTCCAAAAGCAATTCCGATCTCTGCCGCCATTGCCGACAAGTTTCGGGGGACCAGAATTCCTGTGTCGGCACCCTGCCGGGACGGGGAAGTGCCCCCGGATTCATCACCATCGACGTTGCTTCCTCCCTCCATGAAGCGGGAGGAGTTCCTCCTCGGGGCTGAGGTCTTCTACAGTAGCTGTGTGGTTAATTCTCTCTCTCATGATGTGATCTTGATTGTGATCATGGGCTATGTTAATCTAGGGTGATCCCATGATGTTTCCCCTTCTTCTATGTATAGGATTGATGTACTCACTTGATCTTATCTAGTATAATCCCCGAGACCATGGTGGCAGCGGTCTATTGGACATCGATTAGAAGAATATTTTCATGAGTGATTTCCTCTTTTGTGAATTGATTGAAGATTGAGAGTCTCTTGGTGCTTGTCTTTGACTATCCTTGAGATATGTTGTGGTGATTGTGGCACTCTCTTTGGATGGCCGCGGTGTGATGTCTACTACGCAACCTTCTCCTTGTAGATGTTGTTGGGCCCCCAAGTGCAGAGGTTTGTAGGACAGTAGCAATTTTCCCTCAAGTAGTTGACCTAAGATTTATCAATCCGCGGGAGGCGTAGGATGAAGATGGTCTCTCTCAAGCAACCCTGCAACCAAATAACAAAGAGTCTCTTGTCTCCCCAACACACCCAATACAATGGTAAGTTGTATAGGTGCACTAGTTCGGCGAAGAGATGGTGATACAAGTGCAATATGGATAGTAGATATAGGTTTTTGTAATCTGAAATTATAAAAAACAGCAAGGTAATTAATAATAAAAGGGAGCACGAACGGTATTGCAATTTGTGGAAACAAGGCCTAGGGTTCATACTTTCACTAGTGAAGTTCTCTCAACAATGATAACATAATTGGATCATATAACTAGACCTCAACATGCAACAAAGAGTCACTCCGAAGTCACTAATAGCGGAGAACAAACGAAGAGACTATTGTCGGGTACGAAACCACCACAAAGCTATTCTTTCCGTTCAATCTATCCTAGAGTTCGTACTAGAATAACACCTTAAGACACACATCAACCAAGACCCTAATGTCACCTAGATACTCCATTGTCACCTCAAGTATCCGTGGGCATGATTATACGATATGCATCAGACAATCTCAGAATCATCTATTCGGCCAACACATAGAACTTCAAAGAGTGCCCCAAAGTTTCTACTGGAGAGTCAAAACGTGTGCCAACCCATATGCATAGGTTCCCGATGTCATGAAACCCGCAAGTTGATCACTAAAACATACATCAAGTACTCACATGAATATCCCATTGTCACCACAGATAGACACGTGCAAGACATACATCAAGTGTTCTTAAAGACTCAATCCGATAAGATAACTTCAAAGGGGAAACTCAATTCATTACAAGAAGGGAGAGGGGGAAGAACATCATAGGATCCAACTATAGTAGCAAAGCCCGTGGTACATCGAGATCATGACATCTCAAGAACACGAGAGAGAGAGATCAAACACATAGCTACTGGTACATACCTTCAGCCCCGAGGGAGAACTACTCCCTCCTCGTCGTGGAGATCGTCGGGATGATGAAGATGGCCACCGGAAATGGATTCCCCCTCCAGCAGGGTGCCAGAAGAGGCTCTCGATTAGTTTTTGTTGGCTACAGAGGCTTGCGGCGATGGAACTCCCGATCTAGGTTTATTTCTGGAGGTTTCTATATTTATAAGACTAGATGGCATCGAGAACAAGTTAGGGGGACCCACGAGGGAGTCACGAGCCCCCACGCACGCCCAGGGGGGGTGGGCGCGCCTCCCTGGATCGTGGCTTCCTCGGGACTCCTCTCCGGTATCTTTTTCTTCTGGTATTTTTGATATTTTCCATAAAAAATCATGGCGAAAGTTTTATTCCGATTGGACTCCGTTTGATATTCCTATCTGAAAAAGGTCAAAAACAAGGAAAAAACAGAAATTGACACTGGGCTCTAGGTCAATAGGTTAGTCCCAAAAATAATATAAAATAGCATATTCAAGCATATAAAACATCCAAAGTTGATAATATAATAGCATGGAACGATCAAAAATTATAGATACGTTGGAGACGTATCAAGCATCCCCATGCTTAATTCCTGCTCGTCCTCGAGTAGGTAAATGATAAAAACTGAATCTTTGATGTGGAATGCTACCTAACATATATTGTGGCATGAATATTCAGATCCATATGATTCAAGACAAAAAAAATAATGTTGACATAAGAACAATAATACTTCAAGCATACTAAGAAAGCAATCATGTCTTCTCAAAATAACATGGCCAAAGAGAGTTCTCCCTACAATATCATATAGTCTGGCTATGCTCCATCTTCCCCACACAACGTATTTAAATCATGCACAACCCCGGTCTTAGTCAAGCAATTGTTTTCACACTTTTACTTTCTCAAACCTTTTCAACTCTCACGCAATACAAGAGCGTGAGCCATGGATATGGCACTATAGGTGAAATAGAATATGGTGGAGGTTGTGAGGCAAAAAGGAGGAGATGGTCACATTGATTCGGCATATCAACGGGCTATGGAGATGCCCATTAATAGATATCAATGTGAATGAGTAGGGATTGCCATGCCACGGATGCACTAGAGCTATAAGTGTATGAAAGCTCAAAAGGGAACTAGTGGGTGTGCACCCAACTTGCTTGCTCACGAAGACCTAGGGCACTTTTGAGGAAGCCCATCATTGGAATATACAAGCCAAGTTGTATAATAAAAATTCCCACTAGTATATGAAAGTGACAAAATAGGAGACTCTCTATTATGAAGATCATGGTGCTACTTTGAAGCACAAGTGCGGTAAAGGATAGTAGCATTGTCCCTTCTCTCTTTTTCTCTCATTTTTTTGTTTGGGCTCTTTGGCCTCTCTTTTTTTCATTTTTTAAATCCGGAGTCTCGTCCCAACTTGTGAGGGAATCATAGCTTCCGTCCTTTCCTCACATGGGACAATGCTCTAATGATGATGATCAACACACTTTTATTTACTTACAACTCGATACTTAGAACAAAATATATGACTCTATATGAATGCCTCCGGCAGTGTACCGGGATGTGCAATGAATCATGAGTGACATGTATGAAAGATATGAATGGTGGCTTTGCCACAAATACGATGTCAACTACATGATCATGCAAAGCAATATGACAATGATGATGCATGTCATAATAAACAGAACGGTGGAAGTTGCATGCCAATATATCTCGGAATGGATATGGAAATGCCATGATGGGTAGGTATGGTGGCTGTTTTGAGGAAGGATATATGGTGGTTGTTTGCACCGGCGAAAGTTGCGCGGTACTAGAGAGGCTAGCAATGGTGGAAGGGTGAGAGTGCGTATAATCCATGAACTCAACATTAGTCATAAAGAACTCACATACTTATTGCAAAAGTTTTATTAGTAATCGAAACAAAGTATTAGACGCATGCTCTTAGGGGAAGGGTTGGTAGAAGTTAACCATCGCTCGATCCCGACCTTCACACAAAGGATGATACTCAATAAAAACATCATGCTCCGACTTCCTAACATAGCGGTTCACCATATGTGCATGCTACGGGAATCACAAACTCTAACACAAGTATTTCTACCAATCCATAATTACTAACTAGCATGACTCTAATATCACCATCCTTATGTCTCAAAACTATATGCAAAGAATCTAACTTCTCATAGTACTCGATGCACTCTATATGAAAGTTTTTATTATATCCCTCTTGGATGCCCATCATATTAGGACTAGATCATAACCTAAGCAAATTACCATGTTGTTTAAGACTCTCAAAATGATATAAGTGAAGCATGAGAGTAAAAGAAAAACTACTCCAAAAGATATAGGTGAAAATCAATGAGTAGTTGAATAATTATTTGGCTATGTGAAGACTCTCCCATATAAGAATTTAAGATCCTAAGTACCTTATTCAAACAAAATAAAATGACACTCGAAAGATAGCACGAATCATGTGAAGAAGCAAAAACTTAGGTTCAACCGATACTAACCGATAATTGTTGAAGAAGAAAGGTGGGATGCCAACCGGGGCATCCCCAAGCTTAGACGCTTGAGACTTCTTGAAATATGGATTGGGGATGACTTGGGCATCCCCAAGCTTGATATTTTTGTGTCTCCTTAATTCCTCTCATATGACGGTTTCCGAAATCTTAAAAACTTCATCCACACAAAACTCAACAAGAACTCGTGAGATAGGTTAGTATAAATCAATGCAAAACTTTATCATCCTCTACTGTAGCAAATCACTAAAATCATTATTTGACATTGCATACTAAATGCTTTTGCATATTTAAAACTCCCATCCTCAAATGGAATCATTAAACAAGCAAACATATGCGGACAAAGAAAACATAACAGCAATCTGCCTAAACAGAACAGTCTGTGAAGAATGCAACAAGATCCATACTTAATTAACTCCAAAAAATCTGAAAAACTTTCGCACTGTAGAGAATTTATAAGAGCATACTTTGTCCTAATTTCAAGTTATTCTGACGTACATAAAATTCTAGGGAATTTTTGTACTACAAGCAAACTTTCTGTTTTGAAACGGCAACTCCTAAACTAGCAAATTAAGCATAGTAAAGGCTATCCTTGACATTTTTATTGAACTAAATGATGCAAAACATTAATATAAATAACAGAAAGCAAGTACTAATAAAATAAAATGACGCTCCAAGCAAAACACATATCATGTGGTGAATAAAAATATAGCCCCAAGTAAAGTTACCGATGGATTGAAGACGAAAGAGGGGATGCCTTCCCGGGGCATCCCCAAGCTTAGGCTCTTTGGTGTCCTTGAATATGGATTTTGAGTGCCTTGGGAATCCCCAATCTTAGGCTCTTGTCACTCCTTGTTCCATAGTCCATCGAAACTCTACCCAAAACTTGAAAACTTCACAACACAAAACTTAACGGAACTTCGTGAGATGGGTTAATATGATAACGAGCAAATCAATCACTTGTTGGAATTATGCCCTAGAGGCAATAATAAATATAGTTATTATTATAATTCCTGTATCAAGATAATAGTTTATTATCCATGCTATAATTGTATTGAATGAAGACTCATTTACATGTGTGGATACATAGACAAAACACCGTCCCTACCATGCCTCTAGTTGGCTAGCCAGTTGATCGATGATAGTCAGTGTCTTCTGATTATGAACAAGGTGTTGTTGCTTGATAACTGGATCACGTCATTGGGAGAATCACGTGATGGACTAAGACCCAAACTAATAGACGTAGCATGTTGATCGTGTCATTTTGTTGCTACTGTTTTCTGCGTGTCAAGTATTTATTCCTATGACCATGAGATCATATAACTCACTGACACCGGAGGAATGCTTTGTGTGTATCAAACGTCGCAACGTAATTGGGTGACTATAAAGATTCTCTACAGGTATCTCCGAAGGTGTTAGTTGAGTTAGTATGGATCAAGACTGGGATTTGTCACTCCGTGTGACGGAGAGGTATCTCGGGGCCCACTCGGTAATACAACATCACACACAAGCCTTGCAAGCAATGTAACTTAGTGTAAGTTGCGGGATCTTGTATTACGGAACGAGTAAAGAGACTTGCCGGTAAACGAGATTGAAATAGGTATGCGGATACTGACGATCGAATCTCGGGCAAGTAACATACCGAAGGACAAAGGGAATGACATACGGGATTATACGAATCCTTGGCACTGAGGTTCAAACGATAAGATCTTCGTAGAATATGTAGGATCCAATATGGGCATCCAGGTCCCGCTATTGGATATTGACCGAGGAGTCTCTCGGGTCATGTCTACATAGTTCTCGAACCCGCAGGGTCTGCACACTTAAGGTTCGACGTTGTTTTATGCGTATTCGAGTTATATGGTTGGTTACCGAATGTTGTTCGGAGTCCCGGATGAGATCACGGACGTCACGAGGGTTTCCGGAATGGTCCGGAAACGAAGATTGATATATAGGATGACCTCATTTGATTACCGGAAGGTTTTCGGAGTTACCGGGAATGTACCGGGAATGACGAATGGGTTCCGGGAGTTCACCGGAGGGGGGCAACCCACTCCGGGGAAGCCCATAGGTATTTGTGGGGGTCACACCAGCCCTTAGTGGGCTGGTGGGACAGCCCACCAAATCCTATGCGCCAAGGAAGAAAAATCAAAGGAAGAAAGAAAAAAAAAGGGAAGAAGTGGGAAGGGGGAAGGACTCCCTCCCACCAAACCAAGTAGGACTCGGTTTGGGGGGGGAGAGTCCTCCCCCCTGGCTCGGCCGACCCCTTGGGGTTCCCTTGGACCCCAAGGCAAGGTCCCCCTCCCTCCTCCTATATATATGGGGCTTTTAGGGCAGATTTGAGACGACTTTCTCACGGCTGCCCGACCACATACCTCCATAGTTTTTCCTCTAGATCGTGTTTTTGCGGAGCTCGGGCGGAGCCCTGCTGAGACAAGATCATCACCAACCTCCGGAGCGCCGTCACGCTGCCGGAGAACTCTTCTACCTCTCCGTCTCTCTTGCTGGATCAAGAAGGCCGAGATCATCGTCGAGCTGTACGTGTGCTGAACGCGGAGGTGCCGTCCGTTCGGTACTAGATCGTGGGACTGATCGCGGGATTGTTCGCGGGGCGGATCGAGGGACGTGAGGACGTTCCACTACATCAACCGCGATCTCTTATCGCTTCTGCTGTACGATCTACAAGGGTACGTAGATTACTCATCCCCTCTCGTAGATGGACATCACCATGATAGGTCTTCGTGCGCGTAGGAAAATTTTTGTTTCCCATGCGACGTTCCCCAACAGTGGCATCATGAGCTAGGTTCATGCGTAGATGTCTTCTCGAGTAGAACACAAAAGGTTTTGTGGGCGGTGATGTGCGTTTTGCTGCCCTCCTTAGTATTTTCTTGATTCCGCGGTATTGTTGGATTGAAGCGGCTTGGACCGACATTACTCGTACGCTTACGAGAGACTGGTTTCATCGTTACGAGTAACCCCCTTTGCTCAAAGATGACTGGCAAGTGACGGTTTCTCCAACTTTAGTTGAATCGGATTTGACCGAGGAGGTCCTTGGATGAGGTTAAATACCAACTCATATATCTCCGTTGTGGTGTTTGCGTAAGTAAGATGCGATCCTACTAGATACCCTTGGTCACTACGTAAAACATGCAACAACAAAATTAGAGGACGTCTAACTTGTTTTTGCAGGGTATGATTGTGATGTGATATGGCCAATGATGTGATGTGATATATTGGGTGTATGAGATGATCATGTTGTAATAGAAATATCGACTTGCACGTCGATGGTACGGCAACCGGCAGGAGCCATAGGGTTGTCTTTATACTAACATATGTGCTTGCAGATGCGTTTACTATTTTGCTAGGATGTAGCTTTAGTAGTGATAGCATAAGTAGCACGACAACCCCGATGGCGACACGTTGATGGAGATCATGATGATGGAGATCATGGTGTGGCGCCGGTGACAAGAAGATCGTGCCGATGCTTTGGTGATGGAGATCAAGAAGCACGTGATGATGGCCATATCATGTCACTTATGAATTGCATGTGATGTTAATCCTATTATGCTCCTTATTTTGCTTAGAACGATGGTAGCATTATGAGGTGATCTCTCACTAAAGAATTTCAAGACGAAATTGTGTTCTCCCCGACTGTGCACCGTTGCTACAGTTCGTCGTTTCGAGACACCACGTGATGATCGGGTGTGATAGGCTCAACGTTCACATACAACGGGTGCAAAACAGTTGCGCACGCGGAACACTCGGGTTAAGCTTGACGAGCCTAGCATGTGCAGACATGGCCTCGGAACACATGAGACGGAAAGGTCGATCATGAATCATATAGATGATATGATTAGCATAGGGATGCTTACCACTGAAACTACTCCCGACTCACGTGATGATCGGACTTGGGATAGTGTAGGTGGATCATGAACCACTCAAATGACTAGAGAGATGTACTTTTTGAGTGGGAGTTTAGCATGTAATTTGATTAAGTTGAACTCTAATTATCTTGAACATAGTCTAAGTCCACTTTGAATATATTTGTGTTGTAGATCATGGCTCACGCAAGTGTCATCCTCAATTTTAATACGTTCCTAGAGAAAGCTAAGTTGAAAGATGATGGAAGCAACTTTGTAGACTGGGCTCGTAATCTTAAACTAATCTTACAAGCTGGAAAGAAGGATTATGTCCTTAATGCTGTGCTAGGAGATGAACCACCCGCCACGGCTGATCAGGATGTTAAGAATGCTTGGTTAGCGCGTAAGGAGGACTACTCAATAGTTCAATGTGCAGTCTTGTATGGCTTAGAACCGGGACTTCAACGTCGCTTTGAGCGTCATTGAGCATTTGAGATGTTCCAGGAGTTGAAGTTCATCTTTCAGAAGAACGCCCGGATCGAGAGGTATGAGACCTCCGATAAATTCTATGCTTGCAAGATGGAGGAAAACTCGTCTGTCAGTGAACATGTGCTCAAAATGTCTGGGTACTCAAACCGGCTAGCTGAACTGGGGATTGAACTCCCGCAAGAAGCTATCACTGACAGAATCCTCCAATCACTGCCGCCAAGCTATAAAGGCTTTGTGTTGAACTACAACATGCAAGGGATGAACAAGTCTCCCGGCGAGTTGTTTGCGATCCTGAAGTCGCAGAGTCTGAACTCCGTAAAGAACATCAAGTGTTGATGGTGAGCAAGACCACTAGTTTCAAGAGAAACGGCAAAGGCAAGAAGGGCAATTCGAAGAAGAGCGGCAAGCCTGTTGCCAATCCGCCGAAGAAACCCAAGGCTGGACCTAAGCCTGAAACAGAGTGCTTCTATTGCAAGGGTATGGGTCACTGGAAGCGCAATTGCCCCAAGTATCTGGCAGATAAGAAGGCGGGCAAAGAAAAATCAGGTATATTTGATATACATGTTATTGATGTGTACTTAACCAGCTCTCGTAGTAGTGCCTGGGTATTCGATACCGGTTCTGTTGCTCACATTTGCAACTCGAAGCAGGAACTGCGGAATAGACGGAGGCTGGCGATAGACGAAGTGACGATGCGCGTAGGAAACGGTTCCAAGGTTGATGCAATCGCCGTCGACACCGTGTCACTTCAACTACCATCGGGATTAGTGATGAACTTAAATCATTGTTATTTAGTGCCTGCGTTGAGCATGAACATTATATCTGGGTCTTGTTTATTACGAGACGGTTACTCTTTTAAGTCTGAGAATAATGGTTGTTCTATTTCTATGAGTAACATCTTTTATGGTCATGCACCGAATGTGAGAGGATTGTTCATATTGAATCTCGATAGCGATACGCATATACATAACATTGAGACCAAAAGAGTTAGAGTAAACAATGATAGCGCCATATTTTTGTGGCACTGTCGCTTGGGTCATATTGGTGTAAAGCGCATGAAGAAACTCCATGCTGATGGACTTTTGGAGTCACTTGACTTTGATTCACTTGACACGTGCGAACCATGCCTCATGGGCAAGATGACTAAGACTCCGTTCTCCGGAACAATGGAGCGTGCAAGTGACTTGTTGGAAATCATACATACTGATGTGTGTGGTCCGATGAGCGTGGAGGCACGCGGCGGATATCGTTATTTTCTCACCTTCACTGACGATTTAAGTAGATATGGTTATGTCTACTTAATGAAGCACAAGTCTGAAACATTTGAAAAGTTCAAGCAATTTCAGAGTGAAGTGGAAAATCATCGTAACAAGAAGATCAAGTTCCTACGGTCTGATCGTGGGGGTGAATATCTGAGTTTCGAGTTTGGTACTCACTTAAGACAATGTGGAATTGTTTCGCAGTTAACACCGCCTGGAACACCACAGCGTAATGGTGTGTCCGAACGTCGTAATCGTACTTTGTTAGAAATGGTGCGATCTATGATGTCTCTTACTGATTTGCCGTTATCGTTTTGGGGTTATGCATTAGAAACAGCTGCGTTCACTTTAAATAGGGCACCATCGAAATCCGTTGAAACGACACCATACGAACTCTGGTACGGCAAAAGGCCAAAGTTGTCGTTTCTTAAAGTTTGGGGATGTGATGCTTATGTCAAAAAGCTTCAGCCTGAAAAGCTGGAACCCAAGGCGGAAAAGTGCGTCTTCATAGGTTACCCAAAAGAGACAGTTGGGTACACCTTCTATCTCAAAACCGAGGGCAAAGTGTTTGTTGCTAAGAACGGAACTTTTCTCGAGAAGGAGTTTCTCTCGAGAGAATTGAGTGGGAGGAAGATAGAACTTGACGAGGTTGTCGAACCTCTCATCCCTCTGGATGGTGGCGCAGGGCAAGGGGAAACCCCTGTGATTGCGACGCCGGTTGAGGAGGAAGTTAATGATGATGATCATGAAACTCCAGTTCAAGTTTCTGTTGAACCACGCAGGTCGACGAGATCACGCGCTGCTCCAGAGTGGTACGGTAATCCCGTCTTATCAATCATGTTGTTAGACAACAATGAGCCTGCAAATTATGAAGAAGCAATGGTGGGCCCAGATTCCAACAAATGGCTAGAAGCCATGAAATCCGAGATAGGATCCATGTATGAGAACAAAGTGTGGACTTTGGAGATACTACCTGAGGGCCGCAAGGCTATTCAGAACAAATGGATCTTTAAGAAGAAGACGGACGCTGACGGTAATGTGACCGTTTATGCTCGACTTGTGGCAAAGGGTTTTTCACAAGTTCCAGGAATTGACTACGATGAGACTTTCTCTCCCGTAGCGATGCTTAAGTCCGTCAGAATCATGTTAGCAATAGCTGCATTTTTCGATTATGAAATTTGGCAGATGGATGTAAAAACGGCGTTCCTTAACGGTTTCCTTAAGGAAGAGTTGTATATGATGCAACCCGAAGGTTTTGTCGATCCTAAAAATGCTGACAAGGTGTGCAAGCTCCAGCGATCCATTTATGGACTGGTGCAAGCATCTCGGAGTTGGAACAAACGCTTTGATGAGGTGATCAAAGCATTTGGGTTTATACAAGTGGTTGCAGAATCTTGTATTTACAAGAAAGTGAGTGGGAGCTCTGTGGCGTTTCTAATATTATATGTGGATGACATATTACTGAATGGAAACAACGTAGAGTTTTTGGAGAGCATAAAAGGTTACTTGAATAAAAGTTTCTCTATGAAGGACCTAGGAGAAGCTGCTTACATTCTAGGCATTAAGATCTATAGGGATAGGTCAAAACGCCTGATAGGACTTTCACAAAGCACATACCTTGATAAAGTTTTGAAGAGGTTCAAAATGGAACAGTCCAAGAAAGGGTTCTTGCCAGTGTTACAAGGTACGAGATTGAGTAAGACTCAGTGCCCAGCAACTGATGAAGATAGAGAGCATATGCGCTCCGTCCCCTATGCTTCAGCCATAGGCTCTATCATGTATGCGATGTTGTGCACTAGACCGGATGTTAGCCTGGCCATAAGTATGGCAAGCAGGTTCTAGAGTAATCCAGGAGTGGATCACTGGACAGCGGTCAAGAATATCCTAAAGTACCTGAAAAGGACTAAGGAGATGTTTCTCGTGTATGGAGGTGACGAAGAGCTCGACGTAAAAGGTTACGTCGATGCAAGCTTTGACACAGATCCGGACGACTCTAAGTCGCAAACCGGATACGTATTTATTCTTAATGGGGGTGCAGTAAGCTGGTGCAGTTCCAAGCAAAGCGTCGTAGCAGATTCTACATGTGAGGCGGAGTACATGGCTGCCTCGCAGGCGGCTAAGGAGGGTGTCTGGATGAAGCAGTTCATGACGGATCTTGGAGTGGTGCCAAGTGCACTGGATCCAATAACCTTGTTCTGTGACAACACTGGTGCCATTGCCTTAGCAAAGGAACCAAGGTTTCACAAGAAGACCAGACACATCAAACGACGCTTCAACCTCATCCGCGACTACGTCAAGGAGGAGGACGTAAATATATGCAAAGTGCACACGGATCTGAATGTAGCAGACCCGCTGACTAAACCTCTTCCACGGCCAAAACATGATCGACACCAGAACTGTATGGGTGTTAGATTTATTACAATGTAATTCACATGGTGATGTGAGGGCTAGATTATTGACTCTAGTGCAAGTGGGAGACTGTTGGAATTATGCCCTAGAGGCAATAATAAATATAGTTATTATTATAATTCCTGTATCAAGATAATAGTTTATTATCCATGCTATAATTGTATTGAATGAAGACTCATTTACATGTGTGGATACATAGACAAAACACCGTCCCTAGCATGCCTCTAGTTGGCTAGCCAGTTGATCGATGATAGTCAGTGTCTTCTGATTATGAACAAGGTGTTGTTGCTTGATAACTGGATCACGTCATTGGGAGAATCACGTGATGGACTAAGACCCAAACTAATAGACGTAGCATGTTGATCGTGTCATTTTGTTGCTACTGTTTTCTGCGTGTCAAGTATTTATTCCTATGACCATGAGATCATATAACTCACTGACACCGGAGGAATGCTTTGTGTGTATCAAACGTCGCAACGTAACTGGGTGACTATAAAGATGCTCTACAGGTATCTCCGAAGGTGTTAGTTGAGTTAGTATGGATCAAGACTGGGATTTGTCACTCCGTGTGACGGAGATGTATCTCGGGGCCCACTCGGTAATACAACATCACACACAAGCCTTGCAAGCAATGTAACTTAGTGTAAGTTGCGGGATCTTGTATTACGGAACGAGTAAAGAGACTTGCCGGTAAACGAGATTGAAATAGGTATGCGGATACTGACGATCGAATCTCGGGCAAGTAACATACCGAAGGACAAAGGGAATGACATACGGGATTATACGAATCCTTGGCACTGAGGTTCAAACGATAATATCTTCGTAGAATATGTAGGATCCAATATGGGCATCCAGGTCCCTCTATTGGATATTGACCAAGGAGTCTCTCAGGTCATGTCTACATAGTTCTCGAACCCGCAGGGTCTGCACACTTAAGGTTCGACGTTGTTTTATGCGTATTCGAGTTATATGGTTGGTTACCGAATGTTGTTCGGAGTCCCGGATGAGATCACGGACGTCACGAGGGTTTCCGGAATGGTCCGGAAACGAAGATTGATATATAGGATGACCTCATTTGATTACCGGAAGGTTTTCGGAGTTACCGGGAATGTACCGGGAATGACGAATGGGTTCCGGGAGTTCACCGGAGGGGGGCAACCCACTCCGGGGAAGCCCATAGGTATTTGTGGGGGTCACACCAGCCCTTAGTGGGCTGGTGGGACAGCCCACCAAATCCTATGCGCCAAGGAAGAAAAATCAAAGGAAGAAACAAAAAAAGGGGAAGAAGTGGGAAGGGGGAAGGACTCCCTCCCACCAAACCAAGTAGGACTCGGTTAGGGGGGGGAGAGTCCTCCCCCCTGGCTCGGCCGACCCCTTGGGGTTCCCTTGGACCCCAAGGCAAGGTCCCCCTCCCTCCTCCTATATATATGGGGCTTTTAGGGCAGATTTGAGACGACTTTCTCACGGCTGCCCGACCACATACCTCCATAGTTTTTCCTCTAGATCGTGTTTTTGCGGAGCTCGGGCGGAGCCCTGCTGAGACAAGATCATCACCAACCTCCGGAGCGCCGTCACGCTGCCGGAGAACTCTTCTACCTCTCCGTCTCTCTTGCTGGATCAAGAAGGCCGAGATCATCGTCGAGCTGTACGTGTGCTGAACGCGGAGGTGCCGTCCGTTCGGTACTAGATCGTGGGACTGATCGCGGGATTGTTCGCGGGGCGGATCGAGGGACGTGAGGACGTTCCACTACATCAACCGCGATCTCTTATCGCTTCTGCTGTACGATCTACAAGGGTACGTAGATTACTCATCCCCTCTCGTAGATGGACATCACCATGATAGGTCTTCGTGCGCGTAGGAAAATTTTTGTTTCCCATGCGACGTTCCCCAACATCACTTGGGTACTGTCAAAACAAGACTCGTAATTATTTTCACACAATGCCTATTGTATCTTACTATTTAGACAATTTATATTACTCAATATAATCTATGGAAACACCAAAACAAGCAAACTATGCATTGAAAACGGAATCTGTCAAAAACAGAACAGTCTGTAATGATCTGAATGATAACCATACTTATGCACTTCCAAAAATTATGAAAATTAAGGCAATTTGTATATAACTCAGCATCAAAAAGAATCAACCTAAAATCACTCTCTGGATAGAAATTAGAAATGATTTCGCGAGCGCAAAGTTTCTGTTTTTTTCAGCATGATCAAACAACTATCACCCAAACTAATCATAAAGGCTTTACTTGGCACTTTATTGAAACTAAGGCAATAAAACATGATTAATACAGTAGCTTAATCATGTTAACACACAAAAACAGTAAGGATACATATTGGGTTGTCTCCCAACAAGCACTTTTCTTTAATGCCTTTCAAGCTAGGCATGATGATTTCAATGATGCTCAGATAAAAGATAATGATTGAAACATAATGGAAGCATCATCAAGCATATGACTAGCACATTTAAGCCTAACCCTCTTCCTATGCATAGGGATTTTGTGAACAAACATTTTTTTAGAGCAAGAATCAACTAGCATAGGAAGGTAAAACAAGCATAACTTCAAAACTTTCAACACATAGAGAGGAAACTTGATATTATTGTGATATGTAGAAGCATATGTTCCTCTCTCATAATAATTTTCAGTAGCATCATGAATGAATTCAACAATATAACCAGCACCTAAAGCATTCCTTTCATGATCTACAGACATAGAAATTTTACTACTCTCCACAATAGCAAATTTATTCTCATGATTAATAGTGGGAGTATCGTAAAAGACTTGAGCACTACAAATTGTTTCCACATTAAAAGAGTGATGTTAAGTGAAAGGATACTCAAGATATGACAAGTTTTATCATCCCTCTTCTTTATAGCATAAGTATCATCACAATAATCATCATAAATAGGGTGCATGCTTTCATCATAATAAATTTGATCAATCAAAGTGGGGGAACTAAAAAGATCATCTTCATCAAACATAGCATCCCCAAGCTTGTAGCTTTGCATATCATTAGCATCATGGATATTCAAAGTATTCATACTAACAACATTGCAATCATGCTCATCATTCAAATATTTTATGCCAAGCATTCTATGTAATTCTTCTTCGAGCACTTGAGCACAATTTTCCTTCCCATCATTTTCACGAAAGACATTAAAAAGATGAAGCACATGAGGCAACCTTAATTACATTTTTTGGTAGTTTTATTTTAATAAACTAAACTAGTGATAAAACAAGAAACTAAAAGATTCGATTGCAAGATCTAAAGATATACCTTCAAGCATTAACCTCCCCGGCAATGGCGCCAGAAAAGAGCTTGATGTCTACTACGCAACCTTCTCCTTGTAGACGTTGTTGGGCCTCCAAGTGCAAAGGTTCGTAGGAGAGTAGCAATTTTCCCTCAAGTAGGTGACCTAAGGTTTATCAATCCGCGGGAGGCGTAGGATGAAGATGGTCTCTCTCAAGCAACCCTGCAACCAAATAACAAAGAGTCTCTTGTGTCCCCAACACACCCAATACAATGGTAAGTTGTATAGGTGCACTAGTTCGGCGAAGAGATGGTGATACAAGTGCAATATGGATAGTAGATATAGGTTTTTGTAATCTGAAATTATAAAAAACAGCAAGGTAATTAATAATAAAAATGAGCACGAACAGTATTGCAATGCGTGGAAACAAGGCCTAGGGTTCATACTTTCACTAGTGAAGTTCTTTCAACAATGATAACATAATTGGATCATATAACTAGCCCTCAACATGCAACAAAGAGTCACTCCAAAGTCACTAATAGCGGAGAACAAACGAAGAGATTATTGTCGGGTACGAAACCACCACAAAGTTATTATTTCTGATCGATCTATTCAAGAGTCCATCGTAAAATAACACGAAGCTATTCTTTCCGTTCAATCTATCCTAGAGTTCGTACTAGAATAACACCTTAAGACACACATCAACCAAGACCCTAATGTCACCTAGATACTCCATTGTCATCTCAAGTATCTGTGGGCATGATGATACGATATGCATCACACAATCTCAGAATCATCTATTCAACCAACACATAGAACTTCAAAGAGTGCCCCAAAGTTTCTACCGGAGAGTCAAAACGTGTGCCAACCCATATGCATAGGTGCTACCTCTTGAGCATGCGTTGGTTTTCTCCCTTGAAGAGGAAAGGGTGATGCAGCACAGTAGTAGTAAGTATTTCCCTCAGTTTGAGAACCAAGGTATCAATCCAGTAGGAGTATCAAGATGAGGCACCAATGTACCTGCGCAAAAATAGCAAACTTGCACCCAACGCTACAAAGGGGTAGTCAATCCCTTCACGATTGATTGCAAGGTGAGATATGAAGGCGGAAAGTGCAACAAAGTAAAAGTGTAGGGCTGAAAATATGATGTGAAGTAGACCCGGGGGCCATAGTGTTCACTAGAGGCTTCTCTCAAAATAGCAAATATTACGGTGGGTGAACGAATTACTGTTGAGCAATTGATAGAACCGCGCAAGGTCATGACGATATCTAAGGCAATGATCATACATATAGGCATCACGTCCGAGACAAGTAGACCGATACTTTGTGCATCTACTACTATTACTCCACACATCGACCGCTATCGAGCATGCATCTAGTGTATTGAGTTCATGACGAACAGAGTAATGCCTTAAGCAAGATGACATGATGTAGAGGGATAAATTCATGCAATAGATATAAACCCCATCTTTTTATCCTTGATGGCAACAACATGATGCGTGCCTTTTTTTGAGTGTAAGACAGTAGGATAAAATTCTACGGCATGTATATATAAAGCCAATAGTTACACATGTACATGATGGGAGGGGCTGGATTGGGGTGAGGGGGTGAGGTGGGCAGGGTGGAGTTACATATTATGTGGTATCAGCTAGGGTTGCCACAATGTTATCTATGGTTTGCACCTTGCTAGTAGGCACACGGTGTCTAAGATTGGAGAAGTCTAATACAAATCTACGTCGCCAGGCCCCCAGAGATGGAGTTATTTGCTCAAAGCACTTGTTGTTTATTTCCTTCCATAGACTCCAGGCCGCTAATAGAAAAATATCCATGAACATGTCCCTGGGGTGTTCTGTCCTCTGATGTTGCAGCTTCTCTAGCCTATGTTGTTGTTCTGACCATTTGATGTTTAGCAGATCCCAACAGCGTTGGCTAAAGCTGCATTCGAAGAAGAGATGTTCAAGGGTTTCCTCCACGTGTCGATCACATAGCATGCAGTCAAGAGTAGACCCTATGTTGTAGTGCCTTCATTTGAGCACATTCCTCGTGTTGAACATGTCAATCAGCAAGAACCATCCAAACACCTTGATCTTTGGGATACATTTTGTTTTCCATAGCCAGTTAAACACTGCATGCACCGTAGTTCCTTTGAAATAGAACCGTCGATATGATGTCGTTGCAAAGGTGTCAGCTCCCCAGGTACACACCCAGTCATCTCCCCTAGGGTTTAGCCGCACATCTCTGATCTCTTGTTGCATCACTCTGAGTTCATCATGTGCTTTTTCTGACAGGGGCAGTAAGAACGCTTCTTGAAGCGAGCTTGTTCCCAAGAAGTTCTGAACCGAAGCATCTTCAGTTCAAGCGAAGGAGAAGGACCGAGGAAACTTTTCTGCATATACGGCATTGTTCCAGTCGTCTTTCCAAAAGAGCGTCGAGAGGCCATCGTTAACCTTGACTCGCGTTATCCCTCAGAACACCGACATAAGTTTAGTCAGTTCTCGCCACCAAAAAGAGCCACAACGATCTTGCGCATGGGGGATTGCTTCACTTTAGTGTGTGTTCCAGATCAATGCTACCCATGGAATCTCTTTTCTATTGTAGAACTTGTGAAGCATCTTTAGGAGCATCACGTCATTCTGTAGCTTGAGATTCAGGACCCCTAGGCCGCCATTTTCTTTCGGGCCAAACTGCATCCCACGCTACTAGTGCATTACTTTTAAATCCATCCTCAGTCTTTTTCCTCCACAGGCACCTCCTTCGGAGTTTATCGAATTGTTCTACAATCGTCGGGGGGATTCTGAGGGTCCCCATTGGGCACACAAGTAGCGACGTGACGAGTGAGTTCATCAAGGCCAATCTGCCCGCATGCGACATCAACGCCATGGCAGCTGTGATTTTCCTCTCCACTTTACAGACAAGCGGCATCATATCCAGGATAGTAGGTTTAGATGTACCCAGAGGGAGCCCTAGGTAGGTGAATGGCATTGTTGTCTGCGCACAACGAAAGATCGAGAGGATGTTGTCACAGACCTCTTGTGTCACATTGATAGGAACTAGGGTTGATTTCTGATAGTTAATCCTCAGCCCTATCGTCGTGGCGAAGTCATCCAGTATTCTTCTCATTCGCGCATCCTGGACAGCACACGCCTGCATGATGATGATGGTGTCGTCAGCGTATTGAATCACTGGAAACACAACATCACCTCTTGGATCGATGAGTATATCAGCCGCCAGTACAAATAGCAATGGTGAGAGAGGGTCTCCCTGTCTTACTCCACATCTGCAGGGGAATTGTTTACCAGGGACGCCATTCAGTAATACCGATGATTTCCCTGACGAGAAGATGCATTGTATCCATTGGATCCACTTTGAATTAAACCCCATACATTCCATGATGGTGATCATGGCCGAATGTTCAACCGTATCAAAAGCTTTAGCGAAATCTAATTTAAGAAGGACCACCTCCTTTCGAGAGCTTTGACATTGGTGTATATACTCGAAAGCCCACGCCAAGCAGTCATGAATAGATCTACCACGGAGGAACCCGTACTGGTCTCGATGCACAATCTGTAGAATAATCTTCTGGAGTCGCTATGCCAGTATCTTGGTGATCATCTTGGGGCAGCAGTTAAGCAGGGTAATGGGACGGTAGTCGTTTACTATCTCACGGGAAGCCATCTTTGGGACGAGCGTGATGTGTCCATAGTTGAGAGATTCCATGTTGAGATTACCTCGGTGGAATTCATCACAAAGATCATAGAAGTCTTTCTTGATAA
This sequence comes from Hordeum vulgare subsp. vulgare, assembly GCF_904849725.1. Taxonomy (NCBI): domain Eukaryota; kingdom Viridiplantae; phylum Streptophyta; class Magnoliopsida; order Poales; family Poaceae; genus Hordeum; species Hordeum vulgare. Next base: position 598,233,653 of record NC_058520.1, on the reverse strand, counting down.
TGTGCCAGCAAGTTTTAAGAAAGGCGCCGTTAAAACCGTCCGGCCCTGGAGATTTGTCAGCTGGCATCTCTTTCACTACAGCGTCTATTTCCTCTTTTGCAAAGGGGGTCGTGAGAGCTTCAAAGTTGATACCTTGTCGCTGAAGCTATGTTAAATCAAACCGTATATCCGGAGCTCTCGCCGCGCCCATCCTTGTTATATAGGTGTCAAATAGGAGGGTCTCCTTACTGGCATGTGTCTCAACCACGATCCCTGCATCAGTTTTGAGCGTGGCCACATAGTTGCGCCGATAGCGTTCAGTTGCCACCGTTTGAAAAAACTTGGTATTTTCATCTCCAAACTTGATCAATCTGATCGAGCATATTTTGCGCCAGTAGTCTTTCTGGTATTGCAGCAACCTGAGAAGGTGATTTTTGAGGATGCGCCGGAAGTTTCGTTCTGGTGTGGTGAGAGTACGTCGATCTTCGATGGCATCTAACTCCAGCAATGCCTTGTTGGTGTTGATGGTCGCTACCTTTAGGCGGGAGATACTGCTGCTCCATCTTATTAGTGCAAAGCGTACTGCTTTAAGTTTCTGACAGATTATCGCCGTTGCATTGCTATTCCTACCATGTTTTATGGGTTTATTCCATGCTTGTGAGACCATGTCCATAAACCCTGGGTGGGCAATCCAGTATGTTTCAAAGCGGAAGATTTTGTTGCGTGGAATGTTGGTTTGGATTTCTACCGAACAAGGAATATGATCTGATATAGGTCGTGCCAAGGGACGTACCAAAGTGTTGGGAAAGGAGGTGGTCCAATTCAGAGATGTAAAGAACCAGTCGAGTTGTTTGAGAAGAGGGTTTTGCTGCATATTCGACCATGTATATGCTCGGCCTTTGATTGGGATCTCAGTTAACATCTGCTCACTGATGAGTTCATTAAACGTAAACATGTCTTGAATGTTACCTCCGGGTAGATTGCGGTTTGTTGGTGCCCTAATGAAGTTGAAATCCCCTAAAATCAACCAGTCCTCGGTCGCCACAATATCAAGATCAAAGAGCCAAGTGGTGAAACGAACCCGTTGATCCCCTTCGCAGGGGCCATATATGTTCAAGAGCTTCCAGGTATGCATTGTTTGTGTTATTGAGAACTGGACCCCTAACGCGAAATCCTCTTCTACAAACATAGCTCCTACAAACATAGAGCTGTTCCAAATCATGACTAGCCCACCAGAGGCCCCTCGGGAGGGAATATATGCAAATTTGTCAAATCGTTTGGGACACAATGTATGTAAGTCATGTTCATCAAACGAGGGCATTTTCGTTTCTTGTAAACAAATGATAGAGCAGTTGCTGTCACGAATAGCATTCGATAGGGCTAGATGTTTTTTGGGCAAATTAAGACCACGAATATTCCAACATAAGACATTCCAACTATGAAAAAGCACCATAAAGATTAAAGAGGTGGTAGATCAGGCACAAGTTCAAGCTTGGCCATCTACAGGGCCTGGATCTTCTCGAAGAAGCTCCGTAGCTGCAAGCTCTACTTCAGGTATGGCACATAGCTGTGTCCCAATGGCTTGCATGGTGTTGATGGCAGTAGGAGGGGGAACCGCAAGTGTCAGGGCACGTCATCTTCCTGTAGTGCAATATTAGGAATCATCCTCGGCTTAACTTTGGATTTAGTGATCTTACCCTCTGCCATGGATGGAATCTTGAAACCATCATACTTGTTTGATCTTAGGCTGTGGCGAAGGTTAGCAGTATCCACTTGCAGCTTCATTTTGCCTTTGTTCCTGAGAGGAATCTTGCTGACTTGTGGTTCCTGGTCCATGTTGCACTCTGTTTCCAATGGATCTGTGTGCTCAATAGTTGGAGACAATGTCTGCTCAGGGGATAAAGCTTCTATGACAACAGTAGATGATGAGCTGATCATGGGGAGAGTAGGACAGGTGTTGCTAAAGATTATGCCATCATCACCCAGAGCAACTGCAAATTCCAGATGCATGCATTCATGCTTGAAACCAAAACCAGTATTCCAAGGGCCTCTAGAAGCTAGTAGAGGTTTGATGGCTCTAAAAATGAAGTCATTCTGCTGCTGTCTTGGAGCTGGATCAGTTAATAGCAGGGTGAGCACTGATTCTCCATGCTCAGATAAACCAAAACGGATTCCATCATTGTGAACTTCAAGGGAGATTCTCAAAAGACCCTCAGGGTGTTACTGCTGATGTGTTTGAGAGTGTATCACCAGTGGAGTCAGAGATCCAACAGATAGATTGGTGCTAGCAGAACTTTTGGAGTAAGATATAGCATCATTCCAAGCCTGAGAAGCACTATCTGAAATGTTATCTTCAGGAACTAGGCCATCTTGCACTTGGAGTCCCTGAGCAGCAAGCCAAGCTTGAAAGTTGTAGAGATAAGGAGGTAATTGTGGTGCCTGTGGTGGTGAAGCTGGCCACACTCCCCATCCATTGTGCTGATCGTGTTGCTATGGGGCTGCATTAGCAGGAGGAGCCTCATGAGGTTGAGCTGCATTTTGAACTAGCCAGTTATGCACTTGCTGTTGGTACAGTTGCTCAGCAGTGAGCTCAGGGCCAAACTAAGGGTGTGGGTTGCCATTAGGAGGAGGTGGTTCCTCCCCAGCAGGGAGAACCTCAGGTAACAAACCATTCCAGTCATTGCTACGCAGGATAGTAACTTGAACAGTCCAGCAGTCTCTAGCACCACCTAGTTGCCAGACTACAAAGCTCTTTGGGATTAAATGCATATTAAGGACTCTCACTTTGAGCAGAACAAATCTCCTATCCTGTCTCGGATTATACCAGGAAACCAGAGCACCAAACCCTCCTAGGGATTTCTGAATGTAGTACTCTGTTTGATAGTCATAGGGAAACCCAAAATACATAATCCATAGTTCAGGCCCAAAGGTAGTGCAACGTCGATTCAGAGCTTTGTTGTGAGGTACAAAAGTGATGAGGAGGTCCTCGTCCTCAAGCTCTAGGGGAGAAGCAATGGCGGTATCTCTCATGAACGCATCCGCAAATCCAAATATCCCAATGCCCAATGGATGATCAGAAGATTCAGTGGTGAATAAGTGAGCTTCGTGAAGCAAACCTTCGATCTGAGTGCGGATGGCTTCGCGGTGATGAAGCGGAACATAGTGACTGGCCTCCGCAATCGTCAGGAAGTCGTGGTTGAGGGGTGAAAACGGCCCAACCAACATTCCACTCCGCACGATACGATCATTCGGACCAGGTTCCACGGCGAATCCGGGCGGGAGGAACGGCACTGGATTTAGTGGGTAGTTCGCCATGGTAATGGAGGTGGTTGGCAGACGAGGCGACGACGATGAGACAGGAGACAGAGGAGGGTGAAGCGGCCCTAGTCTCGGATGGGATAGGAGGGTGATGAGCTCTGTGGGGGGAGGCGCAGAATTCGAAGCGAGAGGGGTAGAATAGGAAACTTTAGGTATCCAAATCCATTTAGAGGATTTTTCTCGCTTAAAACAGGAATGGATCTTGTGCCCATATGCCCCACACCAGTCGCACCTGGTGTATCGACGACGTTTGCCTGAAGAATGAATTAAGTGGGAAACGGCAACTTGGGAGTGATTGCAATCACTAGTGCTAATTGCCCGAGTAGTAGTCGTGTCAGCCGACACACAATGCTTAATAATCGCAGGGCAGGCAATCATCTTGTGATTAGGAGCTGAGCAATTAATGCAAATCAGGCGCGAGCAGCAGTCCCGTTTATGATGTCCCCATTGAAGGCATCTTGCGCATAAAAACGGCCAATTAATGGCTAATTCTGAGATTTCGTCGGCAGAATATTGGGCTTGCGCTAAATCTGCCTTGTGTCGAGCCTCTAAGACCGGCGGCCACTCTGAAGATTGTGGCACATATTTAATCACAGATGTAAGGAAACATTGCGGTGGAGAAGGTTATGGAACATTAAGCCGATATCGGAAACTGCCCAAAAGAAGGAAATTGTCATCAGAGGCAGATCCCGCATCCTCCAAATCCGCTAGGGCGACATAACTCTCCATCAAACGCATATGCGGGCGTGCTTCCGATGATGGCGGTGTTGTATTCAAACTTGCATGTGCCATGTTACGTGGATTATGGGCACGGGAAACTGCATGTGATGTAGATGCTTCACTCCCATGGCGATTGCAAAAATTGCTAGGATCAAACTTAACCAAATTTGGGGAGTGGCGCAAACCCGATGTAGTATCATCGATAATCTCTTTTCCAAGAAAACTTAAATCAGTTTTGATCGCCATAGACCTCCTAGAAGAGATGCTAACTAATTCCTCATCAGCATGCCAATGATAATCATGATGTATAGTCGGAGAAAAACGTCCCTTGAAGAGGTGGAAATGACAAACAAAATCTGGCCAAACTGTTGGGGAACGTCGCATGGGAAACAAAAAAATTCCTACGCGCACGAAGACCTATCATGGTGATGTCCATCTACGAGAGGGGATGAGTGATCTACGTACCCTCGTAGATCGTACAGCAGAAGCGTTAGAGAACGCGGTTGATGTAGTGGAACGTCCTCACGTCCCTCGATCCGCCCCGCGAACAATCCCGCGATCAGTCCCACGATCTAGTACCGAACGGACGGCACCTCCGCGTTCAGCACACGTACAGCTCGACGATGATCTTGGCCTTCTTGATCCAGCAAGAGAGACGGAGAGGTAGAAGAGTTCTCCGGCAGCGTGACGGCGCTCCGGAGGTTGGTGATGACCTTGTCTCAGCAGGGCTCCGCCCGAGCTCCGCAGAAACGTGATCTAGAGGAAAAACCGTGGAGGTATGTGGTCGGGCAGCCGTGGGAAGTCGTCTCAAATCTGCCCTAAAACCTCCGTATATATAGGTGGGAGGGAGGGGGGCCTTGCCTTGGGGTCCAAGGACCCTCAAGGAGTCGGCCGAGCCAAGGGGGAGGACTCTCCCCCCCCCCAAACCGAGTTGGACTAGGTTTGGTGGGAGGGAGTCCCCCTCCCTTCCCACCTCCTCCCTCCTTTTTTTTCTTTTCCTTTGATTTCTTATCCTTGGCGCATAGGCCCCTCTTGGGCTGTCCCACCAGCCCACTAAGGGCTGGTGTGCCACCCTCATAGCCTATGGGCTTCCCCGGGGTGGGTTGCCCCCCCCGGTGAACTCCCGGAACCCATTCGTCATTCCCGGTACATTCCCGGTAACTCCGAAAACCTTCCGGTAATCAAATGAGGTCATCCTATATATCAATCTTCGTTTCCGGACCATTCCGGAAACCCTCTTGACGTCCGTGATCTCATCCGGGACTCCGAACAACATTCGGTAACCAACCATATAACTCAAATACGCATAAAACAACGTCGAACCTTAAGTGTGCAGACCCTGCGGGTTCGAGAACTATGTAGACATGACCCGAGAGACTCCTCGGTCAATATCCAATAGCGGGACCTGGATGCCCATATTGGATCCTACATATTCTACGAAGATCTTATCGTTTGAACCTCAGTGCCAAGGATTCGTATAATCCCGTATGTCATTCCCTTTGTCCTTCGGTATGTTACTTGCCCGAGATTCGATCGTCAGTATCCGCATACCTATTTCAATCTCGTTTACCGGCAAGTCTCTTTACTCGTTCCGTAATACAAGATCCCGCAACTTACACTAAGTCACATTGCTTGCAAGGCTTGTGTGTGATGTTGTATTACCGAGTGGGCCCCGAGATACCTCTCCGTCATACGGAGTGACAAATCCCAGTCTTGATCCATACTAACTCAACCAACACCTTCAGAGATACCTGTAGAGCATCTTTATAGTCACCCAGTTATGTTGCGACGTTTGATACACACAAAGCATTCCTCCGGTGTCAGTGAGTTATATGATCTCATGGTCATAGGAATGAATACTTGACACGCAAAAAACAGTAGGAACAAACTGACACGATCAACATGCTACGTCTATTAGTTTGGGTCTAGTCCATCACGTGATTCTCCCAATGACGTGATCCAGTTATCAAGCAACAACACCTTGTTCATAATGAGAAGACACTGACTATCATTGATCAACTGGCTAGCCAACTAGAGGCATGCTAGGGACGGTGTTTTGTCTATGTATCCACACATGTAAATGAGTCTTCATTCAATACAATTATAGCATGGACAATAAACTATTATCTTGATACAGGAATTATAATAATAACTATATTTATTATTGCCTCTAGGGCATAATTCCAACAGTCTCCCACTTGCACTAGAGTCAATAATCTAGCCCTCACATCACCATGTGAATTACACTGTAATAAATCTAACACCCATACAGTTCTGGTGTCGATCATGTTTTGGCCGTGGAAGAGGTTTAGTCAGCGGGTCTGCTACATTCAGATCCGTGTGCACTTTGCATATATTTACGTCCTCTTCCTCGACGTAGTCGCGGATGAGGTTGAAGCGTCGTTTGATGTGTCTGGTCTTCTTGTGAAACCGTGGTTCCTTTGCTAAGGCAATGGCACCCGTGTTGTCACAGAACAAGGTAATTGGATCTAGTGCACTTGGCACCACTCCAAGATCCGTCATGAACTGCTTCATCCAGACACCCTCCTTAGCCGCCTCCGAGGCAGCCATGTACTCCGCTTCACATGTAGAATCTGCTACGACGCCTTGCTTGGAACTGCACCAGCTTACTGCACCCCCATTAAGAATAAATACGTATCCGGTTTGTGACTTAGAGTCGTCCGGATCTGTGTCAAAGCTTGAATCGACGTAACCTTTTACGGCGAGCTCTTCGTCACCTCCATACACGAGAAACATCTCCTTAGTCCTTTTCAGGTACTTCAGGATATTCTTGACCGCTGTCCAGTGATCCACTCCTGGATTACTCTAGAACCTTCATGTCATACTTATGGCCAGGCTAACATCCGGTCTAGTGCACAGCATTGCATACATGATAGAACCTATGGCTGAAGCATAGGGGACGGAGCGCATATGCTCTCTATCTTCATCATTTGCTGGGCACTGAGTCTTACTCAATCTCGTACCTTGTAAAACTGGCAAGAACCCTTTCTTGGACTGTTCCATTTTGAACCTCTTCAAAACTTTATCAAGGTATGTGCTTTCTGAAAGTCCTATCAGGCGTTTTGATCTATCCCTATAGATCTTAATGCCTAGAATGTAAGCAGCTTCTCCTAGGTCCTTCATAGAGAAACTTTTTTTCAAGTAACCTTTTATGCTCTCCAAAAGCTCTACGTTGTTTCCAATCAGTAATATGTCATCCACATATAATATTAGAAATGCCACAGAGCTCCCACTCACTTTCTTGTAAATACAAGATTCTCCAACCACTTGTATAAACCCAAATTCTTTGATCACCTCATCAAAGCGTTTGTTCCAACTCCGAGATGCTTGCACCAGTCCATAAATGGATCGCTGGAGCTTGCATACCTTGTCAGCATTTTTAGGATCGACAAAACCTTCGGGTTGCATCATATACAACTCTTCCTTAAGGAAACCGTTAAGGAACGCCGTTTTGACATCCATCTGCCAGATTTCATAATCGAAAAATGCAGCTATTGCTAACATGATTCTGACGGACTTAAGTATTGCCACGGGAGAGAAAGTCTCATCGTAGTCAATTCCTGGAACTTGTGAAAAACCTTTTGCCACAAGTCGAGCTTTATAAACGGTCACATTACCGTCAGCGTCCGTCTTCTTCTTAAAGATCCATTTGTTCTGAATATCCTTGCGGCCCTCAGGTAGTATCTCCAAAGTCCACACTTTGTTCTCATACATGGATCCTATCTCGGATTTCATGGCTTCTAGCCATTTGTTGGAATCTGGGCCCACCATTGCTTCTTCATAATTTGCAGGTTCATTGTTGTCTAACAACATGATTGATAAGACGGGATTACTGTACCACTCTGGAGCAGCGCGTGATCTCGTCGACCTGCGTGGTTCAACAGAAACTTGAACTGGAGTTTCATGATCATCATCATTAACTTCCTCCTCAACCGGCATCGCAATGACAGAGGTTTCCCCTTGCCCTGCGCCACCATCTAGAGGGATGAGAGGTTCGACAACCTCGTCAAGTTCTATCTTCCTCCCACTCAATTCTCTCGAGAGAAACTCCTTCTCGAGAAAAGCTCCGTTTTTAGCAACAAACACTTTGCCCTCGGATTTGAGATAGAAGGTGTACCCAACTGTCTCTTTTGGGTAACCTATGAAGATGCACTTTTCCGCTTTGGGTTCCAGCTTTTCAGGCTGAAGCTTTTTGACATAAGCATCACATCCCCAAACTTTAAGAAACGACAACTTTGGCCTTTTGCCATACCACAGTTCGTATGGTGTCGTCTCAATGGATTTTGATGGTGCCCTATTTAAAGTGAATGCAGCTGTTTCTAATGCATAACCCCAAAATGATAACGGCAAATCAGTAAGAGACATCATATATCGCACCATCTCTAGCAAAGTACGATTACGACGTTCGGACACACCATTACGCTGTGGTGTTCCAGGCGGTGTTAACTGCGAAACTATTCCACATTGTCTTAAGTGAGCACCAAACTCGAAACTCAGATATTCACCCCCACGATCAGACCGTAGGAACTTGATCTTCTTGTTACGATGATTTTCCACTTCACTCTGAAATTGCTTGAACTTTTCAAATGTTTCAGACTTGTGCTTCATCAAGTAGACATAACCATATCTACTTAAATCGTCAGTGAAGGTGAGAAAATAACGATATCCGCCGCGTGCCTCTACGCTCATTGGACCACACACATCGGTATGTATGATTGCCAACAAGTCACTTGCACGCTCCATTGTTCCGGAGAACGGAGTCTTAGTCATCTTGCCCATGAGGCATGGTTCGCATGTGTCAAGTGAATCAAAGTCAAGTGACTCCAAAAGTCCATCAGCATGGAGTTTCTTCATGCGCTTTACACCAATATGACCCAAGCGGCAGTGCCACAAAAATATGGTGCTATCATTGTTTTCTCTAACTCTTTTGGTCTCAATGTTATGTATATGCGTGTCGCTATCAAGATTCAATATGAACAATCCTCTCACATTCGGTGCATGACCATAAAAGATGTTACTCATAGAAATTGAACAACCATTATTCTCAGACTTAAAAGAGTAACCGTCTCGCAATAAACAAGATCCAGATATAATGTTCATGCTCAACGCAGGCACTAAATAACAATGATTTAAGTTCATCACTAATCCCGATGGTAGCTGAAGTGACACTGTGCCGACGGCGATTGCATCAACCTTGGAACCGTTTCCTACGCGCATCGTCACTTCGTCTTTCGCCAGCCTTCGTCTATTCCGCAGTTCCTGCTTCGAGTTGCAAATGTGAGCAACAGAACCGGTATCAAATACCCAGGCACTACTACGAGAGCCGGTTAAGTACACATCAATAACATGTATATCAAATATACCTGATTTTTCTTTGCCCGCCTTCTTATCTGCCAGATACTTGGGGCAATTGCGCTTCCAGTGACCCATACCCTTGCAATAGAAGCACTCTGTTTCAGGCTTAGGTCCAGCCTTGGGTTTCTTCGGCGGATTGGCAACAGGCTTTCCGCTCTTCTTCGAATTGCCCTTCTTGCCTTTGCCGTTTCTCTTGAAACTAGTGGTCTTGCTCACCATCAACACTTGATGCTCTTTACGGAGTTCAGACTCTGCGACTTTCAGCATCGCAAACAACTCGCCGGGAGACTTGTTCATCCCTTGCATGTTGTAGTTCAACACAAAGCCTTTATAGCTTGGCGGCAGTGATTGAAGGATTTTGTCAGTGATAGCTTCTTGCGGGAGTTCAATCCCCAGCTCAGCTAGACGGTTTGAGTACCCAGACATTTTGAGCACATGTTCACTGACAGACGAGTTTTCCTCCATCTTGCAAGCATAGAATTTATCGGAGGTCTCATACCTCTCGATCCGGGCGTTCTTCTGAAAGATAAACTCCAACTCCTGGAACATCTCAAATGCTCCATGACGCTCAAAGCGACGTTGAAGTCCCGGTTCTAAGCCATACAAGACTGCACATTGAACTATTGAGTAGTCCTCCTTACGTGCTAACCAAGCGTTCTTAACATCCTGATCAGCCGTAGCGGGTGGTTCATCTCCTAGCGCAGCATTAAGGACATAATCCTTCTTCCCAGCTTGTAAGATTAGCTTAAGATTATGAGCCCAGTCTACAAAGTTGCTTCCATCATCTTTCAACTTAGCTTTCTCTAGGAACGTATTAAAATTCAGGATGACTGTCGCGTGAGCCATGATCTACAACACAAAAATATTCAAAGTGGACTTAGACTATGTTCAAGATAATTAGAGTTCGACTTAATCAAATTACATGCTAAACTCCCACTCAAAAAGTACATCTCTCTAGTCATTTGAGTGGTTCATGATCCACTTACACTATCCCAAGTCCGATCATCACGTGAGTCGAGTATAGTTTCAGTGGTAAGCATCCCTATGCTAATCATATCAACTATATGATTCATGATCGACCTTTCGGTCTCATGTGTTCCGAGGCCATGTCTGCACATGCTAGGCTCGTCAAGCTTAACCCGAGTGTTCCGCGTGCGCAACTGTTTTGCACCCGTTGTATGTGAACGTTGAGTCTATCACACCCGATCATCACGTGGTGTCTCGAAACGACGAACTGTAGCAACGGTGCACAGTCGGGGAGAACACAATTTCGTCTTGAAATTTTAGTGAGAGATCACCTCATAATGCTACCGTCGTTCTAAGCAAAATAAGGTGCATAAAAGGATTAACATCACATGCAATTCATAAGTGACATGATATGGCCATCATCACGTGCTTCTTGATCTCCATCACCAAAGCACCGGCACGATCTACTTGTCACCGGCACCACACCATGATCATCCATCAACGTGTTGCCATCGGGGTTGTCGTGCTACTTATGCTATTACTACTAAAGCTACATCCTAGCAAAATAGTAAACGCATCTGCAAGCACAAACGTTAGTATAAAGACAACCCTAGGGCTCCTGCCGGTTGTCGTACCATCGACGTGCAAGTCGATATTTCTATTACAACATGATCATCTCATACATCCAATATATCACATCACATCCTTGGCCATATCACATCACAATCATACCCTGCAAAAACAAGTTAGACGTCCTCTAATTTTGTTGTTGCATGTTTTACGTGGTGACAAGGGTATCTAGTAGGATCGCATCTTACTTACGCAAACACCACAACGGAGATATATGAGTTGCTATTTAACCTCATCCAAGGACCTCCTCGGTCAAATCCGATTCAACTAAAGTTGGAGAAACCGACACTTGCCAGTCATCTTTGAGCAAAGGGGGTTACTCGTAACGATGAAACCAGTCTCTCGTAAGCGTACGAGTAATGTCGGTCCAAGCCGCTTCAATCCAACAATACCGCGGAATCAAGAAAACACTAAGGAGGGCAGCAAAACGCACATCACCGCCCACAAAAACTTTTGTGTTCTACTCGAGAAGACATCTACGCATGAACCTAGCTCATGATGCCACTGTTGGGGAACGTCGCATGGGAAACAAAAAATTTCCTACGCGCACGAAGACCTATCATGGTGATGTCCATCTACGAGAGGGGATGAGTGATCTACGTACCCTCGTAGATCGTACAGCAGAAGCGTTAGAGAACGAGGTTGATGTAGTGGAACGTCCTCACGTCCCTTGATCCGCCCCGCGAACAATCCCGCGATCAGTCCCACGATCTAGTACCGAACGGACGGCACCTCCGCGTTCAGCACACGTACAGCTCGACGATGATCTCGGCCTTCTTGATCCAGCAAGAGAGACGGAGAGGTAGAAGAGTTCTCCAGCAGCGTGACGGCGGTCCGGAGGTTGGTGATGACCTTGTCTCAGCAGGGCTCCGCCCGAGCTCCGCAGAAACGCGATCTAGAGGAAAAACCGTGGAGGTATGTGGCCGGGCAGCCGTGGGAAGTCGTCTCAAATCTGCCCTAAAACCTCCGTATATATAGGTGGGAGGGAGGGGGGTCTTGGCTTGGGGTCCAAGGACCCTCAAGGAGTCGGCCGAGCCAAGGGGGAGGACTCTCCCCCCCCCCCCCCAAACCGAGTTGGACTAGGTTTGGTGGGAGGGAGTCCCCCTCCCTTCCCACCTCCTCCCTCCTTTTTTTTTTCTTTTCCTTTGATTTCTTATCCTTGGTGCATAGGCCCCTCTTGGGCTGTCCCACCAGCCCACTAAGGGCTGGTGTGCCACCCTCATAGCCTATGGGCTTCCCCGGGGTGGGTTGCCCCCCCCCCCCGGTGAACTCCCGGAACCCATTCGTCATTCCCGGTACATTCCCGGTAACTCCGAAAACCTTCCGGTAATCAAATGAGGTCATCCTATATATCAATCTTCGTTTCCGAACCATTCCGGAAACCCTCGTGACGTCCGTGATCTCATCCGGGACTCCGAACAACATTCGGTAACCAACCATATAACTCAACTACGCATAAAACAACGTCGAACCTTAAGTGTGCAGACCCTGCGGGTTCGAGAACTATGTAGACATGACCCGAGAGACTCCTCGGTCAATATCCAATAGCGGGACCTGGATGCCCATATTGGATCCTACATATTCTACGAAGATCTTATCGTTTGAACCTCAGTGCCAAGGATTCGTATAATCCCGTATGTCATTCCCTTTGTCCTTCGGTATGTTACTTGCCCGAGATTCGATCGTCAGTATCCGCATACCTATTTCAATCTCGTTTACCGGCAAGTCTCTTTACTCGTTCCGTAATACAAGATCCCGCAACTTACACTAAGTCACATTGCTTGCAAGGCTTGTGTGTGATGTTGTATTACCGAGTGGGCCCCGAGATACCTCTCCGTCATACGGAGTGACAAATCCCAGTCTTGATCCATACTAACTCAACCAACACCTTCGGAGATACCTGTAGAGCATCTTTATAGTCACCCAGTTACGTTGCGACGTTTGATACACACAAAGCATTCCTCCGGTGTCAGTGAGTTATATGATCTCATGGTCATAGGAATGAATACTTGACACGCAGAAAACAGTAGCAACAAAATGACACGATCAACATGCTACGTCTATTAGTTTGGGTCTAGTCCATCACGTGATTCTCCCAATGACGTGATCCAGTTATCAAGCAACAACACCTTGTTCATAATCAGAAGACACTGACTATCATTGATCAACTGGCTAGCCAACTAGAGGCATGCTAGGGACGGTGTTTTGTCTATGTATCCACACATGTAAATGAGTCTTCATTCAATACAATTATAGCATGGACAATAAACTATTATCTTGATACAGGAATTATAATAATAACTATATTTATTATTGCCTCTAGGGCATAATTCCAACACAAACTCTGTCTTTGAGCCCATAGATGAAGTGACCCACTTTGTTGTTGGCAACACTAAACCGAAAGGTTCTTGCTGATATTTTTCGGGCAGAGAAACCCGAGCTTAATCCACCCAAACAACATTGGAGAGCAATGCCCACTGAATCCTCATTCAAGGGGAAAGAGGCCGAGGAGAATTAAACCACCAAGTAGAAAACTTTGCCTCACCGGGGAGAAGAAAAATGCACCGTGGTGCCAAACTTGAGCCTCACCTGTTTGGCCAGGGCTAACCCTGGTGAGAAATCCCAATGTAAGAGCCCTTCCATCTTGATTAACAGGAGAAATCTTCATGGTTGGAAGGATTGGAGAGGCTGTGGAGTGGGAGGAGGTGGGAGGAGGAGGAGGAGAGGGGAGAGCCATCTTGTTCAGTTGCGGATGCTTGGGTGAGGTCACCGCACGGTATGAACCCAAAACGAAGCACTTCTCCCATTGCAAGAATCATAGATCAAGTTGGCCAAACAAAAACCACAACTCGAAGAGAATTACAAGGATATGAAATCATGCATATGAGAGATCAGAAGGAACTCAAATAAGATTCATATATAATCTGATCATAAATCCACAATTCATCGGATCTCGACAAACACACCGCAAAAGAAGATTACATCGGATAGATCTCCATGAAGATCATGGAGAACTTTGTATTGAAGATCCAAGAGAGAGAAGAAGCCATCTAGCTACTAGCTATGGACCCGAAGGTCTATGGTGAACTACTCACACATCATCGGAGAGGCAATGGTGTTGATGAAGAAGCCCTCCGTATCTGAATTCCCCCTCCGGCAGGGCACCAGAACGTGCCCCAGATGGGATCTTGCGGAGACAGAAGCTTGCGGTGGTGGAAAAGTATTTTCGTGGATCTCTCCCGTGGTTTTGGATTTTTTTGGGGATTTCTAGGCGGAAGAAGTAGGGCAGAGGAGCCACAGGGGGCCCACAAGCCTGTTAGGCATGGGTCCCCCTGGCCGCGCCTAGGGGGCTTGTGGCCTCCCCTCGTGCCGTGTGCCTTGGTTCTCAAGCTCCATGCGTATCTTATGTTCTGGAAAAAAAATCTTTTCGGAGGTTTTATTCCGTTTGGACTCCGTTTAATATTCTCCTCTGAAAAGGGTCAAAAACACGAAAAAAACAGGAACTGGCACTTGGCACTGAGTTAATAAGTTAGTCCCAAAAAAGATATAAAAGGCATCCAAAACATCCAAAGTTTGACAAGATAATAGCATGGAACCATCAAAATTTATAGATACGTTGGAGACGTATCAATAGGTTCCCGATGTCACGAAACCCGTAAGTTGATCACCAAAACATACATCAAGTACTCACAAGAATATCCCATTGTCACCACAAATAGACACGTGCAAGACATACATCAAGTGTTCTTAAAGACTCAATCCGATAAGATAACTTCAAAGGGGAAACTCGGTTCATAACAAGAAAGGAGAGGGGGAAGAACATCATAGGATCCAACTATAGTAGCAAAGCCCATGGTACATCGAGATCATGACATCTCAAGAACATGAGAGAGAGAGAGAGAGAGAGATCAAACACATAGCTACTAGTACATGCCCTCAGCCCCGAGGGAGAATTACTCCCTCCTCGTCATGGAGATCGCCGGGATGATGAATATGGCCACCGGAGATGGACTCCCCCTCCGGCAGGGTGCCGAAACGGGCTCCTGATTCGTTTTTGGTGGCCACACAGGCTTGCGGCGACGGAACTCCTGATCTAGGTTTATTTCTGGAGGTTTCTGTATTTATAAGACCAGATTGCATCGAGACAAGTCAGGGGGACCCATGAGGGAGTCACGAGTGCCCCAGGCGCGCCCAGGGGGGTGGGCGCGCCTCCCTGGCTCGTGGCTTCCTCGGTACTCCTCTCCGGTATCTTTTTCCTTCTGGTATTTTTGATATTTTCCATAAACAATCACGGCGAAAGTTTTATTCCGTTTGGACTCCGTTTGATATTCCTATCTGAAAAAGGTCAAAAACAAGGAAAAACAAAAACTAACACTGGGCTCTAGGTCAATAGGTTAGTCCCAAAAATAATATAAAATAGCATATTCATGCATATAAAACATCCAAAGTTGATAATATAATAGCATAGAACGATCAAAAATTATAGATACGTTGGAGACGTATCACGTTGACATTGGGAAATCCATAGAGAGAACTACGAACTCTGAGGTGTGCTTTTGTAGCCCTACATAATTCTCGTCCTCTCTTGATCACAAAGGAATGACCTCCGAGTACGTCTCCATTGCATGTTTTAGTGGAAATATCATGTGATTACGCTATGTTAATATTGTTGGGAGTTGCCACTAGTGAAAGTATGAAGCCTAGGCCCTATTTCTCACCATTGTTACACCGTTTATGCTCACTTTTGTCACTTGCTACCTTGCTGCATTTTTATTTCAGATTTATATTACCTTGCTTTGCCACACCTATCACCCATATTTTACCGTCTCTTCGCCGAACTAGTGCACCTATACAATTTACCATTGTATTAGGTGTGTTGGGGACACAAGAGACTTCTCATTTCTTAATTGCAGGGTTGCTTGATAGAGACCATCTTCAACCTCTACTTCCCTAAGTTCGATAAACCTTAGGTCATCCACTTGAGGGAAATTGTTGTTGTCCTACAAACCTCTGCACTTGGAGGCCCAACATAGTCTACAAGAATAGAAGCGTGCGTACACATCAAACACTGGGCGACAGTCAAGAATATTCTAAAGTACCTGAAAAGGACTAAGGAAATGTTTCTCGTTTATGGAGGTGATTAAGAGCTCGTCGTAAAGGGTTACGTCGATGCAAGCTTTGACACTGATCCGGATGACTCTAAGTCGCAAACCGGATACATATTTATTCTTAACGGGGGTGCGGTAAGCTGGTGCGGTTCCAAGCAAAGCGTCGTAGATGATTCTACATGCGAAGTGGAGTACATAGCTGCCTCAGAGGTGGCTAAGAAGGGTGTCTGGATGAAGCAGTTCATGTCAGATCTTGGAGTAGTGCCAAGTGCACTGGATCCAATCAATCTGTTCTGTGACAACACTCGTTCCATTGCTCTAGCCAAGGAACCAAGGTTTCACAAGAGGACCACACACATAAAATGACGCTTGAACACCATCCGCGATTACATCAAGGAGGAGGACATAAATATTTGCAAAGTGCACATGGATCTGAATATTGCAGATCCGCTAACTAAACCTCTTCCACGGGCAAAGCATGAACAACACCAGAACTGTATGGGTGTTAGATTCATTACATTGTAAGTCACATGGAGATGTGAGGCTAGATTATGGACTCTAGTGCAAGTGGGAGAGTGTTGGAAATGTGCCCTAGAGGCAATAATGAAATAGTTATTATTATATTTCTTGTTTCAAGATAATCGTTTATTATCCATGCTATAATTGTATTGAATGGAAACATAAATGCATGTGTGGATATATAGAAAAAACAATTAATGTCCCTAGTAAGTCTCTAGTTGACTAGCCTGTTGGTCAAGGATGGTTAAGGTTTCCTAGCCATAGACAAGTGTTGTCACTTGATGACGGGATCACATCATTAGGAGAATGATGTGATGGATAAGACCCAAACTATAAACGTAGCATGCGATCGTGTCATTTTGTTGCTATTGTTTTCTACATGTCAAGTATTCATTCGTATGACCATGGGATCATGTAACTCACTGACACCGGAGGAATGCCTTGTGTGTATCAAACGTCGCAATGTTACTGGGCGACTATAAAGGTACTCTACACGCATCTCCGAAGGTGTCCGTTGAGTTAGCATGGATCAAGACTGGGATTTGTCACTCCGTGTGACGGAGAGGTATCTCGGGGCCCACTCGGTAATACAACATCACAAACAAGTCTTGCAAGCAATGTGACTAAAGAGTTAGTCACGGGATCTTGTATTACGGAGCAAGTAAAGAGACTTGCCGGTAACGAGATTGAAATAGGTATGGAGATGTCGACGATCGAGCAAGTAACACACCGAAGGACAAAGGGAATGATATATTTGATTCTGTGAATCCTTGACATAGAGGTTCAACCGATAAGATCTTCGTAGAATATGTAGGATCCAATATGGACGTACAGGTCCCATTATTGGATATTGGCCAGAGAGTGTCTCGGACATGTCTACATAGTTCTCGAACCCGCAGTGTCTGCACACTTAAGGTTCGGTGACGGTTTCGGTATAGTTGAATTATTGATGTTCGTAACTGAATAATGTTTGGAGTCCCGGATGAGATCTCAGACGTCACGAGTGTCTCTGGATTGGTCCAGAAACAAAGATTGATAGATAGGATTGTTGCATTTGGCTTCCGGAAAGATTTCGAGCATTATCGATAAAGTACTGGGAGTGACGAATGGGTTCTGGGGTTTTACCGAGAGGGGCCACCCACCCGGGAGAGAACCTAATAGGCCCATGGGTGGCGCACCAGCCCTTAGTGGGCTGATGAGGCCAGCCCAATAGGGTTATTTCGGCTAGAGCAACAATAAAGGGGAAAAAAGAAGAAAAAAAGAGGAGGTGGCCAAGAAGGAAAGGACTCCTCCTCCAAACCGAATTGGAGGAGGAAACCTTCCTCCTTGGCTCAGACGACCCCTCCTACTTGGAGTAGGAGGCAAGGCAACCTCCCTCTACTACTTCATGACATATCGTAGCTACATCGGTATGGCACGGCGAAGCCCTGCTGGAGTAGCTCCACCATCATCACCGCCACGCCGTTGTGCTACCGGAGAATTCAGCTACCTCTTCGTCTCTCTTGCTGGATCTAGAAGGCGGAGATCGTCATCGAGCTGTACGTGTGCTGAACACAGAGGTGTCGTCCGTTAGGTGCTAGATCGGGACGGATCGTGGGACGGCGGTGATTTGGATCGCGAAGATGTTCCACTACATCAACCTCATTTCTTAACGCTTCCCGCTTAGGGATCTACAAGGGTATGTAGATCTGATCTCCCTCTCGTTGATGATCATCACCATGACAGATCTTCGTGTGCGTAGGAAAATTTGTGTTTCCCATGCAACATTCCCCAACATACACTATGGTGTTCCAGGTGGCATTAGTTGCGAAACAATTTATACATTGTCTTAAATGTATACCAAACTTGCAACTCAGATATTCATCTCTATGATCATATCATAGACATTTTATCCTCTTGTCACAATGATCTTCAACTTCACTCTGAAATTACTTGAACCTTTCAATAATTCAGACTTTTGTTTCATCAAGTAAATATACTAGTATCTACTCAAATCATCTGTGAAGTAAGAACATAACGATATCCACTGCGTACCTCAGCACTCATTGGACTGCATACATCAAAATGTATTACTTCCAATAGGTTACTTTCTTGTTCCATCTCACTAGAAAATGAGGCCTTCAGTCATCTTGCCCATGTGGCATGGTTTGCATGTCTCAAGTGATTGAAAATCAAGTGAGTCCAAACGATCCATCTGCATGGAGTTTCTTCATGCGTTTACACCAATAGACATGGTTCGCATGTCTCAAACGATTCAAAAACGAGTGAGTCCAAAGATCCATCACTATGGAGCTTCTTCATGCGCTTTATACCAATATGACTCAAGTGGTAGTGCCACAAATAAGTGGTACTACCATTACTAATTTGTATATTTTGGCATCAATATCATGAATATGTGTATCACAACGATCGAGATTCAATAAACCATTCAAGGTATTTATTCAAGCAAATAGAATAACCATTATTATTTTTAAATGAATAATGTTATAGCAAAAAACACGATCTAATCATGTTCAGCAAACACCAAATAACATTTATTTAGGTTCAACACTAATCCCGATGGTAGAGGGAGTGTGTGATGTTTGATCACATCGGCCTTGAAATTTCTTCCAACACACGTCATCACCTCACCCTTGCTAGTATCTGTTTATTCTGTAGCTTTTATTTCGAGTTAGTAACACTTAGCAACTGAACTGGTATCTAATACCCTGGTGCTACTATGAGTACTAGTAAAGTACACATCAATATAATGTATATCCAATATACTTTTGTCAACTTTGCCAGCCTTCTCATCTACCAAGTAACTAGGGTAGTTCCGCTTTAGTGACCGTTCCCCTCATAATAGAAGCACTTAGTCTCGGGTTTCGGTTTAACCTTGGGTTTCTTTATTAGAGTGGCAATTGGTTTGCCATTTCATGAAGTATCCCTTTTAACCTTTTCCCATCTCGAAACTAGTGGTTTTTACTAACCATCAACAATTGATGCTCCTACTTAATTTCTATTTTCGCAGTGTCAAACATTGCAAATAGCTCAAGGATCATAAAATCTATCCCTGATATGTCATAGTTCATCACAAAACTTTGTAGCTTGGTGGTAGTGACTTTGGAGAATTATGTCAATCACTATCTTATCTGGAAGATCAACTCCCACTCGATTCAAGCAATTGTAGCACCCAGACAATCTGAGCACATGCTCAACGATTGAGATTTTCTCCCTTTGTTTGTAGACAAAGAATCTTGTCGGAGGTCTTATACCTCTTAACATGGGCACATGCCTGAAATCCCAATTTGATCTCTTGGAACATCTCATATGTTCCGTGACGTTCAAAACGTCTTCGGCTCCTCAATTCTAAGTCGTTAAGCATTACTCACTGAAATATCACATAGTCATCAAAAACATGTATGTCAGATGTTCGCAACATCCACAGACGACACTCGGGGACAATTAAGGACATAAGCCTTCTACGCAACAATGAGGACAATCCTCAGTTCACGGACTCAGTTTGCAAAATTGCTACTATCATCTTTCAACTAAATTTTCTCTAGAAACATATAAACACAGTAGAGCTACAGCGCAAGCTACAACACTATTTGCAAAGACCTTTTGACTATGTTCATGATAATTAGTTCAATCAATCATATTACTTAAGAACTCCCACTCAAATAGACATCCCTCTAGTCATTCGAGTGGCGCATGATCCAAATCCACTAACTCAAATCCGATCATCACGTGAGTTGAGTGTAGTTTCAATGGTAAACATCTCTATGCTACTCATATCAACTATACGATTCATGCTCGACCTTTCGGTCTCTTGTGTTCCGAGGCCATGTCTGCACATGCTAGGCTCGTCAAGTTTAACCCGAGTGTTCCGCGTGTGCAACTTTTTGCACCCGTTGTATGTGAACATTGAGCCTATCACACCCGATCATCACATGGTGTCTCGAAACGACGAACTGTCGCAACGGTGCACAGTCTAGGAGAACACAATTTTATCTTGAAATTTTAGTGAGGGATCACCTTATAATGCTACCGTCGTCCCAAGAAAAATAAGGTGCATAAAAGGATTAACATCACATGCAAATCATATGTGACATTATATGGCCATGAACTTGTGCTTCTTGATCTCCATCACCAAAGCACCGATATGATCTCCATCATCACCGGCGCCTCACCATGATCTCCATCATCATGATCTCTATCATTGTGCTGCCATCGAGGTTGTCGCGCTAACTATGTTGTTACTACTAAAGCTACTGAGTAGCGATAAAGCAAAGCATCTCCAAGCGCGAAAAAATTAAATACAACCCTATTGCTGCTGCTGGTTGTCGTTCGACGTGCAAGTAGATATTTAACTATTACAACACGATCATCTCATACATCCAATATATCATATCGTGTCTTTGGCCATATCACATCACATGCATACCGTGCAAAAACAAGTTAGACGTCCTCTAATTTGTTGTTGCATGTTTTACGTGGTTGCTATGGGTATCTAATATGATCGCATCTTACTTACACAAAACCACAATGGTGATATGCAAGTTGCTATTTAACCTTCTCCAAGGACCGCCTCGGTCAAATCCGATTCAACTAAAGTTGGAGAAACAGACACCCGAAAGTCATCTTTATGCAACAAGTTGCATGTTAGTCGATGAAACTGGTCTCTCGTAAGCGTATGAGTAATGTTGGTCCGGCCCGCTTCAATCCAACAATGTCGTTGAATCAAGAAAAGACTAAGGAGGGTAGAAAATTGAACATCAACACCCACAAACTGTTTTGTGTTCTACTAGAGATATCATCCACTATTGGGGAACGTTGCATGGGAAACAAAAAATTTCCTACGCACACGCAATACCTATCCATGGTGATGATCATCTATGAGAGGGGAGAGTGAATCTACATACTCTTGTAGATCGCTAAGTGCAAGCGTATATAACGCAGTTGATGTAGTGGAACATCTACGCGATTCAAATCGCAGCCGGTCCCGCGATCTCATCACGATTCACCCCGCGATCCCATCACGATCCATCCCGATCTAGTGCCGAACGGACGGCACCTCCACATTCAGCACACGTACAGCTCGATGACGATCCCTGCCTTCTTGATCCAGCAAGAGGGGCGGAGAGGTGGACTAGTTCTCCAGCACGGCGGCATGGTGGTGGTGGTGCTGAACTAATCAAGCAGGGCTACGCCTAAGCACCACCGAACTAGACTAGAGGAAGAACTACGACCTAAATGAAGTAGAGGGAGCACGTGGCAATTAGGGTTAGCCCTCACCTCTAAAACCTCTATTATATATAGGAGGAGAGGAGGCAGGCCGGCGCCCTAGGGATTGCCCCTTTGGGTCGGACAAAGTGGGGAGAGGAGTCCTCCTCCAATCCTAGTAGGATTAGGACTCCCTCCCACTTGAAACTCTTTCCACCTTTTGGCTTTTGCCTTAGGGGAGGCTTCGGCCAGCCCACCAGGGGCTGGTCTACCTACTGTCACAACCCATGAAGCCTTTGGGTCGTCACACCCCTCCCGGTGGTCCCCCGGTACCCTCGATCACGGCACTCCTGGTACACTACCGATGAGCCCGAAACCTTTCCAGTGACCAAAACAGGACTTCCTATATATCAATCTTTACCTCCAGACCATTCTGGAGCTCCTCGTGATGTCCAGGATCTCATCTGGGACTCCGAACAAACTTCAGTCACCAACACATATAACTCAACTGTACCGAAACATCACCGAACTTTAAGTGTGTAGACCCTGCAGGTTTGAGAACTATGTAGACATGACCTGCTACATTCTCCGGTCAATAACCAATAGCGGGACATGGATGCCCATATTAGCTCCCACATATTCTACGAAGATCTTTATCGGTTGAACCTTTATGTCAAGGATTCAATTATTCCCATATGTTGTTCCCTTTGTGCTTCGGTATGTTACTTGCCCGAGATTCGATCATCAGTATCTCTATACCTAGTTCAATCTCGTCAGCGGCAAGTCTCTTTACTCGTTTCGTAATACAAGATCCCGTGACTAACTCCTTAGTCACATTTCTTGCAAGGCTTATTGTGATGTTGTGTTACTGAGTGGGCCCCGAGATACCTCTCCATCACACGGAGTGATAAATCCCAGTATTGATCCATGCCAACCCAACAGTCACCTTCCGAGATACCTGTAGAACACCTTTATAGTCACCCAGTTATGTTGCGACGTTTGATACACACAAGGTGTTCCTCCGGTGTCCGGGAGTTGCATGATCTCATGGTCATAGGAACAGATACATTGACATGCAGAAAACAGTACAATAAACTGACACGATCATATGCTACTTTCATAGTTTGGGTCTTGTCCATCACATCATTCTCCTAATGATGTGATCCCGTTATCAAGTGATAACACTTGTATATGGCCAGTGATGGGGTTATAGTCCTAGGGTAGGGTCATAGGCCTGTCATGTAGGTCCTACCCAAGGACTACCCCTCACAAAGGACAAGACCCTTAGTCAGTTCCGACTGAATTAAGGAGTCCCCATCATCCAGTCGGTAACAGGTCCTCGACCATCCAGTCGGAGATTAACATTCGAAGGATATCAAGCTAACCGACTGGATACCACTCGATACATCGCAACCCCCCGTGGAGGGAAACGGTCGTACGTTTCCAGGTGCATTTATTGGCATTTAGGGCGTACGTTACCTGTAATGTACGCATTCAATCCCCACTACTCCACCCCTGTACCGGAACCGTTGTGGAGGGCAGCGCACTCTATATAAGCCACCCTCCACACTGGTAGAAGGGTTAGCAACTCATTGTATTCCATATTTTCCACTCGACAACAAGCTCCCTAAGCACTGAGACGTAGGGCTATTACCTCCACCGTAGAGGGGCCTGAACTCATACAACCTCGCCGTAGCTAAGGCTCTGCCCATCCTTTTCGTACCCTACACTTCTACTGTCAGGCTTATACCCACAACAGTTGGCGCCCACCGTGGGGCAGGCGTCTAAGCGACTTTCGGCGAGTTTGCGACTACTTCCTTTCGTCATGTCGTCCGGTGGGGATTCGAGCATGGGTCACCATATCTTCTTCGGCGCTCTCTCCTTCATCGTCGACGATTCGGCGTGGCTTCAGGATGCGCCCCTCGACGTCGAGGCGCTTCCCCGTCGCGGGGCTACGCACTTTCGTGCCAGTGCCCGCGGCATTCTTCTTCTCCAGCAGCCGGTTACGGTGTCGACCTACACCGCCGTCACGCGCCGCGTCAAGCGGTCCCGCCGTCCGCGGCTCCAGCGTTGGGTGGAACACGCCCAGGCGCGCCAGAACGCATCTTCACAAGTGGCGGTTCTAGAGTCAGTTGTGGTTGCCCCGCCGTCCCAGCGCTCGGGCTCGGTTCCGACTGAGTTTCCTTCCGAGTACGTGGGTCGCGGGCCTGCAGCAAAAGTACACATGGCCAATTCCGATGAAGACCCCCGTCAAGCTGGCCAGAACGAGCACGAGATCGGCGAAGCGTCCGGCGCGCATCGTCCACCTCGCCGTTCTGCCAGTCGGCACACTCGGCGGAGCAACGTGGAGCTGTTCCGCACACCCCTCCTCAACTTGGCTGCAGCTGCCAAGATAGCCGATTCCCTCCAGCCGACTGATTCAGAGGCTGGTAGAGGGATCGAGCAGATTCGAGCCCTCTTGCACATGGCGCAGCAGCAGAATTCGACGGTCTCCCAGTCGCACAACAGGATCTATAATAGTTTTGTTCATGCGAATACACATCGGTCGGTTCACAGCCCAGGTTCCCATCAGCGGCACGGAGGAGGCAGCCGTTCCATAAATCACGAAGATCGTTGCCGTTCACGCACCCCTCCGCGGGGTGGGCCCTACGGGCCCCGACATCATGATGACCGGTGTTCAGTCGGTGACACTTACGACCCAAGGCCCGATGCAAGAGGGCATATCGCCCAGCGGAGGGTCTACAGGGGCCGGGCCCACCGCGATGGTCGCGGTATTGACCGTCCGAGTGGAAGGAGGGCCATCGTTTCTGGTCCCGAGTGTTTCAGTCGAGCCATCCGTTCGGCTGACATCCCTCCCAACTTCCGATTGGCGATGGGAATTAACAAGTTTACAGGGGAGTCCAAGCCAGAAACGTGGCTAGATGATTACCGAGTGGCAGTCTAGATCGGAGGAGGAGACGACCATGTCGCCTTGAAGCACCTCCCTCTGATGCTCGACGGCTCGGCGCGAGCGTGGCTGAACCAGTTGGCCCCCTCAAGCATCTACAGCTGGGCAGATCTGGCCCGGGTGTTCATCAGGACCTTCGAAGGGACGTGCAAGCGCCCTGCTGGCCTCGTGGAGCTCCAGCATTGTGTCCAGAAGCAGAATGAGCCCCTGCGCGACTTCATCCAGCGTTGGACAACCCTCTACCACACAGTGGAGAACATCACCGAGCATCAAGCAGTCTGCGCCTTCAAGGCAGGCGTGCGGTACAGGGATCTGTACCTTAAGTTTGGCCGAACAGGCGACATCTCCATGAGCAAGATGATGGAGATAGCGACACGCTATGCAAATGGTGAAGAAGAGGACCGCATCCGAAGCGGCAAGCACAAAACAGTCGCTGAAGGAGACGGGGGCAACACTCGGAAGCAGAAGAAAAAAGCTCCGACTGCTCCGCAAGCAGAAGCTGCAGTCGTAACCAATGCCAAGTTCAAGGGCAAAGGGAAGGCTTAGTTCACCCCCAAGAAGAAGCAGTTCAATAACCCCATCCTGGACCAGCCATGTCCGGTTCATACGAAGGTGGACAAAGAGGGCAACCCCATATATGCGAAGCATACCACTCGACCGTGTCGCCTCCTGATCCAGGGGTTCAGCGAAGGGCAACCGAGTGAGAAGGACCATGAACAGGATGAGGAGGATAAGGAGGATCCGTTCCCCCAAGTCCATGCAACCCTGATGATTTTTGCTGACGTCGAGAGCAAGAGTCGACTGAATCTGGTGAACAGAGAGGTGAACATGGCCACCCCTGCCAGCCCCAAGTTCCTCAGATGGTCTCAGACTGCGAGCACCTTTGACCAGTCGGATCATCCAGCAGATGTACCCACCCCGGGGAGACAGGCTCTGGTCGTCGACCCGGTTGTAGAAGGAGTCCGACTACGCAAAGTCCTCATGGATGGCGGCAGCGGCTTGAACATCATGTACGCCGACACACTCAAGGGGATGGGCATCCCGATGTCCAAACTCAGCGAGAGCAGCATGCAGTTCCATGCAGTCGTCCCTGGACGGAAGGCCAAGTCACTCGGCCAGATCGCGTTGGACGTCGTTTTAGGCTCCGACAAGAACTTCCGCAAGGAAAAGCTGACGTTCGAAGTGGTCGACTTCCAGAGCGCTTATCACGTGATTCTGGGTCGCCCAGCGTATGCGTGTTTCATGGCCCATCCATGTTACGTATACCTGAAGCTAAAGATGCCAGGCCCGAAGGGTGTGATCACCATCACAGGCAATCGGCAGCGGGCCGAAGAATGCCTGCAGCAGGGATCAAGAATCGCCGACCAGCAGATGGCCATCCTCGAGCTCGAAGAGTACAAGAAAACAGTCGACCCCGCCGACCTGATGCGCTCGAAGAAGCCAGCTTCAGAGTCTGCATTCCAGTCGGCGGGAGAGACGAAGAAGGTCAGCATCCACCCGACGGACGCCACTGCTGCCCCGACGAACATCTCCACCACCCTCGATCCTAAATAGGAAGCCGAGCTCACCCAATTCCTCCGTGAGAACTGGGACATCTTCGCATGGAAGCCCTCTGACATGCCGGGTGTACCCAGGGAGTTGGCTGAGCACCGACTGCACGTGGATTCCACTGCTCGGCCTGTCCGAGAGCGCCTGCGCCGGTCCGCCGTGCACAAGAGGAAGGCAATCGGGGAAGAGGTGGCCAAGCTGTTGGCGGCCAACTTCATTCGCGAGGTTCACCACTCCGAGTGGCTCGCCAATGTTGTCATGGTGCCCAAGAAGGACAAGTCGCTCCGAATGTGCATCGACTTCAAGCATCTCAATAAGGTCTGCCCGAAAGACCATTTTCCGCTCCCCCGCATAGATCAAATTGTCGATTCGACTGCGGGTTGCGAGCGTCTGTCATTTCTTGATGCCTACTCGGGCTATCATCAGATCCGTCTGTATGGTCCCGATGAGTTAAAAACAGCCTTCATCACCCCATTCGGGTGCTTCTGCTAGATCACTATGCCATTCGGTTTGAAGAATGCAGGAGCTACCTTTATGCGCATGATCCAAAAATGTCTCGTCAACCAGATCGGTCGGAATGTGGAGGCGTATATAGATGATATCGTAGTCAAGTCACGCAAAGGTTCCGACCTGCTGACTAACTTGGCAGAAACATTCGCCAACCTTCGTAGGTACGATATCAAGCTCAACCCCGCCAAATGTTCATTCGGCGTTCCCAACGGAAAGTTACTCGGTTTCTTCATTTCCGAACGAGGGATCGATGTCAACCCCGAAAAGATCGGGACCATCGTCCGAATGGAGAGACCGGTCAGAATACACGACGTTCAACGGCTCACAGGTTGCCTAGCGGCTTTGAGCAGGTTCATCAGTCGACTCGGCGAGAAAGCGCTTCCTCTGTATCGACTCATGAAGAAATCAGATACCTTCGAGTGGACAGACGAAGCCCAAGTCGCGTTCGACGACCTCAAAGTCCTACTTTCCACCCAGCCGGTTCTTACTGCTTCGCTCAGTAAAGAGCCCCTTCTTCTGTATATCGCGGCTACAAATCAAGTCGTCAGTACTGTTCTTACAGTCAAACGAGAAGAAGAAGGCAAAGCATACAAAGTTCAGCGGCCAGTGTACTACGTCTCCGAGGTCCTGACTCCTTCCAAGCAGAGGTATCCCCACTATCAAAAACTTATCTACGGGATTTACATGACCGCGAAGAAGGTGGCCCATTATTTCCAAGACCACTCGGTGTCTGTCGTTTCTGATGCTCCATTGTCGGAAATTCTCCACAATCGAGACGCATCAGGCCGAGTGGCGAAGTGGGCGATGGAGATGTTGTACTGTGATATCAAGTTCGAGGCCAAGAAAGCTATTAAGTCTCAAGCCCTGGCTGACTTCATAGCAGAATGGGTAGAACAACACCAACCGACCCACATCTACTCGGCCCATTGGACAATGTTCTTCGATGGGTCCAAGATGTTGAATGGCTCCGGCGCTGGCGTTGTGATCATATCGCCAAAGGGCGACAAGCTCAAGTACGTGCTACAGATACACTTCGATTCCTCCAACAACGAGGCAGAGTATGAAGCTCTCCTCTACGGGTTGCGTATGTCCATCTCACTCGGCGTCCGTCGCCTGATGGTCTACGGCGATTCGGATTTGGTGGTCAATCAAGTGATGAAAGAGTGGGACGTCAGGAACCCCACCATAACTACATACTGCAATGCAGTGAGGAAGCTTGAGAAGAAGTTTGAAGGTCTAGAACTTCACCATGTTCCGAGACTGAAGAACCAAGCAGCGGATGAGTTGGCAAAACTCGGATCCACTCGGAGACCAGTCCCGAGTGACGTCTGCCTCGAGCACCTCCACCTTCCCTCAGTCAAAGAAGATCCTTTTACAGAGGAGCCGGTACAACCGAAGAGTTCAACGGATCCGACTGAAGTCGATGTACTTGCTGTGGTTGATCTGGTCATGGAGATTCTTTCTGTCATCCGCGATTGGACTGTGCCGATCATTGCATATATCCTGAGGCAGGAACTACCAGAAGACGAAGTCCAGGCCAGGCAGATAGTCCGCAGGTTGAAGTCATTCATTGTCATTGATGGCCAATTGTACAAAGAAAGTATCTCAGGCGTTCTTCAACGATGCATCTCCCCAGAGGAGGGGCAGCTAATTCTGGAGGATATTCACTCGGGGACCTGCGGTCATCATGCTTCTTCGAGAGCAATCGTCGCCAAGGCATTCAGGGCTGGTTTCTTCTGGCTGCAAGCTAACGAGATGGCTAAAGATATGGTTGACCGAGGTGAGGGCTGCCAGTTCTACTCCAGCAAGTCCCACAAGCCGACGTCTGTGTTGAAGACGATCCCTCTTGTGTGGCCGTTTCCAGTGTGGGGATTAGATACAGTCGGCCCATTCAAGACAGGCCAAGGTGGATACACACATATGTTGGTGGCAGTCGATAAGTTCACGAAATGGATCGAAGCCAAGCCCATCAAGAAGCTCGACGCCTCAACAGCCGTCAAGTTTGTCAGGGACATCATCTTCAGATTCGGTGTACCTCATAGCATAATCACGGACAACGGGACAAACTTTGATTCGGACAGATTCAAAGGATTCTGTACAAACCAAGGTATCTGAGTGGACTTTGCTTCCGTGGCGCACCCACAGTCCAATGGACAAGCAGAGCGGGCGAACGGACTTATCTTGCAAGGTCTGAAGCCCCGACTCCTGCGAGAGATAGGACATGCCGCTGGCACTTGGGTTACCGAGCTACCTTCAGTGCTTTGGGGACTTCGCACAACCCCGAACAGATCTACAGGGCGATCACTATTCTTCCTCGTTTATGGAGCAGAAGCGGTCCTTCCGAGTGACTTGCTTCACAATGCGCCACGAGTCGAACTCTTCTCCGAAGCTGAAGTAGAACAAGCAAGGCAAGACGGAGTGGATCTTTTAAAGGAGGAGCGCGAGATGGCACTGACTCGCTCAATAATTTATCAACAAGATCTGCGGCGTTTTCACGCGCGACACGTCAGGAGTCGTACGTTCCAAGCAAACGACCTGGTGCTCCGAGTGGATCAGCAAAGACCTCATAAGTTGGCTCCTGCCTGGGAAGGACCCTTCATCATCTCCAAGGTGCTGAACAATGGGGCATACAGACTCTACAACGTCGATAGGGAGACAGACGAGCCGCGAGCATGGAACGGAGATCTCCTCAAGCGCTTCTACACGTGACCGTCGACTGAAGCAATGTAAAGAACAAGTATTGGTGAAATAATATAAAGCAGATTGAGTTTTTTGCAGGTTCAAAGTTCTTTCGGGGTCGCAGACTCCGGTCTCAAAAAAAACTGAGCTGCGATCTAGAATCACCTAAGTATTAACCTTCTACGAGTGTGCACTTCACGTCACACTCGGGGGCTTAGCTGCGATCCAGAATCGCCTAATTATTAACCTTCTCCGCGTGTGCACTTCACGTCACACTCGGAGGCTTAGCTGCGATCCAGAATCGCCTAAGTATTAACCTTCTCCGAGTGTGCACTTCACGTCACACTCGGGGGCTTAGCTGTGATCCAGAATCGCCTAAGTATTAACCTTCTCCAAGTGTGCACTTCACGTCACACTCGGGGGCTTAGCTGCGATCCAGAATCGCCTAATTATTAACCTTCTCCGCGTGTGCACTTCACGTCACACTCGGAGGCTTAGCTGCGATCCAGAATCGCCTAAGTATTAACCTTCTCCGAGTGTGCACTTCACGTCACACTCGGGGGCTTAGCTGCGATCCAGAATCGCCTAAGTATTAACCTTCTCCGAGTGTGCACTTCACGTCACACTCGGGGGCTTAGCTGCGATCCAGAATCGCCTAAGTATTAACCTTCTCCGAGTGTGCACTTCACGTCACACTCGGGGGCTTAGCTGCAATCCAGAATCGCCTAAGTATTAACCTTCTCCGAGTGTGCACTTCACGTCACACTCGGGGGCTTAGCTGCGATCCAGAATCGCCTAAGTATTAACCTTCTCCGAGTGTGCACTTCACGTCACACTCGGGAGCTTAGCTGCGATCCAGAATCGCCTAAGTTTTAACTTTCTCCGAGTGTGAACTTAACGTCACACTCGGGGACTTAGCTGCGATCCAGAATCTCCTAAGTATTAACCTTCTCCGAGTGTGCACTTAACGTCACACTCGGGGGCTTAGCTGTGATTCAGAATCGCCTAAGTATTAACCTTCTCCGAGTGTGCACTTCACGTCACACTCGGAGACTTAGCTGCGATCCAGAATCGCCTAAGTATTAACCTTCTCCGAGTGTGCACTTCACGTCACACTCGGAGGCTTAGCTGCGATCCAGAATCGCCTAAGTATTAACTTTCTCCGAGTATGCACTTAACGTCACACTCGGGGACTTAGCTGCGATCCAGAATCGCCTAAGTATTAACTTTCTCCGAGTGTACACTTAACGTCACACTCGGGGACTTAGCTGCGATCCAAAAATACAACTCGGTGATAATACAGATCCAATCAGAAATTCCACGGACCCTCAATGAGGCTCATGCAGATGTCAAGACAATTGACATGTTCCGAATGTTTCCCTTTGGCTTCACCAAGAAACGCCAAACCAAAACTCGAGTCAAAATTGCAACAGAGGAGCAAAAGATTCGATTCAAAGTTCACCCAAAGATAGTGGCTCGGTGTGGATCAAGCTTACCCACACCGAAACAAGAATGTGACGGCCAACAGCAGTGGCCAAAGTTTCTTACAGACAAACACTCGGCATACCGAGGATAAAAGTGTTCTTACGCATAATCTGGATTAACACCAGGACTGGAGGGCTCTACGAACGTGTCCAGATCAATACCGTCGGCGATGCGGGTGGCACTCTCAAGGAAGGTTTCCATGAAGTCTTCGAATCGAAGTTTCTTCGTGTTGGCGACCTTCAAGGTCTTCAGTTTCTCCTCGCGCACCTCCTTCCAATGGACTCGGACCAGGGACAGAGCAACATCTGCACCACAATGAGCTGTAGATTTCTTCCACGACTGCACTCGGTTCGGAATCTCCTCCAGTCGGGTCATCAGGTTCTCCATCTCCTGTCGCGACTCATCTTCTGGCCAAAGCTCCTTGTCGATTCGGCCGACGACTTCTCTCAATCGACCGATGAAAGGACCAACTTTGCCCACGCGGATGTGCGCACGGAGCAGATCCCGATTGGCGTCCTCGCCGAGTGGAACGTTCTCGAGAATCGACCGCTCCACATCAGCCGCTTCAGCTTCAGCGTCAAAGCAAAAATTTGCGACAACAGGATAAGCAGACAATAAGCGCCAAGTGTGACGCGCATAACACAACCACTCGGAAAGAGCAGGACTTACGAGCCAGACGCGTCATCATCTGTCGAGCCCAGTCGCTGACGTATTTCTCCTGTGCTCTGCCCCGTTTGTTCAGCACGTCCATTTGTCCCATCAGAGCAGTCCTTTGTTTCCCCATCTTTTCAACTTCTTCAGTCAACACCTTGTTTGCTTCACGCGCCTGCTCCAATGACTTCTCTCGTCCTGCCAGAGCATCCTTCATGCCAGCTATTGCAAGCAGCGCCGCATCAAGCTCACCAGCTAACTGATTCTTCTCCACCCAGAGAGTCTCATAGGCTGTTCCCATTTCACAAGTTTTCTGCCAGCAAACACCAAGGGACAATCAGAAAATCCAACAACAAAAGTCTAAGTTCTTCAGACCCCTGCCGACGCAAGCAGTCGACAGCGGCCTCGGGGACTACACCCAGTGGGTTCACTAAGAGTGACCCCACTGGCATGCAACTCAAGCAGGCCCGCCCTATTGAGATGCATGTTACCACCTACGCCTACGAGGCCAATACTACCCGACCTGAGTACAAATTACTCTCGGGGACACTTACAGTAAGTGCACTCCGAGTGCCACAACTACTCGCACTCGGTCATGTTATTTACAGACCTGACCAAAGCAAAGACAATATGTATAAAGACAACTGCCGGTGCAAGCACTCGACAGAAGTCTCGGGGACTACACCCACTGGGTTCACTCAGAGTGAACCCATTGCAAACAACAGATGCTATCCAAAAACACCCAGTGGGTTACAAGAGAAAAGTAAATACTTACTAGCCCACTTACTCGGATATCATCCCGCAGCTCCAAGCTCCGCTGGTACAAGGACGCGACGGAGTCGTAGGCCCTCTTGGCTTCTCCAGCCATCAGCTCCGCCTGCACCATAGCTCCCTTGGCCGCTCCCACCTGCTCCTCCGGGAGACGCTGGATGTTGAACTCGACATTCGACGAGCCTGGCATCGTCGGAAGTTCCTGAGGCATCCCAAGGTCCGCTCTAGTCGGCACCTCAACCACCAGCGCCGGTTCAATCGGCGGCAGCGCCTCAGTCGGTGGCACGTCGGCGGCGAGAGCAGCAACAGGCGGAGCAGCCTCAAGAACGGGCTCTGCGGCCTGTTCATCTCTCCCCTGATCGCCCTCGTCCATGCAAATCGCCCCTGATAGACCGAACGACGCAAGATCTCAGAAAAAGAAAGAGGTAGAACCTATGATAGAATAAAACACTCGAAGTCACTACAACGCACCTGGCTGGGACAAGACGACGTTGTCCGTGTCCATGGGGTCATCCTCCTGGCGCGCCAGAGAAGTGGCAGAAGTAGCGACTCTGTCGAGTGAAATCCATTCGACCAATGAACAGGAATTCACTCGGATATCAGAAGAAATTAGAAGATCGATACACTTACGTGGAGGTGACGGGGACAGCAACCCTCATCCGCGGCAGAGCCTTCCGAGGTTTGGACCCACTCGGTTTGGCCGCCTTGGAAGGCTGACCCGCAGGCTCAGCGGCAGCATCCCTGACCCTCTTGGTGCTCCGAGCACTCGGGACCACCGAGGCAGTGGGCGGAGCACTCGAAGATGCTGGAGGGGCAGAGGGGACGGCAGGCTCGTGTCGGCGCTTGGTCCGATGCTTTGTTTGCGACGGCGGCGAGTCCTGCTCTTCGTCTTCCTCCTCTTCCTCGCTAGTCTCTTCCTCCGACTCCCCGCTGTCGGAGACATATTCAGCGCTCTCCATGCTGCCTTCCTCCTCCTCGGCCGGGTTCTTGTTCGAGACGGGAGAAAACCAGTTGGTCCACTCCTGCATAAAATTCAGTCGGCGACATCAGACGTCACACAGAGATTCAAGCAAACGATAAGATTAAGACAGTTAGGAGCACTCGACAAGTGCCACTCACCTGATTCGGAGGAGGATTATCCGCGTAGAAAGGCTTCATTCGCCGAGATCCTTTGGGATTCTCGCAGGGGCCTGTGATCTGGAGCACCCACGAGGTCACCTTCTCCTCAGTCACGCCCACAACGTTGGTCCGAGTGGAATCCTCGAGCCCCGTATAATGCCACATGGCATGGTCGCGAGCCTGCAGGGGTTGGATATGCCGACCGAGGAAGACCTCCAGCAAGTCTATGCCAGTGACCCCCCCTCCTGACGACATCCACAAGCGCCCCGACCAGAGTATGGATGTCGTTCTTCTCCGCCCTTGTGAGCGCGAGTTGCTTAGGTGGGGCGGGCCGATCTAAGCTAAAGGGAGGCAGCCCTGTCGAAGCATTCGGACAGACGATATCCTGGCAGTAGAACCACGTCGACTGCCAGTTCCTGACCGACTCACTTAGCTGGAGGGCAGGATAACTGCTCCGACTCTTTTTCTGGAAACCTAGGCCCCCACAGAGGTGGAGAAGATGTGTTTTATCATCCGACTGGCTGAGTCGTTTGATGGTTTGGGATCTAGCAGAAAATATGTGCTTGAACAGCCCCCAATGGGGAGGACAGCCAATGAAACACTCGCACAGAACTATAAAAGCAGAGAGATGGGCAATGGCGTTCGGGGGAAAGTGGTGAAGTTGTGCCCCGAAGTGATTCATGATGCCCTTGAAGAAAGGATGCGGGGGCAAGGAGAAACCTCGATAGACGTGGCTGAGCAGCAAGACGCGCTCCCCCTCCCGGGGCGCCGGCTCGACCTCGTTCTCCGCCGGCAGCCTCCAAGACTTGTGCACGATCATCCCGTGCTCAACCAGCTGCAGCAGATCCCCCTCCGTCACCGTGGAGGGGAGGAAGTCGCCTTGAATCCACCCCGCCGGCAGCGGCCGCTGCCGCCGCTGAGCAGGAGTCGTCGCCTTCCCCTTCTTCTTCCTCGCCTCCATCTTGCTGGTCTGACCCTTGGTCATGGCGGAAACTGCGAACCCGCGAGAGGAAGGACGAGGGAGGAGTGTAGAGGCGCTGGAGGTGGCGAGAGAGACGGAGAAGGCGAAGGCAAGAGATTCGGTGAGCGTAACGAAGAACCCTCGCCACCGAGATTTAAGTAGGGTTCCGACTGGGTCGCTGGCAGGTGGGCCCGAAACCTTATCCCCCGACCCACCGCGGCGATATTAGTGGAGAGGTTGAAGGCGCGAGAATCGAGGCATCAGGCGCTACTCGAGCGCGATGGCGTCATCCCCGCTGAGCGCGCGGAACCCGAAATTTGAGATCCCGGAAAATCCGCCGCTGTCAGTTGACCGGTAGCGTCAAAAGATGCCGCAGAAGCACTCGGCTTCCGACAGTCTGTTTCGCGAGTACTTCCACTCGGATCGTTGGTCAGAAAAGATAAACTGGATTGAGGCAAGCAACGCCCAAGCCAAGCCCGCTCCAGTCGGATCCAAACTTCAAGCATCGCTTCGTCGTTTCAACCCCAATCCATTCGGGGACTAATGATGGGGTTATAGTCCTAGGGTAGGGTCATAGGCCTGTCATGTAGGTCCTACCCAAGGACTACCCCTCACAAAGGACAAGACCCTTAGTCAGTTCCGACTGAATTAAGGAGTCCCCATCATCCAGTCGGTAACAGGTCCTCGACCATCCAGTCGGAGATTAACATTCGGAGGATAACAAGCTAACCGACTAGATACCACTCGGTACATCGCAACCCCCCTGGAGGGAAACGGTCGTACGTTTCCAGGTGCATTTATTGGCATTTAGGGCGTACGTTACCTGTAACGTACGCATTCAATACCCACTACTCCACCCCTGTGTCGGAACCGTTGTGGAGGGCAGCGCACTCTATATAAGCCACCCTCCCCCACTGGTAGAAGGGTTAGCAACTCATTGTATTCCATATTTTCCACTCGACAACAAGCTCCCTGAGCACTGAGACGTAGGGCTATTACCTCCACCGTAGAGGGGCCTGAACTCATACAACCTCGCCGTAGCTAAGGCTCTGCCCATCCTTTTCGTACCCTACACTTCTACTGTCAGGCTTATTGTTGGAATTATGCCCTAGAGGCAATAATAAATATAGTTATTATTATAATTCCTGTATCAAGATTATAGGATCCAATATGGGCATCCAGGTCCCGCTATTGGATATTGACCGAGGAGTCTCTCGGGTCATGTCTACATAGTTCTCGAACCCGCAGGGTCTGCACACTTAAGGTTCGACGTTGTTTTATGCGTATTTGAGTTATATGGTTGGTTACCGAATGTTGTTCGGAGTCCCGGATGAGATCACGGACGTCACGTGGGTTTCCGGAATGGTCTGGAAACGAAGATTGATATATAGGATGACCTCATTTGATTACCGGAAGGTTTTCGGAGTTACCGGGAATGTACCGGGAATGACGAATGGGTTCCGGGAGTTCACCGGGGGGGCAACCCACCCCGGGGAAGCCCATAGGCTATGAGGGTGGCACACCAGCCCTTAGTGGGCTGGTGGGATAGCCCAAGAGGGGCCTATGCGCCAAGGATAAGAAATCAAAGGAAAAGAAAAAAAAAGGAGGGAGGAGGTGGGAAGGGAGGGGGACTCCCTCCCACCAAACCTAGTCCAACTCGGTTTGGGGGGGAGAGTCCTCCCCCTTGGCTCGGCCGACTCCTTGAGGGTCCTTGGACCCCAAGGCAAGGCCCCCCTCCCTCCCACCTATATATACGGAGGTTTTAGGGCAGATTTGAGACGACTTTCCCACGGCTGCCCGACCACATACCTCCACGGTTTTTCCTCTAGATCGCGTTTCTGCGGAGCTCGGGCGGAGCCCTGCTGAGACAAGGTCATCACCAACCTCCGGAGCGCCGTCACGCTGCCGGAGAACTCTTCTACCTCTCCGTCTCTCTTGCTGGATCAAGAAGGCCGAGATCATCGTCGAGCTGTACGTGTGCTG
Source organism: Hordeum vulgare subsp. vulgare (assembly GCF_904849725.1). Taxonomy (NCBI): domain Eukaryota; kingdom Viridiplantae; phylum Streptophyta; class Magnoliopsida; order Poales; family Poaceae; genus Hordeum; species Hordeum vulgare. The sequence goes on along the minus strand of NC_058520.1, from coordinate 598,197,178 downwards.
AACGCGGAGGTGCCGTCCGTTCGGTACTAGATCGTGGGACTGATCGCGGGATTGTTCGCGGGGCGGATCGAGGGACGTGAGGACGTTCCACTACATCAACCGCGTTCTCTAACGCTTCTGCTGTATGATCTACGAGGGTACGTAGATCACTCATCCCCTCTCGTAGATGGACATCACCATGATAGGTCTTCGTGCGCGTAGGAAAATTTTTGTTTCCCATGCGACGTTCCCCAACACTTATACCCACGACAGCCAGGAAACCTTCACCATCTTTGATCAACGAGCTAGTCAACTGGAGGTTCACTAGGGACAGTGTGTTGTCTATGTATCCACACATGTATTTGAGTTTCCAATTGATACGCCCCAAACGTATCTATAACTTCTACTTGTTCCATGATTTTTTGGGTGACATTGTTATATGTTTTACTACACTTTTATATCATTTTACACATATTTTGACTAACTACTAACTCACTGCACCCAGTGCCAGTTTGTGTGTGCTGATGTCTATTTTGCACGGGCTTTTACCCAATTTTTCGAAGCCCGAAAAATTCCAGAAAAAATATATAAAAAATCAGCGAAACAGAAGCTTCCGGATCACCAAAGATGGGCCAGAGGGGGTCATGGTCTGCCCAAGCGACCTGCTCGCGCGGCGAGGCCCCAGGCCGCGCCAAGAGGCCGCTCATACGTCTCCAACGTATAGTTTTTTATGGTTCCATGCTATTATCTTGTCAAACTTTGGATGTTTTGTATGCCTTTTATATCTTTTTTGGGACTAACTTATTAACTTAGTGCCAAGTGTCAGTTCCTGTTTTTTCCGTGTTTTTGACCCTTTTCAGAGGAGAATATTAAACCTCCACCACACTCTATTCCACCTATAGTGTTATATCCATGGCTCACGCTCATGTATTGTGTGAGTGTTCAAAAAGGTTTGAGAAAGTAAGAGTATGAAAACAATTGCTTGGACAATATCGAGGTTGTGCATGATTTAAATTAGTTGTGTGGGGATGATGGAGCATAGCCAGACTATATGATTTTGTAGGGATAACTTTCTTTTGGCCTTGTTATTTCGAAAGTTCATGATTACCTTGCTAGTTTGCTTTAAGTATTATTGTTTACATGTCAATAGCAAACTATTGTTTTGAATCTTATGGATCTTAACATTCATCTCACATGAAAGAAGTTACAAAGGACAAATATGCTAGGTAGCATTCCACATCAAAAATTCATTCTTTATCACTGTGACAGCCCGATGCCGGCGTTCCAGAAGATTCCCCTCTCTTTCCGTTTTCGTCGTGTGGCTTATTTTAACTGTCGTGTCATCATCGCATCATGTGCATCATCTGCATTGCATCGGCGTCTCCGTTGCCGCCAGTTTTCAAAGCTTGCATCCGTTAGTAGTTGCCGGTTCTCGTCGTTGTCCGTTCTGAGTCCGACCGCACACGCACGCGCCCGCGGCACCGTCGAAACCCTGTTTTTAAAGTCCGTTTAAAACTTTATCTGATCGAGGTGAAACTTGGCACGCGGTCGCGAATAGTTATAGCCAGGTCGCCTGTCGAATTTCGTCACGATCGGAGGCCGTCTGGTACCCGAACGGTCGACCGTAGCGGCACCGTATTCGGGCTACCGTCGACGTGTGTCGGTGTTTTTAAATCCGTGCCGCGCCGCCCGTTCTCCCTCTCGTCTCCGGATATCTACACAACACGGCCACGTAGCTCGTCCCGTGTTCGGAATCGTCCGAATCCGACCCCGCAGTTGGTTCCGGATCGCGATTCCGGTTAACCGAGCCCCCCCCCCCCCCGTTTGTCTATATATAGTTCCCCGGGTATTTTAGACAGCCTCCCACTAATCCCTCCTCGTTTTCCGCGCCACCCCACCAAACCCTAGCCTCTCTCCTCCCACCTGTCACCCTCCTCCAGCCTCCGGCCCGCTAGGCCCGCGCGCGGCCCGCCCGAGCCCATCTCAGCCCGAGCCGCTGCCACCCCGGTCTGCCCCGTTCTGCCCGAGCTCCTGCTGTCCCCGTGCTGCCCGAGCTCCTTCCGACGCGCCGCTGCTCCTCCCCGCCGGCCACTGGCCACCGGCCACCGCCGGGAGCTCCTCGCCAGGAAGCCCCGCCGGCCAGCACCGCCGCTGCCGGATCTCGCGCCCTAGCTTCGTCCCCGTCCGCTGCCTGCAGCAGCCGCCGCGCCAACCTCCCTGCAGCTGCGCCGTCGCCCAAGGGTACCGCCGGCCGGATCCGGCCAGATCCGGTCCGGGGAAGCTTCTCCGGCCAGCGCCACTCCTCGGCCTCGCCAGTTCCCGTCGGCCCCGCTGCCCTGGAGGTCGCCGCCGCCAGGCCTAGCCTCGTCGGTTCGGGAGGCAACGCCCTCCGCGTTGACCGTCCGAGATGGGCCTCGCCCGACAGCCCGGCTGCCTGGCCACGTGGCCTCCCCGTGGGCTGCCTCCCTGCCCGCTCGCTGGCCCAGTCGGCCACCGACTCCGGTCGGCCCGATCCAACCGCCCCAAGCCGGCCTGCTGCCTCCAGATCTGGGCCTTGGCCCGCAAGGTGAGCCAGCAAGCCCTACCCCTCGCCCCAGGCGTGTTATTGCTATGTTGCGCCACCAGATTCGGCCCGTTAGAGATTTAGGTTTTTGTTTTTTCTTTTCGGTTTAGTTAATTTCAGGATTTAGCTATTTATTTAAACCCCCGTAACTTTTAAACCGTAAGCCGGTTCAAGACGTGTTATATATCGTTTTGGGGTAGCTTCGCGAGTAGAACACGATTATCCAACTTGCATATTTGTTTAACGCCGTTTAGGGTGCCTAATGCTTTGTTTTGCATGCTGTTACAATAGGTTCCGATCCGTAGTTATTTTTCGCGTGTGTCCGGGTTGTTCGTATGATGTAGGATAAATGTCCATGCTCCAGGGAGCTATTTTCCATGTATTTTAGAGCTGTCATTTGTATTTTTGCGTGTAGGGATTGCCCGTTAGATTTTTTTTTCGTGTCTAGGTTTATTTCTCCCGCATTAATGTGTGGCGTTATTTTGTGTTGCAAACCCCACATATTATATATGTTTCCGGGGTAGAAAAATCCCATGGATTTTTCTGAGCAATTAGTTTTAGCTTTTGAGGGAGTTAGTTCACGAGATTTTTGCCATGATGCCCTTTTGTTTAATTCGTAGGATTTATTCCGTGCGTTGTTTGACGGAGTTGTCAACTAGAGAGTTGATCTTGGGTGTTTAGACTAGCCCCTGGTATTTTTGGTTGCAACAGAAATGCATGTTTAGGTGTTGTTCGACTGCTCTCAAGTTGCTAGAAATAGTGCTCTTTAGAGGAGCTGAAATATTTCGAAGTCTGGAATCTGTTACATTTTGTTGTTGTCTTGTCTTGCTTGCATCTTGTGATCTGTAGCTCTTTTGAGGTTGGTCCAATGGAGTTAGTTGTACCCCTTGTGTTTCTCTAGCATGCTGTTAAGTTTCATGCCTTTTGGAGACCTGTAGCTATAGATTTTACTGCTGTAAATATAGCTTCAGATCGAAAACTGCACCTTCTTGAGGTGTTATTTTCACTAAGTCTGAAATAGTGTGTGAGATGCCATATTGTGTCTTCTTTTCCTAGAGCTCCTTGCTGCCATGCTAGTTGTTGTTAGTTGTTCGTAGTAGTGCTTCTTGCCCTCTTCCATGCCATGCCTTGCTTGAGCAAATCGTAGTTGTGTAGCCGAAGTTGTGAGGCGTAGAAGTTGCTATGTGGCTCATTTTGGCAGATTGTAGTGTTTTCTTGTTTTGCTCGTAGTTTTTGGACCGTACCTCCGAATTGATCGTGCCCTACATGAAACTTGCTTAGAATCTCGTGTAGTTTCATTTTCTCTTGCTGTTCGTATGTTTTGAAGTGCTCATAGCCGCCGTTGCACACATTTTGCATTCATGCCATCATATCTTGCGGTGCTTGTATCTTTTGATCCGTAGCTCCGTTGGAGATGTTCTTTACGTGTAGGTTGCTTGCCTTGACGCGTAGAATCATGTGAACCTATTTGTTTTGCTGTTTAACAACCAATTAAAGGTATTAATTCAGATCTGGACAGAATTGTAAATTAACATGTGGGGTCGTTTCGGAGGTGCTATATGTCATTTCCGACCTCACTTAAAATGCCTAGATAGGTAGTTTAATTTCCGCTTCACCTCTTGCATGTTTGACAACATTAATATTGCCGTGTAGATAACCGGGAGTGAACTAAATAATTAACGTGGAGTTTCGTCAATATGCAACTCGTTTCATATTGAACTTCACTTAATGTGTAGTGTTTGTTTGTCGTGAATTGTCATGTCGTGCCTTGCATGTTTTCAGCTTCTCATGCATCATTTGTGTTGTTCCATAGTGTGGTGAATTTCGTGTGTTGATTTGTGTTCCGGTTTGCCTCGTCTCGATAGAGTTCCGCAAGCGTGTCGGATGTGAGGACCCGTTCGACTACGTCGGTTCGTCTGCTTCACGGAGGCATTCTTCTTCAAGCGGGATCTCAGGCAAGATGATCATTTCCCCAGATACCATTACTAACATTGCCATGCTAGTGATACCGTTGCTCCCGTTTATGTCTCGTTGCCTACCACATGTTAATTATCAGCCTCTCAACAATGCCATGAAACCTTCAACCTGTTCAACCTAGCAAACCACTGATTGGCTATGTTACTGCTTGCTTAACCCTATTGATAGCGTTGCTAGTTGCAGGTGTAGTTGCTTCCATGTGATAACATGGGTTCCTTGTCGTATCACCATATTAAATGCTAATTAATTGAATGCACCTATATACTTGGTAAAAGGTGGAAGGCTCGGCCTTTCTAGCCTGGTGTTTTGTTCCACCTTTGCCCCCTTAGTTACCGGCTACCGGTGTTATTCTCCATAAATGAGCGTTCCTAACACGATCGGGGTTGTTATGGGGACCCCCTTGATAATTCGTTTTAGATTAAAGCTGGTCTGGCAAGGCCCAACATTGGTACTACATTTGCCTAATAACCTAATAATTGTTGGGGAACGTTGCATGGGAAACAAAAAATTTCCTACGCGCACGAAGACCTATCATGGTGATGTCCATCTACGAGAGGGGATGAGTGATCTACGTACCCTTGTAGACTGTACAGCAGAAGCGTTAGAGCACGCGGTTGATGTAGTGGAACGTCCTCACGTCCCTCGATCCGCCCCGCGAACAATCCCGCGATCAGTCCCACGATCTAGTACCGAACGGACGGCACCTCCGCGTTCAGCACACGTACAGCTCGACGATGATCTCGGCCTTCTTGATCCAGCAAGAGAGACGGAGAGGTAGAAGAGTTCTCCGGCAGCGTGACGGCACTCCGGAGGTTGGTGATGACCTTGTCTCAGCAGGGCTCCGCCCGAGCTCCGCAGAAACGCGATCTAGAGGAAAAACCGTGGAGGTATGTGGTCGGGCAGCCATGGGAAAGTCGTCTCAAATCTGCCCTAAAACCTCCGTATATATAGGTGGGAGGGAGGGGGGCCTTACCTTGGGGTCCAAGGACCCTCAAGGGGTCGGCCGAGCCAAGGGGCAGGACTATCCCCCCCCCCAAACCGAGTTGGACTTGGTTTGGTGGGAGGGAGTCCCCCTCCCTTCCCACCTCCTCCCTTTCTTTTCTTTTTCCTTTGATTTCTTATCCTTGGCGCATAGGCCCCTCTTGGGCTGTCCCACCAGCCCACTAAGGGCTGGTGCGCCACCCTCATAGCCTATGGGCTTCCCCGGGGTGGGTTGCCCCCCCCCCGGTGAACTCCCGGAACCCATTCGTCATTCCCGGTACATTCCCGGTAACTCCGAAAACCTTCCGGTAATCAAATGAGGTCATCCTATATATCAATCTTCGTTTCCGGACCATTCCGAAAACCCTCGTGACGTCCGTGATCTCATCCGGGACTCCGAACAACATTCGGTAACCAACCATATAACTCAAATACGCATAAAACAACGTCGAACCTTAAGTGTGCAGACCCTGCGGGTTCGAGAACTATGTAGACATGACCCGAGAGACTCCTCGGTCAATATCCAATAGCGGGACCTGGATGCCCATATTGGATCCTACATATTCTACGAAGATCTTATCGTTTGAACCTCAGTGCCAAGGATTCGTATAATCCCGTATGTCATTCCCTTTGTCCTTCGGTATGTTACTTGCCCGAGATTCGATCGTCAGTATCCGCATACCTATTTCAATCTCGTTTACTGGCAAGTCTCTTTACTCGTTCCGTAATACAAGATCCCGCAACTTACACTAAGTTACATTGCTTGCAAGTCTTGTGTGTGATGTTGTATTACCGAGTGGGCCCTGAGATACCTCTCCGTCACACGGAGTGACAAATCCCAGTCTTGATCCATACTAACTCAACTAACACCTTCGGAGATACCTGTAGAGCATCTTTATAGTCACCCAGTTACGTTGCGACGTTTGATACACACAAAGCATTCCTCCGGTGTCAGTGAGTTATATGATCTCATGGTCATAGGAATAAATACTTGACACGCAGAAAATAGTAGCAACAAAATGACACGATCAACATGCTACGTCTATTAGTTTGGGTCTAGTCCATCACGTGATTCTCCCAATGACGTGATCCAGTTATCAAGCAACAACACCTTGTTTATAATCAGAAGACACCGACTATCATTGATCAACTGGCTAGCCAACTAGAGGCATGCTAGGGACGGTGTTTTGTCTATGTATCCACACATGTAAATGAGTCTTCATTCAATACAATTATAGCATGGATAATAAACTATTATCTTGATACAGGAATTATAATAATAACTATACATTTATTATTGCATCTAGGGCATAATTCCAACAGTCTCCCACTTGCACTAGAGTCAATAATCTAGCCCTCACATCACCATGTGAATTACATTGTAATAAATCTAACACCCATACAGTTCTGGTGTCGATCATGTTTTGGTCGTGGAAGAGGTTTAGTCAGCGGGTCTGCTACATTCAGATCCATGTGCACTTTGCATATATTTACGTCCTCTTCCTCGACGTAGTCGCGGATGAGGTTGAAGCGTCGTTTGATGTGTCTGGTCTTCTTGTGAAACCGTGGTTCCTTTGCTAAGGCAATGGCACCAGTGTTGTCACAGAACAAGGTTATCGGATCCAGTGCACTTGGCACCACTCCAAGATCCGTCATGAACTGCTTCATCCAGACACCCTCCTTAGCCGCCTCCGAGGCAGCCATGTACTCCGCTTCACATGTAGAATCTGCTACGACGCTTTGCTTGGAACTGCACCAGCTTACTGCACCCCCATTAAGAATAAATACGTATCCGGTTTGCGACTTAGAGTCGTCCGGATCTGTGTCAAAGCTTGCATCGACGTAACCTTTTACGGCGAGCTCTTCGTCACCTCCATACACGAGAAACATCTCCTTAGTCCTTTTCAGGTACTTCAGGATATTCTTGACCGCTGTCCAGTGATCCACTCCTGGATTACTCTGGAACCTTCCTGCCATACTTATGGCCAGGCTAACATCCGGTCTAGTGCACAGCATTGCATACATGATAGAACCTATGGCTGAAGCATAGGGGACGGAGCGCATATGCTCTCTATCTTCATCAATTGCTGGGCACTGAGTCTTACTCAATCTCGTACCTTGTAAAACTGGCAAGAACCCTTTCTTGGACTGTTCCATTTTGAACCTCTTCAAAACTTTATCAAGGTATGTGCTTTGTGAAAGTCCTATCAGGCGTTTTGATCTATCCCTATAGATCTTAATGCCTAGAATGTAAGCAGCTTCTCCTAGGTCCTTCATAGAGAGACTTTTATTCAAGTAACCTTTTATGCTCTCCAAAAGCTCTACGTTGTTTCCAATCAGTAATATGTCATCCACATATAATATTAGAAACGCCACAGAGCTCCCACTCACTTTCTTGTAAATACAAGATTCTCCAACCACTTGTATAAACCCAAATGCTTTGATCACCTCATCAAAGCGTTTGTTCCAACTCTAAGATGCTTGCACCAGTCCATAAATGGATCGCTGGAGTTTGCACACCTTGTCAGCATTTTTAGGATCGACAAAACCTTCGGGTTGCATCATATACAACTCTTCCTTAAGGAAACCGTTAAGGAACGCCGTTTTGACATCCATCTGCCAGATTTCATAAGCGAAAAATGCAGCTATTGCTAACATGATTCTGACGGACTTAAGCATTGCCACGGGAGAGAAAGTCTCATCGTAGTCAATTCCTGGAACTTGTGAAAAACCTTTTGCCACAAGTCGAGCTTTATAAATGGTCACATTATCGTCAGCGTCCGTCTTCTTCTTAAAGATCCATTTGTTCTGAATAGCCTTGCGGCCCTCAGGTAGTATCTCCAAAGTCCACACTTTGTTCTCATACATGGATCCTATCTCGGATTTCATGGCTCCTAGCCATTTGTTGGAATCTGGGCCCACCATTGCTTCTTCATAATTTGCAGGTTCATTGTTCTCTAACAACATGATTGATAAGACGGGATTACCGTACCACTCTGGAGCAGCGCGTGATCTCGTCGACCTTCGTGGTTCAACAGAAACTTGATCTGGAGTTTCATGATCATAATCATTAACTTCCTCCACAACCGGCGTCGTAATGACAGAGGTTTCCCCTTCCCTGCGCCACCATCCAGAGGGATGAGAGGTTCGACAACCTCGTCAAGTTCTATCTTCCTCCCACTCAATTCTCTCGAGAGAAACTCCTTCTCGAGAAAAGCTCCGTTTTTAGCAACAAACACTTTGCCCTCGGATTTGAGATAGAAGGTGTACCCAACTGTCTCTTTTGGGTAACCTATGAAGACGCACTTTTCCGCTTTGGGTTCCAGCTTTTCAGGCTGAAGCTTTTTGACATAAGCATCACATCCCCAAACCTTAAGAAACGACAACTTTGGCCTTTTGCCATACCACAGTTCGTATGGTGTCGTCTCAACGGATTTTGATGGTGCCCTATTTAAAGTGAATGCAGCTGTTTCTAATGCATAACCCCAAAATGATAACGGCAGATCAGTAAGAGACATCATAGATCGCACCATCTCTAACAAAGTACGATTACGACGTTCGGACACACCATTACGCTGTGGTGTTCCTGGCGGTGTTAACTGCGAAACTATTCCACATTGTCTTAAGTGAGCACCAAACTCGAAACTCAGATATTCACCCCCACGATCAGACCGTAGGAATTTGATCTTCTTGTTACGATGATTTTCCACTTCACTCTGAAATAGCTTGAACTTTCCAAATGTTCAGACTTGTGCTTCATCAAGTAGACATAACCATATCTACTCAAATCGTCAGTGAAGGTGAGAAAATAACGATATCCGCCGCGTGCCTCTACGCTCATTGGACCACACACATCGGTATGTATGATTTCCAACAAGTCACTTGCACGCTCCATTGTTCCGGAGAACGGAGTCTTAGTCATCTTGCCCATGAGGCATGGTTCGCACGTGTCAAGTGAATCAAAGTCAAGTGACTCCAAAAGTCCATCAGCATGTAGTTTCTTCATGCGCTTTACACCAATATGACCCAAGCGGCAGTGCCACAAAAATATGGTGCTATCATTGTTTACTCTAACTCTTTTGGTCTCAATGTTATGTATATGCGTGTTGCTATCAAGATTCAATATGAACAATCCTCTCACATTCGGTGCATGACCATAAAAGATGTTACTCATAGAAATTGAACAACCATTATTCTCAGACTTAAAAGAGTAACTGTCTCGCAATAAACAAGATCCAGATATAATGTTCATGCTCAACGCAGGCACTAAATAACAATGATTTAAGTTCATCACTAATCCTGATGGTAGCTGAAGTGACACTGTGCCGACGGCGATTGCATCAACCTTGGAACCGTTTCCTACGCGCATCGTCACTTCGTCTTTCGCCAGCCTTCGTCTATTCCGCAGTTCCTGCTTCGAGTTGCAAATGTGAGCAACAGAACCGGTATCAAATACCCAGGCACTACCACGAGAGCCGGTTAAGTACACATCAATAACATGTATATCAAATATACCTGATTTTTCTTTGCCCGCCTTCTTATCTGCCAGATACTTGGGGCAATTGCGCTTCCAGTGACCCATACCCTTGCAATAGAAGCACTCTGTTTCAGGCTTAGGTCCAGCCTTGGATTTCTTCGGCGGATTGGCAACAGACTTGCCGCTCTTCTTCGAATTGCCCTTCTTGCCTTTGCCGTTTCTCTTGAAACTAGTGGTCTTGCTTACCATCAACACTTTATGCTCTTTACGGAGTTCAGACTCTGTGACTTTCAGCATCGCAAACAACTCACCGGGAGACTTGTTCATCCCTTGCATGTTGTAGTTCAACACAAAGCCTTTATAGCTTGGCGGCAGTGATTGAAGGATTCTGTCAGTGATAGCTTCTTGCGGGAGTTCAATCCCCAGTTCAGCTAGACGGTTTGAGTACCCAGACATTTTGAGCACATGTTCACTGACAGACGAGTTTTCCTCCATCTTGCAAGCATAGAATTTATCGGAGGTCTCATACCTCTCGATCCGGGCGTTCTTCTGAAAGATAAACTCCAACTCCTGGAACATCTCAAATGCTCCATGACGTTCAAAGCGACGTTGAAGTCCCGGTTCTAAGCCATACAAGATTGCACATTGAACTATTGAGTAGTCCTCCTTACGTGCTAACCAAGCGTTCTTAACATCCTGATCAGCCGTAGCGGGTGGTTCATCTCCTAGCGCAGCATTAAGGACATAATCCTTCTTCCCAGCTTGTAAGATTAGCTTAAGATTACGAGCCGAGTCTACAAAGTTGCTTCCATCATCTTTCAACTTAGCTTTCTCTAGGAACGTATTAAAATTTAGGATGACTGTCGCGTGAGCCATAATCTACAACACAAATATATTCAAAGTGGACTTAGACTATGTTCAAGATAATTAGAGTTCAACTTAATAAAATTACATGCTAAACTCCCACTCAAAAAGTACATCTCTCTAGTCATTTGAGTGGTTCATGATCCACTTACACTATCCCAAGTCCAATCATCACGTGAGTTGAGTATAGTTTCAGTGGTAAGCATCCCTATGCTAATCATATCAACTATATGATTCATGATCGACCTTTCGGTCTCATGTGTTCCGAGGCCATGTCTGCACATGCTAGGCTCGTCAAGCTTAACCCGAGTGTTCCGTGTGCGCAACTCTTTTGCACCCGTTGTATGTGAACGTTGAGTCTATCACACCCAATCATCACGTGGTGTCTCGAAACGACGAACTGTAGCAACGGTGCACAGTCGGGGAGAACACAATTTCGTCTTGAAATTTTAGTGAGAGATCACCTCATAATGCTACCTTCGTTCTAAGCAAAATAAGGTGCATCAAAGGATTAACATCACATGCAATTCATAAGTGACATGATATGGCCATCATCACGTGCTTCTTGATCTCCATCACCAAAGCACCGGCACGATCTACTTGTCACCGGCGCCACACCATGATCATCCATCAACGTGTTTCCATCGGGGTTGTCGTGCTACTTATGCTATTACTACTAAAGCTACATCCTAGCAAAATAGTAAATGCATCTGCAAGCACAAACGTTAGTATAAAGACAACCCTATGGCTCCTGCCGGTTGTTGTACCATCGACGTGCAAGTCGATATTTCTATTACAACATGATCATCTCATACATCCAATATATCACATCACATCGTTGGCCATATTACATCACAATCATACCCTGCAAAAACAAGTTAGACGTCCTCTAATTTTTTTGTTGCATGTTTTACGTGGTGACCAAGGGTATCTAGTAGGATCGCATCTTACTTACGCAAACACCACAACGGAGATATATGAGTTGCTATTTAACCTCATCCAAGGACCTCCTCGGTCAAATCCGATTCAACTAAAGTTGGAGAAACCGTCACTTGCCAGTCATCTTTGAGCAAAGGGGGTTACTCGTAACGATGAAACCAGTCTCTCGTAAGCGTACGAGTAATGTCGGTCAAGCCGCTTCAATCCAACAATACCGCAGAATCAAGAAAAGACTAAGGAGGGCAGCAACACGCACATCACCGCCCACAAAAACTTTTGTGTTCTACTCGAGAAGACATCTACGCATGAACCAAGCTCATGATGCCACTGTTGGGGAACGTCGCATGGGAAACAAAAATTTTCCTACGCGCACGAAGACCTATCATGGTGATGTCCATCTACGAGAGGGGATGAGTGATCTACGTACCCTTGTAGACCGTACAGCATAAGCGTTAGAGAACGCGGTTGATGTAGTGGAACGTCCTCACGTCCCTCGATCCGCCCCGCGAACAATCCCGCGATCAGTCCCACGATCTAGTACCGAACGGACGGCACCTCCGCGTTCAGCACACGTACAGCTCGACGATGATCTCGGCCTTCTTGATCCAGCAAGAGAGACGGAGAGGTAGAAGAGTTCTCCGGCAGCGTGATGGCGCTCCGGAGGTTGGTGATGACCTTGTCTCAGCAGGGCTCCACCCGAGCTCCGCAGAAACGCGATCTAGAGGAAAAACCGTGGAGGTATGTGGTCGGGCAGCCGTGGGAAAGTCGTCTCAAATCTGCCCTAAAACCTCCGTATATATAGGTGGGAGGGAGGGGGGCCTTGCCTTGGGGTCCAAGGACCCTCAAGGGGTCGGCCGAGCCAAGGGGGAGGACTCTCCCCCCCCCAAACCGAGTTGGACTTGGTTTGGTGGGAGGGAATCCCCCTCCCTTCCCACCTCCTCCCTTTTTCTTTTCTTTTTCCTTTGATTTCTTATCCTTGGCGCATAGGCCCCTCTTGGGCTGTCCCACCAGCCCACTAAGGGCTGGTGCGCCACCCTCATAGCCTATGGGCTTCCCCGGGGTGGGTTGCCCCCCCCCCCCCCCCCGGTGAACTCCCGGAACCCATTCGTCATTCCCGGTAACTCCGAAAACCTTCCGGTAATCAAATGAGGTCATCCTATATATCAATCTTCGTTTCCGGACCATTCCGGAAACCCTCGTGACGTCCGTGATCTCATCCGGGACTCCGAACAACATTCGGTAACCAACCATATAACTCAAATACGCATAAAACAACGTCGAACCTTAAGTGTGCAGACCCTGCGGGTTCGAGAACTATGTAGACATGACCCGAGAGACTCCTCGGTCAATATCCAATAGCGGGACCTGGATGCCCATATTGGATCCTACATATTCTACGAAGATCTTATCGTTTGAACGTCAGTGCCAAGGATTCGTATAATCCCGTATGTCATTCCCTTTGTCCTTCGGTATGTTACTTGCCCGAGATTCGATCGTCAGTATCCGCATACCTATTTCAATCTCGTTTACCGGCAAGTCTCTTTACTCGTTCCGTAATACAAGATCCCGCAACTTACACTATGTTACATTGCTTGCAAGGCTTGTGTGTGATGTTGTATTACCGAGTGGGCCCCGAGATACCTCTCCGTCACACGGAGTGACAAATCCCAGTCTTGATCCATACTAACTCAACTAACACCTTCGGAGATACCTGTAGAGCATCTTTATAGTCACCCAGTTACGTTGCGACGTTTGATACACACAAAGCATTCCTCTGGTGTCAGTGAGTTATATGATCTCATGGTCATAGGAATGAATACTTGACACGCAGAAAACAGTAGCAACAAAATGACACGATCAACATGCTACGTCTATTAGTTTGGGTCTAGTCCATCACGTGATTCTCCCAATGACGTGATCCAGTTATCAAGCAACAACACCTTGTTTATAATCAGAAGACACCGACTATCATTGATCAACTGGCTAGCCAACTAGAGGCATGCTAGGGATGGTGTTTTCTCTATATATCCACACATGTAAATGAGTCTTCATTCAATACAATTATAGCATGGATAATAAACTATTATCTTGATACAGTAATTATAATAATAACTATACATTTATTATTGCCTCTAGGGCATAATTCCAACAATAATAATGCATAGGGACCCGCCGGCACCCGCGGACTATTTTAATCAACCACCGGGCCAGTGCTCCTCATGAGTGTTGGTCCAAAACAGAGCACTGTGCGGGGCCACCGCGAGGAAACTCGAGGTTTGGCACTTGTACGCGTCGCTTATCCGTCATGTCCTGAGAACGAGGTACGCGACTCCTATCGGGATCATCGACACGTCGGGCGGCCTTGCTGGATTAGTTTTACCTTTGACGAGATATCTTGTGCATCGGGATTCCGGTGATGCTTTGGGTAATCTCAGAGTTGAGGTTTTCCACTAGGAGTTCCGACGAGATCGCGAGCTTCGTGATTAAGGATTTCTATGCGGCTTATGGTAATTTGTGATGGACTAGTTGGAGCACCCCTGCAGGGTTAAATCTTTCGGAAAGCCGTGCCCGCGGTTATGTGGCAATGTGGAAACTTTGTTTAACACTGGTTCTAGATAACTTGAAGTTAACTTAATTAAAACTTGCCAACTGTGTGCGTAACCGTGATTGTCTCTTTCGTGAGTTCCTTCTCCGATCGAGGACATGGTGGGGTTATGTCTGACGCAGGTAGGTGTTCAGGATCATTCATTTGATCATCCGTAGTCCACGTCCGCTATGCGTAGATCTTCCCCCTCTTATTCTTGTACCCGTAAGTTTAGCCACCAAATATGTGCTTAGCCGCTGCTGCAACCTCACCACTTAACCTTACCTCACTCATTAAGCTTTGCTAGTCTTAATACCTTTGGAAATGAGATTGCTGAGTCCCCCGTGGCTCACAGATTACTACAACACCAGTTGCAGGTACAGGTAAAGGTTACGTGACGCGAGCGCGTTGATTGTTCGATTGGAGTTGCTTCTTCTTCTTCTTCATCATCGATCTAGGATGGGTTCCAGGCCGGCAGCCTGGGATAGCAAGGATGGACGTCGTTCTTTCTTTTATCGTTTGTTTTCGTCCGTAGTCGGACCCTGCTCTTACTCTTGATGATTATGTAATGTACTGTTGTGACTCTGATGTAGCTTGTGGCGAGTGTAAGCCAACCCTTTATATATCTCATCTTTTCAGTACATGTACTTGTAACGATATCCATACTTGCGACACGACGAGATGCGCTTCTATCCCTGACGAGGCCCTCGTGCCAAATTGAGGATAGGGTCGCATCTTGGGCGTGACAATCACTTCCCTACTCGAGGACGAGAAGGAGTTAAGCTTGGGGATGCTTGATACGTCTCCAACGTATCTATAATTTTTTATGGTTCCATGCTATTATCTTGTCAAACTTTGGATGTTTTGTATGCCTTTTATATCTATTTTGGGACTAACTTATTAACTCACTGTCAAGTGCCAGTTCCTGTTTTTCCGTGTTTTTGACCCTTTCCAGAGGAGAATATTAAACGAAGTCCAAACGGAATGAAACTTCCGAAAAGATTTTTTCCAGAACAGAAGATACGCACGGGGCGTGAGAACCAAGGCAGAGGCCACCAGGGGAGGCCACAAGCCCCCTAGGTGCGGCCAGGGGGGCCACGCCTAGCAGGCTTGTGGGCCCCCTGTGGCTCGTCTGCCCTACCTCTTCCGCCTATAATTCCCGAAAAATCCAAAACTACGCGAGAGATCCACGAAAATAATTTTCCGCCGCCGCAAACTTATGTCTTCGCAAGATCCCATCTGGGGCACGTTCTGGTGCCCTGCCGGAGGGGGGATTCGGATACGGAGGGCTTCTTCATCAACACAATTGCCTCTCCGATGATGCGTGAGTAGTTCTCGATAGACCTTCGGGTCCATAGCTAGTAGCTAGATGGCTTCTTCTCTCTCTTGGATCTTCAATACAAAGTTCTCCATGATCTTCATGGAGATCTATCCGATGTAGTCTTCTTTTGCGTTGTCTTTGTCGAGATCCGATGAATTGTGGATTTATGATTAGATTATCTATGAATCTTATTTGAGTTTCTTCTGATCTCTTATATGCATGATTTCATATCCTTGTAATTCTCTTCGAGTTGTGGGTTTTGTTTGGCCAACTTGATGTATGATTCTTGCAATGGGAGAAGTGCTTGGTTTTGGGTTCATATCGTGCGGTGACCTCACCCAGTGACAGAAGGGGTAGCGAGGCACGCATCGTGTTGTTGCCATCAAGGGTAAAAAGATGGGGTTTATATCTATTGCATGAACTTATCCCTCTACATCATGTCATCTTGCTTAAGGTGTTACTATGTTCGTCATGAACTCAATACACTAGATGCATGCTGGATAGCGGTCGATGTGTGGAGTAATAGTAGTAGATGCAGAAAGTATCAGTCTACTTGTCTCGGACGTGATGCCTATATGTATGATCATTGACTTAGATATCGTCATGACTTTGCGCGGTTCTATCAATTGCTCGACAGTAATTTGTTCACCCACCCTAATATTTGCTATTTTGAGAGAAGCCTCTAGTGAACACTATGGCCCCGGGTCTACTTCACATCATATTTTCAGCCTTACACTTTTATTTCGTTGCACTTTCCGCCTTCAGATCTCACTTTGCAATCAATCTTGAAGGGATTGACAACCCCTTTATAGCATTGGGTGCAATCTCGTTTGTGTTTGGGCAGGTACTCTCGACACTTGGCTTGATACTCCTACTAGATTGATACCTTGGTTCTCAAGCTGAGGGAAATACATACTGCTACTGTGTTGCATCACCCTTTCCTCTTCAAGGGAAAACCTGTTGGGGAACGTCGCATGGGAAACAAAAATTTTCCTACGCGCACGAAGACCTATCATGGTGATGTCCATCTACGAGAGGGGATGAGTGATCTACGTACCCTTGTAGATCGTACAGCAGAAGCGATAAGAGATCGCGGTTGATGTAGTGGAACGTCCTCACGTCCCTCGATCCGCCCCGCGAACAATCCCGCGATCAGTCCCACGATCTAGTACCGAACGGACGGCACCTCCGCGTTCAGCACACGTACAGCTCGACGATGATCTCGGCCTCCTTGATCCAGCAAGAGAGACGGAGAGGTAGAAGAGTTCTCCGGCAGCGTGACGGCGCTCCAGAGGTTGGTGATGATCTTGTCTCAGCAGGGCTCCGCCCGAGCTCCGCAGAAACACGATCTAGAGGAAAAACCATGGAGGTATGTGATCGGGCAGCCGTGAGAAAGTCGTCTCAAATCTGCCCTAAAAGCCCCATATATATAGGAGGAGGGAGGGGGACCTTGCCTTGGGGTCCAAGGGATCCCCAAGGGGTCGGTCGAGCCAGGGGGGAGGACTCTCCCCCCCCCCCCCAAACCGAGTCCTACTTGGTTTGGTGGGAGGGAGTCCTTCCCCCTTCCCACCTCTCCCCCTTTTTTTTCTTTCCTTTGATATTTTCTCTCTTGGCGCATAGGGGATTGGTGGGCTGTCCCACCAGCCCACTAAGGGCTGGTGTGACCCCCCCAAATGCCTATGGGCTTCCCCGGAGTGGGTTGCCCCCCTCCGGTGAACTCCCGGAACCCATTCGTCATTCCCGGTACATTCCCGGTAACTCCGAAAACCTTCCGGTAATCAAATGAGGTCATCCTATATATCAATCTTCGTTTCCGGACCATTCCGGAAATCCTCGTGACGTCCGTGATCTCATCCGGGACTCCGAACAACATTCGGTAACCAACCATATAACTCAAATACGCATAAAACAACGTCGAACCTTAAGCGTGCAGACCCTGCGGGTTCGAGAACTATGTAGACATGACCCGAGAGACTCCTCGGTCAATATCCAATAGCGGGACCTGGATGCCCATATTGGATCCTACATATTCTACGAAGATCTTATCGTTTGAACGTCAGTGCTAAGGATTCGTATAATCCCGTATGTCATTCCCTTTGTCCTTCGGTATGTTACTTGCCCGAGATTCGATCGTCAGTATCCGCATACCTATTTCAATCTCGTTTACCGGCAAGTCTCTTTACTCGTTCCGTAATACAAGATCCCGCAACTTACACTAAGTTACATTGCTTGCAAGGCTTGTGTGTGATGTTGTATTACCGAGTGGGCCCCGAGATACCTCTCCGTCACACGGAGTGACAAATCCCAGTCTTGATCCATACTAACTCAACTAACACCTTCGGAGATACCTGTAGAGCATCTTTATAGTCACCCAGTTACGTTGCGACGTTTGATACACACAAAGCATTCCTCCGGTGTCAGTGAGTTATATGAGCTCATGGTCATAGGAATAAATACTTGACACGCAGAAAACAGTAGCAACAAAATGACACGATCAACATGCTACGTCTATTAGTTTGGGTCTAGTCCATCACGTGATTCTCCCAATGACGTGATCCAGTTATCAAGCAACAACACCTTGTTCATAATCAGAAGACACTGACTATCATTGATCAACTGGCTAGCCAACTAGAGGCATGCTAGGGATGGTGTTTTGTCTATGTATCCACACATGTAAATGAGTCTTCATTCAATACAATTATAGCATGGATAATAAACTATTATCTTGATACAGGAATTATAATAATAACTTATACATTTATTATTGCCTCTAGGGCATAATTCCAACAAAACTAACGCAAGCTCAAGAGGTAGCAGCCGCCTAGGTGGGCCCCACCTCCTCCGGTGCCCTCCTTTGGCCTATATTTAGAGTCCCGAGAGGAAACCCTTCCACAACTTCCAGAATCACGAATTTCTCCATCATTTCGCCGCCGCAACGCTTTCCAGATCGGGAGCGTCAAGAGACCTCTTCCCGGCACCCTCCCGGAGGGAGGATTGACCTCCGGGAGCTTCTCCACCGCCATGGACGCTTCCCGGACGTGCCGTGAGTAGTCCTCCTTGGACCATGAGTCCGTGACCAGTAGCTATCTCATGTCTTCTCTCTAATCGTGTGCTTCAATGGTTAGTCCTTGTGAGCTACCCTACATGATCAATGGATGTATGTAAATTCTCTTGCTATTGCTATGCTCGGTTTGTTGGGATCCGATGGATTATGAGATTATGTTCAGATTGTTAAGAGTTATGTATTTGATTATCCTCTAATATTATGTTCCTTAGTGATTCATGCATGTTCTCTGTTTCTATTTATTGCTTTGGCCGAGTAGTAGATAGTAACTCCAAGAGGGAGCGTTATGCATGATTGTGGGTTCATGCCCCTCGATGTCTAGCTTGAGTGACAGAAACATGAGACTAGGGGATGTGTTGTTGCCACCAGGGAGAAAACGACGGTGCTTGTGACCACGGTTGCAAGGATTGTTTACCTTACGCATAGTTCGTTAATGCAGTTGTCCGTTACTTTGAGTTTACACTTTGGGTGGGGCTCGCAACTTAATACCGGCGAGATTTTCTGGATATATATATCAAGGTGGATGATTAGTAAGTAGATGTTGATGAATAAACGGTCTACTTATCTTGGCGTACTGCCCATTACTATTGAACCTCTAACTATCAAGTAGCATAATTAGCATTGCGGTGCGTTCATAATTCTGTCAATTGCCCAACTGTGATTTTTTTACCCAAGCATAGTTGTTTATCGTCTTTTGGGGGAGATACATCACTAGTGAACATCATGTGACTCCGGTCCATATCACCATCATTGTTTACACCTCCATCATTGTTTACACCTCCATCATTTACCATTTTCATTTACTTTTCCGTTGCAACCACCACTACTATTCCCACTTGTGTTTTGATCCTTTGCAAACTACAAGGCTGAAGAGATTGACAATCTCAGTGTACTCATTGGGAGCAAAGTTATTTGTTGTGTGTGCAGGTCCACGTCTTCTGCTAGCGCCAGGGTGGAAGACACCTACTTGTTGAGCATAGGAGTCCTCCTGGTTCGATAAACCTTACAGTCTTCGTGTAAGGGAAAACATGCTGCTGACTACATCTCAACCTTCCACTTGGGGTAACCAACAGGGAGCGAGAAGTATATACATCATCTCGTCATCAAGCAATGTTTTCTGGCGTCGTTGCCGAGGACTCCAGTCTTGAAGATAGGGGAGTTGCACGCTATCTTTTACCTTTGCTTTTTAGTCTTGTTAGTTTGCTTTTCATGATTGGCATGGCTAGTTAGGCTTATGGAAAACTGCACTCTTAGTTCGCTGCTTGTGGGGAACCGCCCCACCGCTATTGTGGTGGAGAAGCCTCCCCCACCTACATAAATTGTGCCCTTTAAAATACCAACTGGTATTATTGATTGTGTCTTGGCTAATCGATATGCAGGAGATAGACATCCAGGCGCACACTTGTTATATCTTTCACAACTATGCTCCTTATTTAAGCTTGCAGGTATATCGATGGATTTTGTTATGAGAAAGCTATTCTCTCTATCATTAAAAGATAAGGCTTTGGATTGGTATAGGCTTCTTGATAACTCTCATTTGCTAAATTGGCAAGATCTTATGCCTCTTTTTTATGCAAAGTTTTATCCTCTTCATGAAATACATCGAGATAGAAACTATATTTATAACTTTTGGTCTCATGACAGAGAAAGCATAGCTCAAGCTTGGGGAGAGTCAAAACTTTAACGCTAAAATGTCCTAACCATGGGCTCCCTAAAGATTATGCTTATGAGGAGAGTAAGAGTACCTTTTTGCATGTGGATCATGGAAATAATACCTTATGTGATAGTTATATTGTTGAGTTTATTCATGATCCCACTGAAAATTATTATGAGAAGGGAACATATGCTTATAGATATTTCAATAATATCAAGTTCCCTCTCTTTATGCTGAAGGTTTTGAAGCTGCACTTGTTTTGCCTTCCTATGCTTATTGCCTTGTGCTTCAATGAATTATTCTATTGCAATATTCCTATGAATAGGAAGCATGTTCGACTTAAATGTGTTTGGTATTTTCTTCCTGATGCTCTCTTTTGTTCTACAACTCTTATTCCTACGAGAGCATCATTAAAATCTTAAGCCTATCTTTATGGCTATAAAGAAAGAGCTCTAGGGAGACAACCCTTGTTATCTTTACTTTGAGTTTTTTACTTTCAGTTTTAGTGGTCTTGATGCTTGTTACTACTCTAGAAACATCATTGTATCTTTATTTTCAAGCTTTGTGCCAAGTTTTAGCCTCCGATTGCAAAAGAGTTCAAAAGTTGTGACATGCAGTCCAGAAACAGATTATGTCTGCTTGACGGAAAAAATCGCCAAAAATCACCAGGTCATATTTTTTATCTGAATTGTTTTGACAGCATGCTCTATATAATTGTCTTTCTGGCATATGTTCTTAGTTTTTTGATTTGAGTTGCATAAGTGCCCCGAATAAATTATTTACTACCTGTTGTTTTGTTTTTCACAGATTCTTCCATGTTTTGCATTTTCATTGTTTTGCAAATCCCAAGATTACTTTTTATTTGCGAAAACATTTTGGGAATCATGATAAGAAGTAGCTTTTCATGAAAATATTTATTTCCATCAGGTAATGAATTATTTTATTAAGGGTACTAACCACTCTAATCAGCTTATGATGAGTTTCGTATGAAGAGAATTTTCAAGTATGCGATAGGAGATGATGAAAGAAGATACAAGAGTGTCAAGCGCTCAAGCTTGGGGATGCCCCCATGCACCCCAAGAAATATTCAAGGAGACTCAAGAGTCTAAGCTTGGGGATGCCCCAGTGCATCCCCTTCTCTATCAACAATCATTAGTTCGTCCATCTCCATGCTATATTTTTATCACTTCATATGATATGTGCTATGCTTGGAGCGTCCCGCCCTTTACTTTTTAGTTTGTTTTAGTTTTACTTGTTGTTCATAACAAGTCCGAACCTAGCCTACCTTGTTTGTGAGAGAAACACGCTCCATTCCACTCTAGAACACAACATAGGTTTTCATGCTTATCTTTTTGTGTGTTCTTCATATTTTTAGCTACTGTCATGCTTAGCTCTTAGTTTTCATGCTTATCTTTTTAAGAGCTTTTATTTAGGTTGCTTCTGGCACTCTCTTGAGTTATCATGCTTATCTTGTTTAGAGAGTTGGCTCGTTGCACTGAGTTGTGTGTCTTGCATGAGTATGTAATTGAGGTTGCTATTTAAGTATAATAGTAACTTGCAATAGTTTTGAGGTATTGATTTGAGTAATGTTTAGACTATTGGTGCCAAGAGCTTGAGCCTATTAGTGATAGGTGTCGTATTTTGGGAAATCCGTGTGTTTTTCAAAAACTAAAAATTAGTTGAGAACTCTAGCTACTAAATTCATCGCTAACCTCTGGAGGGGTTGGAATATATAGAGTACCCTCACGTTACCATGAGTCGAGGATGCGCAAGGATAACCAAATCCCCAAACACTCCTCCTCGGGGTACTTGTCTCTTTTTGAATTTCCTAACTAGATAGAGAGTTACCGATAATAAGTGTATGAGTTCTTCGGACTAGTGTGAGTATTCGATTGTTGGCACTTCCACCATCCATATTTTGCTAGCCTCTTCGGTACCGTGCATTGCCCTTTCTCACATTGAGAGTTGGTGCAAACTCCGCCGGTGCATCCAAACCCATGACATGATACGCTCTGTCATACATAAGCCTCATTATATCTTTCCTCAAAACAGCCACCATACCTACCTATTAAGGCATTTCCATAGCCTTTCCGAGATACATTGCCATGCAACATCCACCATCTCATGACTTGATATTTATGGCATACATGCTTTTTCTTGATCATAGAGTCGCATGATAGTTGGGCCTTGCCCTTATTACTGCTACATGACACGCTAGTATTATAGCATATCCTGCTACACTGGCAGAGGCATACATTTGCATACATCATGATAGTTTTCACTTGTCTTTATGTTGAGTACTTCTTATAAAGTGTGATGGATTTTATTTTATTCTTGTAAAACATAGAGTGTTGCCCTTAAGAGAAGAAAATATCCCAAAGAGGACAACTGAGAGATAAAAAGAAAGAGCCAAAGAGGCCACAAAAAATAAAAAAGAGAGAAAAAGAAATAAAAAGAGATAAGGGGGCAACACTACTATTCCTTTTGAAAGATCCACACTCGTACTTCATTGCTATATTTGTACTACATAGAGACTATCATTCATACATAACTATGTGGGGACCCTTACACTATAGAACTTGGTTTGCATATTCCAATGATGAGCCTCCTCAAATGAGCTGTAGGTCTTCATGAGCAAACAAGTTGGATGCACCCCCACTAGTTCCATTGGAGAGCTAATCTTAGCTCATATGTGCATCTGTTACATGGCAATCCCTACTCCTCACACTAGTGGAAAACGGGCCTTTGGCCGGGACCATTTAGTCCCGGCCTGCCTCTGGGCCGGGACTAAAGGCCCGGCCACGTCGCCCCAATTCTCAATGCCTCCCTCGAGGCTTTAGTCCCGGCCCGTAAGGAGCCTTTAGTCCCGGTTCGTGTCCCAAACCGGGACTAAAGGGCTACGTGGTGGGCAGTGGTGGTGGCAACCGTTCGTATCCCCCTTTAGTCCCGGTTGGTGGCTCAACCCGGGACTAAAGGACTAACACGTGGCCTGCCGTAGTGGTGGCGATGGTTGGTATACCTCTTTAGTCCCGGTTGGTGGCTCAACCCGGGACTAAAGACCCAAACGGTTTGCATCCCGTGTCGTTTCGGGCGATGAAAAGCACGAACCGAAGCGTACAGTCGCCATTTCTCTGTTTCTTCTTCTCTCTCGCTCTCCCTCTTTGTTCTTCTCCTCTCTTCTTCCCTTCTCTTCTTCCACCATGCCAACTAGCTTTCATGAGGTGCTCGCACATGGCACGGCCAAGCTCCATGTCGTGTACACGAACTTGAGCAGGGAGGTGCCGTTTTTTCTTCAACAGTTGAAGGAACGATGGTTTGACAACGCAGTGGATCATGAGAAGTTCTTGGGGCTTGATCTGGAGTACACGGCTGATCAACGCGGTGTTGCCGTCATCCAACTATGCTTCGCACGCCATGTCTTGATCTTCCAATGGGCGAGGTAAGTTTTGAGGCTTTCTTTGATCCAAGATAATGACATTGTAAGTTTATATGTTTCAATCATAGTTGGTTCCCTTCAAATAGTTGTAGTGAAACAATTTTGATTAGTTGAAGGGGAGTACAATCTAATTGGAATAGTGTTCCATAATCTGAAAAATCGTATTAGAATCAACTAGTGTTTAATATGTTCCATTGGAATCATAGTTGGTTCCCTTCAAATAGTTGTAGTGAAACAATTTTGATTAGTTGAAGGGGAGCACAATCTAATTGGAATAGTGTTCCATAATCTGAAAAATCGTATTAGAATCAACTAGTGTTTAATATGTTCCATTGGAATCATAGTTGGTTCCCTTCAAATAGTTGTAGTGAAACAATTTTGATTAGTTGAAGGGGAACGCAATCTGATTGGAATAGTGTTCCATAATCTGAAAAATTGTATTAGAATCAACTAGTGTTTAATATGTTCCATTGGAATCATAGTTGGTTCGCTTCAAATAGTTGTAGTGAAACAATTTTGATTAGTTGAAGGGAACACAATCTGATTGGAATAGTGTTCCACAATCTGAAAATTTTGATTGGTTCAATATGTTCCATTGAAATCATAGTTGTAGTGATACAATTTTATGCGGTGTTCTTTGATCCAAGGTTATGAAAAGTGAATATAGCTAGTGATCTCTCTAGGTTCCATTGGATAGCAATATGATATGTCATAGTCATGAAAATTGCATATAGCTAGTGATCTCTCTAGGTTCCATTGGATAGCTATAGTGATCTCTCTAGGTTCCATTGCATATGTTCTATTTGAATCCTAAAGATAATTTTCTATTTAGTTGTAGTGAAACATGTTTCCTTATTGCAGCAGTATGTAACATTTGTTCTATTTTAATTTGTTTCTGTTGCAGGAGTGACAAGCATTGTCCAGAACTCATGGACTTCCTTCGCAGCGGCATCACTTTTGCTTCTGTTGACATAAGGAATGACAAGATGAAGATGAGGCACAGCTTCGGTATTGAGATACCAGCTGGTTGCCTCGTTGATCTCCAAACGATATTCAGGCTTCGACATGACAGGACTTCGATGGCTCATATGGCAGTTGCCTTGATCGACGATTCATATGCTGATATGAAGACCAGTTTCCCAAAGTCTCAGCACAAACTTTGGGAGAAGGGCCCACTTGATGATATCAACATTGAGTATGCAGCAAAAGATGCATACGTTTCATACGAGTTGTACCGCAAGATTCGAGTCGTCCACTATGGCCAGCGTCACCTCGAGGAAGGTGGACATTCTGATTTAGATGATTCAGACGAGTAGTGTTCTGAACGTCGAACACTTGTATATATATCTATGGTAGCTATTATTATGTACTTTTTATAGTCATCTGGAAGTGTTCTGAACGTCGAACACTTGTATAGTCACTATAATAGCTTCCAGATGACTATAGTAGAACACTTATCATAGTTTCGTACTTTTTATAGTCATCATTGTATATATATCTTGGGTTCTCATGACTATACACGCACATTGCAGAAGGAAGTGAAAAAGAGCAGCTCACGTGCAAGTGCAAGTGGGAGCAAATCAAGTTCAACTACAAGCAAGAAAAAATCAGACGTTCCTCAGCTTGGACAACAGGCCAAACAGTCGATCCCACCCCTCAAGGTGTTACGAGAATGTTCCCCCTCCGGTGCAGGGGCAAGCTTTTGAAAGAGCAAAGGAGTTGGCGGATGAATGTGGTATCTCGGTTGAAGATTTGCTGACTTCCCAAGACGACAGGATACCCAAGGTTGTGGTAGCCCCTAAGCCACAGTTTGTCATGGGAGAGCCTTTGGTCAGCAAAGATGATCTCCCAACAAATATGCGTTACTTGCATAAATGGTACTTAAGTGAATCAAAGAATGGGAGAACG
This sequence comes from Hordeum vulgare subsp. vulgare, assembly GCF_904849725.1. Lineage (NCBI taxonomy): Eukaryota > Viridiplantae > Streptophyta > Magnoliopsida > Poales > Poaceae > Hordeum > Hordeum vulgare. Next base: position 598,171,431 of record NC_058520.1, on the reverse strand, counting down.
ATGATCGTGCTGAGTGTCTCACGGGAGTACTACGGCCGCTCCGAAGAAATCCATATCGACTTTGATGAACTCTTCCAGATGTACAATGGCGACGCCCTCGACAAATCGCTTATGAGTTGCTATTGTCTGTATGTTTTTCAATTTGTTGTCTACATATAACTTGTTTAGTTATTTCAATTCATTGTCTCTATATAACTTGTACTCTATTATGCAGAATGAAGATTCTGGAGTGTAAAAGTAAGAGCATCCTAAATATTGGGTTTATTGACCCAGATAAAATACATATTGCGACGCTAACTGACAAACCCAAGGAGACGGAGGAAAACCTTCTAAGGTTTCTAACAGATCAAAATTTATGTGGCCACATACTATTTCCATACAACTTCAGGTGAGGGTCTTTACTTTGTTGTGTCCATTCACTTATAAGTGTAATTGATAAGTTACTGACACATATCTATTTATATATATATATATATACACACACACACATGTGCAGCTTCCATTGGATTCTGTTGGACACTCAAATTGATAAGGGAAGAGTTGATGCCTTCGACCCATTATCGAGACCCTTGGAACAATTCCAAAGCCTGCAAGACATGCTCCAAGGGTAATTTTAATCATTCTTGCGCTCTATCGGTCTCTTTCGATGATTTTCTGATATATCAATTAATGAAAAACTTAGCAAATCATTATCCTTGTCGGGCAGGGTTTGGAAGCAGTTCAAGTGCGTGACTCTCGGTAACTTTCCTGAGAAGCTGACCTTTAGAGCTGCTCAGGTAAGTAGTAGTATGATATACTTCTATTAATTTTCAATACGTTTATGATGCTAGATTATTATTTTGATTATATATATTATATTCTCATAAAGTGCGACCATCAGCCACGGGGAACGCATCTATGCGGATACTATGTTTGCGAGACCATTCGCACGTTTACCTCTGAGTTCAAGGATCACAGATTCGACGTAAGCAATGAACATTCACACCTCTATTTTTACCCGTCATTCTTTGTTATCATGATTGATATTCATATTCATCTCCTCTTCTTATATAGCACACGGCCATGAGGACGAAGGTCCTACCAGAGCAACGCGCGATTGCTGTTGCAGAGGAGCTTGCGGGATTTCTGAGGACGGAAGCTATAGAAGACAAAGGACTATTTAGTGTAGCTAAGGGTCATTACTGATGTTCGTCCATGTAATCGAATAGACGGGCTCTAGTCCCGATAATTCAGATCTCCATATAATTGTATATAAATATGATCGCTTGTAAGATAAGTTAATCTTATATATATATATATGCATAATTATTTCTATTTAAATTATATGAAAACTAATTCCCGAACACCAAACGAGGCATCACGTTAATCTCCCGAACACCTAAACCCTAAAACCCTAAAACCCAAAAATAATTTCATTCAAAAAAAAACCCCAAAAACCAGCAAAATCTGAAAATCTTTAGTCCCGGTCCGTGTAACGAACCGGGACTAAAGGGCCTGCCCCTGGGGCGCTACGAGGCGCCCACGTGGAGCACCTTTAGTCCCGGCTTGTAAGAGGGCCGGGACGAAAGGTTAGGCCTTTAGTCCCGCCCCTTTAGTCCCGGTTGGTGAACCGGGACTAAAGCCCCTTACGGGCCGGGGCTAAAGGCCCCGTCCCCACTAGTGTCACATCATATCTATCATTTGGCTTTCCCTCGCCTATGGTTATCCTCATTTATGTGAGCCTTTCACACCTTTTTGTCTTCCTTCTCCATCATTATTCTATTTGCCATCCTAAGTGCCAACATATCTTGCTTACGCTCATCCATTGCATGAGTGCTCAAGTCGAAAGGGAGAGGATCATTTTGACTTGTGCCTGACTAGTGGTCTAGGGATGAGTCAAAATAAGATTCCGAATGAGACTAAGTGTGAAATTTTAGTAGAGTTCTCAATTAAAAATTATTTTATGATCTCAACCCATCTCCCACTTCTTGCATGCAAACACCATTTGGAGACATTCGAGTCACAGACAGTGAGAGCTCTTGCACCTTTATGTTCTTACTTTGCTAATTTCAATACTAGATATAGACTCTTGCTTGTTATTGTCTTGACTTGAATTGCATATCTTACTTACTTTACTTTGAAGTTCTTTTATGTGTGTTAGCATGTCACCACAGAAATTATTGTGTTATCATTTATCTACTCGAGGATGAGCACAAATTAAGCTTGGGGATGTTGATATGTCCCAAATGTATCTATAATTTCTGCTTGTTCCATGATCTTCTGGGTGACATTGTTATATATATTGCTACACTTTTATATCATTTTACACATATTTGGACTAACTTACTAACTCAGTGCACCCAGTGCTAGTTTCTGTCTGCTCATGTCTATTTTGCAGGGGCTTTTACCCAATTTTTCGAAGCCCGGAAAATTCCAGAAAAAATATATAAAAAATCAGCAAAACAGAAGCTTCCGGATCGCCGAAGATGGTCCACAGAGGGGCTAGGGGCTGCCGAGGCGACGTGCTGGCGTGGCCAGGCCCTAGGTCATGCCAGGAGGCCGCCTGGGTGGGCCCCACCTCCTCTGGTGCCCTCCTTTGGCCTATATTTACAGTCCCGAGAGGAAACCCTTCCACAACTTCCAGAACCACAAATTTCTCCATCGTTTCGCCGCCGCAGCGCTTCAGAGATCGGGAGCGTCAGGAGACCTCTTCCCGGCACCCTGCCGGAGGGAGGATTGACCTCCGGGAGTAGGCCTGGGCGTTCGGTTTAAACCAACAATTCTGTTTCTACCAATCGGGTTTTTTCAAAATTCGGTTAGCAAAATTAGAAACCGAAAATAACAACCCGAAAGAGATAACCGAAATTTCGGTTAACCGATTATTTCGATACGGTTTTCGGTTTATACCGAATGTGCTTGAAATACAGGAGCAGCAATCTCTTATATAGGAAAAATTCTTAGCCTTTTCCCCTTAGTCACGCGAGTTGGGACTAAAGTTCTCCTCGTTCTCTGCTCGCGCCCGCTAGAATTTCCTTAGTTGTTGGGCTGTCAGACATGCATGAAGTCGGCCCAAGGTCCACATGACTCACGTTTGGTGTGTCCTAGTTGAACGTGGGTTGTGTATCAAGAAAATAAGTTGAACGTGGGCTAGTGAGCTATTTGGTTGCTAGCCTTGACCCAAAATTCCACGGAAGTGGGGTGGCTGGGTATACAAGAAAAAAAAGAAGACAAGTTCGACCTGGGAAAGTGATTCACGTTATCTTCCTACTAATTCACCTACAGTTCAGTAGTATTTCGGCTAACCGTATGTAAAATCAAACTGATCAAACTTAGTTCGGTTTTCATAAGTAAAAACCGAAATTAGTTGTACCAATGACGAAAATTCGGATTTTTCGGTTTTGGCTTTGGTTCGGTGTTCGGTTCATCGGTTTTTATGCCCACCCCTATCTGGGAGCTTCTCCACCGCCATGGACACTTCCCAGACGTGCCGTGAGTACTTCTCCTTGGACCATGAGTCCATGACCAGTAGCTATGTGATGTCTTCTCTCCAATCTTGTGCTTCAATAGTTAGTCCTTGTGAGCTACCCTACATGATCAAGGCATCTATGTAAACGCTATTGCTATGCTCGGTTTGTTGCGATCCGATGGATTATGAGATTATGTTCAGATTGTTATGAGTTATATATTTGATTATTCTTTTATATTCCGTTCCTTAGTGATTCATGCATGTTCTCAGTTGCTATTTATTGCTTTGGCCGAGTAGTAGATTGTAACTCCAACAGGGAGCGTTATGCATGATTGTGGGTTCATGCCCCTCGATGTCTAGCTTGAGTGACAGGAACATGAGACTAGGGGATGTGTTGTTGCCACCAGGGAGAAAACAACGGTGCTTGTGACCATGGTTGCAAGGATTGTTCACCTTACGCATAGTTCATTAATGCAGTTGTCCGTTGCTTTGAGTTTACACTTTGGGTGGGGCTCGCAACTTAATACCGGCGAGATGTTCTGGATAGATATCTCAAGGTGGATGATTCGTAAGTAGATGTTGATGAATAAACGGTCTACTTATCTTGGCGTACTGCCCGTTACTATTGAACCTCTAACTATCAATTAGCATAATTAGCATTGCGGTGCGTTCATAATTCTGTCAATTGCCCAACTGTGATTTGTTTACCCAAGCATAGTTTTTATCGTCTTTTGGGAGAGAGGCATCAGTAGTGAACATCATGTGACTCCGGTCCATATCACCATCATTGTTTACACCTCCATCATTTACCGTTTTCATTTACTTTTCCGTTGCAATCACCACTACTATTCCCCCTTGTGTTTTGATCCTTTGCAAACTACAAGGCCGGAGAGATTGACAACCTCTATGTACTCGTTGGGATCAAAGTTATTTGTTGTGTGTCCAGGTCCACGTCTTCTGCTAGCGCCAGGATGGAAGACACCCACTTGTTGAGCCTAGGAGGCCTCCTCGTTCGATAAACCTTACATTCTCCGTGTAAGGGAAAACATGCTGCTGAATAATCTCAACCTTCCACTTGGGGTAACCAACGAGGAGCGAGAAGTATATGTTGGGGAACGTCGCATGGGAAACAAAAAATTTCCTACGCGCACGAAGACCTATCATGGTGATGTCCATCTAGGAGGGGGGGTTCAGATCTACGTACCCTTGTAGATCGCACACCAGAAGCGTTAATAAATGCGGTTGATGTAGTGGAACCTCCTCACGTCCCTCGATCCGCCCTGTGAACCGTCCCACGAACCGTCCCACGATCCGCTCCGATCTAGTGCCGAACGGATGGTACCTCCGCGTTCACCACACATACGACTCGACGATGATCTCGGCCTTCTTGATCCAGCAAGAGAGACGGAGAGGTAGATGAGTTCTCCGGCAGTGTGACGGCACTCCGGAGGTTGCTGGTGATCTAATCTTAGCAGGGCTCCGCCCGAGCTCCGCAGAAACGCGATCTAGAGGAAAAACCGTGTAGGTATGTGGTCGGGCTGCCGTGGCAAAGTTGTCTCTAATCAGCCCTAAAACCTCCGTATATATAGGTGGGAGGGGAGGGGCCTTGCCTTGAGGCTCAAGGAGCCCCAAGGGGGTCGGTCGAAGGGGGGGAGGAGGATTCCTCCTCTAATCCTAGTCCAACTAGGATTGGAAGGTGGAGTCCTTCCCTTCCTTCCCACTTCCCCCTTTTTTCTCTTTGATTTTCTTATCTCCTGTGCACGGGCCTTCTTGGGCTTGCCCACAATCCCACTAAGGGCTGGTGCGGCACCCCTAAGGCCTATGGGCTACCCCGGGGTAGGCTGCCCCCCCCCCAGGTGAACATCCGGAACCCATTCGTCATTCCCGGTACATTCCCGGTAATTCCGAAAACCTTCCGGTAATCAAATGAGGTCATCCTATATATCAATCTTCGTTTCCGGACCATTCCGGAAACCCTCGTGACGTCCGTGATCTCATACGGGACTCTGAACAACATTCAGTAACCAACCATATAACTCAAATACGCATAAAACAACGTCTAACCTTAAGTGTGCAGACCCTGCGGGTTCGAGAACTATGTAGACATGACCCGAGGGACTCCTCGGTCAATATCCAATAGCGGGACCTGGATGCCCATATAGGATCCTACATATTCTACGAAGATCTTATCGTTTGAACCTTAGTGCAAGGATTCATATAATCCCGTATGTCATTCCCTTTGTCCTTCGGTATGTTACTTGCCCGAGATTCGATTGTGAGTATCCGCATACCTATTTCAATCTCGTTTACCGGCAAGTCTCTTTACTCGTTCCGTAATACAAGATCCCGCAACTTACACTAAGTCACATTGCTTACAAGGCTTGTGTGTGATGTTGTATTACCGAGTGGGCCCCAAGATACCTCTCCGTCACACAGAGTGACAAATCCCAGTCTTCATCCATACTAACTCAACGAACACCTTCGGAGATACCTGTAGAGCATCTTTATAGTCACCCAGTTACGTTGCGACATCTGATACACACAAAGCATTCCTCCGGTGTCAGTGAGTTATATGATCTCATGGTCATAGGAATAAATACTTGACACGCAGAAAACAGTAGCAACAAAATGACACGATCAACATGCTACCTCTATTAGTTTGGGTCTAGTCCAGCACATGATTCTCCCAATGATGTGATCCAGTCATCAAGCAACAACACCTTGTACATAGTCAGAAGACCCTAACTATCCTTGATCAACTGGCTAGCCAACTAGAGGCTTGCTAGGGACAGTGTTTTGTCTATGTATCCACACATGTATCTAAGTCTTCATTTAATACAATTATAGCATGGATAATAAACGATTATCTTGATACATGAATTATAATAATAACTTATTTATCATTGCCTCTAGGGCATAATTCCAACAGTCTCCCACTTGCACTAGAGTCAATAATCTAGCCCTCACATCACCATGCGAATTACATTGTAATAAATCTAACACCTGTACAGTTCTGGTGTTGATCATGCTTTGCCCGTGGAAGAGGTTTAGTTAGCGGGTGTGCTACATTCAGATCCGTGTGCACTTTGCATATATTTACGTCCTCCCCTTCGACGTAGTCGCGGATGAGGTTGAAGCATCGTTTGATGTGTCTAGACTTCTTGTGAAACCGTGGTTCCTTTGCTAAGGCAATGGCACCCGTGTTGTCACAAAACAGGGTTATTGGATTCAGTGCGCTTGGCACCACTCCAGGATCCGTCATGAACTGCTTCATCCAGACACCCTCCTTAGCCGCCTCTGAGGCAGCCATGTACTCCACTTCACATGTAGAATCAGCTACGACGCTTTGCTTGGAACTGCACCAGCTAACCGCACCCCCATTAAGAATAAATATGTATCTGGTCGGCGACTTAGAGTCGTCCGGATATGTGTCAAAGCTTGCATCGACGTAACCTTTTACGGCGAGCTCTTCGTCACCTCCATACACGAGAAACATCTCCTTAGTCCTTTTCAGGTACTTCAGGATATTCTTGACCGCCGTCCAGTGATCCACTCCTGGATTACTCTGGAACCTGCCTGCCATACTTATGGCCAGGCTAACGTCCGGTCTAGTGCACAGCATTGCATACATGATAGAACCTATGGCTGAAGCATAGGGGACGGTGCTCATATGCTCTCTATCTTTATCAGTTGCTGGGCACTGAGTCTTACTCAATCTCGTACCTTGTAAAACTGGCAAGAACCCTTTCTTGGACTGTTCCATTTTGAACCTCTTCAAAACTTTATCAAGGTATGTACTTTGTCAAAGTCCTATTAGGCGTTTCGATCTATCCCTATAGATCTTAATGTCTAGAATGTAAGCAGCTTCTCCTAGGTCCTTCATAGAGAAACTTTTATTCAAGTAATCCTTTATGCTCTCCAAAAACTCCACGTTGTTTCCAATCAGCAATATGTCATCCACATATAATATTAGAAACGCCACAGAGCTCCCACTCACTTTCTTGTAAATACAAGATTCTCCAACCACTTGTATAAACCCAAATGCTTTGATCACCTCATCAAAACGTTTGTTCCAACTCCGAGATGCTTGCACCAGTCCATAAATGGATCGCTGGAGCTTGCACACCTTGTCAGCATTTTTAGGATCGACAAAACCTTCGGGTTGCATCATATACAACTCTTCCTTAAGGAAACCGTTAAGGAACGCCGTTTTGACATCCATCTGCCAGATTTCATAATCGAAAAATGCAGCTATTGCTAACATGATTCTGACGGACTTAAGCATCGCTACGGGAGAGAAAGTCTCATCGTAGTCAATTCCTGGAACTTGTGAAAAACCCTTTGCCACAAGTCGAGCTTTATAAACGGTCACATTACCGTCAGCGTCCGTCTTCTTCTTAAAGATCCATTTGTTCTGAATAGCCTTGCGGCCCTCAGGCAGTATCTCCAAAGTCCACACTTTGTTCTCATACATGGATCCTATCTCGGATTTCATGGCTTCTAGCCATTTGTTGGAATCTGGGCCCACCATTGCTTCTTCATAATTTGCAGGTTCATTGTTGTCTAACAACATGATTGATAAGACGGGATTATCGTACCACTCTGGAGCAGCGCGTGATCTCGTCGACCTGCGTGGTTCAACAGAAACTTGAACTGGAGTTTCATGATCATCATCATTAACTTCCTCCCCAACCGGCATCGCAACGACACGGGTTTCCCCTTGCCCTGCGCCACCATCCAGAGGGATGAGAGGTTCGACAACCTCGTCAAGTTCTATCTTCCTCCCACTCAATTCTCTCGAGAGAAACTCCTTCTCGAGAAAAGCTCCGTTCTTAGCAACAAACACTTTGCCCTCGAATTTGAGATAGAAGGTTTACCGAACTGTCTCCTTTGGGTAACCTATGAAGACGCACTTTTCCGCTTTGGGGTCCAGCTTTTCAGGCTGAAGCTTTTTTACATAAGCATCACATCCCCAAACTTTAAGAAACGACAACTTTGGTCTTTTGCCATACCACAGTTCGTATGGTGTCGTCTCAACGGATTTTGATGGTGCCCTATTTAAAGTGAATGCAGCTGTTTCTAATGCATAACCCCAAAACGATAACGACAAATTGGTAAGAGACATCATAGATCACACCATCTCTAATAAAGTACGATTACGACGTTCGGACACACCATTACGCTGTGGTATTCCAGGCGGTGTCAACTGTGAAACAATTCCACATTGTCTTAAGTGAGCACCAAACTCGAAACTCGGATATTCACCCCCACGATCAGACCGTACGAACTTGATCTTCTTGTTATGATGATTTTCAACTTCACTCTGAAATTGCTTGAACTTTTCAAATGTTTCAGACTTGTGCTTCATTAAGTAGACATAACCATATCTACTCAAATCGTCAGTGAAGGTGAGAAAATAACGATATCCGCCGCGTGCCTCTACGCTCATCGGACCGCACACATCGGTATGTATGATTTCCAACAAGTCACTTGCACGCTCCATTGTTCCGGAGAACGGAGTTTTAGTCATCTTGCCCATGAGGCATGGTTCGCACGTGTCAACTGAATCAAAGTCAAGTGACTCCAAAAGTCCATCGGTATGGAGTTTCTTCATGCGCTTTACACCAATATGACCTAAGCGGTAGTGCCACAAAAACATGGCGCTATCATTGTTAACTCTAATTCTTTTGGTCACAATGTTATGTATATGTGTATTATCACTATCAAGATTCAATATGAACAATCCTCTCACATTGGGTGCATGACCATAAAAGATATTACTCATAGAAATAGAACAACCATTATTCTCTGACTTAAACGAGTAACCGTCTCGCAATAAACAAGATCCAGATATAATGTTCATGCTTAACGCAGGCACTAAATAACAATTATTCAAGTTCATAACTAATCCTGATGGTAACTGAAGTGAAAATGTGCCGACGGCGATTGCATCAACCTTGGAACCATTTCCCACGCGTATCGTCACTTCATCCTTTGCCAGCCTTCGCTTATTCCGCAGTTTCTGTTTCGAGTTGCAAATGTGAGCAACAAAACCGGTATCGAATACCTAGGCACTACTACGAGAGTTGGTTAAGTACACATCAATAACATGTATATCAAATATACCTGATTTTTCTTTGGCCGCCTTCTTATCAGCCAGATACTTGGGGCAATTGCGCTTCCAGTGACCCACACCCTTGCAATAATAGCACTCCCTTTCAGGCTTAGGTCCAGCTTTGGGTTTCTTCGTCGGATTGGCAACATACTTGCCGCTATTCTTTGAATTACCCTTCTTTCCTTTGTTGTTTCTCTTGAAACTAGTGGTCTTATTCACCATCAACACTTGATGCTCTTTACGGAGTTCTCACTCTGCGACTTTCAGCATCGCGAACAACTCGCCGGGTGACTTGTTCATCCCTTGCATGTTGTAGTTCAACACAAAGCCCTTATAGCTTGGCGGCAGTGATTGAAGAATTATGTCAGTGATAGCCTCTTGCGGGAGTTCTATCCCCAGCTCAGCTAGACGGTTTGAGTACCCAGACATTTTGAGCACATGTTCACTGACAGACGAATTCTCCTCCATCTTGCAAGCATGGAATTTATCGGAGGTCTCATACCTCTCGATCCGGGCGTTCTTCTGAAAGATAAACTTCAACTCCTCGAACATCTCATATTCTCCATGACGCTCAAAGCAACGTTGAAGTCCCAGCTCTAGGCCATACAAGACTGAACATCGAACTACTGAGTAGTCCTCCTTACGTGTTAACCAAGCGTTCTTAACATCTTGGTCAGTCGTAGCGGGTGTTTCATCTCCTAGCGCAGCATTAAGGACATAATCCTTCTTCCCAGCTTGCAGGAGCAACTTAAGATTACGAGCCCAGTCTACAAAGTTGCTTCCATCATCTTTCAACTTAGCTTTCTCTAGGAACGTATTAAAATTCAGGGTGACTGTCGCGTGAGCCATGATCTACAACACAAATATATTCAAAGTGGACTTAGACTATGTTCAAGATAATTAGAGTTTTAACTTAATCAAATTACTTGCTAAACTCCCACTCAAAAAGTACATCTCTCTAGTCATTTGAGTGGTTCATGATCCAATTCCACTAGCTCAAGTCCGATCATCACGTGAGTTGAGGATAGTTTTAGTGGTAAGCATCCCTATGCTAATCATATCAACTATATGATTCATGATCGACCTTTCGGTCTCATGTGTTCCGAGGCCATGTCTGCACATGCTAGGCTCATCAAGCTTAACCCGAGTGTTCCGCATGTGCAACTGTTTTGCACCCGTTGTATGTGAACGTTGAGTCTATCACACCCGATCATCACGTGGTGTCTCGAAACGACAAACTGTAGCAATGGTGCACAGTCGGGGAGAACACAATTTCGTCTTGAAATTTTAGTGAGAGATCACCTCATAATGCTACCGTCGTTCTAAGCAAAATAAGGTGCATAAAAGGATTAACATCACATGCAATTCATAAGTGACATGATATGGCCATCATCACGTGCTTCTTGATCTCCATCACCAAAGCACTGGCACGATCTTCTTGTCACCGGCGCCACACTATGATCTCCATCAACGTGTCGCCATCGGGATTGTCGTGCTACTCATGCTATTAAGGACAGTAAAACCGAGCCTAAAGCGAGCCTTCTCAGGGATTCACGTTTTAACCGTTCATTTTCATGATCTGGGTGTTATTAGTCGTTAGATATGTGTGTTAAGCAAACTTTATCGCATGTGTTAAATACTGGGCCCACCGTCCGATGGCTGGCTGCTCTAGAGGGTGAAACGGCGCCCTGTGGTTAATTGGGCGGTAGGCCAGCCCATTCCCGGTGACTGTTTGTTTCGTTCCGTTCCACTTCCCGTTCCTCTCGTTCGATTCCCACCCCCATCTCTCCTCCATCTTTCGCCCGCGACACAGATGGCACCGTCACCATACTCGTGGCGCAGTCAGAGGAGGAACGGATCCAGCCGAGGCATCACGAGGGGATCTAGCGGACGCGCTCCAGCCGAGGCACCATGAGGAGATCGGCGAGAGGATCCAGCGCGAGGGAGCGGAGCCATCCCTCTCGATTACTCCTGTCGGGCAGATCCTAGGCCCGCCGTCGCCGCCAGCTCGCAGGTCCTCCACCCTGGCGAACCAATCCACACGCCCCTCCTCTTCGTGATCCCTTTTCGCCGCATCCTTTTATCTTTTGGTTTGGTTCCCAAGTTCTGGTCACACTTAGATTGAACGTTTATTTTGTGTCCCATAGATGAGTGTATCACATGACTGATGATGGCGATGGAGTGGAGGAGGAGGCGCACTGATATAAGTATGTAGCAAATAAGGAGGACACCACCGTCAACAAGGCTGCCGAGTGAAGAAACTACGACGGACTAGGACCATCGGCAGGGTATTCGCCTGAATACTGTAGTTCAGTTCATCGTTCGTTGCTGTTATACCAACTCTGCTGAATCATTGACGTTGACCTTCGTAACCGCCGAGTACATTGCATATTTGGCTGTACTAATCTTTAGTTCTTCCATGTAATTTATTATTTTAGCACAAAAAGTACCTGATTCTCATTGTTCAATCTTTATTTGCAGTGTATTGGTATACATGTTGATACTATTTTAATATCTTTATTTGGAGTGTTCAATCTTAAGCATTGTTGCACACATGGTAGAGAAGAGGGGTGACTAAGTAAACCTCCATGGTATGCAAGAAGAATAGGTTGGCTGATTGTGCCCCAACAAAGCATGAGCTTAGTGGGACTAGCCTTAGGTCTTACTTCTCTACGTATATATGTGATGTTGTAATTTAGAAGAGAAATTCTTTTGGGTTGAAACATGCTTAGAAAATTGTTTTAACATGTGAGAGAAAAAAGTGTAGTACTCTGTATATTTCCGTTTTATCTGTTGCATCGCCGTTTGCCAATAAAATACACATGCGTGATGGTACATTTACGTTAATGCTAGACTCCCATTTTATAAATGTAACCAACTCCTAGCCAAATGTTGATTTTGAATGCACATCTCTATCAACCTAGATATCTTGCCAGTACATTGCATATTTGCTTGTACTAATCCATAGTTCTTCCATGTAATTTATTACTTCATCAGACCTCATTCTCATATGGGACAGTCATGGACTGCTGATAGAACAGACATTTGATAATAGCTTTCATGCATGGTAAGTTCCCGTTTTCCGTATTTACATTCTACTCCGTCTGTTCCTAAATATAAGTCTTTTAAGTGATTTCACTACGGACTACATACGAAAAAAATGAATCTATGCTCTAAAGTATGTCTATATGCATCCGTTTGTAGGAGCATGTCGTTTTGGTGATCGAGTTTCATGGACCCTTTATTTTTGGAAAATTCAAAATTCAAACTTTGAATTCAAATAATTACAAAAAAATATGCAATTATACAATGATGAAATGTGTATGTATGTAAAAATTCAGGATGGAAAACCTTTAAATGCGACCTGTATAAAAAGGACAAATTTCCGGACTTTACGAATGAATAGTATCATGTGTTAAAAAGCCTCAAATTTGTCTTTCTTGCACAGCTCTCATTTTAACGTATTTTGTCCTAAAAATTTACACACATGTTTATTATGCCTCCATTTATATCTGTAACTGTTTTCAGAATTTTTTGAATTTTGAAAATATGAATTTTGTTGAATTTTGAATTTCAGAAAATAAGGCTTCCATGGAGCTCAGTCTCCAAAAGCAATTTTTGTGTATGTAGTCTTTAGTTGAATCGCTAAAAAGACTCATATTTAGAAACGGAGGGAGTAACATTTTTCATTGAGATCTGAGTTCATAGACAAAGTGAATTTCGATCTTCTGGCTTTGCTTTCACATGTATCATACTCCAAAATACATTGTATCCACTCAATACTCAACGTAATAGAAATTATGTTGAACTTCTTATTTTTGAAACATGGTGTTGTCTATTTAAAGTCTATTCCTGTGTCCTACAACTTCTTTCATGAGCATCTGATCCTTCATCTTATCCTTTTGTCCTCTTGTTTGTAGAGTTTTGTGGGGGACGTCCGTCTATTGGTGAATGTGGGAGAAAGAGAGCAAGGCTTTTCTTCTTATGTTGCTTACACATATGTAGGTCAGCCCCATATCATTGTATAAGGTAATCCATGCTCTCTCATATCAACTTGTTTGGGAGGGCAGAAAATCGCACGTCACCACCCACAAAAACTTTTGTGTTCTACTCGAGATGACATCTACGCATGAACCTGGCTCATGATGCCACTGTTGGGGAACGTCGCATGGGAAACAAAAAATTTCCTACGCGCACGAAGACCTATCATGGTGATGTCTGATAACCCACAAGTATAGGGGATCAATTGTAGCCTTTCTCGATAAGTAAGAGTGTCAAACCCAACGAGGAGCTAAAGGTAGGACAAATATTCCCTCAAGTTCTATCGACCACCGATACAACTCTACGCACACTTTACGTTCGCTTTACCTAGAACAAGTATGAAACTAGAAGTACTTTGTAGGAGTGATAGGATAGGATTGCAAGAAAGTAAAGAACACGTAAATAAAACTAGGGGCTGGTTAGATAAAGAAACAACTACGAGTGTCTAACGAGTGTGGAAAAGTGGTGGTAGGAGTTGTGGAATTGTCCCTAAGCAATTGACTACGTCACTAGATCGATAGCAAGTATCATGTGGGAGAGGCCTCTGCTAGCATGTCATCCCTTACTTGGAATTATATGCAATTATGATTGGAACTATTAGCAAGCGTCCGCAACTACTAACGTTCATTAAGGTAAAACCCAACAATAGCAATAAGATATATTGGTCCCCCTTCAATCCCATATGCATCAATTTCTATGCTAGGTTTGAAGCTTCTGCCACTCTAGCCTGCCAATACATAGTCCTATCAACATACAACTAACCCTATGGTGTGATCCACGCACGCGATCATATGATGGGCACCAAAGGACAGCAACATAATCACAAGCAAATTAAACCAATCATAGCAATTCATCAATCACCGATAGGACAACGATAATCTACTCAGACATCATAGGATAGCAACACATCATTAGATAATAATATGTAGCATAAAGCACCATGTTCAACTAGAGGGTACAACGGGTTGCGGGAGAGTGAACCGTTGAATATAGATGGGGGAAGATGATGGAGATGTTGGTGAAGATGACGGAGGTGTCGGTGTAGATCGCCGTCACACGATGATGTCCTGGGCGGCGTTCTGGCGCCGCCGGGAGAGAGGGGGAGAGAGCCCCCCTCCTTCTTCTTCCTTGACCTCCTCCCTAGATGGGAGAAGGGTTTCCCCTCTGGTCCATGGTCTCCATGGTGGCGGAGGGGCGAGAGCCCCTTCGAGATTGGATCTCTCTCTCTGTGTGTCCTTCTATTTCTGCGCTCCCAGATTCTGCGTTTCACCGTTTCTTAAATTCCCGGAGATCCGTAACTCCGATTTGGCTGAAATTTTAACACGATTTTTTTCCGGATATTATCTTTCTTGCGGCGAAAGAAGGGATCCAACCGCCTAAGGAGTGGCCACAAGCCTGCCTGCCGCGGGCCCACCCCCTGGCCGCGGCGACAAGGCTTGTGGGCACTCCGTGCGTCGCCTCATGTTGATTCTTCTTCCCGAAAATCATAAATATTCCAAAAAAATTCCCCGTAAGTTTTTATTACGTTTGGACTTCGTTTGGTATGGATATTCTGCGAAACAAAAAACATGCAACAAACATGAACTCGCAATGGGCACTTGATCAATATGTTAGTCCCAAAAATAGAATAAAAAGTTGCCAAAAGTATATGAGAGTTGTAGAATATTGGCATGAAACAATCAAAAATTATAGATACGACGGAGACGTATCAATGTCCATCTACGAGGGGGATTTCAGATCTACGTACCTTTGTAGATCGCACAACAGAAGCGTTAATAAACACGGTTGATGTAGTGGAACGTCCTCACGTCCCTAGATCCGCCCCGCGAACCGTCCCACGAACCGTCCCGCGATCCGTCCCACGATCCGCTCCGATCTAGTGCTGAACGGACGGCACCTCCGCGTTTAGCACACGTACAGCTCGACGATGATCTCGGCCTTCTTGATCCAGCAAGAGAGACGGAGAGGTAGATGAGTTCCCCAACAGCGTGACGGCGCTCCGGAGGTTGGTGGTGATCTAATCTCAGCAGGGCTCCGCCCGAGCTCCGCAGAAACGCGATCTAGAGGAAAAACCGTGGAGGTATGTGGTCGGGCTGCCGTGGCAAAGTTGTCTCTAATCAGCCCTAAAACCTCCGTATATATAGGTGGGAGGGGAGGGGCCTTGCCTTGAGGCTCAAGGAGCCCCAAGGGGGTCGGCCGAAGGGGGGGAGGAGGATTCCTCCTCCAATCCTAGTCCAACTAGGATTGGCCAATCCTAGTCCAACTAGGATTGGAAGGTGGAGTCCTTCCCTTCCTTCCCACTTCCCCTTTTTTTCTCTTTGATTTTCTTATCTCCTGCGCAGGGGCCTTCTTGGGCTTGCCCACCAGCCCACTAAGGGCTGTGCAGTACCCCTAAGGCCTATGGTCTTCCCCGGGGTGAGCTGCCCCCCCCCGGTGAACATCCGGAACCCATTCGTCATTCTCGGCAATTCCGAAAACCTTCCGGTAATCAAAGGAGGTCATCCTATATATCAATCTTCGTCTCCGGACCATTCTGGAAACCCTCGTGATGTCCGTGATCTCATTTGGGACTCCGAACAACATTCGGTAACCAACCATATAACTCAAATACGCATAAAACAACGTCGAACCTTAAGTGTGCAGACCCTGCGGGTTCGAGAACTATGTAGACATGACCCGAGAGACTCCTCGGTCAATATCCAATAGCGGGACCTGGATGCCCATATTGGATCCTACATATTCTACGAAGATCTTATCGTTTGAACCTCAGTGCCAAGGATTCGTATAATCCCGTATGTCATTCCCTTTGTCCTTCGGTATGTTACTTGCCCGAGATTCGATCGTCAGTATCCGCATACCTATTTCAATCTCGTTTACCGGCAAGTCTCTTTACTGGTTCTGTAATACAAGATCCTGCAACTTACACTAAGTCACATTGCTTGCAAGGCTTGTGTGTGATGTTGTATTACCGAGTGGGCCTCGAGATACCTCTCCGTCACATGGAGTGACAAATCCCAGTCTTGATCCATACTAACTCAATGAACACCTTCGGAGATACCTGTAGAGCATCTTTATAGTCACCCAGTTACGTTGCGACGTTTGATACACAAAAAGCATTCCTCCGGTGTCAGTGAGTTATATGATCTCATGGTCATAGGAATAAATACTTGACACGCAGAAAACAGTAGCAACAAAATGACATGATCAACATGCTACGTCTATTAGTTTGGGTCTAGTCCATCACATGATACTCCCAATGACGTGATCCAGTTATCAAGCAACAACACCTTGTACATAGTCAGAAGACCCTGACTATCCTTGATCAGCTGGCTAGCCAACTAGAGGCTTGCTAGGGACAGTGTTTTGTCTGTGTATCCACACATGTATCTAAGTCTTCATTTAATATAATTATAGCATGGATAATAAACGATTATCTTGATACAGGAATTATAATAATAACTTATTTATCATTGCCTCTAGGGCATAATTCCAACAGTATATACATCATCTCGCCATCACCAATCAATACAATTCTAGCATGGATAATAAACGATTATCATGAACAAGGAAATATAATAATAACCAACTTATTATTGCCTCTAGGGCATATTCCCAACAAGACATACTTCAGATCCTACATGATTGAGAAAAATAATGATGCTATTAATGTGAATTTTATTTTAAGGAGAAATTTCAATAACAATGTGTATAGAGGGAATCATCTATTCCTAAATAGCTACAACCCACTACCTAATTTTTCTAGCCATGCAACCATGACACATAAGCAAGTATACATGCAAGACATAAATAACATCTTTTGCATTACTCTACGCATGCAGTGGTGCCACATCATCAATTCATGCATATTAGTCATAAGTAGTTTTTTTCATTAGAGTTCATCCTCCATATTTTGTTAGAAATTACATTTTAACTATAATTTTCACTCTCTTTGATACGCTTTATATTTTATTGTTTTTAAGCTTACATTCGCTTTCCATTAGTTTTAGATTTTTTATAACAATTATTTATCTATTTTTTAGCAATGTTCCCGCAGCAACGCGCGGGGCATCATCTAGTTAAAATAATAGTCCTAGAATATATCACGACAATCCCTCTAATAGTTATGGTAACCCCAACAATAATTCTATGACAAAATATTGCTTGAGACTTAAAAGATCACTAAGAATTTCATGCATGCTCAATATGAACAAAATGAAACTTTTGCTAAGGAAGTTAAGGAACATTCTTCAATGCTTAAAGTGATTAGCAAACAACTTTAATTGTGCACTAAGATGTTGGATGTTTATCTAAATTAATTTCACCTATAAGATTTTGAGACTGTTTTCTGAATTAATGCCACCTTAGGTGTTGGTCATGTTACCAACCAAGGTGTTAATTGTGCACTGTTATTTGTACTCCCAAACTATCTATAATTTTCGTAGTTGCTCTAAATATTTCGGTTATTGGGTATCCGGAATACCGAACCATTTTTTTGGGTAATTTGTGTTCGAGATTTTTTTTTTTTGGAATACAAAATTCTGGCTTTCATTTTGGACTAACCAAATTACCCGCTATACGAGATACCAGAGCTGATATAACTAAATTACCCGACCATCGAGGGTGAGAAACCGGTGACCCAGTCGATCCAACAAAAGAACCACCAAAGAAGGTTAGAATAGGGTTCCGGGGAAAGAAATAGGAGGAGAGGACAAATCTAGAAGGCGCAGTGACCATGATGACAGAGAGGTTCGAGGACATGTTGACGAAGCAGGAGATGTTTGACTTGTTGATGAAGGCGATTGAGAAGAAACTCGAGCTCGAGGAGAAGAAGGTGGAGATCACTGCTTCAGAGGACGCGACGATGCTCATCTTGAAGGTGGCAGAATTGGACTACGACGCAATGCAAGAATGATCGTACAAGTCGTCCATCTTAAGATGTTGCAGCGACAGAAGGATGAACTGGAGATGGCGGCGGAGGAGGAGATTGAGGAGGATGCCGAGGTGGAGTCAACTTTACACGACGGTGATGACAAGTTGAGCATGGAGGCTCAGATTGGCACGGATTGATGGAGTGTTTTTTTCTATGATGGGACATGTAAAAACCAAGTATACTTGACAATTTTTTGGACATGGAAAAACATATGGGTTGTTGGGTTTGCGGGTTGGAGATGCCCTTAAGCGCATGTATGGTGCAGGCAAAGACAAACCCTTCACCATGTTATAGTTTTTGTGGTCGTTAACAAGAAAAAAATACCCCCTATCTTATCTTATGACAAGTTTGGACACCGACAGGACCGGATGTGAACAAGCAAATGCTCCCGCCGGCCAAGACCGCAGGACGCATTCGTGGCCATGTATACGTTTCTCCGCGCCGCTTCAAACGCAAGAAAACAAACGCGGAACGTGTCGCCGTCAATTCAAATCAAAGGCGGAAGAAGAAAAAACACACGAAACGTGCAAGGAAGGAACCGTCAACCGGCCGGTTAGAAGAAGGAGAAGAAAACGCATGCCACAGATATCGTCCCTCCTTTTTTTTTTTCTTCCGAAAAGAAGGAAAAGAAGAAGGGGAAAAAACAACGTGATAATATTCTTCTCCTTCCGGACACGGCGCCGAATATACCGCCACGCGTCACCGGCCAGCTGTACGTACGTATATGTATACGTATGTATATGTATGTACCGGTCTGGGTCTGGCCCTGCTCGTGCGCCATGTGGCACTTATTGCGTCGTGGTGCGTACACTTGTGGCAGCGGCGACGAGTGATGATGGCCGCCACTGGGCGGGCGGGCGTGGGTCCGACCGACCGGAGCGGAAGAATGCGCTGCCGGGGCGGGGGCGTCCATCCATCCATCCATCCATCGCCGCGTCCGCGCCATGCAGCAGCGAAGCGTCCACGAGCGCGACCATTATTACCCCCGGTGCGGTGGCACGAGCCACCCCCCCCCTCCCCTCCACCACCCCAGCTCAGCCCACCCCTCCCCTCCCCTCCCTCCTTTCCCTTCCCTTCCCTCCCCACACACGCGGTCGGACGCCCCCTTCCCCTCCTCACTCTCGCCTCCCCACCGCCGACGGACGAGCGAGCCCCCTCCCGCTCCGGCTCCCTCTCCCGCCACCGGATCACCGCTCCCGCGTCGGCGGATCTACGCGCGCGGCGCGGGGACCCCCCACTTCGTCGGCGGCCCCACCGGCGCCCCTTCCCCGGGCAGGGTGAGTCGCGTCCCCTGCGCTCGTCTCCTTACGCAGATCCTCCTCGCCTCTTCCCCGCGCCACCTCGCCGCCGAATTGCGGCGCCAGGCGACGGGAGGCCGCGCGCGACAGGGCCCCGCGCGGGCCGGGATCGTCGGCAGGATCGGGCGGGGATCACGCCGCGGGCGGATCCGGCTCGGCAATGGCCGGCCCCGCTAGATCGTGAGATCCGGGCCGTTGCTCCGTGATCCCGGCGTTACGTGCGCACAGCCCGGCCGGATTCGAATGAATGCTCCTTCATCATTCTGCCGCCGTGCGCCGGCCAACTTTTGCTGAATTTCAGACTGTCACTCTCCTCCTGCACGCTCCGAATTTTCTCTCTCATTATACCGGCCAGCTGCCGGCCATCGTACTATGCAAGTTGCATTCCCTATGCCAGCCGGAATTCACAGCTCGGACCAAGACTAGCGCGTGATCCCCTGGAGGGACGGACACATGTTTCCTGAAATCGATTTACTTGGACCAGTTATAAGCGTGTGTGCGTGCTTGCACCTCGGCACCGCTGCTGATCCCGTGGGGTAAACAGTTGAAAGTAGCAGCAGCATAACACAGGCCATCGTCACGAGATGGTGATCTTCACCTAGCCGCGTGCAATTGGAACTCCTATGCGCGCAGGGGAAGCTGTGCTCTTCTCTCGTCACTTTGGAGCAGGGTGGAAAGAGCAGGCTTCCGTGTCATGGGGTTTCGAGAGAGCACATCAATGCGTTGATGCATTCTACTCTCAGCATCTCACTCGTGACTTCTGGAAAACAATGTTGACACTTATCTATTTTTACAGCGTTAGCTTTTTTAATAGAAATTATGCGTTGATGGATATCTCTTGTCAAAGGGAGAGCACATCAATGCTGGTTTAGACCTCTATCCAGACAGATGCCCAGCGCTGGTTCATGACCATTGTCCCTGGCTTGATGCATTCTACTCTCAGCATCTCACTCGTGACTTCGTTACTTATCTTATCTGCAGTCGATTGGAGTTTTTTCTTCTTCTATTTCCTTGTTGGAGTAACTGAATGCGTTTTCATATTACAATTCTTGTTTGATTTGGTCCCTTTTCAGCTTATGACCTACTCTCAAATTTCAGGGCCCTTGCTGTACAGCGGAGCCGTTGCTGCTATTTCATCACCTTCAAATCGAGCCCTGGTAAAGTTGCTTCCAAATGTCGACCCCGAAAGTGGTGGATCCTGCTTTCCAAGGGGCTGGCCAAAAAGTGTATCCTTCCACACGACTGTCAGCCGGTTATCTTTGATCGAATTGATTTTGTTCGTTAAGCTCACAAATCTGGATTGTACTTCTTTATTTATGTATGCGTGCCCCTTGACGTCACTTAGTGGGATAGAAATATGGCGCATTGAAGATTTTAAGCCAGTTGCATTGCCAAAATCTGATTATGGTAAATTCTATTCTGGAGATTCATATATAGTTTTGCAGGTGATTGCTTTGACTCTTGCATTCTATGATGCATCATTGATCTTTTGTTTTTCTATCATACAAAAGTTACTAAGCTATTTCTTTGTATTTTTCTAGACGACTTCTCCTAAGGGTGGTGCATATCTGTACGACGTCCACTTCTGGATTGGGAAAGACTCAAGCCAAGTACACACCGTGTAAACTTCAATTTCCGTGACACTCACAAATCCATTTTCAACCAACTGACGACTTGTCGTTGTGCAGGATGAAGCTGGCACTGCAGCAATCAAGACGGTTGAACTTGATTCTGTACTTGGGGGTCGTGCAGTCCAGTATAGGGAACTCCAAGGTTATGAATCTGACAAGTTCCTGTCATACTTCAAACCTTGCATTATACCTATGGAGGGTGGTTTCGCCTCTGGGTTCAAGACGCCAGAAGAGGAGACCTTTGAAACACGGTTATATATTTGCAAAGGGAAGAGAGCTATTAGAATTAAGCAGGTAGGGGATATTTTACCCTCTTCCTGCATATTCTTTTCACATACCAGCTTATCAATTCTGTATGCTACATTAATATGGTGCTTACATTGTTCAGGTTCCCTTTGCACGGTCATCATTAAACCATGATGATGTGTTTATCTTAGATACTGAAAAGAAAATTTATCAATTCAATGGTGCAAACTCCAATATCCAAGAAAGGGCTAAATCACTGGAAGTGATCCAACATTTAAAGGAGAAGTACCATGGGGGCGTGTGTGATGTTGCAATCGTTGGTAAGGGGATATTTGACCTGACATCGGTATCTTTGTTAACTGATGCGCCTTTTTCTCTACTCATGTGGTTTAACTCTAATAATGCCAGATGATGGGAAACTACAAGCGGAATCAGACTCTGGTGAATTCTGGGTCCTTTTTGGAGGTTTTGCACCTATTGGGAAAAAAACTGTTAGTGATGACGATGTTGTACTGGAAACTACAGCACCCAAGCTGTACAGGTATTTCTTAATATAAGTGACTTTTGTTGATCCTTAATGGTTGGCATTTGAAATAAATAAATTGAAATCCCTATTCATCTCTAGACGAGTCAGATGAATGCTTAGTTATAGCTTGTTATTTGCTTCAGTTGTGCCTCCTACACTTAAAAAGGCTTCTGGCTAGTCCTTGGCTACATACCCTTTTACATCATAGGTTACATGTCTTTTACACCCATAAATTTTGCTTTCTACTCTATAAGATATTAACTGAACAGAAGTTTTTTTTTAGGAGCAGCAACACAGTAATAAGATTTTATTAGCATCGTAAAGATGATTGTAACAGCAAATAGTCGACAACAGAACACAATACAAAACAGCGACCCACAGACTGTCATAGTTTGCCTCAAGTTCTTGTGCTCCTAATCTGTGTATTCCACATTCCTTCTGGAAATAACCCGGACCACCAGCTAAAGGCCTTTAAAAGACCACTAGGAGGTGGGTCTGCAAAGGTAGCCAGGAGGTTTGCCTAGAAGCAGTTACCTGTCAAATGTTTATCGTTGCATTATCTGTAAAGATCACTTGATGTTGGAAGACATGGCTCTATTGCTATTTTACTGTTTGCCCTGTCCATTGTTCTCCTTGCAGTATCAACGGCGGTGAACTAAAGTTTGAAGATATACCTCTTACAAAAGCAGTCCTTGAGAACACAAGATGTTTCTTACTTGACTGTGGGGCTGAAATGTTTGTATGGGTTGGTCGGGTAACACAACTCGAGGACAGAAAAGCTGCCACTAAAGCCATTGAGGTGAGCTTACAGAAAGTTTCTCCTTCTCTTTTTATGTTTTTGATTTGTCATCTCAGATTTGCAACACAGTTATGGTTTTGCCTCTTGTAGGAATTCATCATTAATCAGAAAAGGCCAAAGACGACAAGAGTGACACAAGTGATTCAGGGTTATGAAAGCCACTCATTCAAGTCAAAATTTGAATCATGGCCGGCGGGTACTACAACAGGGAACTCAGGTGCAGAGGATGGGCGGGGAAAAGTTGCAGGTAGTTTATTCAGTTACAACTAACAGGATAACAAAAATTCCATTTTGATTACCGCTGATGATCTTTGGTGTTTCTTCTAGCTTTATTGAAGCAACAAGGTGTTGATGTAAAAGGAGCTCCAAAAAGCAGTACTCCAGTAAACGAGGAAGTTCCTCCTTTGCTTGAAGGTGGTGGAAGACTCGAGGTTTGGCTGATCCTGTGTCCTACTTTATGAGTCACATTCTTTAAAATATTTATTCCCAAAATGCATTAATGGAAGTGCCCTTACAAATAAATTGTTTCTATTTCAGGTGTGGTGCATTGATGGAAATGCCAAGAGTCCACTTCCAAAAGAGGACAATGGAAAATTTTACAGTGGAGACTGTTATATTGTTCTTTATACATATCATTCGGGTGACAAGAAAGAAGAATATTATCTCAATTACTGGATTGGGAAGGAAAGCACAGCGGTAATAATACGTTGATTGCCGCCCCACTTAGCTAATGACTAACCTTTTCTTTTCACTTGATCCCAGTTGTTGATGCTCTTTTCAAATAATATTTTCTTAGCGTGATAATGAATTACTGATTGTCTTCATTCGGCGTTTATTGTTTTATATATCATGCATTTACTTACACGATGGTGTACTTTAGATAAAACCTATGCCTAAGCCTTTCTGTAGAGTTATTTATATTCACTTGTCAATGCACAAGCCACATTGCCTGATCAAATTAGAAAGGTTATAAATAAATAAATCAGGATGCATGCATAAAACAGGTGTTGCAGCAACTAGTCTCAGAATGTTTTTGCTGGAAGGGTTCATCTTTAAATTGCAGATGTTGCTAGGATGCTCCGGATCTGCCTGCCAAAATCTTTCCATACATAGCTTAAATTTAAGTGTGTCCGCTCTATGTTAGAATAGATTTCCAAGGACAAACTCATGTTATTGGTATTAAAGGAGTTAACTGATCTCTGTTTATCATATTTTTACATCAACATGACTCATGTGGTTTTAAAAGTGAGCTGGGCTCTATGTTTACCTTTTGGCGTACTCTATGCAGGATGATCAAGTGATGGGAGCTGAACTAGCCAATACAATGTGGAATTCACTGAAAGGAAGGCCTGTTCTGGTGCTGCATTTTATTTCACATTTTCACAAATGTATATAATATTTATTCTCAAGAAAAGAGTTTAATTTATTTGTAGTTGTACTGTAGGGTCGTATTTATCAAGGGAAGGAACCACCGCAATTTGTTGCCCTTTTCCAGCCCATGGTTATCTTGAAGGTATCACTGTTTCTGAATTGATCTTTTTTTTTGACAATCACTCACCACCTGAGTGGTGGCTTCCCTTCGATGCTGTTATGCTAAAAGGACTGCATAGTTTAATCCTTAGTCTGAATAATGTACAACAACAACAAAGCCTTTTATCCCAAGCAAGTTGGTGTAGGCTAGAGATGAAACCCAACAGAAACCTATGAGAACCCATAAATGAAGTGATCAAGTACAAGTAAACAAAGTGAAGGAAAGTAAATTAAAGTTCTGGTACATGGGTTGCTGATTTCCATGCAGAATTGCTGTAAATAATATATGTTAAGTATTTTCTTTTACTAATCATGTAGGGTGGTATCGGTTCTGGATACAAGAAGATTACAGAGGAAAAGGGTGCAACCAGTGGAACTTACTCCCCCGAGGGCATAGCTCTGTTTCGGGTGTCTGGAACAGCTATCCATAACAATAAAACGCTTCACGTTGACGCGGTATAACCTGCCTGCCTGTTATTTTTGCTGATATCTAGAGCGACACATACTCCCTTCGACCCATATTAATTATCGCTGATTTAGTACAACAAAAGTTGTGCAAGCGGGATTATTGGGCTTCGGGGTACCAATATTAATCTTTCAAAAGTATACCTTTGTGCCAATTTCTATGAAAAAATATGCCTCTGATGCACAGAGAATATTTGCAAAATCTACAACTGTACATAGATTCTGTTATTTTTCTTTTGAGCTAATCAGTTATTATTTTACAGCTAGCTACATCTTTAAGCTCCACAGACTGTTTTGTATTGCAATCTGGAAGTGCTATGTTTACATGGCATGGCAATTCTAGCACTTACGAGCAACAGCAGTGGGCAGCGAAAGTTGCTGAGTTCTTGAAGGTACATGACCATCTTCAAACAGACATCATTTCAAATTTCTATGCCCCTTTTGCAGAAGTCTTTATAATGTAATTTGTTATTGAGTTTATTGAATGACAGATTAACCCATCACTCGTCCATCTTACAGCTACAAGTTATTACCACATACATATAAGATGTTAATAGTGACACTAATAGTTTAACTCGTGAAAAATTCAAGCTTATACGCTGATTTGGAATGGAAATGGGAACCTTATAAAGGTGACACATGAAGATTGAAGCTCACCATTCTGGTGGCTTGTGGTAATATGTATCAAAATGTCAGTGTCAACTGAAATAAAGCAATTGCACAATTAGCAAAAATTGCCAGTCCAGTTGGGTATATAATATAATTTCTCTGTGTACTGACGCAGTTCAGCACTAGTACTGATTGCAGTTCAGTACTTATACCGATTGCTGGTTTTTGCCAAAATTTACTAGGTAAAAACTCAACCTAATCTCTTTGGATGGAAAATTTATTAGATACATGCCACCGTGTGTTCATTTTATTGATATGCTACTAAGAGGACCCCTCTTTGAGATATATGCCATTGCAGATCCATTTTCGTAACTGAGCTGCTTCCACCACACATCCTTGCGCCAGCGTTATTGAGTTCCCGTTTCTCCTTTTTTTCGTGCCAGCTGAGCCATCCTTGCACCGACCTGTGTAAAACCGTTGCAGACTTCACAGTGCCCTAGATTTAGTATTAGCGTCCCACCCCAACGTTTTTGTACATAAAAATACAGCCATGCTGTTTCCATGTGTTTCTTAAACACAGCCCATCCTCCAGCTCTGGCGTCCTGTTCATAATGGCATATATCTGAAATCAGCCACTTAATGGCACATCACGAAGGAGCTTTTCAGTGGCACGTCTCAAATACAGCCAATCTGCAGCAGCATGTATCTAATTTTTTATTTGACTCCTTACTGGTCGTCACAACCTTTTCTGTTACATGCCCCTGGTTATTTGTGGAAGACATTTCAGTAGAAATGTCTATTCACTGTAGCTTGATGGATGGTCATAGTGTCATGGTTACCTAAAGAGTTCTTCTGTTTTAGTAATCAACATAGTTTAAAAAAATATCACATGGAATTGCATGAACGTGGTTATGGGTTGCTGCAAAATTGTTCCATAACTATTTTTTTTACGAAGCATTGAAAACTTTGAAACTTCATGAATCACTGCCTTTCCGAACTACCCCTCGCTAAGATTTCTGTATCCAATATTTGCAGCCTGGTGCGACAGTGAAACATTGCAAGGAGGGAACAGAGAGTTCTGCTTTCTGGTTTGCTCTTGATGGAAAACAGAGCTATACAAGCAAACCCATCATGCAGGATACTATTGTCAGAGATCCTCATTTGTATGCCTTCTCAATTAGGAAAGGTTAGTCATTGTAGAATTCTTACTTTGACTTCTTTGCTCTAATTATGTCAGTATCTATATGGTACATGTATTTGTCCTAATTATACTTTTGTTGCTTTGGTTTCATTCATGGTAACATGGTCATCAATTTACCATTGATCAGGAAGACTGGAGGTATTCCTCTTGCCCTTGAGTTTCCTAAAGTTAGACTTAGTTATAGCAATTCAGGATATGTGATGTCAATGAGCTTCGGCAGGTTACCGAGATCTTCAATTTTTGCCAAGATGATTTGTTGACTGAAGACTTGATGATTCTTGACACACACGGGGAGGTCTTTATTTGGATTGGTCAGTGCGTGGAACCAAAAGAGAAACAAAAGGCGTTCGACATTGGCCAGGTGACCTGAAGCTTTGACCTTGTTATTACAGTTTGCTGTCGTTTTTCAATGATGCAACACTTGATGCTTCTTATCTCTTTACCACAGAAATATATAGAGCATGCGATGTCGATTGAAGATCTTTCCCCGTATGTACCACTTTACAAAGTTTCTGAAGGGAATGAGCCATGCTTCTTCAAGACATACTTCTCTTGGGATAGCACAAAATCTGTGGTATGCTGTCGGATATCTTATACTGCTATATCTTTGTGTGCTGTTGTCTATTATTAACTTATAGTGATGGTATGATCTACTTAAGTTAATTAAAGTGAAAACCTACTGAACAGTTGTGGTTTCATTTACTTCTGTAGGCAGTCTTCGTTATAATTCTCCTTGTTCACTTATACCTGCGTATGCTATTCGTGTTGTTTATTCTGTTAGTGTTTGTCATGGGCTATTAATAGGTTTCCTGTTTTGTGCAGATTCATGGGAATTCATTCCAAAAGAAACTTTCACTTCTTTTTGGATTACGCTCAGAGGTAATTTGGGTAAACAGTCGCAGCCCTGCTCGAATGAATAACAAGTATAGTATAGCTGAATTACTTTTACAGAATGAACTTCATAAACCCAATATTTACACAATTGATCATGCTGTAGTACATGATACAGATTTCATGAATTCATTGGAGATGCAAAATATCGAGAATATAATAGTAGCATGATATTGATGCCATTACTTTACAGGGTGCATCTAGGAGCTCTGGTAATGGTGGACCCACACAAAGGGCATCTGCATTAGCCGCTCTATCATCTGCATTCAATCCATCTTCGCAGCAGAAGCAGGTAAATGCTCAATGTTTTCTCCACCAAAATATTATGAGTGATTAACTAACTAGGCAATCCCTTTCAGGTTAATGATAGTAGGCCTCCAAGCTCTGGTGATGGGCCCACTCAACGTGCCTCTGCACTGGCTGCTTTGTCCAATGCAGCATTCAATCCATCTCCGCAGCAGAAGCAGGTAAATGCTCAATATTTTATGTACCAATATATTATGAGTGATGAACTAACTAGACAATCCCTTTCAGGTTAATGATAGTAGGCCTCCAAGCTCGGGTGATGGACCCACTCAACGCGCCTCTGCACTGGCTGCCTTGTCCAATGCGTTTAATCCATCCTCAAAACCAAAAACTCCACCTCCGTCACGTTCAGGTCAAGGGTCACAAAGAGCAGCTGCAGTTGCTGCGCTATCCTCTGTGCTGACTGCTGAGCAGTCTGGATCATCTGACAATCTCAGAGCTAGCAAGACGAGCACAACATCAGAAAAGACTGGTACAGCCGTAGCCTCCTTTTAAATTTCATCTTCTTAGAGAACAATAATGACTTGTGGATTACCCGATTTGTGTTTTTCCGTGAAACTGTTCCACCAAGACTTGAAAACAGTTGTGCTCATCTCTCTGCAAGTAACTTTGGAATAGTGAATGCATGTCTACCGTGCTGTATATTTAATTTCCTGGTATACTGTGGAGTAACTGCATGATGTTCACCTGACTAGTAGGGAGATCCATAAATGAAGTGAGCCCTTATGGACTTGCTGCTATTGTATTCTTTCAAAGCTTAATACCTTTAATCATTGCAGATGCGGAGGTCGTCGTAATATCTCCATCAGAAGCATCTCCTCGCTCTGAAGCTGGAGAATCCTCTGAATTTCAGTCAGAGAAAGATGCTCCAGTGGATGAGGTGCCATCCCAGGTAGATGTAGCAGAGCCTGAGGCGCTGGAGGTGCCAGAGGAACAAACAACTGAACATGTTGGTGAAGCAACATTTAGCTACGACCGCTTGATATCTAAATCTACTGATCCTATCCGTGGGATAGACTACAAACGCAGAGAGGTTTGTTCCCGAGAACACTTTATATCTGGGGTCCACATGTACTAGGTTATTCTTCTGAAGCACTTTCTTAGGTTTGCTGGTTTAGCGTTTTTGCTTAGACTAGGGTTAAGCTTGTTTAGGTTGCAGCTGAATTGCTGATGTCTTTGTCTGTTGCTTCTCTAGGCGTACTTATCGGAGAGCGAGTTCCAGACTGTCTTCGGCGTCACCAAGGACGTGTTCTACCTGCAGCCAGGGTGGAAGCAAGAGCTGCAGAAGCGGAAAGCCGATCTCTTTTGAATAAGCGGCTGCTTCCGGTCCTCCCGCAGAATGAGATCAATCAATCATATGTGCTTGTTTTTACCCCTCTCATCATGATTGGTTGGCACGATCCATTGCTGGTCATCTTTGTGCGAATGGCTACCTGTGGCTTTTGGTTGGTTTTGCGAATTTTATAGGTCATTCTTTCGTTTGTACATGGACTGAGTGTGCTGTGCTGTGCTGCTTGCAAGGTCCTAGTATGCTCTAGCTTGTTTTGTGATTGTCCATATGTGTATGGTTTTTCTCGGTTTGTTTTACGTACATGCGTATGGGCAGTCCCCCTGGGTATGTTTTGGAAGGTTGTTTACACTGTCATTCTGATGTAACACGGACAATTATATGTTACCTATATGTCTAGTTGTGCTGTTGAAGATTGCTGAAACAACTTGGAAAGAGCCCTCCATCAAAATTATTGTCCATTGTTCTAAATAAGGCTGCATCTTTCTTATACCATTAAGAAAGACATGCCGGCTTATTGTTCAGTTGTGTATTTGAGTGAAAATATGACAAAATCATTGGTTTTATCCTTTAGAGTTCTCCGTCAGAGTTGGAGCTTACTTCTCCAACCGGACATCCCCCTTTCCATTAATTGTTCCATGGAAATACACAATTTTTTTTGGTAATACAGGCAATACAGACACTACCAAAGGAGAAAAAGAGGGAAGAGAGTTGAAGCATTATCAGGAAATCCACCACAAATGAACGCCAAAAAGATAAATAAAAAAATCCACCACAAATGGTTGACATCGAATCTGTCTTTCCGCACCACTAGAGTACTACAACAAGCACCAGCAACATAGTTTATAGATTATCTCTTCACAAGAGTTTTGCTTACATACACCCCCGTGATTTTTCTACATTGTTTTGATGCAGAGTAAATGTGAAAATTAGAAGTTACCTCCTGAATAAAAGATATTAGATTGCTCTGACCATTTGTTTGATGATTTGAAAGAACCCAAATATTTATTAGTGTAGCTGCACTATTTGGTTGCAGCGATCGCATCCGTTCGAGTCGTCTGATCCCAGTATTTTTTATTATGATTGCCTTGTTACAGTTAGAGTTATAATATAAGTCATGTATCCTTTTGTATTTATCCCAATATATAAGAGGTTTTCTGCATATAGTCCCTCACCTGTACATGTATATATACCGGTCTATGGCCTCATGGGAATACAAGTTGCTTTCCTAACATGGTATTAGAGCTTAGGATCTTTTTTGCACACGCAACTCGTGCTCTTCCCGATCCAATCTTCTAGCCGGCGCAATTTCTTCTCCCGTGGCTGCCTCGGTCTCGCTGGATCTCGTCGCCAAGTCCTCCCGCCGCGCAGCCGCTCGATCTCGCGTCCTGATCCAGTCGCCCGCCGATCCAGTGCCGTTCCCGCCCGCCCCGATCCAGTCTCCTCGATTTGCCCCGGCGCATCGCGGGACATGGGTCGTGTCGTGCTGTACGATCCAGTCCCCTCGATCTGCCCCGGCGCATCGCGGGACAGGGGTCGTGCCGTGCTGTATCGAGGGACTAGCCTCCCCGACTGCTGCCTACGTGGATCGCTCCACCTACCACCTACGGGATCTCTCCAACCGCGTGGACCAGGTACCGCCTATGGGATCTCTCCAACCGCTTGGACCAGCTACTGCCTACGGGATCTCTCCAACCGCCTGGACCAGGTACCACCTACGGGATCTCACGGTTCCCACCCAGCCGGCGTGGTTTCTGCCCTCGAGAACGATCGGCTTGTTCTCTCTGCCGTCGACGTGGTTTCTCATCCCGTTGACTAATTTTCTTTCCTAAAAAAAATTGTCTACTGCATCTGGCTATGTTGATGTCCCTCACTGTTCGGTGATCTTCGATGGTACTAACTACACCGAGTTCACTGGCTTCATGCGCATTCACATGCGTGGCATCCGTCTCTGGGGAGTTCTCTCTGGCGAGGTCTATTGTCCGCCACGTCCGGTTCCTCTTGTGGCTCCCACTCCTTCGACTCCACGGTTTCTTCCCGGGGATGCTTCTCAGGCTGCGAAGGATGCGGCTAAGGTTGTTGATGAGGCTGCTATTTGCGCTTATGATGAGAAGGTTTTGACTTATGAGGAGGCTCTTCAGGTGTATCATGATGCTCTCTCTGTTTACACCCAGTGGCTTGATGATGATGCCCGTGCTGCAGCTGTTCTCACTGCCAGTGTTCTGCCTCAGTCTGCCTCTGAGTTTATGGGACTTCCTACTGTGTTTGAGATGTGGAATCGCCTTCGTCAGCGCTATGAGCCCTCTAGTGATGCCTTATACCTCTCTATGGTCCGTCAGGAGCATGCTCTTCAGTAGGGTGACTCTACTGTTGATGACTTCTACGCACAAAGTTCTGCTATCTGGCGCCAGCTTGATTCTCTCCGCAGTGCTGGTTGTCGTATTTGCCCCTGTTGCCAGGCTGTCCAGACTGACTTGGAGTTTCATCGCGTCTACGAGTTCCTGTCTCGGCTCCGTAAGGAGTTTGAGCCCCGGCGTGCTCAGTTGTTTGCTCGTGGCTGTATTTCTCTCATGGAGGCGCTTTCTGAGATTCGTGCCGAGGAGACTCGCTTACGTGGTGCTGGTTTGCTGGAGGTTCCTTCGGTGCTCGCTGCTCGGACTTTTTCTCCGCCACCTGCTGCACCGACCCCTTCTCGCTCGAGTGCTCCGCCGCTCTTGCCCACTCCTTCTAGAGGCTCAGGTCGCCCCGTCCACATTGTGACTACTGCAACAATGATGGTCATATTGAGTCCCACTGCTACACAAAGAAGAAACATTTGCGCAAGGCGTGCTCATCATCTACAGCGACTTCGTCATCTACCTCGACAGCTTCAGCCATCGCTTTGACTAAGCAGCATATTCTGAGACTTAAACGTCTGCTCGTTGCTTCAGGTTCTTCCTCGACGGGTACTGCTGGTTCTGTGACTGAGGCTTCCCGCACTGAGCAACCACCTTCTACACAGTCAGGTACATCCCCATGGGTTCTGGACTGTGGAGCTTCCTTTCATATGACTTCTCATTCTTCCACTCCGTCCTCCCTTCGATCGCTTGATTCTCCTGTTCATGTCCTCACCGCTGATGGTACTCCCCTTCCTGTCTAGTAGAGGCACCCTTACCACTCCTTCTTATTCTGTTCCGGATGTTGCTCATGTTCCTCGACTTACCATGAATTTGTTTTCCACTGGTCAACTTGCTGATTCTGGTTGTCACGTCACCTTGACCTTGTCTCTTGTTCTGTCCAGGACCGTCGCACGCATACTCTGGTTGGGGCTGGTCCTCGCCGCCGTGATTCTGAGGGTCTTTGGGAGTTGGACTGGCTTCATGTTTCTTTCGCTGCCCGCTCTATCGCTAGTTCTTCCGCTTTGGTCGCCTTGGCTACCGGTTCCATCCAGCAGTGGCATCATCGACTTGGTCATCTGTGTGGTTCTCGTTTGTCGTCGCTAGTTCGTCGGGGTCTTCTGGGGTCTGTCTCAGGAGATGCCTCTTTAGAGTGTCAGGGTTGTCGTCTTGGCAAGCAGATTCAGTTACCATATCCACACAGTGAGTCAGTGTCTAAGCGACCTTTTGATTTAGTTCATTCCGATGTATGGGGTCCGGCTCCCTTCGCTTTGAAAGGGGGTCATAAATACTATAATATTTTCATAGATGATTTCTCTCGTTACACATGGCTTTATTTCATGACTTCTCGTAGTGAGGTGTTGTCCATTTATAAGCGTTTTGCTGCCATGGTTCATACTCAGTTCTCTTCTCCCATTCGTGTGTTCCGTGCTGACTCCGCTGGCGAGTATATCTCTAAGATGTTGCATGGTGTTCTTGCTGAGCAAGGGACTCTCTCTCAATTTTCTTGTCCTGGTGCTCACACTTAGAATGGCGTGGCTGAGCGCAAGCATCGTCATCTTCTTGAGACGGCTCGTGCATTGATGATTGCTGCCTCTCTCCCGCCTCATTTTTGGGCTGAGGCCGTCTCCACCTCCACCTATCTCATCAATTTCCAGCCTTCCGCTGCTCTACAGGGTGGTGTTCCTTTCGAGCGTCTTTTTGATCGTTCTCCTGATTATTCGATGCTTCGCTTGTTTGGTTGTGTTTGCTATGTTCTTATTGCCCCCCGCGAACGCACCAAACTGACCGCTTAGTCTGTTGAGTGTGTCTTCTTAGGTTATAGTGATGAGCATAAGGGCTATCGTTGTTGGGATCCTGTCGGTCGTCGGATGCGTATCTCTCGGGATGTGAGTTTCGATGAGTCTCGTCCCTTCTACCCACGCCCATCTTCCTTGGCTTTTTCAGTGGAGGATATCTCTTTCCTCACTTTTCCTGACACACCTATCACACCCGTCGAGCCTTTGCCTATTCATTCCGCTCCCTCTGCTTCTCCACCTCCAGTCGATTTGTCATCACCATCTTCCACGGTCTCCTTGTCTAGCATCTCATCGTATTCTACACCTTCATGTCCGGTGACTTCTTCGTCGTCACTCCCCGATTCTACATTGGCGATTCCTCCTTCCATTGTTCCATCTTTTCCTCAGTGTTACACTCGTCGTTCACGTTCTGTCGGTGCCTCTGTGGATGTGTCGTCATCCTCGTCTCAGCCTACTTATGGCTTGCGTTCTCGTCCTCGTCCGCCTGTTGATCATTTTGGATTTTCCACCGTTGGTGTTGCTGTTCTTGAGCCGACTACTTATCATCAGGCTGTTGTTCATCCTGAATGGCAGTTTGTGATGGCAGAGGAGATTGCTGCTCTTGAATGCATTGGTACGTGGGTCTTGTTTCCCTTCCTCCCGGAGTTCGTCCCATCACTTGTAAATGGGTCTACAAGGTTAAGACTCGTTTTGATGGTTCTCTTGAGCGTCACAAAGCTCGTCTTGTGGCTCGTGGTTTTCAGCAGGAGCATGGTCGTGATTATGACGAGACTTTTCCCCCTGTGGCTCATATGACCATTGTTCATACACTTCTTGCCGTGGCCTCTACACGCCACTGGTCTATCTCTCAACCTGATGTTAAGAATGCTTTTCTTAATGGTGAGCTGTGTGAGGAGGTGTACATGCAGCCACCGCCTGGGTATTCTGTTCCCGATGGCATGGTATGTCGTCTTCGTCGCTCTCTCTCTATGGCCTTAAGCAAGCCCCCCGCGCCTGGTTTGAGCGTTTTGCCTCTTTGGTGACTGCCGTTGGTTTTTCACCCAGTGTTCATGATCCAGCATTGTTTATTCACCTTTCTCCTCGTGGTCGGACACTTCTTCTTCTCTATGTTGATGACATGGTCATCACTGGGGATGACCCCGAGTATATTGCCTTTGTCAAGGCCCGCCTTAGTGAGCAGTTCCTTATGTCTGATCTTGGACCTCTTTGCTACTTTCTTGGGATTGAAGTCTCTTCTACCTCCGATGGCTTCTTTATATCCCAGGAAAAGTATATCCAGGATCTTCTTGCTCGTGCTTCTCTTACTGATGAGCGCATTGTTGAGACTCCTATGGAGCTCAATATTCACCTCTCTGCTACTGATGGTGATCCCCTGCCTGACCCGACGCGTTATCGTCATCTTGTTGGCAGTCTTGTTTATCTAGCTGTCACTCATCCGGATATCTCTTATCCGGTTCATATTCTGAGTCAGTTCGTCTCTGCTCCCACATCGGTTCACTATAGTCATCTCCTCCGTGTTCTCCGATATCTTCGGGGCACGATCTCTCACCGTCTATTCTTTCCTCGCTCTAGTTCTTTACAGCTTCAGGCCTATTCGGATGCTACGTGGGCTAGTGATCCTTCAGATCGCCATTCAATTTCTGCTTACTGTGTTTTTCTTGGTGGTTCTCTCATTGCCTGGAAGACGAAGAAACAGATTGCAGTTTCCCGTTCGAGTGCAGAGGCTGAGTTGCGAGCGATGGCTCTTTTGACGGCAGAGGTGACTTGGTTACGGTGGTTACTTCAGGATTTTGGTGTTTCTGTCACTACACCGACTCTGCTCTTATCTGACAATACATGTGCTATTAGCATTGCGCGCGATCCTGTGAAGCATGAGCTCACCAAGAATATTGGTGTTGATGCTTTCTATGTGCGCGCTGCTGTACAGGATCAGGTTGTTGCTCTTCAGTATGTGCCTTCTGAGTTAGAGTTGGCGGATTTCCCGACGAAGACCCAGACTAGAGCACAACATGGCTTTTATCTCTCCAAACTCAGTGTTGTTTATCCACCATGAGTTTGAGGGGGGGGGGTGTTAGAGTTATAATATAAGTCATGTACCCTTTTGTATTTATCCCAATATATAAGGGGTTTCCTGCATATAGTCCATCACCTGTACATGTATATATACCGGCCTATGGCCTCATGGGAATACAAGTTGCTTTCCTAACAGTTACTAAGAAAAGAGGAAAAGCACATGGTCGCCTGTCTCTTCGTGTCTTCACGTCCCCTCCTTTCTGCTATTTCTCAGCAAGACCTCACGTGCATGCATTTATTTGGGGCTTAAAATTTTATATAATCCATAATTTTTGACTCGTGCGTCGAATTTCAAATCCGTTTTCATCATTGTGTTTGTTTCGATGAGTTCTTCAAAACTAGATTTCATATGGATAGGTTTCGACAAACTTTTTGAGGCAACTTTGAGTGATATTGAGACAACTTTAATACTAGAAAAAAACAACTTCTTATTAGTCAGCCTAGTATGATCGTCTATCAACAAAAATTCCTTCGAAGTTGTCTACCATGACTAACAGGTTAACTAACTTCACCCTTTAGCAACCACATGGCAGATGTGCTCAACTATTTCCAAACTGAAATGTTCAAATTATGCGTTGGATGTGCATGCTCGGCTCCGCATGCATTGGATGTGCATTAGTTCCTTTATGAAAAAATTCACAAATTTATAACTTTCAAACTGTGTGTCAGAATTATGATCTGTTTTCACCGTTGGGTTCCTCGTGCAAACTTTTTAAAACGAGATCCCATATGAATATGTTTTGAAGATTTTTTTAAAAGCAAATTCGATGGTAGATGAGGCAATTTTAGTGCTAAACAGAAGCAACTTTGATGCTTGATGAATTGCATCATGTGTATTAGTGAATTCACCTAGTAGGATGCTAATAGTTGTGTGCAGTAGCCTAATAGAGGGTTACCATGGTTGCTAAGTTGCATACATCAGAAACTAATTTGTAGATAGTATAGTGGCCAACGATACTACGAAAGTTGTTTACCATAGAGTGGAAAGTTTTCTAATATGGCTTTTATGTTGTTTCCCTGAGAACCAAGTTGCATGTATTGCTACGAAGTTGCCTACGGGTGATCCTCAATTGCCTAAAATACTATGGAAGTTGTCCATCAAAGGACATAAGTTGCCTACAACATCGAAAAGTTTTTGTCGGATATCTATCATGATTCTAAATTTCAAAACTATGTGGGCATGGATGACATGAGAGCCTTTTTATTTTCTTTTCTAGGGTAGTCTGCCCGCCTATGCTATTGAGCACGCATGTATTGACTAGTCAGGCCGCAGCTGTTGGCTAGTTGCAAAAGTCGGGACAGATCAGAAGATGTATAGGGGCAATGAGAAATTTCATAGGGGGCGGATCGGACAGTTGCCCGCAAACCTACACAAGTTGTTCAATTTTTGCACGAGTTGCCCGCAAAAAGTATTGAAATCTCTAGATATAATGATGGGAAATACACATGAGTTGCTTGTTGAATGCACTGGAGTTGCATAAAAACACACTAAAAATTACTAACTTTTTTGTGATACTCGAGTGCAATTATGGCAACTATTTACGCATAGCAGTCAATTGGGAATCAATGGTAGGCAATTTATAATATCTATAGGCAACTAAACATCAATCGTAGGCAATTGACCATTAGTAATAGGCAACTGAGCATCAAAGTTGACCAATTGCATAATATTTATAGACAATTGAGCATCAACCATAAGCAACTGATCATCATTAATAGGCATCTGGACATCAATGTTTGGTAATTTTATAGTACATATAGGCAATTAAGCATCAACCACATGCAACTAATCATCAATGGCAGGTAATTGAGCAGCAATAATAGGGAAGTTGAGATAATGTTGACAAGATTCACATGTCCGCATAGTGCAGTGAAGTTACTTGTATCTAGCACTAAGTGTGCCTCCTGTTTTGTGTGATTTTCTCATTTTTACAAAAATCAACCAAATAGGAATCCAACTAGGGCAAGAAAAGTTGCTTTCCTATAACACTAAAGTTGTCTCAATATCATCCAAATTTGCCTATTTTTTTTTGTCGAAACCTATCCATATTGAATCTAGTTTTGAAAAACTCGTCGTAAAAAACCCAGCAGTGAAAACGGCTCTTAATTCAGACGCTCGGCACAAAAGATGTGGCTTTTGAAAAAAAGAAAAGAAAGTAAATAATTACACTGAAGCAAGGAACCAGGTCGCACGGGGTTTGTTTTTTTTAGGCTGTCCTGATTGCATGCCGGTTTGCTGCTTCCTTTCTTGAGAGTGCTCACTCCTGCAAACTGACGCCCGTGCGCCAGCTAGTCACGTCCAAGAAAGAATAAAAGAATAGTGAGTATTAGTTGATCGTGAATGTATAGTAGTATCCATTTTAATAAGTAATTTTAAGATTTGTGCAAACTCCGACGGGCGGGGTGGGGGGTTGGGGCGGGGTGGGGGGTTTACAGAAAAGAAACTCTTCATAGAACCATGATTTTGGAACGACGTGCTTAATATCACTACTTTCTCTGTCACGGTTTAAAAGACACAGTTTTATTTACATGCATTTTCAGAATAGAATAGAAATAAGTCCCGTGACATTTATTGCTTGATTAATTAGGAGTACTAGCACGCTGCATACACTCCTGATTTAGTGGTTGTGTGGTTATTGTGCATTATCTTTTCAAATAATTAGGCACTGTACGGTTATTATGTGAGCACTTATAAAAAAATAGAATCAATCAAGATTACCTTGATCCGAGAGATCGCTCATGCACGTCTTTTAAACCGTGACGTAATGAGTACTTGGTTTGTAAGTGATACCAAATTGACGTAGCAAAATTCGGAAAAAAGTGGGTGTGAAGTAAGTATCCGTTCCCAATGGCTAATGTTGTGCCCCATGCTGAGAGAGCAGAAAATTATGATGGTACGTACAAATTTACCATGAAGTTGCACATCTACAGTAGAGTTTTAGATTTATAGTTTAAATTTATGTATAATTTACCATGGAGTTGCACAACTACAGTAGAGTTTTAGATTTATAGTTTAAATTTATGTATAACCTGATTTCTAAAATACAACCTCCAATTGATTTTAAATTTTAAAGTACAAATTAGATGCAAAAAAGTACCCCCTCCGTTTTAGAAATTACGTGTACAATTGAGGAATACTTTCAATTGTAACATGTTGATTAATGTTGACACAATTTTGAATTATCTCATTGACCTTTAAAAAAAAGGAATATATTCATATCGTAGCAATTATACTGGGTCTGAGCACCAACAAGATGCATAAAAGCATCCAGAACGCACACAAAAAAAAAGACCATGTCGCGGTGATCAACCCCCTGGTAGGAGCACTCTAACCACTATCAAAAAGAACATACGGACTAGAAAGAAGGTTCTCCAAAAGCAACACTTTCAGAAAAAAAAACAGTGCATAAACGTCGTTGCCCAATCAAAGATCATAAATTTTTACCGTGAAGAAATACCACGTTCCCATGACAATTCACTGCTACACACAACCAATAAAGATAAGACCTCGAGTTTTCATCCTGAAAATCACGTCTTTGTACTCAAAAGGAGTACCACCAACAAACAAGTCCTTCAGTGCTACCGTCCCCACTGGCGGAGGCTACTACTACAAATCACGTATTGTTGGGGATATTATCCCGTTATAAGACCCGCCCTATGAGGCCGGGTCAGATTAATGACGGTTCTATCTCCATGATCAAGATGGGCCGTTATCTAAGAAGTGGAAGGCGTCAGGCGTACTCTACGAAGGGACGGCTGGCCCATGACTCAAAGAAGGCGACTCACGGCCCACATGACGAAAGAGTCACCTGAAGTTTCCTTGCGTAAGAGACAAGGCGAGTTAGACGTAGGCTGGCTCACGAATTGTAATGAGAGTTGGACTCCTGTAAACCTAGAGCCTTGACCTGTATATAAAGGCGAGTCTCTAGGGTTGAGAGGGTAAGTTAACATCAATCGAGAGCTAGGTCACGCGAATCCGCACCCTTGTAATCGATTCCTACGGCAATACACACATAGCATGACGTAGGCTTTTACCTCAATCTGAGGGGCCGAACCTGGGTAAACTCGTCTCCCGTTTCCCGATCAACCCCTTTGAGTCGCCACATGGTTGCGATGGCTTCACCACTAAGTGCTTTCACGAGGACATATGCCGTGACAAAACCACGACAGTTGGCGCCCACCTTGGGGCCTGCGCAGGGTGGAGTTGAGTTCTTGAAGGAAGCCCTTCCAGGGTTCGGAAGCTATGCGGTCGACCTCATGACTAAGAGTCGTTGCGGAAAGTACTACGTCGACAATTCAAGTTGGGGTCCCGAGGCCGGTTCAATCGAATCCGGATACCGGGTCCCCTTTGGCAAGATCCACGTCTTCATCGGCAAGATCAGAACACCGGTTCCCGAGCCGGACATATACAACGACATCGTCGAGCCGACTCGGCTTGCCCAACCCGCCACGCGTCAGTTCAGACAGTGTCGCATCTTAGTCGGCTTCACGCAAGGAGCCGCCCTCCCGGAGGACCCAGAAGCTGGCGGTGACACCGTTGTCAACTCTGATGGCGAGTCGTCGATTGGAGATACCGATTCAATCTGCCCTCTCTATGAGGGAAGGCTGGGTGGTTTTCCTGAGGCGGCGATCTCCGAAGGACCACATGACCCCCCCCGCCAAGTCGCCATCTCTATGACAGGAGCCACGGCGGCTCAGGACCAGCCAAACGCGACAAACGTCAATGGGGCCAGCGGGTCAGGCA
The DNA here is from genome assembly GCF_904849725.1 of Hordeum vulgare subsp. vulgare. Lineage (NCBI taxonomy): Eukaryota > Viridiplantae > Streptophyta > Magnoliopsida > Poales > Poaceae > Hordeum > Hordeum vulgare. The sequence goes on along the minus strand of NC_058520.1, from coordinate 598,131,119 downwards.
AGACCCCAGCTCAGGCCATCTCAGATCTGATGACTGAGATGTCAAAACTCATGGCCATAGTCGTGACGGCTGACAACCAGGCGGAGGTTAACGCCGAATTGGCTAAACTCCGTGAAGAGATGGCCCAGATACAGCGCCAGATCGATGCGGAGAAGACCCGGATGACAGATCGACAAGCCCAGATCGACGAAGAGGAGGAGCGTCTGAAATTGGAGGCATGGCGACTTGAGCGCCGACGAGTCGCGTCAGAAGCCGTTTATGAGAGGAGGCGCCAGAGTCGCATCCCACCCAACCTTAATCCAACCCGCCTGTTCAGCAGCCCGCAAACGCCTGGCGCGGATCGTAACCCGCCAGGCTAGGCCGATCCACATGGGGAGATCGTCCAGCAGGCGATGCAACCCCCGTTGAACCGCGGGCGGCTCAACACTTCCAAACACCTCAGGGTCACTTCTTCAATCTGGTGGATAACATGATGGCTGCGACCCGCCACTTGAAGTCTCTCCTCATTCGTGGGAATACCGCCCTAGAGGTGGAGGCACGAAACACCATAGAGATGTTAAAGACTGCGGTAGTCCAGCAGGCTCAGTTCTCGTACAGTCGTGACCGTCTGCACTCCACAGCACAGGTGAGCCGCACGAAGAGTCGCCCAGATGACCCTCCGGCAGTTTCCAGTGACGCTCATCGACACCAACCTCAGATCAATCTACTAGAGCCGCCAGCATCCGATGCTTAGGTGCTTGTCAACGCTACCCGAGCCGCCCGGCAGGCCGAGGCGGAGGCAGCGGCGGCCCTGGCGGGTCAAGGAGTTCCGACTTATGCTCAACCAGCTCCGGGATACGGTGGACAAGGAAGGAATGTCGGGGTCCCTTGCCTATCTTTCGCTCTGTGCAATGAGCGCATGCACAAAGACTTCAAAGGTCCCCGTAAGGTGCCTAACTATACTACGAAATCATCCACTCTTCGGATGATATTACGGTGGCTCAGGCCGTGCTGATCTTGAAGAAGAACTATCATTTCCAACCCCTCGTATTGAAGCTTGGACACCTCAAGCGAAAGGTGCAGGATATGGACGAGTTGATGGACACCCTCACCAGGTATGCTGAGTCGGACGGTACGAAGAACGCCGACTCTGATGACGAGAAGGTCAGTGCAACAAAAAGAGGAGATGGCGCTAAAAATCACTTTCACAATTCGGGGCGTAACAATAACTAAATAGGTCAAGGAAAAAGAAGGCATCAGGAAGGCGTGGAGATCATCATCCGGAGGGATGAAGACAGGCGTGGAGATCATGAAGGTTGATCTGAACACCGTGTCGCCGAGGAAGAGGCTATGGTTCGAGAAGATGCAGGCCGAAAAGCTGAAGTTCGACGAGATGTGATCTGTGACGGAGATCACAATCCCCTTTTTGTATGCCGCCAAGTGTGCTAGCATGACCACGGGCCGACATGGCATGGTCGAATTCCCGCCCCTTTTGGTGTGCTGGCATGTGTGCCGGCCGCTGGCAAGTGTGCCAGCATGAACTGCATGATGGGTTTATGTAGGCTGGTAATGTATGCCCGTCGCTGGCATGATGCCGGAATGAACTCTTGGGTATTGACATGAAGGCCTTTTTAATCTAAATGTGGAAACATAAAATTGATCGTCCGTGTTGAACACGTGGCCGACAAAAAAAGCCGAACATACATGGAACGGACGACGGACCTAAACGAACAATAATAAAATAAAATTACCATTCGTTTGGATTAACCCGTTGGAGTTGCTTTAAAAGATTTGATTTCTATCATATATAGTAGTCCATCCGTTCCTAAATATAAGTCTTTTAAGCGATTTCACTAAGAGTCTACATACAGAGAAAAATGATTTAATCTATACTCTAAAGTATGTTTATATACATCTGTATGTAGTCCACTAGTGAAATCTCTGTAAAGACTTATATTTAGGAACGGAGGAAGGGCTAACAGGAATCCATTCCTACGAACCATATCGCGCCAAAGGAATTCCTAGATGATCACACTTGGTGCTTAGGGAAAAGTATAAACTTTTTGTTGAAGAATACCAGGGCTTTGGCTTTTGAAATGAAACATACTGTAGAAGGCATCAGCATTTTCTTTCAAAAAGTAATTATTCTAAGGTCTCTGTACAAACCCACGTGGCGGGCCCATACGGGCATGCATGCAGGACGCAGCCAATCAACGATCGGCAGAGAGTGAGTGAGAGAGAGAGAGACGTCGCCTCGTTGGGCGGGCCGACACCGGGACGTGGTGGCAGAAAAAGAGAGGGCCGTGCGGCATTATCGTCCAGTGCAGGGGAAACCGCGTCGCCACCGCAAACGCAATGAAGCCCCCCGGCCGCCTCGCCACCGCCGCGGCCGCCGCGCTGCTCGTCGCGGCGTCGCTGCTGGTCGCCACCCTCCTCACCTCGCCGCTGCCGCTCCTCCCCCTGCTCCCGTGCCTGCCGGCCGTCACGGCGCCCTCGGGCGACGGGTACGCGCCCGCGGGCCTCGCCGCGCTCGCCGACGCCGCCCTCTACTACGCCACCACGCCCACCGTCCCGCAGCAGTCGCGCGACGAGATCTCGCTCTCCCTCGCCGTGCTGCGCCGCCGCGCGCCGCTGCGGCTGCTGGTGTTCGGCCTGGGCCACGACTCGCCGCTCTGGCACGCGCTCAACCCCGGCGGCGTCACCGTCTTCCTCGAGGAGGACCCGGAGTGGTACCGCGTCGTGCGCGCGCAGTCGCCGTTCCTGCGCGCCCACCTGGTCCGCTACCGCACGCGCCTCGACCACGCCGACATCCTCTTCCGCTCCTACAGGAACTTCGCCACCTGCGTCCCCGGCGCCAGCGCCGACGCCCCCGTGCGGGTCCGCGGCAACGCCGAATGCCCGCTGGCGCTGCACAACCTGCCGCCGGAGGTGTACCAGCACGAGTGGGACATGCTCATGGTGGACGCGCCCAAGGGGTACTTCCCGTCGGCGCCCGGAAGGATGGCGGCGATATGGACGGCGGCGGCGATGGCGCGGGCGAGGCGCGGCGAGGGGGACACCGACGTGTTCCTGCACGACGTGGACCGCAGGGTGGAGAGGATGTACGCCGAGGAGTTCCTCTGCGAGAGGTTCAGGGTGGGAGGGACCGGCCGGCTCTGGCACTTCAGGATACCGCCGGTGTCACGGCGGAACGCCACGGCGGCCGGCGGCGGCGACAAGAGGCCTTTTTGCTGACGATGCAGATTTCCGAGGGGTGTTTTTAGAAGATGACCTCATCGGTGCAAGCCCTGTTGCTGTTCTATCATGTTGTCTCTTTATTGATTGTTCTGTACATGTCGGGCACACATCACACAGTATGTCCACTGCCCAATTGACACGTGTAGTAATTAGCCGCTTTGCTTGCTGCAAAAATATACTACCTCCGTTCCTAAATACAAGTCTTTTAAGATATTTCACTAGGTGTCTACATACGAAGCAAAATGAGTGAATTTATACTCTAAAATATGTTTATATACATCCGTCATAGTCTATTAGTGAAACCTCTAGAAAGATTTATATTTAAAAACGAAGGAAGTAGTACTGTATGAAATAATAAGGACATGACGTGTCCTTTTCATGGAGTGAAGGGGCCTGATAGAAGTGGGTGCTGAAATAGGCTCTAATGTAATCAGTCATACCCACTTCCTTTCTGATTTCATTAGAGCAATTCTAATGGAACGACTCATTTCATTCGTCCTTTGTTTGAATCGGTACGGATAAAAAAGATGATCCAACCCGTTGACTTATTTTCGGTCCAAATTTGGGACTAAATGCGTTGGCGTAGACGCGAAGCGGACGCACGCGCTCCTTCTCTGTGTCCGTCCCCAACCACTGCGGTCAATATTATTTATGACGACCGTCATCCTTGGATCCACACGTCAGCGACTGTGGTCGTTTTTTTAATCCGAGCGTGCGGTGGGTTCTGCCATCTGCTTTCAGAACCCGCCCGTCCCCACCACGCCAACTCCTCGACGACCAAAACCCTAGCACCATGGCCGGTGGCTTTCCAAACAAGGGCAAGGCCTCGCTCTACCCCGCGCCATCTCCCCGCCAGCCTCGCCAACGTGTGAGCGTCTCGATGCACCAAGCACAGTGGCATTGGAAGCACCGCGTGCCGCTCCCTTACCCCGACGTCACCTTGCCGCAGGGCTGGCATTTGGATCCGGAGAGGATCCTGGTGCCGGAAGTGCCGCGGTCGGCGCAGGTGCACGTGGAGGAGGTGAGCCGCCGTCAGCGTCTACTGACGACGGAGCAGCGGCGAGACCTTGCATACGCGGCCGACTCCCTCAACTGGGAGCTCTGGTTCGCGGTGGAGCACGAGGAGCAGCGCTGTCGTGGCGTGCACGGCATGCAACCAGGAGGACCAGCCTGTTGTCAGCGACGAGGACCAGGAGGCTGAGACCGCGTACCAGGCGGCGCTGGCAGCTGTTCCCCGTGACAGCGATGAGGAAGCGCGACTCAGGGACGAAGAGGAGGCGGCGTACCAGCAGCAGCTCGCGGATGCCATCACGCTATCGGCCACCGACGACTGGGTCGTGCCACCTCTGCCGAAGCCCGAGCCCACGGAGCCGCGGGAGGTCTATCAGTGGACCAACATCGTCAACAAGTTTGTCAGTGTGTCGCCCATCTGGCTGGGCGCGACACTGCAGCAGGAGGAAGCCTACCTCGTGCACTGGAGGGCGCTGCTCCTGCAGGCGGAGCGCGCCAAAGGCCTTGGCTGATGGAGCTGGAGAAGGAGGCGAAGGAGGAACGACGGGGTTGGAGGAGGAAGTGGATGCCCCTGCTGCTGCGCTGCCACGCGACTAGCACAACCCGTGCCGGCGGGACAGACGGCGGAGGCGCAGTCAGCTGCGCTTTGGAACACGACGTTCCCCTGGGCCGGCCCTGCGCCTACGCTGGTCGACCTCACCGACTCCGACGACGACGACGTCACCTAGGGCTGCCTCGTAGTTTTAGGTTTTTTATGTTTAATTAATGTAATGCGGACGCTGGACTCCCGCCGGCCTTCATGGCCGACTTTTAATGTTTAATTATGCACTTTTATATTTTTTTCGCACGCCGACAAAAATGGGTCGGAGCAGCGTTGGACGCATGCGCCGACCCATTTGCAGAAGCGAAAGTTCGTGTCCGTCTGACCGACCCAGACGGACACAAAGCGGATAAAATCGCCATTTGTTTGGGTCGGTCCGTTGGAGTTGCCCTTACGGACTATTCCCTTCCTTCCGATGTATAAGTTATTTGCGTAGTTTTGGATCATCAATTTGAGGAATTAAATATATGTTATATGACATGAAAATTATATCATTAGATTTCTTCACGGATATAGCTTTTAGAATTTTTTTGTCACATATAATACATATTTAGATAGTTAGATTGTCGACCTAGAACTACACAAATGACTTATACACCGGGACAGAGGTAGTATATACGAAGCAAAATGAATAAATCTATACTCTAAATAATGTATATATACATCTGTATGTAGTTTCGAATGAAATCTTTAAAAAGACTTATATTTAAAAACGGAGGGAGTATTTGTTACTTCCTCTGTCCCATTTCATATACTCTGCCACTGCATAGAGGGGACAATAACTTGGAAATGGAAGGTGTTTTTTAACCTCAAAACTAGTGATGGAGCGAGGATTTGAATATGATTGTTGATTGGGGGTGAGGGGGCAAGTACATATATACTTGCTCATATCAATCAAATATACACTACATATTTCAGGTTGGGGGAGACCCCTGATCGTCCCCTGTCTCTGCCCCTGCTCAAAACCAAATCAATTATTCACAGCCAAAGTATCCATAATAAGGCATATGCTTTTTTACACTATAACTCTCCGGTCACCTTTTTGAAAAAGATTGATGACATCTTCATCCTTCACTTGATTGACAAATTCTCTCTCAACAAACGTAACCAAACAATTATTCAAATATTGATCACCCATTTTGTTCCTTAGCTTATTCTTCACATAGCTCATTGAAGAAAATACCCTTTCAATACTAGCGGTAGCTACTGGCAGAATCTATCTTTTTACACACTACACTCAATCCATGAAAATTCTTTAAACCAAACACGACTTTCGAGGATCATGTTCGAGTGCGTCCAAATCTGCTTGCATCGGTTCATCATCTTCATCAATAGATTCATCATCTTCTACATGAGGTATTGAGGTTTCTCCTCTACTCTAAGGTTCTTGTCATAACACCAATTGCAAATTGCTCTCAAAATGAACAGGAGAAGTACAAATACTAGATGCAACTACTGTCTGATTCGGTGAGGATACTTCATCTATTTTCCTTGCCTTTGAAGCCTTTTCCTACATTGCAAATATGCTGATGCCAACAATTCCACTCTTCTTCATCTACGTTAGGAAAACAGGGGGAGCACAAATTTAAATACTTGCATCTGTTAAATAAATCGAGTACCTGCATCTAGTAAACTAGAACAAATCAAGAAATTCCCAAATTGGGGGCGGGGGCGGACCCACGGAGGTCGTCACACCTTCTGTTTCTGTGCCCTCCTGGGGGGGGGGGGCGCTAGGGTCACCCGTCGGCTGCTGCTCCCTCCGAGCCGAAGAGGAGGGGCGGGCGCCGCCAGCGCGGGACCATCGTGAGGCCGGTTGACATCAGCATCCGACGGTGTTGCGTGTCTGTGAGGACTCAATGCGACGATGCGTCCGTGTGAACCTGGAAGCCTGGAATGAGCGAACGAGATAGGGAGATTTCATGGGCTGGGCATGGGTTTGCTCCTTGGGTATTCCTATGCATAGAGGCATACACCTGCCGCCGGCAGCAAGGACGCCTACCTATCGGTAGCCTCGCCGCCACCCTCGCAGACAAAGTTGGCCGCCGGATGCGTGGACTAGAGCACCACCGATCCGGGACCGCTGCGAGCTCAGCAGCAGCCCGAGGTCCCTTCCTTCCAAATCGGTGGAGAAGAGTGTGCAAAGTTCTTTAGTTCGAGCTCAATCCAGAAGAACAAAGAGGAGAGGAACGGGGAAGAACAGAGAGCTCGATCGCGGGATGGACGAAGGGTTTATATAGGAAAACCTTCAGTCCTGGTTCATGACACAAACCGAGACTAAATGTGAGCTTCTAGTACCGATTCGTGCCACGAACCGGGACTAAAGGGGTGATGGCAGCCTGGTGTCAGGCTGGGGCCCCACTAGCACCTTTAGTCCCGGTTCGTGGCACGAACCGGTACTAGAGGTTCAACATGAACTGGGACTAATGATGCCCGCCCCCTAGCCGTTGGAACCGGCACTAATGGTCACATCAGTGCCGGTCCGTTTACAAACCGGGACTAATATATCTTACGTAAAGTAGTTTTTCTATTACTGATCTCTCCTGCCCCACAAGGGCAGGCGTCCACTGCACTAATGACGAATCCATTCGTCCCACATTGGAGGCTGCCATGGAGAGATGCATTAACGACCGTCCCGCATTGATTTGGATAAATGAATATTTGTATAAGGCACTGATTCTTCCTTCTCAAAGATTTGCCACTTAAAAGTGTGTATTTTTTCTTGTTCTTTCTATCCTCTCACAATATCTCTTTCCAAATGTTAGTTTTCTATCTCTTTCAGAGCAATTTTTGTATTTTTGAAGGAAACCGGGAGGGCAGACCCCCTACCTACAGATTTATATATAAAAAAACCCATAAGCGGAATGCTTACTGGGGTAATAGTTTTATACAAACCAAAGTACATATCCGGAGAGAAGAGGAGGAAAAAATTCAAGTCTTTTGTTTCTCTGTTTGTTCGAATGGATGGATCAGGTTTTATTTTTTTGTCTGCAACTGTATCCATTATTACCTCTGTTTGTTAGGCGTGGGCTGCAATGCAATATGCACCATTACAGTTGCTACTTTTCATCGATAAAAACCTGTAAAAATGTGGTAAACTAAATAAAGTACTACTCCCTCTTTAGTAACTAATATAAGATCGTTTAAATCTCTGAAGTCATATCTTTGGTCCAGCATGTAGCCTGCTGCTCATATTTTGATTGTATTAACATGTCCTGCCTTCAGATTCGATGCAAGATCACAGTATAGGCATCATGAGCAACAAGAATCGATGGGTGAACATGGTTTTAGGGTGACACTGAAAAGACAAGAGCAGAGCAATGACCAGACTCAAGTTTTATTAGATTTAGTTAGTGGAGTGTATTCTATTCTATCTATCCAAAAGTTATATGAAAGGCCGTATTTCTGTTTTCTTCAAATGTGAGCACTCCACCATCGCAGGCTTGCAGCACTGTGTCCATATATGAATCGAGTTAGCTCTCCAGATTATCATGACACAGTGAGTAATTTATCATGCCGTACCATTCCATAATGAATTTCATTGAGCTGTAACAACAAGAAATAAGAGTAGCAACTAAGCAATTGAGAATACTCCAAGCTTAATTTACCATATTTGTATCTGGTGCTATGTACTAGCACTCATGTACATATTTTATTTCTTAAAGTGTTACTCTAGAGTTGTTAGAATCTGTTTTGTTGCATCTTTACGGAGAAAAACATGCTCACAAATGTTAACAACAAATGAGAGGTAAAGCATATGACAAACGTATCAACACTCCTATAAAAATATACTACTGTAAGATCAGTGCTATCAGGAATGGCTTAATAATTTATTGACATTGCTGCACTTCTGTTAATCAAGCAAGGCACATGGCCAGTCACCGGTTAATATGAACTACAGGTAATTTACACTTATTATAGAGCTATGTTTGCTTTCATTAAGTTTTTGAGACAAATGCTCCATGAAAGCCATAGGGTACTCTTTGTGGCAATGTTATTTTAGCAACTGGCCCACTCTCAAATCTTCGTGCGTCGATAATATGTGCCTGTTAAATAAATATATAAGGTTGAAGTTTGTTTAGTTCATGGATAATGCATATCGTAGTTGTGATAGTACTAACAACCAAAGTCCTTTCTTCCCAGCCTAAGTTTAATACTTGCCTGTGATATATTTGTGCCCTCATCGTGCACAAAAGAGATTATCCATCCATCATCCTCATGTAGCGCATCCTCTTTCGCCACAAAAATTGCTCCTGAGCAGAATTGATTTGTTTCAAGGTGGTGGTACTCCACATGGATTGAATCTCCACAAGACTCCTAAAAGCATTGCAAATTATGAAGTCAGTAATCTTACGAGCAAGTAGCAGTACATGAATGGATTTTACAGATGATAGGCATGCCATGTGTTACCTTGATTTCTTGGTCAAGATATAGTTTTGCAAAACCTCCAAACTTTGGTCTCACTACAAGATCGAGAAATATATTAAAATTTAGCATTGGACTCACACCACATAGTTGATGGGATTTTCTATTATCTAACCCTACATTTCCAAGGTTTATGATTATGTTGCATCTACTAATATATACAGTAGAAATCTTTGATTCAGGTAACCCAACTTGTTGCTGCATATATAGAAGAGAATTGCAACGTTTGCTGGAGGAGAAAGGTGTGATAGCTCCCGGGTGCCTAGGCACCCTCTATGAACAGTAAAATTCAAAAAAAAATTCAAAAAAATCTGAAACTTCGCAGCATCAAAGATGATCAAACTTTGTAGGTTCCTACAAGTTTTCATGTTAAAATATCATGTAGAGAAAGATGTACAAACAAGTTTCAGATTACAGCGCTAAAAGTGCTCAAAACTTCAAGCATTGAAATATTTTCCGTGTGTAGAGCTCCTCGAATAGTTTTCTGACATGAAAACTTGCAAACACCTACAAAATTTCATCATCTTTGATGCTGCAAAGTTTCAGGTTTTTCTTATTTTTTTCTATTTTTTTTATTTTACTGTTCATAGAGGGTGCCTGGGCACCCGGGAGCTGAAAATCCTGCTGGAGTTACCTGTTCCACAACCACCAGCCATACTCCCTTCCACGTTCACCACCTGTGCGTATGCGTACCTGTGATGCAAGCCAACATACTTGTCATTGATAACCGGGAATTCCATAGCGACATCTGTCCCGGTTAGCCATTCTCCTGCAACTGCCTTGGATTTCAAGTTCAGTCTCCACTCGTACAAGCGAGAGAAGTATTCCTCATTCATTTCTTGATCACCAGACACTTTGTTGTGCTGAAGCATTGGACCCATGATGATAGAAGCTGGCACACGAAATCCCCTGACAACAACCTAAGAGAACATAAATGAAGGTAAATTAGGAGTTTTTATTGAGAAAATGCAATTTCTAATCCATGTAGGCCTCTAGGTTCCTATGACTAACTATCGGTACTGTACTCTATATGATGTAGTCTTTCGCCCGTTGCAGATTATAACTGTACACAATGAAAACAAATTCTATACTGTGATCATTTATGATATTATACCTCATCACCTTCCTCGAAGCAGTTGACAAGATGCATTGTGCAGAATGGTTCTACATCAAACCATATTACTGACTCTGCATCTCCGTTACGGGGCATGACCCCGATTCTTGCATAGCTTTCCTTCTCGTATTCCATCAAACTGCATGAGGGTACAAGATGAACAAATTAGCAACTTGAGAAAAATTATTTTTGTTCCAAAAATTAGTTCAGTAAGTAGTAGTACTTACGGGGCTGCTCGTAGAATCCTACTTGCGCTTAGGGTAAGTGGCATATCCATGATAATGTTGTACCTATATTTGTACAAATTGAAATACTTTTGAGTCCGTAGCCACTGCCGACACATTCCTTTTCTTCAGATTAAATAAGAGTCATTTTGGTCATACATACGCAACTAGCTAGAAGCAGGAACAAACTTACATTTTAGTTATCCCTATTTCATGGCAAAATGTGCATCTGTCTAGCTTAAGATCAACCATTTGCTCGAGCTTCATTCCATCCTCTGCAGTAGATATGTGGAATCAAATCTTCAGTATATTATTTTTTGCTAAGGATATATATACGACACAAAAACTGTGAAATCAGGAAACCTGAGACAAGTCCAATCGTTAGGTAGGGTTTCATAATGTTGATCCCTGAGATTACCAACTCTCCTGACTCAGGAACAACCTGCTGACAAATATGTTAGATGCAACTAACATTAATAGAATTCCTGAAAATAGGGAGGTAACAAATTAGGGATTCGACACATCGATCGAATCCCAGTTTTTGCAAACTTACTTTTTAATGTTATTTCAAGTTTAATTAGAAAAATAAAGTAGTTCCACGGAGAACTGGTGTGTTGATCCTGCGAACTTCAGAACGTAGAGAAGACTTGGTAGCCATTTCGACAGGCCGATCGCCGTGTTTAAACATGGCTTAGACATATTATGCTGAATATACCAAAATTTTGAACTCAAAATTCATTTGAAACTTTCAGACGAAAAAAATCCAAAAGTTCCGAGATTTTCCGAAAACCGGTTTTCCCGGGCCCTACCGAAAAAAATCAGAATCGAGAAAAGAAAAACCTTGGATGCAGCTAACATTAATAGAATTCTTGAAATTAGGGAGGTAACAAAATGTGTTTACGAACATTAATTGGGTCAGATATCCAAGCTGTAAAAGTCCAGATGACTATACAATATTGATTAGGAACCTAGGTGTTGTCATTGTCACACTGGTTGTCAAGATTATGTCTTGTCTGTTGTACAGGGTGATCGATGTGTGCTGGCTGCTTAGTGCTGATACTACTGACTTTTTTTGCGATTGAATCATTTCAAGATATTTTGAAAGTCTGACGAAGGTGACAAATCTTGTCAGGCAGGTGTGAATTTTTTTTTGAAATTGCTAATTTTCATCCGGATGAAAATTGTTAGCTTTCATCCGAATTTGTGACCGTCCGATCTTTTCCCGAGATTCCTTCTGACTTGAGCCGACCACACTCGCTTATCCGGTGTGCAGGTACACCCGTTCTCACTTACTACCCGGTGTGCTTTTTCTTTTTTGGTTTTTTCTTTTCATTTTTACCTCTGTAGCCGCCGGTCCCCTTCCCCTCCCTCCGCTACGGTGGTAGTGAGGCGTCCGGTGTTCTTCCTTCGGGTGACTTGATGTGGTTTATTCTGTTAGATGTAAGGGGTCCTTATGTGAGATTTACAGTGAGGGTGCTTTGATGTTCATCTTCAAGAATAGTAAGGGGTCTTTATGTGAGATTGCTGTAATTGTCTTCCCTGCGCGTTTCTTTAGTGTAATTCCTAGTGGATTTACATTTTTTTCTCAGTGGATTTACACTGTAATCCTTAGAGGATTTACAGTGGATTTTTCTTATTAGATCTTACATTGTAATTATATCTGGATTTACACTGTAATTCTTAGTGGATTTATAGTGTACTTTTCTTAGTTGATTTTACACTGTAATTATATTTGGATTTACATTGTAATCCTCACCAAAATTTTAGAGTAGTTTCTTAGTGGTTTTATTATAATTCTATTTCGATCATGCAATGTAATTCTTAGTGGTTCAATGTATTCGTCTGATTTGGTATTTTCCCTTGCTTTTGTTTTGTTCCTTAGTTATGTATGTTTGTGCATAGGGTTTTCTCGGTCGAATCTGTTGCTTGTGTTAATCTCCCATGGCCTCTGGTGTAAATGTGTGAGATTGCACCATTTTTGGGATTGAACCTTGTGTGTTGATTGATCTTTATCTGGTTAATTAATTTCTATTGGTTGTTTGTACGTGGGCTTGATTAGTTGTTAATATGTGGTACTGAGTAATTCAAACATACTGTATTATGTTCAATTCCCTGCTCTCCAGTGTTGTTAGTTAGTGGAACTATGTGTTATTTACCCCTAGGCCGTTTTGTTGTCACTGTGTGGATGTAGGGTTAGTTCCCTGGTTAAATTGGGATTCTCACATTTTAGTGGTGTGTTTCAGTGGGAGTTTGCTCGGTGGATGTGGATTTACGGTGTAATTCCTAGTCGATTTACACTGTAATTCTCATTGGATTTACAGTATAACTCCTTATTGTATTTCAGTGTAATTCTCTGTAGGTTTACATTGTAATTCCTTTTGGTTTTACAGTGTAATTCATATTTGTTTTTACAATGTGATTCCTAGTGGATTTGCAATGTAATTCCCATTTAGCACGTAAGTGTTGATGCTAGTTCACCATTGCATATAACATCCTTGAGCCCTTAGCTTGATGTAGGATGATCCTGCTGTGTGTGTGTGCTTTAATTTTCTTAGGTTTGGTTTTGAGATTTTAGGAACTAGAGTTTCAGTTTACTGTCATGTTATTCGTGCCTTTTCCCCACCATTATTAGTGGATTTACTTTGTAAATCTTAGTGGGTTTGGGTTTCCACTGTTAATCTTAGTGATTTACAGTTTAATTCTTACTGCTTTTGCACTGTATTTCTTAGTGAATTACACTGTAATTCTTAGTGGCTTGCACTGTAAAAAAGTTTAGGCTTTTAAAAGCCATACGTTAAGGAAACCATCTTCATCGTCATTGAGGTACAACGTCTGCCCCTTGATGCTCCCTTCATTTGCATTTGGTTCGATTGTATGCACCCGCACTCGATATTTTTTTGAGGATATTATAAGTGCTGAACTTGTTGTAGAATGAACAACAATATTATCTGTTTGTGCCAACAAGTATTCTGTTCTGATCTGTTAATAAATGCAGAATAATTTTGCAGAGAAAGTCCAAGTAATTTGATCAAACATGTCACATAAATTTGTTATCAGTTTATATTTGTTGTCATGCTTGATGCTAATCTTATGTTTTTTTTGCAGGGTGTTTTATAGATAGTTGCGTGTAAAGTGATAATATTTTATTAGTTTTGCCCACTTTATTTGTGTTATTTGTTTTGTCAGGATCATCTTATTTTGTTAATCTGTTCTTTATTTTTGTTTTTAACTTCCTTTATTTTGAATTTCTGGTGTTTGTTCCTCTTTTTTTTCTCTAGGTGGTTGGTCTTGAAGAAGTTCAAATAGTTGGCACCTCCACGTTTTCTGACAGGTGTGTTAATTTCACAAAGAAGACGAATGAAGCTTATAACCAGCTTAACAATATAGCATCATCTTCTTCCTTCATACAGGCGTGTTATATTTCTTTGTGTTTTCCTCATTCTTTTGTTTAATGTACTTGTTATATATTATCATTGATTTTACATCCTAACTCATACTCCCTCCGTCCCAAAATAAGTGTCTTAAGCTTAGTACAATTTTGTACTAGAGCTAGTACAAAGTTGAGACAGTTATTTTGGGACAGAGGGAGTATTAGTTTTTTCAGTGTAATTTCTCTATCTCATCAGTGTAATTACAATGTTGTTCATAGTGGATTCCTGTAATATCATTGTTTTCTATTCGTATTTTGTAGGTTATAGGCTTTATTTATTTTGTTGACAATCCCAAGTTTTTTCTTGCAGGGTGTAGCAAATAGTCCTAAAGTCCTTATCATCTCTGATCCTGAAGGTGTTACAAAGTTAAAGGCTGCTCATCAGCGTAGTGTGCCTTTTATTTCTAAAGTTTCTGATTGTTCAACATCGACGACCCAGCATGCTCCTCGTAGGATTGTTGGAGCAGCTAGGTTCAATTCAGATCCTTATGTTCAGCAATTGAATCGTTTTCCTATCACTTTGCAAGAAGGAAGCAATCTTTTGCAATGAATCGCATTGGCAGCCACGATGTGTTGTAGTCTTTGTTCTGTTAAGTTGTGCTCTTCTGCTTCATGCTATCTTTTTTCCCGTGTTGTAGTCTTTGTTCTGTTAAGTTGTGCTCTTCAACATATGTGAATGATCCTCACAGGGAGCTTGTTTTTCTTTCAGATGTCATGATGTAGGAGAGAGATCTTGGAGGGGTGAATGCATAAGAAGGGTGTGTTTACCTGTGTTTGTCAGCATCTCCAACCAGATTTGTGTCCCAGATCATGGAGGAATTGCCTTCTCTGTTGTGGATCCATTCAAGTTCATGGTGTGTTTACAGTGCATTTTCTTAGTGTATTTACAGTGTAATTTTAAGTGGATTTACACTGTAATTCCTATTGGATTTACAGTGTTTTCTTAATGCATTTTTAGTGTAATTCTAAGTTGATTTACACTGTAATTCCTACTGGATTTAGAGTGTTTTTCTTATTGGATTTTCGGTGTAATTCTAAGTAGATTTATAGCGTAATTCTAAGTTGAATTACGCAGTAATTCCTATTGGATTTACAGTGTTTCTCTTATTGAATTTCCAGTGTAATTTTAAGTTAATTTACACTGTAATTCCTACTGGATTTAGAGTGTTTTGTTAGTGGATGGCACTGTAATGCTTAGTGTAATTATTCAGTATAAAATATTTTGATTGTTAGTAAATTTTGAGTGGTATTTACAGTGTAAATCTTAATGTAAATTTACTGGATTTTTCATTGTAATTCTTAGTGATCATAAAGATTTTATAGTGCATTTTTCTGTGGATATTATAATAAAATTCCTTAGTGCAATTTTAGTTCTTTTTCAATGTGTATTTTTTCATTTCATTTTTGTCCTTTCCTCCCTTTGTTGTTGTGGACTGTAACGTTGGGTGCTTTTCTGTTCAAGTTGAAAAAAGTTGAGGTGTGGACCCGTTAAGACCATGTCTTAGTTTGTTTAAAAGCGGGACAAATAGAAACAAAGAGAGGACACGGGACACGGGAACACTAAAATATGGCTGAAAGCAAATTAATTTTCATCCGGATGTAAAGTAGACAGTCCCTTCAAAAATTAATACCAGATCTTTGGGCGCACTTTAAGTTTAAACCTAACTAAATGTGATTGGATTTTACATGTACCTTCGGGTGTGCTGTGAACGGCAGGATCCAGTCTCCGCCGATGGACCAGCTTGCGATCGTGTCAAGGCTTTGCAAGTTCAGCTCATGGGGAATGTCATTCTCTGCAGCCGCGAAGACTCTGCCGGCATGCATGAACACACTGGTATTGCTCATGCTCCGCATCACTTTTCCAAACCTCAGCTGCATGCAATTAATATGGAATTGATAAGCATGGGAAATATATATAGCTACAAAATCATCACACAATATATAGCAGCAAGAAACAAAGACATTATATTACTGGCACACCATGTTTAGAAGGCTTGCAGCGAGCATGGCGAGACGATTCCCTTTTGTGACTGAGAGAAAGCATGGCCGTCGGCGAGCGTTTTCGACTGTGTAACTGTCGGATTGCACGTAGCGGTTGCCGTAGGACAAGGACCAGGCGGCGGTGCCGTCGACGCTGCTCCGGCTGAAGTAGAGGGCGTGGAGCATGCCTTCTCCCTCCACCCAGATGTCTTCGGTCTGCCCAAAGATGGAGCTCACCGTGTGCAGGGCTCCGAACAGAGGGTTCGAACCTGCACTGCAAATCAGTGATTAGAAGAAAGTTGTTTCCTATGAACCTGCACAGAGGGAACATTCGCTAGTTGGTGGTGGCAATTACCATTTCTAATATAGACACCCTCTGGAAAGTCTGCAGGGATTGTTCCTTCTATCTCCATGATCTTTATCCTTTCACCGACTTCATCGACCGGTGCAAAATTGCTCTACATTAATCCATGAATAGTTACAGCTTAAGGTTAGAAACTGCAAGCTGAAAGAAACCTTTTTTTTTGCTGCTGCTGCACTTTAAAACCATGGATCTACTATTACTTTGCTTCATCTTTTTTGCACCCAGTTTAAATGTACGTACCTCGGTGGGGCGCAGGAGCTGATCACTGAATGTGAAAGTGGATTCAACAAATGCATCCAGGAGTGCCTTGTAAGCATTGCTCATGGCATCTGACGCCTCTCCAAGTCTGACGGTAAGATGTCGCTGAAGCTCCTTCAGATATGGCTGCATCAAATCAATTAAAATCACACCACTCTTGTTGGCCCGGTAAGCCTAGCAAGTTGTGAGGTTTCAGTTGAATATAGAATGACACAGTTGGCGGTGTTAATTTACCGTGGTTTTGATGTGCGTAGAGAAGCGAGTCGCATTAGGCCGTGTGATGGGTGGGC
This sequence comes from Hordeum vulgare subsp. vulgare, assembly GCF_904849725.1. Classification (NCBI taxonomy): domain Eukaryota; kingdom Viridiplantae; phylum Streptophyta; class Magnoliopsida; order Poales; family Poaceae; genus Hordeum; species Hordeum vulgare. The sequence goes on along the minus strand of NC_058520.1, from coordinate 598,114,209 downwards.
TTCTTCTGCTGCTGCTGCTGCACCTGCAGATGTGTGGCGGTGGCTGGATATAGGTGGATGCTAGAGCTACCATTGTAATGAGCTCAGTTGTATGCTTCTTCTGCTGGTGATGGTATTTCCCTGCAAGGCCAGATACCCATCTATTTATTACAACTGTTATGGTGTCTTCAAAGTTAATACTACTAAGAACTTGAGCTTGTGTTTTTCTTTGGAAATAGTCAGCGGTGATGCTGATGCTAGGTGTAGGTGAGCTATTCAGACTTCATTGCTGGTGTTTGGCTTGGCTAGGCTTGACTTGACTTGAGTAGTAGTAATGCTAGGTGTAGGTGAGCTATTCAAACTTCATTGCTGGTGTTTAGCTTGGCTAGGCTTGACTTGACTTGAGTAGTAGTGATGAGTCTGGATATAGGTGGCTTCTTTTAATTTTTTCTGAACATAATTTGTTGTTCATTTGAAATAACATGGCATAATATATTCTGTATGCTGTTTCGATGATGGAAAGAACATTTATCTTGCTGAAGCATGCGATTAATTCTGCTGTGCTTCTTCCACTCTCCCTTGTCGGACCGGAGAAGGAGCGGCACAAAGTGATGTCCACGGATCCATGTGATTCACGGATCCACGTGGCGTTTGAGTGAACGTGTCGTTCAGTTCAGTTGGGAGCGCACGACCCGGTCGTATATACGTAATTTTCTTCCAAGTAGATAGGGCCGAAGACTTGGTAGATGGATACAAATTTTGGAGCTCAGCTGCTTTGTTTTTATCATGACAGCTCCTCTCCTCTATAGAAAGAAAATGGAAAACATGACCAAGCGCCGGTCAGCCTGGAGCGATTAGCTCCTCTGTACGACTGATTCAGCGGTCTCTCTCAACTCTACTATCAGCTTTCTCTACTGTGCGTACGAGTCACCGAAGCAGCTCCCTTGACCAAGCGCTGCTGTCGGGCCGCTAGTCTAGTCTAGACTCATTCTGTTTTTATTTATTCTGCATATTAGTTTTGTCTTACTTAAATTAAACTATGTGAATTTAATCAAATTTATAAAGGTATATCAATATATAAAATACTAAATCAATATCATTGAATTTATCATCGAATATATTTTCACATCAGATACACTGCCATCACTTAACACATGACCAACCGTTGGTCAGCCTGGGCGATTAGTTGTGCGAGTGATTCACTCGCGTGTGAACTCTACTATCATCATTCAATGGTTCACCTCGTCTAGTAGTCCTTTCGTTTCTAATTATTCTTTGTATTAGTTTTGTCTTAAGTCAAGTCATATGATTTTGATCAATTTTGTAGCGAAAACATTCACACGTGTGGTAAGAGCAACAACAGACCACGCGCTCAATGATCACAGGTTACGCCATGTCACCGCATGCATGCACAACTAACAAAACTAATGTTGTCAATAAGAATCTTTTATTTTTTTAATTTTTAAAATGTTTTATCTTTTAAATAAAAAATTCGATCAATAATCCGTTTTAATCATTAAATCCATCGCGACGAGATCTTCGAAACTAGATATCATATTGATATGTTTCAACACATCTTTTTGGGTTAAATGTTGCCATGTCTATTGCACATAAATTACCATCATGATTATACTGAAGTTGCCACGATATATTTTTAACTACTTTTTTCTATGTTTAAAAAAAACTTTGACATCTTATAAAAAAGAAAATTGACAAACTAAACTTGCCATGATGAATTACTAAAATTTGCCATGATCTATTAAATAATTAAGGACTACTAAGACTCGTCCTTCCAATACCAGGCATGTGGTCAATGTTGTAGCTACGACACTGGAATGCCTGATGACTTTGGTTATTAAGCCCGGTGCAATGGAACTTTGTGTAACCATCTTGAGTTCCACCGCCCACAAATGATTTGATAGTATTGAACATAACTTTATTGAATGCAGTGAATAAATACTACAAGTAGGGAATTAGTAATAAATGCTTTTGCGAAAGCATAACCACAAATATATGTAACATATGAACTCTTGATAACAAAAAGGTAGTGCAACTCGAGACTCGTGGAAACGTTGGTGCCTTGGGTTCTGTAAGAAGCAAATAGTATGATAAAGACTAGCATTCGAGAAACGTGGCAAATATACCTTCATGCATAGGATGCATATGGCTTTTCTCCCTTGGTAACTCTTTAATTTGATTCCAAAAATAGGTAGTAGGTTCTGACCTAACGGATATTTAGTTCCATACTTGGAAATCAGTTACGAGATTCACAATCATTATCAAAAATTCTTTTAGTTAGTTTTAGTAAGTTTAGATTATAGTGTTAAGGGGATTATGGATTTATATAATTCCAAATCTTCTAAATATTTAATTAAGTTATAACCACCTATTCTTAGTTATTTAATATATGGTTTGTTTACTTCATAATTATATTTGTCCAACAATCAAGGAGTTAGCTTTATTAGATTCACATTATTATTTACAAAGTTATTACTAATTATTTGATAATTCAAAAAGTATCATAAGTATTTATTTCAGGTTGCAAATAATCTTTTTCTTATTTGATTAATAATGGTTTTAAGTATTCAAGGATTATTTTGGCCCAATATTCTTGGAACCATTTTTCTTAAATCTACAATATTATTTCAAGAATATTAATATTTATTATATACTTATAGAAACTCTCTTATATATTCATTTAAGCCTATAATCAATTAATTATATATTGGATTAACATTTAGTTTATTTATTCAGTATTTATTTTTCTTAAATAAGGTTGTAAGTATTTTTGTAGTAACTGAATGATATTGCATTAGAACTTATGAACATTTTATATTATCTTTAGGCTTACTTAAGTATTTTTACTATTGCACTAAAGTTTAATTAATGTATTATTATTGTTATTATTATTCAAATTTATTTTTAATAGATAAAGGCTTAAAGGCTATCTGGCCCAACGTGAGTCTCGTGTGGTGGTGGCGTGGTCGTGGTTCCTTGCACTCCGGTGTGGTGAAGACTCATCTAGAGCCCCCGCTGCTTTGGCTACTTCACCATCCGTCGCAAGTTCACCATGTTGCAACCGTGGTGGCGGTGATGTACTGCCTCAGCTAAAACCTAGTCTGGTGAGCTGCCTCCTTCTCCTCTCTATTCTGTGTCATGTCCATCGAGCTATGGTTGATCTTGTGCCAACCATCGTGCCGGTGATCTTCTGTTGTATATGGTGATCGTGGTCATATGGTTATTGCATTGGTCGATTGTGACTATGGTTCATGTAATGGTATGCTAGGTTTGTTTGTTGAGCATGTTCTAATTCATACGTACAGTTCCTTCCTGAAGTTTTATACTTGCCCTCTTCCTGTTATTGCACGTTGACTTATGCTATAGTGGTCGTCAAGTTACTATTCCCTGGTTTCAATGATAGAGCCTTCTTTTGGTTATACTAAAGCTTGGGGATTGCTGGCTTCGGCTGGTTGTAGGATTATACAGGACATAGTTTGGATTTGGTTGTTGGTATGCTATTGTTTCTCTCTCATTTGATTATGTTCGTATTTAGAACTGATGTGGTTAGATGCTCTAGGAATTCCCTAGGTTGTTGTTGTCTAGGTACCCACATAACTGTACTTTGATACAAGCGATGTTTCCATTATACAATTTATAAATATTAGCTTTCGCTCATTTATATAGTTTGTGGAATTAATTCCTTTGTTGTTTATATAAGCTTACTTAGCTATAGTTCCCACTTGTTATACATACAAGTGCTATTGTTCTTCTGGTATGATACAAAATATAGTCCTCTTATCTATATAGTTACATTGTTTGTATATATCCGGTTCATAGTAATTGCTTATGTTCTTTCTAAATGCTATGGACCCTATATTTCCTTGCCAAAACTTCCCTCTCTCCTCTGAAACCTGATTTCAACAGTTGCTACACTTCTCTCTACCCACTCTTTCTGTCTCCTAACTCTACTAGGAACAATTACTCTCTAAATCTTAGTTCTTTCTCTTCCCTTTCTTTCTTTCTTTCCTACACTTTCATAAGAATAGGTGCTCCTTGAGCTTAACCAAGCCAATGATGATGGCCTGAGGCTACCCTCACTGGGATTTGATACTACACTCCCCATGCTCTAATGATGATGCAGTCGTAGCATTTCTAGGTTATTATAAGGACAAAATCCCCAAAATTCCTACCTTGCGGTCTTATTGCAGCTTGGTCTCGAGGATTTCAGCAAAACCTCCTTCTTGTGGTGTCGCTCCTCCTCCTAGATGCTTCATACTATTTCCTCTGGTGTCGAGTTGGTCCAACTCTTGTTTGATACAATAGCACCATTGGCTATCAAGCTTTACTCCATGGTTGGGTTGTTCTATTTATAGTGTTTGGGCTTGTCTTATGTGGTTGACACCTTTGTTTATAAAGCGTCCAACTTTAGACGCTTACACGATAAGGCGTCATAGCAAAGCTTTAGATATTTGCCCGCCATAGGCGCTTAGTTGTTGCTTTATCGTTAGAGAGGGTGCAAGTGCTCACTTTAGGTCGCTTTACCACCTTATAAACCATGGTTGAAACGACTCCTGTGACTCATCTATTGCCTTTTATGCGTGCTACTTTATGTTGTCCTACTCTCCTTCATCCATATCTCTTAAGCCGCTCGCTATCCATGTGGATAACTTTGTCTCGACTTGGTTGTTCTCTCTCTTTTCTTCTTTGTTTTAATAAACACTAAAATTAATACTTCTTTAATCATTTGTCTTTATTTATTTCCTCCAGTTTGTCATTGCTGACTTGTTCTTTCAATAACTTCTTTTGTCTTGGGCCAGCTTGACTCATAGTGACAGTTGTGCCCTTTCTTCATTTCTTTTCCATATCATCAGTTGGTGCTTTACTTTACTTGTCTATGTTGTTGCTTGTGATATTTGTGGCTATGACTTCATCCAATGGCTTATACATCTCTGTGGCAAAGCTATTGTTTGTGAGGTTGTTGGATTTGTGAGATCTGCCTTTCACCTCTTGTTGTACATATATCCCGACAGCTCCACTCCTGGACTTGATATGCTATAGTTTCTATCTCCATGTACTATTCCTTTTGTCTCCTATAATATAAATTTGATGACAGTACACTATCCATCTTTGGGGAGAATGTTATTTATTGGTTCCTTTTATATAAATGGAAACCGGGGGTGGAGAGATCCTCAACTCATTCAAAAAGAAAGAGAAAAAATCCCGCCGGCATCCGCCCTTGCCGAGGCAACCAACAGAGAACCAGACCACCAATCACAGATCATATACCAACCGGACGCACATGCCGCCCGCCCGCCCACAGGACGATCCACTAGAGGAGTATGAAATAGCACACGGGTCCATAAGCGTAGACACGCCGACCAGAGAACCATTGATCCGGGGTCCCAGCCTCCGCCACGTGCACAACAGGTGAGTGATACATCTCTATCGTATTTACTTTTCCAAACACTTTTGCTATTGTTTTGGACTCTAATTTATATGATTTGAATGAAACTAACCCGGACTGACGCTATTTTCAGGAGAATTACCATGATGTTGTTTTTGTGGAGAAGATAAAAGTTCTCGAAATCGGAAGAAACTTTGAGGAGATTTTTTATTGAATAAATATAATATACTGGAACGAAGATCCACCGGAGTGGGGCCACTTGTTGTCCACAAGACAATAGGGGCGCGCCCACCCCGAGGGCATGCCCTGATGTCTTGTGTGGCGCACATGCGACCGTCTGACCTAATTCCAAGCCTATATATTATCTGTCCCTGAGAAAAAAGAGAGAAGTTTTCATCGCATTTTACGATACAGAGCCTCTACCACCTCTCGTTCTTTATTGGGAGGGCTGATCTGGAGTCCGTTAGGGGCTTCGGAGAGGAGGATCCATCATTGCCGTCATCATCAAATCTTCTCCATGAACAATTCCATGATGCTCACCATCAGAGTGGGTAATTCCTTCATACACTTTCTGTACAGCGATGGAGTAGGATGTGATTTATCATGTAATCGAGTCAATTTTTAGGGCTTGATACCTAGTATCCACTGTGTTGTGAGATTGATGTTGCTATTGTTGGAATTATGCCCTAGAGGCAATAATAAATATAGTTATTATTATAATTCCTGTATCAAGATAATCGTTTATTATCCATGCTATAATTGTATTGAATGAAGACTTATATACATGTGTGGATACATAGACAAAACACTGTCCCTAGCAAGCCTCTAGTTGGCTAGCCAGTTGATCAAAGATAGTCAGTGTCTTCTGATTATGAACAAGGTGTTGTTGCTTGATAACTGGATCACGTCATTAAGAGAATCACGTGATGGACTAGACCCAAACTAATAGACGTAGCATGTTGATCGTGTCATTTTGTTGCTACTGTTTTCTGCGTGTCAAGTATTTGTTCCTATGACCATGAGATCATATAACTCACTGACACCGGAGGAAGGCTTTGTGTGTATCAAACGTCGCAACGTAACTGGGTGACTATAAAGATGCTCTACAGGTACCTCCGAAGGTGTTCGTTGAGTTAGTATGGATCGAGACTGGGATTTGTCACTCCGTGTGACGGAGGGGTATCTCGGGGCCCACTCGGTAATACAACATCACACACAAGCCTTGCAAGCAATGTGACTTAGTGTAAGTTGCGGGATCTTGTATTACGGAACGAGTAAAGAGCTTGCCGGTAAACGAGATTGAAATAGGTATGCGGATACTGACGATCGAATCTCGGGCAAGTAACATACCGAAGGACAAAGGGAATGACATACGGGATTATATGAATCCTTGGCACTGAGGTTCAAACGATAAGATCTTCGTAGAATATGTGGGATCCAATATGGGCATCCAGTTCCCGCTATTGGATATTGACTGAGGAGTCTCTCGGGTCATGTCTACATAGTTCTCGAACCCGCAGGGTCTGCACACTTAAGGTTCGACGTTGTTTTATGCGTATTTGAGTTATATGGTTGGTTACCGAATGTTGTTCGGAGTCCCGGATGAGATCACGGACGTCACGAGGGTTTCCGGAATGGTCCGGAAACGAAGATTGATATATAGGATGACCTCATTTGATTACCGGAAGGTTTTCGGAGTTACCGGGAATGACGAATGGGTTCCGCGTGTTCACCGAGGAGGGGGGAGGGGGCAACCCACCCCGGGGAAGCCCATAGGCCTTGGGGGTGGCGCACCAGCCCTTAGTGGGCTGGTGGGACAGCCCAAGAAGGCCCTATGCGCCATAGGAAGAAAATCAAAGAGAAAAGAAAAAAAGGAGGAGGTGGGAAAAAGGGGAAGGGCTCCTCCTTCCAAACCTAGTTGGATTCGGTTTGGAAGGGGAGGACTCCCCCCCTTGGCTCGGCCGACCCCCTTGAGCTCCAAGGCAGGGCTCCCCCTCTTCCCCCTATATATACGGAGGTTTTAGGGCTGATTTGAGACAACTTTGCCACGACAGCCCGACCACATATCTCCACGGTTTTACCTCTAGATCGCGTTTCTGCGGAGCTCGGGCGGAGCCGTGCTGAGATAAGATCACCACCAACCTCCGGAGCGCCGTCACCCTGTCGGAGAACTCATCTACCTCTCCGTCTCTCTTGCTGGATCAAGAAGGCCGAGATCATCGTCGAGCTGTACGTGTGCTGAACGCGGAGGTGCCGTCCGTTCGGCACTAGATCGTGGGATTGATCGCGAGACGGTTCGCGGGGCGGATCGAGGGACGTGAGGACGTTCCACTACATCAACCGCGTTCACTAACGCTTCTGCTGTGCGATCTACAAGGGTACGTAGATCGAATATCCCCTCTCGTAGATGGACATCACCATGATAGGTCTTCGTGCGCGTAGGAAATTTTTTGTTTCCCATGCGACGTTCCCCAAGAGTGGCATCATGAGCTGGGTTCATGCGTAGATGTCTTCTCGAGTAGAACACAAAAGTTTTTGTGGGCGGTGATGTGAGTTTTGCTGCCCTCCTTAGTCTTTTCTTGATTTTGCGGTATTATTGGATTGAAGCGGCTTGGACCGACATTACTCGTACGCTTACGAGAGACTGGTTTCATCGCTACGAGTAACCCCGTTGCTCAAAGATGACTGGCAAGTGTCAGTTTCTCCAACTTTAGTTGAATCGGATTTGACCGAGGAGGTCCTTGTATAAGGTTAAATAGCAATTCATATATCTCCGTTGTGGTGTTTGCGTAAGTAAGATGCGATCCTACTAGATACCCATGGTCACCACGTAAAACATGCAACAACAAAATTAGAGGACGTTTAACTTGTTTTTGCAGGGTATGCTTGTGATGTGATATGGCCAACGATGTGATGTGATATATTGGATGTATGATATGATCATGTTGTAATAGATAATATCGACTTGCACGTCGATGGTACGGCAACCGGCAGGAGCCATAGGGTTGTATTTAAACTAACGTTTGTGCTTGCAGATGCGTTTACTATTTTGCTAGGATGTAGCTTTAGTAGTAATAGCATGAGTAGCACGAAAACCCCGATGGCGACACGTTGATGGAGATCATGGTGTGGCGCCGGTGACAAGAAGATCGTGTTGGTGCTTTGGTGATGGAGATCAAGGAGCACGTGATGATGGCCATATCATGTCACTTATGAATTGCATGTGATGTTAATCCTTTTATGCACCTTATTTTGCTTAGAACGACGGTAGCATTATGAGGTGATCTCTCACTAAAATTTCAAGACGAAATTGTGTTCTCCCCGACTGTGCACCGTTGCTACAGTTCGTCGTTTCGAGACACCACGTGATGATCGGGTGTGATAGACTCAACGTTCACATACAACGGGTGCAAAACAGTTGCACACGTGGAACACTCGGGTTAAGCTTGATGAGCCTAGCATGTGCAGACATGGCCTCGGAACACATGAGACCGAAAGGTCGATCATGAATCATATAGATGATATGATTAGCATAGGGATGCTTACCACTGAAACTATACTCAACTCACGTGATGATCGGACTTGAGCTAGTGTAAGTGGATCATGAACCACTCAAATGACTAGAGATATGTACTTTTTGAGTGGGAGTTTAGCAAGTAATTTGATTAAGTTAAACTCTAATTATCTTGAACATAGTCTAAGTCCACTTTGAATATATTTGTGTTGTAGATCATGGCTCACGCGACAGTCACCCTGAATTTTAATACGTTCCTAGAGAAAGCTAAGTTGAAAGATGATGGAAGCAACTTTGTAGACTGGGCTCGTAATCTTAAGCTAATCTTACAAGCTGGGAAGAAGGATTATGTCCTTAATGCTGCGCTAGGAGATGAACCACCCGCTACGGCTGACCAGGATGTTAAGAACGCTTGGTTAACACGTAAGGAGGACTACTCAGTAGTTCAATGTGCAGTCTTGTATGGCTTAGAACCGGGACTTCAACGTCGCTTTGAGCGTCCTGGAGCATATGAGATGTTCCAGGAGTTGAAGTTTATCTTTCAGAAGAACGCCCGGGTCGAGAGGTATGAGACCTCCGATAAATTCTATGCTTGCAAGATGGAGGAGAATTCATCTGTCAGTGAACATGTGCTCAAAATGTCTGGGTACTCAAACCGTCTAGCTGAGCTGGGGATTGAACTCCCGCAAGAGGCTATCACTGACAGAATCCTTCAATCACTGCCGCCAAGCTATAAAGGCTTTGTGTTGAACTACAACATGCAAGGGATGAACAAGTCACCCGGCGAGTTGTTTGCGATGCTGAAAGTCGCAGAGTCTAAACTCCGTAAAGAGCATCAAGTGTTGATGGTGAATAAGACCACTAGTTTCAAGAGAAACGGCAAAGGCAAGAAGGGTAATTCAAAGAAGAGCGGCAAGCCTGTTGCCAATCCGACGAAGAAACCCAAAGCTGGACCTAAGCCTGAAACAGAGTGTTACTATTGCAAGGGTATGGGTCACTGGAAGCGCAACTACCCCAAGTATCTGGCTGATAAGAAGGCGGCCAAAGAAAAATCAGGTATATTTGATATACATGTTATTGATGTGTACTTAACCGGCTCTCGTAGTAGTGCCTGGGTATTCGATACCGGTTCTGTTGCTCATATTTGCAACTCGAAACAGGAACTGCGGAATAGACGAAGGCTGGCGAAAGATGAAGTGACGATGCGCGTAGGAAATGGTTCCAAGGTTGATGCAATCGCCGTCAGCACAGTTTCACTTCAGTTACCATCAGGATTAGTTATGAACTTGAATCATTGTTATTTTGTGCATGCGTTGAGCATGAACATTATATCTGGATCTTGTTTATTGCGAGACGTGTACTCTTTTAAGTCAGAGAATAATGGTTGTTCTATTTCTATGAGTAACATCTTTTATGGTCATGCACCCAATGTGAGAGGATTGTTCATATTGAATCTTGATAGTGATACACACATACATAACATTGAGACCAAAAGAGTTAGAGTTAACAATGATAGCGCCATATTTTTGTGGCACTGCCGCTTAGGTCATATTGGTGTAAAGCGCATGAAGAAACTCCATGCCGATGGACTTTTGGAGTCACTTGACTTTGATTCACTTGACACGTGCGAACCATGCCTCATGGGCAAGATGACTAAAACTCCGTTCTCCGGAACAATGGAGCGTGCCAGTGACTTGTTGGAAATCATACATACCGATGTGTGCGGTCCGATGAGCGTAGAGGCACGCGGCGGATATCGTTATTTTCTCACCTTCACTGACGATTTGAGTAGATATGGTTATGTCTACTTAATGAAGCACAAGTCTGAAACATTTGAAAAGTTCAAGCAATTTCAGAGTGAAGTTGAAAATCATCGTAACAAGAAGATCAAGTTCCTACGGTCTGATCGTGGGGGTGAATATCTGAGTTTCGAGTTTGGTGCTCACTTAAGACAATGTGGAATTGTTTCACAGTTGACACCGCCTGGAACGCCACAGCATAATGGTGTGTCCGAACGTCGTAATCGTACTTTATTAGAGATGGTGCGATCTATGATGTCTCTTACCGATTTGCCGTTATCATTTTGGGGTTATGCATTAGACACAGCTGCATTCACTTTAAATAGGGCACCATCAAAATCCGTTGAGACGACACCATACGAACTGTGGTATGGCAAAAGGCCAAAGTTGTCGTTTCTTAAAGTTTGGGGATGTGATGCTTATGTCAAAAAGCTTCAGCCTGAAAAGCTGGAACCCAAAGCAGAAAAGTGCATCTTCATAGGTTACCCAAAAGAGACAGTTGGGTACACCTTCTATCTCAAATCCGAGGGCAAAGTGTTTGTTGCTAAAAACGGAGCTTTTCTCGAGAAGGAGTTTCTCTCGAGAGAATTGAGTGGGAGGAAGATAGAACTTGATGAGGTTGTCGAACCTCTCATCCCTCTAGATGGTGGCGCAGGGCAAGGGGAAACCTCTGTCGTTCCGACGCCGGTTGAGGAGGAAGTTAATGATGATGATCATGAAACTCCGGTTCAAGTTCCTGTCGAACCACGCAGGTCGACGAGACCACGTGCTGCTCCAGAGTGGTACGGTAATCCCATCATGTCAATCATGTTGTTAGACAACAATGAACCTGCAAATTATGAAGAAGCAATGGTGGGCCCAGATTCCAACAAATGGCTAGAGGCCATGAAGTCCGAGATAGGATCCATGTATGAAAACAAAGTCTGGACTTTGGAAGTACTACCTGAGGGCCGCAAGGCTATTCAGAACAAATGGATCTTTAAGAAGAAGACGGACGCTGACGGCAATGTGACCGTTTATAAAGCTCGACTTGTGGCAAAGGGTTTTTCACAAGTTCAAGGAGTTGACTATGATGAGACATTCTCACCCGTAGCGATGCTTAAGTCCGTCAGAATCATGTTAGCAATAGCTGCATTTTTCGATTATGAAATCTGGCAGATGGATGTCAAAACGGCGTTCCTTAACGGTTTCCTTAAGGAAGAGTTTTATATGATGCAACCTGAAGGTTTTGTCGATCCTAAGAATGCTAACAAGGTGTGCAAGCTCCAGCGATCCATTTATGGACTGGTGCAAGCATCTCGGAGTTGGAACAAACGCTTTGATGAGGTGATCAAAGCATTTGGGTTTATACAAGTGGTTGGAGAATCTTGTATTTACAAGAAAGTGAGTGGGAGCTCTGTGGCGTTTCTAATATTATATGTGGATGACATATTGCTGATTGGAAACAACGTAGAGTTTTTGGAGAGCATAAAGGATTACTTGAATAAAAGTTTCTCTATGAAGGACCTAGGAGAAGTTGCTTACATTCTAGGCATTAAGATCTACAGGGATAGATCGAAACGCCTGATAGGACTTTCACAAAGCACATACCTTGATAAAGTTTTGAAGAGGTTCAAAATGGAACAGTCCAAGAAAGGGTTCTTGCCAGTTTTACAAGGTATGAGATTGAGTAAGACTCAGTGCCCAGCAACTGATGAGGATAGAGAGCATATGAGCACCGTCCCCTATGCTTCAGCCATAGGTTCTATCAGGTATGCAATGCTGTGCACTAGACCGGATGTTAGCCTGGCCATAAGTATGGAAGGCAAGTTCCAGAGTAATCCAGGAGTGGATCACTGTACGGCGGTCAAGAATATCCTGAAGTACCTGAAAAGGACTAAGGAGATGTTTCTCGTGTATGGAGGTAACGAAAAGCTCGCCGTAAAAGGTTACGTCGATGCAAGCTTTGACACAGATCCGGACGATTCTAAGTCGCAGACCGGATACGTATTTATTCTTAATGGGGGTGCGGTAAGCTGGTGCTGTTCCAAGCAAAGCGTCGTAGCAGATTCTACATGTGAAGCGGAGTACATGGCTGCCTCGGAGGCGGCTAAGGAGGGTGTCTGGATGAAGCAGTTCATGACGGATCTTGGAGTGGTGCCAAGCGCACTGAATCCAATAACCTTGTTATGTGACAACACGGGTGCCATTGCCCTAGCAAAGGAACCACGGTTTCACAAGAAGTCCAAACACATCAAACGACGCTTCAACCTCATCCGCGACTACGTCGAAGGGGAGGACGTAAATATATGCAAAGTGCACACGGATCTGAATGTAGCAGACCCGCTGACTAAACCTCTTCCACGGGCAAAGCATGATCAACACCAGAACAGTATGGGTGTTAGATTTATTACAATGTAATTCGCATGATGATGTGAGGGCTAGATTATTGACTCTAGTGCAAGTGGGAGACTATTGGAATTATGCCCTAGAGGCAATAATAAATATAGTTATTATTATAATTCCTGTATCAAGATAATCGTTTATTATCCATGCTATAATTGTATTGAATGAAGACTTATATACATGTGTGGACACATAGACAAAACACTGTCCCTAGCAAGCCTCTAGTTGGCTAGCCAGTTGATCAAAGATAGTCGGTGTCTTCTGATTATGAACAAGGTGTTGTTGCTTGATAACTGGATCACATCATTAGGAGAATCACGTGATGGACTAGACCCAAACTAATAGACGTAGCATGTTGATCGTGTCATTTTGTTGCTACTGTTTTCTGCGTGTCAAGTATTTGTTCCTATGACCATGAGATCATATAACTCACTGACACCGGAGGAATGCTTTGTGTGTATCAAACGTCGCAACGTAACTGGGTGACTATAAAGATGCTCTACAGGTACCTCCGAAGGTGTTCGTTGAGTTAGTATGGATCGAGACTGGGATTTGTCACTCCGTGTGATGGAGAGGTATCTCGGGGCCCACTCGGTAATACAACATCACACACAAGCCTTGCAATCAATGTGACTTAGTGTAAGTTGCGGGATCTTGTATTACGGAATGAGTAAAGACACTTCCCGGTAAACGAGATTGAAATAGGTATGCGGATACTGACGATCGAATCTCGGGCAAGTAACATACCGAAGGACAAAGGGAATGACATACGGGATTATATGAATCCTTGGCAGTGAGGTTCAAACGATAAGATCTTCGTAGAATATGTGGGATCCAATATGGGCATCTAGGTCCCGCTATTGGATATTGACCGAGGAGTCTCTCGGGTCATGTCTACATAGTTCTCGAACCCGCAGGGTCTGCACACTTAAGGTTCGACGTTGTTTTATGCGTATTTGAGTTATATGGTTGGTTACCGAATGTTGTTCGGAGTCCCGGATGAGATCGCCGACGTCACGAGGGTTTCCGGAATGGTCCGGAAACGAAGATTGATATATAGGATGACCTCATTTCATTACCGGAAGGTTTTCGGAGTTACCGGGAATGTACCGGGAATGACGACTGGGTTCCGGGTGTTCACAGGGGGGGGGCAACCCACCCCGGGGAAGCCCATAGGCCTTGGGGGTGGCACCAGCGCTTAGTGGGCTGGTGGACAGCCCAAGAAGGCCATATGCGCCATAGGAAGAAAATCAAAGAGAAAAGAATAAAAAGGAGGAGGTGGGAAAAAGGGGAAGGACTCCTCCTTCCAAACCTAGTTGGATTCGGTTTGGAAGGGGAGGACTCCCCCCTTGGCTCGGCCGACCCCCTTGAGCTCCAAGGCAGGGCTCCCCCTCTTCCCCCTATATATACGGAGGTTTTAGGGCTGATTTGAGACAACTTTGCCACGACAGCCCGACCACATATCTCCACGGTTTTACCTCTAGATCGCGTTTCTGCGGAGCTCGGGCGGAGCCGTGCTGAGATAAGATCACCACCAACCTCCGGAGCGCCGTCACCCTGTCGGAGAACTCATCTACCTCTCCGTCTCTCTTGCTGGATCAAGAAGGCCGAGATCATCGTCGAGCTGTACGTGTGCTGAACGCGGAGGTGCCGTCCGTTCGGCACTAGATCGTGGGATTGATCGCGAGACGGTTCGCGGGGCGGATCGAGGGACGTGAGGACGTTCCACTACATCAACCGCGTTCACTAACGCTTCTGCTGTGCGATCTACAAGGGTACGTAGATCGAATATCCCCTCTCGTAGATGGACATCACCATGATAGGTCTTCGTGCGCGTAGGAAATTTTTTGTTTCCCATGCGACGTTCCCCAAGAGTGGCATCATGAGCTGGGTTCATGCGTAGATGTCTTCTCGAGTAGAACACAAAAGTTTTTGTGGGCGGTGATGTGAGTTTTGCTGCCCTCCTTAGTCTTTTCTTGATTTTGCGGTATTATTGGATTGAAGCGGCTTGGACCGACATTACTCGTACGCTTACGAGAGACTGGTTTCATCGCTACGAGTAACCCCGTTGCTCAAAGATGACTGGCAAGTGTCAGTTTCTCCAACTTTAGTTGAATCGGATTTGACCGAGGAGGTCCTTGTATAAGGTTAAATAGCAATTCATATATCTCCGTTGTGGTGTTTGCGTAAGTAAGATGCGATCCTACTAGATACCCATGGTCACCACGTAAAACATGCAACAACAAAATTAGAGGACGTTTAACTTGTTTTTGCAGGGTATGCTTGTGATGTGATATGGCCAACGATGTGATGTGATATATTGGATGTATGATATGATCATGTTGTAATAGATAATATCGACTTGCACGTCGATGGTACGGCAACCGGCAGGAGCCATAGGGTTGTATTTAAACTAACGTTTGTGCTTGCAGATGCGTTTACTATTTTGCTAGGATGTAGCTTTAGTAGTAATAGCATGAGTAGCACGAAAACCCCGATGGCGACACGTTGATGGAGATCATGGTGTGGCGCCGGTGACAAGAAGATCGTGTTGGTGCTTTGGTGATGGAGATCAAGGAGCACGTGATGATGGCCATATCATGTCACTTATGAATTGCATGTGATGTTAATCCTTTTATGCACCTTATTTTGCTTAGAACGACGGTAGCATTATGAGGTGATCTCTCACTAAAATTTCAAGACGAAATTGTGTTCTCCCCGACTGTGCACCGTTGCTACAGTTCGTCGTTTCGAGACACCACGTGATGATCGGGTGTGATAGACTCAACGTTCACATACAACGGGTGCAAAACAGTTGCACACGTGGAACACTCGGGTTAAGCTTGATGAGCCTAGCATGTGCAGACATGGCCTCGGAACACATGAGACCGAAAGGTCGATCATGAATCATATAGATGATATGATTAGCATAGGGATGCTTACCACTGAAACTATACTCAACTCACGTGATGATCGGACTTGAGCTAGTGTAAGTGGATCATGAACCACTCAAATGACTAGAGATATGTACTTTTTGAGTGGGAGTTTAGCAAGTAATTTGATTAAGTTAAACTCTAATTATCTTGAACATAGTCTAAGTCCACTTTGAATATATTTGTGTTGTAGATCATGGCTCACGCGACAGTCACCCTGAATTTTAATACGTTCCTAGAGAAAGCTAAGTTGAAAGATGATGGAAGCAACTTTGTAGACTGGGCTCGTAATCTTAAGCTAATCTTACAAGCTGGGAAGAAGGATTATGTCCTTAATGCTGCGCTAGGAGATGAACCACCCGCTACGGCTGACCAGGATGTTAAGAACGCTTGGTTAACACGTAAGGAGGACTACTCAGTAGTTCAATGTGCAGTCTTGTATGGCTTAGAACCGGGACTTCAACGTCGCTTTGAGCGTCCTGGAGCATATGAGATGTTCCAGGAGTTGAAGTTTATCTTTCAGAAGAACGCCCGGGTCGAGAGGTATGAGACCTCCGATAAATTCTATGCTTGCAAGATGGAGGAGAATTCATCTGTCAGTGAACATGTGCTCAAAATGTCTGGGTACTCAAACCGTCTAGCTGAGCTGGGGATTGAACTCCCGCAAGAGGCTATCACTGACAGAATCCTTCAATCACTGCCGCCAAGCTATAAAGGCTTTGTGTTGAACTACAACATGCAAGGGATGAACAAGTCACCCGGCGAGTTGTTTGCGATGCTGAAAGTCGCAGAGTCTGAACTCCGTAAAGAGCATCAAGTGTTGATGGTGAATAAGACCACTAGTTTCAAGAGAAACGGCAAAGGCAAGAAGGGTAATTCAAAGAAGAGCGGCAAGCCTGTTGCCAATCCGACGAAGAAACCCAAAGCTGGACCTAAGCCTGAAACAGAGTGTTACTATTGCAAGGGTATGGGTCACTGGAAGCGCAACTACCCCAAGTATCTGGCTGATAAGAAGGCGGCCAAAGAAAAATCAGGTATATTTGATATACATGTTATTGATGTGTACTTAACCGGCTCTCGTAGTAGTGCCTGGGTATTCGATACCGGTTCTGTTGCTCATATTTGCAACTCGAAACAGGAACTGCGGAATAGACGAAGGCTGGCGAAAGATGAAGTGACGATGCGCGTAGGAAATGGTTCCAAGGTTGATGCAATCGCCGTCAGCACAGTTTCACTTCAGTTACCATCAGGATTAGTTATGAACTTGAATCATTGTTATTTTGTGCATGCGTTGAGCATGAACATTATATCTGGATCTTGTTTATTGCGAGACGTGTACTCTTTTAAGTCAGAGAATAATGGTTGTTCTATTTCTATGAGTAACATCTTTTATGGTCATGCACCCAATGTGAGAGGATTGTTCATATTGAATCTTGATAGTGATACACACATACATAACATTGAGACCAAAAGAGTTAGAGTTAACAATGATAGCGCCATATTTTTGTGGCACTGCCGCTTAGGTCATATTGGTGTAAAGCGCATGAAGAAACTCCATGCCGATGGACTTTTGGAGTCACTTGACTTTGATTCACTTGACACGTGCGAACCATGCCTCATGGGCAAGATGACTAAAACTCCGTTCTCCGGAACAATGGAGCGTGCCAGTGACTTGTTGGAAATCATACATACCGATGTGTGCGGTCCGATGAGCGTAGAGGCACGCGGCGGATATCGTTATTTTCTCACCTTCACTGACGATTTGAGTAGATATGGTTATGTCTACTTAATGAAGCACAAGTCTGAAACATTTGAAAAGTTCAAGCAATTTCAGAGTGAAGTTGAAAATCATCGTAACAAGAAGATCAAGTTCCTACGGTCTGATCGTGGGGGTGAATATCTGAGTTTCGAGTTTGGTGCTCACTTAAGACAATGTGGAATTGTTTCACAGTTGACACCGCCTGGAACGCCACAGCATAATGGTGTGTCCGAACGTCGTAATCGTACTTTATTAGAGATGGTGCGATCTATGATGTCTCTTACCGATTTGCCGTTATCATTTTGGGGTTATGCATTAGACACAGCTGCATTCACTTTAAATAGGGCACCATCAAAATCCGTTGAGACGACACCATACGAACTGTGGTATGGCAAAAGGCCAAAGTTGTCGTTTCTTAAAGTTTGGGGATGTGATGCTTATGTCAAAAAGCTTCAGCCTGAAAAGCTGGAACCCAAAGCAGAAAAGTGCATCTTCATAGGTTACCCAAAAGAGACAGTTGGGTACACCTTCTATCTCAAATCCGAGGGCAAAGTGTTTGTTGCTAAAAACGGAGCTTTTCTCGAGAAGGAGTTTCTCTCGAGAGAATTGAGTGGGAGGAAGATAGAACTTGATGAGGTTGTCGAACCTCTCATCCCTCTAGATGGTGGCGCAGGGCAAGGGGAAACCTCTGTCGTTCCGACGCCGGTTGAGGAGGAAGTTAATGATGATGATCATGAAACTCCGGTTCAAGTTCCTGTCGAACCACGCAGGTCGACGAGACCACGTGCTGCTCCAGAGTGGTACGGTAATCCCATCATGTCAATCATGTTGTTAGACAACAATGAACCTGCAAATTATGAAGAAGCAATGGTGGGCCCAGATTCCAACAAATGGCTAGAGGCCATGAAGTCCGAGATAGGATCCATGTATGAAAACAAAGTCTGGACTTTGGAAGTACTACCTGAGGGCCGCAAGGCTATTCAGAACAAATGGATCTTTAAGAAGAAGACGGACGCTGACGGCAATGTGACCGTTTATAAAGCTCGACTTGTGGCAAAGGGTTTTTCACAAGTTCAAGGAGTTGACTATGATGAGACATTCTCACCCGTAGCGATGCTTAAGTCCGTCAGAATCATGTTAGCAATAGCTGCATTTTTCGATTATGAAATCTGGCAGATGGATGTCAAAACGGCGTTCCTTAACGGTTTCCTTAAGGAAGAGTTTTATATGATGCAACCTGAAGGTTTTGTCGATCCTAAGAATGCTAACAAGGTGTGCAAGCTCCAGCGATCCATTTATGGACTGGTGCAAGCATCTCGGAGTTGGAACAAACGCTTTGATGAGGTGATCAAAGCATTTGGGTTTATACAAGTGGTTGGAGAATCTTGTATTTACAAGAAAGTGAGTGGGAGCTCTGTGGCGTTTCTAATATTATATGTGGATGACATATTGCTGATTGGAAACAACGTAGAGTTTTTGGAGAGCATAAAGGATTACTTGAATAAAAGTTTCTCTATGAAGGACCTAGGAGAAGTTGCTTACATTCTAGGCATTAAGATCTACAGGGATAGATCGAAACGCCTGATAGGACTTTCACAAAGCACATACCTTGATAAAGTTTTGAAGAGGTTCAAAATGGAACAGTCCAAGAAAGGGTTCTTGCCAGTTTTACAAGGTATGAGATTGAGTAAGACTCAGTGCCCAGCAACTGATGAGGATAGAGAGCATATGAGCACCGTCCCCTATGCTTCAGCCATAGGTTCTATCAGGTATGCAATGCTGTGCACTAGACCGGATGTTAGCCTGGCCATAAGTATGGAAGGCAAGTTCCAGAGTAATCCAGGAGTGGATCACTGTACGGCGGTCAAGAATATCCTGAAGTACCTGAAAAGGACTAAGGAGATGTTTCTCGTGTATGGAGGTAACGAAAAGCTCGCCGTAAAAGGTTACGTCGATGCAAGCTTTGACACAGATCCGGACGATTCTAAGTCGCAGACCGGATACGTATTTATTCTTAATGGGGGTGCGGTAAGCTGGTGCTGTTCCAAGCAAAGCGTCGTAGCAGATTCTACATGTGAAGCGGAGTACATGGCTGCCTCGGAGGCGGCTAAGGAGGGTGTCTGGATGAAGCAGTTCATGACGGATCTTGGAGTGGTGCCAAGCGCACTGAATCCAATAACCTTGTTATGTGACAACACGGGTGCCATTGCCCTAGCAAAGGAACCACGGTTTCACAAGAAGTCCAAACACATCAAACGACGCTTCAACCTCATCCGCGACTACGTCGAAGGGGAGGACGTAAATATATGCAAAGTGCACACGGATCTGAATGTAGCAGACCCGCTGACTAAACCTCTTCCACGGGCAAAGCATGATCAACACCAGAACAGTATGGGTGTTAGATTTATTACAATGTAATTCGCATGATGATGTGAGGGCTAGATTATTGACTCTAGTGCAAGTGGGAGACTATTGGAATTATGCCCTAGAGGCAATAATAAATATAGTTATTATTATAATTCCTGTATCAAGATAATCGTTTATTATCCATGCTATAATTGTATTGAATGAAGACTTATATACATGTGTGGACACATAGACAAAACACTGTCCCTAGCAAGCCTCTAGTTGGCTAGCCAGTTGATCAAAGATAGTCGGTGTCTTCTGATTATGAACAAGGTGTTGTTGCTTGATAACTGGATCACATCATTAGGAGAATCACGTGATGGACTAGACCCAAACTAATAGACGTAGCATGTTGATCGTGTCATTTTGTTGCTACTGTTTTCTGCGTGTCAAGTATTTGTTCCTATGACCATGAGATCATATAACTCACTGACACCGGAGGAATGCTTTGTGTGTATCAAACGTCGCAACGTAACTGGGTGACTATAAAGATGCTCTACAGGTACCTCCGAAGGTGTTCGTTGAGTTAGTATGGATCGAGACTGGGATTTGTCACTCCGTGTGATGGAGAGGTATCTCGGGGCCCACTCGGTAATACAACATCACACACAAGCCTTGCAATCAATGTGACTTAGTGTAAGTTGCGGGATCTTGTATTACGGAATGAGTAAAGACACTTCCCGGTAAACGAGATTGAAATAGGTATGCGGATACTGACGATCGAATCTCGGGCAAGTAACATACCGAAGGACAAAGGGAATGACATACGGGATTATATGAATCCTTGGCAGTGAGGTTCAAACGATAAGATCTTCGTAGAATATGTGGGATCCAATATGGGCATCTAGGTCCCGCTATTGGATATTGACCGAGGAGTCTCTCGGGTCATGTCTACATAGTTCTCGAACCCGCAGGGTCTGCACACTTAAGGTTCGACGTTGTTTTATGCGTATTTGAGTTATATGGTTGGTTACCGAATGTTGTTCGGAGTCCCGGATGAGATCGCCGACGTCACGAGGGTTTCCGGAATGGTCCGGAAACGAAGATTGATATATAGGATGACCTCATTTCATTACCGGAAGGTTTTCGGAGTTACCGGGAATGTACCGGGAATGACGACTGGGTTCCGGGTGTTCACAGGGGGGGGCAACCCACCCCGGGGAAGCCCATAGGCCTTGGGGGTGGCACCAGCGCTTAGTGGGCTGGTGGACAGCCCAAGAAGGCCATATGCGCCATAGGAAGAAAATCAAAGAGAAAAGAATAAAAAGGAGGAGGTGGGAAAAAGGGGAAGGACTCCTCCTTCCAAACCTAGTTGGATTCGGTTTGGAAGGGGAGGACTCCCCCCTTGGCTCGGCTGACCCCCTTGGGGTTCCTTGAGCCCCAAGGCAGGGCTCCCCCTCTTCCCCCTATATATACGGAGGTTTTAGGGCTGATTTGAGACAACTTTGCCACGGCAGCCCGACCACATATCTCCACGATTTTACCTCTAGATCGCGTTTCTGCGGAGCTCGGGCGGAGCCGTGCTGAGATAAGATCACCACCAACCTCCGGAGCGCCGTCACCCTGCCGGAGAACTCATCTACCTCTCCGTCTCTCTTGCTGGATCAAGAAGGCCGAGATCATCGTCGAACTGTACGTGTGCTGAACGCGGAGGTGCCGTCCGTTCGGCACTAGATCGTGGGACTGATCGCGGGACGGTTCGCGGGGCGGATCGAGGGACGTGAGGACGTTCCACTACATCAACCGCGTTCACTAACGCTTCTGCTGTGCGATCTACAAGGGTACGTAGATCGAATATCCCCTCTCGTAGATGGACATCACCATGACAGATATTCGTGCGCGTAGGAAATTTTTTGTTTCCCATGCGACGTTCCCCAACAGCTATGACTTTGTTATCCTTAATGCTTGTCACTAGGGCCTGAGTGACATGATTTTAGATCCGAACCTATTATGTTTCCATGAATATAAAAGTGTTTTGGATCCTATCTTGCAAGTTGTATGCACCTATTATGTGTTATGATCCGTAGAGCCCAAAGTGGCAATGGTTGGGACCCACTCCAATAATGACCGTAGTAATAAGGAATTCATGTATTCATCATGTGTTGATGCTTTGTTCCCGTTCTCCATTAAAAGGAGACCTTAATGTCCCTTAGATTTACTTATGGACCCCGCTACCATGAGGGGTAGGACAAAATATGTCATGCCAGTTCTTATTGGTTTCTGCTAAGTTACTACTATTGTTGTTGTTGTTACAATCACTACAAATTGCTACTACCACTTTTACTATTACTATTGCTACGGTTACCGCTATTATAAAACTATAATATTATTGTGCTATTAAACACTTTCATGTAGATATTTAGCTTTCCAGGTGTGGTTGAATTGGCAACTCAACTGCTAAGGCTCATAAATATTATTTGCCCCCCCCCCCCTTGTGTTGAATCAATAAACTGGGTGAAATACTACCTTCGAAGACTCTTGTTGTCCACTATACTTGTGGATCATCAGTCAACAGCAGACCGAGGTCCCTGCCTTCCAAATCGGTGGAGAAAGTGTGCACTGGGTTAGTTTTTGAGCTGGTTCCATGCCTAAGCTAAAAAAATCTTGATCTTGAGTTCGATTAAGAGGAAACTAGTTTTGTCACGGCTAATGGTGATTTTGCTTTGGCAACATACATCTCCCCACACTCACAAGTGCAGTCGACCACTCTACTTATGACAAATTCATTCATCCCACATTGGATTGGAGGCTTCCATGGAGAGATGCATTAACGACCATCCTGGCATGGATAAACTGAATTTTTGTAAGTCACTGATTCTCCCTTCCCAAAGATTTGCAATTTTAAAGTATTTCTTCTACCTATGTGCTACGGCAAAAGACAACAACGCCAGAGATTGGCACGTTGATGGAGACTGGGCTTGCGTTGATTTTTCCCTTGAAGAGGAAAGGGTGGTGCAACACAGGAGCAATAACTATTTCCCTCAGCTTGAGAACCAAGGTATCAATCCAGTAGGAGAATCTCGTCAAGTCCGGAGTACATGCGCAAACACAAAGGAGCTTGCACCCAACGCAATAAAGGGGTTGTCAATTCCTTCAAGATTGATTGCAAAGTGAGATCTGAAGGCGGAAAGTGCAACGAACTAAAAGTGTATTGCTGAAAATATGGTGTGGAGTAGACCCGGGGGCCATAGTGTTCACTAGAGGCTTCTCTCAAAATAGCAAATATTACGGTGGATGAACAAATTAGTGTCGAGCAATTGATAGAACCGCGCAAAGTCATGACGATATCTAAGGCAATGATCATACATATAGGCATCACGTCCGAGACAAGTAGACCGATACTTTCTGCATCTACTACTATCACTCCACACATCGACCGCTATCCAGCATGCATCTAGTGTATTGAGTTCATGAAGAATAGAGTAACGCCTTAAGCAAGATGACATGATGTAGAGGGTTAATCTCAAACCAATGATGAAAACCCCATCTTTTTACCCTTGATGGCAACAACACGATGCGTGCCTCGCTATCCCTTTTGTCACTGGGTGAGGTCACCGCACGGTATGAACCCAAAACCAAGCACTTCTCCCATTGCAAGAATCATAGATCAAGTTGGCCAAACAAAACCCACAACTCGAAGAGAATTACAAGGATATGAAATCATGCATAAGAGAGATCGGAAGAAACTCAAATAAGATTCATAGATAATCTGATCATAAATCCACAATTCATCGGATCTCGACAAACACACCGCAAAAGAAGATTACATCGAATAGATCTCCATGAAGATCATGGAGAACTTTGTATTGAAGATCCAAGAGAGAAGAAGCCATCTAGCTACTAGCTATGGACCCGTAGGTCTATGGTGAACTACCCACGCATCATCGTAGAGGTCATGGTGTTGATGAAGAAGCCCTCCGTATCCAAATCCCCCCTCCGGTAGGGCACCACAACGTGCCCCAGATGGGATCTTGCGGAGACAGAAGCTTGCGGCGGCGGAAAAGTACTTTCGATGATCTCCTGATTTTTTCTGGGATTTTAGGGAATATATAGGCGAAAGACCTAGGGTAGAGGTGGCCCAGGGAGCCCACAAGCCTGGGAGGTGCGAGCCCCCTGGCCGCATCTAGGGGGCTTGTGGGGTCCCTGGTGGCCCCCTGCCCTGGTTCTCAGGTTCCCCGATCTTCTTTTGTTTCGGAAAAAATCTTTTTGGAATTTTTGTTCCGTTTGGACTCCGTTTAAAATCCTCCTCTGAAAAGGGTCAAAAACACGGAAAAAACAGGAACTTGCACTTGGCACTGAGTTAATAAGTTAGTCCCAAAAAAGATAGAAAAGGCATACAAAACATCCAAAGTTTGACAAGATAATAGCATGAAACCATCAAAAATTATAGATACGTTGGAGACGTATCAAGCATCCCCAAGCTTAACTCCTGCTCGTCCTCGAGTAGGGAAGTGATAAATACTGAATTTTTGATGTGGAATGCTACCTAGCATAGTTGTCCTTTGTAACTTCTTTCATGTGACATGAATGTTCAGATCCGTAAGATTCAAAACAATAGTTTTCCATTGACATGAAAACAATAATAATTCAAGCAAACTAGCAAGGTAATCATGAACTTTCAAAATAACAAGGCCAAGGAAAGTTATCCCTACAAAATCATATGGTGTGGCTATGCTCCATCATCCTCACACAACTAATTTAAATCATGCACAACCCCGGTATTGGCCAAGTAATTGTTTTCGCACTCTTACTTTCTCAAACCTTTTATAACTATCACGCAATACATGAGCGTGAGCCATGGATATAACACTATAGGTGGAATAGAGTGTGGTGGTGGTTGTGAGACAAAAAAGGAGGAGATGGTCACATTGACTCGGCGTATCAAAGGGCTATGGAGATGCCCATTAATAGACATCAATGTGAATGAGTAGGGATTGCCATACAAAGGATGCCCTAGAGCTATAAGTATGTGAAAGCTCAAAAGGAGAACTAGTGGGTGTGCATCCAACTTGCTTGCTCACGAAGACCTAGGGCAATTTTGAGGAAGCCCATCATTGGAATATACAAGCCAAGTTATATAATGAAGATTCCCACTAGCATATGGTGGTGACGAAATGAGAGGCTCTCAATCATGAAGAACATGGTGCTATTATGAAGCACAAGTGTGGAAAAAGATAGTAGCATTGTCCCTTCTCTCTTTTTCTCTCTTCTCTTTTTTTTTATTTTTTTTATTTGGGCTCTTGGCCTCTAATTTTTTTATTTGGGCTCTTTGGCCTCTTTTTTATTTTTTATTTCCTCACATGGGACAATGCTCCAATAATGATGATCATCAGACTTTTATTTACTCACAGCTCAAAGCTTAGAACGATGATGACTCTATAGGAAATGCGTCCGGCAGTGTACCGGGATGTGCAACGGTCTAGCTTGACGTATGACGTTGAAACATCTCGCTAGCTATCTTACGATCATGCAATGGCAATATGAGAGTGACGGCACAAGTCATGAGACGGAACGGTGAGAGTTGTGTGGCAATATATCTCGGAATGGCTATGAAAATGCCTTAGTAGGTAGGTATGGTGGCTGTTTTGAGGAAGGCATATGGTGGGTTTGTGCACCGGCGAGAATTGCGCGGTACTAGAGAGGCTAGCAATGGTGGAAGGAGAAAGTGCATATATACCATAGACTCACATTAGTCATGAAGAACTATCATACTTGTTGCAAAAGTTTTTATTAGTAATCGAAACAAAGTGCTAAACGCATACTCCTAGGGGAAGGGTTGGTAGGTGTTAACCATCGCGTGATCCCGACCTCAACACAAAGGATGACAATCAATAGATCAATTATGCTCCGACTTCCTAACATAGCGGTTCACCATACGTTCATGCTACAGGAATCACTAACTTCAACACAAGTATTTCTAGATTCACAACACCCTACTAACATAACTCTTAATTTACCAAATCCACGTCTCAAAACTAATTGAGAGGAATCAGGACTTCTCTTTCTACTCAATGCACATGAAGATGGAGGTTTTCGTATCCTCTTTGGGTACCTATCACCTTTGGGACTACTTACATAGCATAAGCCAACTACCAAGTCACGCACCGCCGTGCTCTAAAAGATCTAAGTGAAGCACAAAGAGCAAAAATATCTAGCTCAAAAGTTATAAGTGAAGCACGATGAGCATTCTAGCAAAATCACGATGAGTGCATGTCTCTCTCAAAAGGTGTGCAGCAAGGATTATTGTGATGCAACAAAAAGAAAAGACTCCTAAGATACAAGACGCTCCAAGCAAAACAAATATCATGTGGTGAATAAAAATATAGCTCCAAGTAATGTTACCGATGGATTGAAGACGAAAGAGGGGATGCCTTCCCGGGGCATCCCCAAGGTTAGGCTTTTTGGTGTCCTTGAATATGGCTTGGGATGCCTTGGTAATCCCCAAGCTTGATATCTTTCCACTCCTTATCTCTTTGTCCATGAGAACATCACCCAAAACTTGAAAACTTCACAACACAAAACTTATACATAAACTCGTGATAACATTAGCACAAGAAAACAAACTACCACCTCTTTAGGTACTGTAGCAATCTTGATTTCTATTTATATTGGTGTTAGATTACTGTATTCTTACTTTCCCACGGCTAGTACCCCCCGATACTATCCATAGTTTCATCAAAACAAGCAACCAACTCAACAAAAAACAGAATCTGTGAAAAACAGACCAGTCTGTAGCAATATGTATAGTCCGTATACTTCTGGTATCTCAAAATTCTGAAAAATTACGACTGCTTGGGAAAAAGGCATATCAACCAGAAGCAAAAAGAATCAACTCAAAATCTCATTCTGAATAAAAATGGAAAATCATCTCGTGAGCGAAAAGTTTCTGTCTTTTTCCAGCAAGATCAAACAACCATCACCAAGACTAGTCATAAAGGTTTTGCTTGGCTCAAACACAAAAGAAGCAAAAAAGACACAATCATAACAGAATTATGATGGTGTGGACACAACAAAACAGAAATAAAAATATAAATTCATTGGGTTGCCTCCCAACAAGCGCTATTGTTTAACGCCCTTAGCTAGGCATAAGGCGA
This sequence comes from Hordeum vulgare subsp. vulgare, assembly GCF_904849725.1. Lineage (NCBI taxonomy): Eukaryota > Viridiplantae > Streptophyta > Magnoliopsida > Poales > Poaceae > Hordeum > Hordeum vulgare. The sequence goes on along the minus strand of NC_058520.1, from coordinate 598,086,936 downwards.
TAGAATCACGTATCGTCGTCTTTGGTGCTCAAACCATAAGTAGCCCTCATCATGGATTCATAAGGCAATATTATTTTATTTCTAGGAAAGTGCTCCATGCCCTTCTTTAAAGGAAATTGAAATCTAATATTCCCTTCCTTCATATCGATTATAGCACCGATAGTCCTTAGGAAAGGTCTACCATGAATGATAGGGCAAGTAGGATTGCAATCAATGTCAAGCACAATGAAATCCATGGGTACATAGTTCCTATTTGCAATAATAAGAACATCATTGATCCTTCCCATGGGTTTCTTGACAGTAGAATCCGCAAGATGCAAATTAAGAGAACACTCTTCAGTCTCATTAAAACCCAGAACATCACATAAAGACTTTCGAATCGCGGAAACACTAGCACCCAAATCACATAAAGCATTGCATTCATAGTTTATGATTTTGATTTTGATAGTAGGTTCCCACTCATCATGAAGCTTTCTAGGGATAGAGACTTCCAATTGAAGTTTCTCTTCAAGAGATTTTACCATAGCTTCAACGATATGATCGGTAAAGGCCTTGTTTTGGCTATAAGCGCGTGGAGAGTTTAGCATGAATTGCATCAAGGAAATGCATTCAATCAAAGAGCAACTATCATAATTGAATTCCTTGAAATCCAAAGTAGTAATTTCATTACTACTCAAGGTTTTAATATCTTCTACTCCACTTTCAATGCTCTTAGCATCAAGATAGATGGACTCCGAATCATTGGGGCGTTTTTCAACCAAAGTGGATTCATATCCAGCCCCATCATCATTAGGTTTGACACAAGAAAACAAAGATTCAATGGAAGTCACACCAAGCATTTTAAGATCTCCGTGATTCTTATCACGAGAACACGCCTTTTTAAGCCATTCATGTCTAGCACGAATTTGGGCGGTTCTTTCTTTGCTCTCACTCATGGAAACATGCATAGCTTTCAAAGTTTCCTCCATATTGATCTTGGGAGGAGCACATCTAACTTTCAAAGCATCAATATCACTAGACATTCTATCAACGCTCTTAGCCAAATCGTCAATTTTGAGTAGTTTTTCATCTATGGACGCATTGAAAATCTTTTGCGAGTTGATAAACTCTTTGATATTACTATCTAGATCAGAGGGTAATCTATTGTAATTTCCATGAGTATTGTTGTAGGAGTTGCCAAAGTTATTAGAGGAGTTACTAGGAAAAGGCCTAGGAACATAGTTACCTCTAAAAGCATTGTTGTTGCCAAAATTATTCCTACCAACAAAATTAACGTCCAAGCTAGCGTTGCTACTCTGAATCAAGGAAGACAAGGGCATATCATTAGGATCTAAAGGAGCACTTCTACTAGCAACCAAATTCATTAACTCATCCATCTTAGCACTCAATGAGTTAATTTCTTCTATAGCGTGTACCTTCTTACTAGTAGGCGACCTTTCAGTGTGCCACTGAGAGTAGTTCGTCATGATATTGTCTAGGAGTTTTGTGGATTCTCCTAACGTGATTTCCATGAACGTTCCACCGGAGGCGGAGTCCAAGATATTTCTAGAAGCGAAATTCAAACCAGCGTAGAAAATTTGTATAATCATCCAAAGACTAAAGCCATGAGCGGGACAATTTCTAATCATCAATTTCATTCTCTCCCAAGATTGTGCAACATGTTCATGATCAAGTTGCTTAAAATTCATGATATCATTACGGAGAGAGATAATCTTAGCCGGCGGAAAATACTTGGATATATAAGCATCTTTGCACTTATCCCAAGAATCAATACTATTTTTGGGCAAAGACGAAAACCAAGTTTTTGCTCGAACTCGCAGCGAGAAAGGAAAAAGCTTCAATTTAACCACATCATTATCCACATCTTTCTTCTTTTGCATATCGCAAAGCTCAATGAAGGTATTAAGAAGGGATGCGACATCTTCACTAGGAAGGCCGGAGAATTGCTCTTTCATAACAAGATTCAGCAAAGCGACATTGATTTCGTATGACTCCGCACTAGTGGCGGGAGCAATCGAAGTACTAATAAAATCATTATTATTAGTATTCGAGAAGTCACAAAGTTTGATGTTTTCAGTCATGGTGACTTCAGCAAGGAAGCAAGCACACAAGCGAAAAAAGAGCAAGCGAGAGAAAAGGGCGAACGAAAAAAAGGCAAACGAAAAAGAGGCAAACGAAGAAAAGGGCAAATCTTTTTGTAAATTTTTGTTTTTCAGAAGTGGGGGAGAGGAAAACGAGAGGCAAAAAAAGTAAATGCAAGATATGAGTTTGCGACACTTACTTGGATGAGTTCTTGACTTGATCCTCCCCGGCAACGGCGCCAGAAATTCTTCTGCTACGGCAAAAGACAACAACGCCAGAGATTGGCACGTTGACGGAGACTAGGCTTGCGTTGGTTTTTCCCTTGAAGAGGAAAGGGTGGTGCAGCACATGAGTAGTAAGTAATTTCCCTCAACTTGAGAACCAAGGTATCAATCCAGTAGGAGAATCTCGTCAAGTCCAGAGTACCTGCGCAACACAAAAGAGCTTGCACCCAACGCTATAAAGGGGTTGTCAATCCCTTCAAGATTGATTGCAAGGTGAGATCTGAAGGTGGAAAGTGCAACGAAGTAAAAGTGTAAGGCTGAAAATATGGTGTGGACTAGACCCGGGGGCCATAGTGTTCATTAGAGGCTTCTCTCAAAATAGCAAATATTACGGTGGGTGAACAAATTACTGTCGAGCAATTGATAGAACCACGCAAAGTCATGACGATATCTAAGGCAATGATCATACACATAGGCATCACGTCCGAGACAAGTAGACCGATACTTTCTGCATCTACTATTATTACTCCACACATCGACCGCTATCCAGCATTCATCTAGTGTATTGAGTTCATGACGAACCGAGTAACGCCTTAAGCAAGATGACATGATGTAGAGGGTTAATCTCAAACCAATGATGAAAACCCCATCTTTTTACCCTTGATGGCAACAACACGATGCGTGCCTCGCTACCCCTTCTGTCACTGGGTGAGGTCACCGCACGGTATGAACCCAAAACCAAGCACTTCTCCCATTGCAAGAATCATAGATCAAGTTGGCCAAACAAAACCCTCAACTCGAAGAGAATTACAAGGATATGAAATCATGCATAAGAGAGATCAGAAGAAACTCAAATAAGATTCATAGATAATCTGATCATAAATCCACAATTCATTGGATCTCGACAAACACACCGCAAAAGAAGATTACATCGGATAGATCTCCATGAAGATCATGGAGAACTTTGTATTGAAGATCCAAGAGAGAGAAGAAGCCATCTAGCTACTAGATATGGACCCGTAGGTCTATGGTGAACTACTCACGCATCATCGGAGAGGCCATGGTGTTGATGAAGAAGCCCTCCGTATCCGAATCCCCCCTCCGGCAGGGCACCAGAACGTGCCCCAGATGGGATCTTGCGGAGACAGAAGCTTGCGGTGGCGGAAAAGTACTTTCGATGATCTCCTGATTTTTTCTGGGATTTTAGGGAATATATAGGGGAAAGATCTAGGGAAGAGGTGGCCCAGGGAGCCCACAAGCCTAGCAGGCGTGGGCCCCCTGGCCGCGGCTAGGGGGCTTGTGGGGTCCCTGGTGGCCCCCTGTCCTGGTTCTCAGGTTCCCCGATCTTCTTCTGTTTCGGAAAATAATATTTTTGGAAGTTTCGTTCCGTTTGGACTCCGTTTATAATCCTCCTCTGAAAAGGGTCAAAAACATGAAAAAATAGGAACTGGCACTTGGTACTGAGTTAATAAGTTAGTCCCAAAAAAGAAATAAAAGGCATACAAAACATCCAAAGTTTGACAAGATAATAGCATGAAACCATCAAAAATTATAGATACGTTGGAGACGTATCACTATGCTCTTACAATATCTCTTTCCTTATATTATTTATCTATCTCTTTGAGGGCATAATTCAAGCAGGATGATATATGCTTCAGTTATCATTGCTTCCACCCTGAGTCAAGCCTTTATGTTTCTCCATTTGTTCAAAATGGATGGATCAGGTTTGATTTTCCATATGCAACTGCAACGATCAATTATTACTTCTGTTTACTAGGTGTTAGCTGCAATATGTACGATTAGAGTAGATAGTTGAAAGTGCATTATATCTACTAGAGGGAGGGGGTGAATAGGCGGTTTTTACGAATTCATCACTGAGGAATTTCCTGGTGATGAAAGTCCTCAGTCATGAACTGAGTGTAGTGGAATACGTACTCAACCAGTGGTGCAAATGCCGCAAGAGCTTAGTCCTCAGAGTAAGTTGTAGTGTTCGGTTTGCACAGGTCACGTGAACAGGATAAGAAGGTGATGAATAACTCAAGTGAAGAATTTGAGGTGAGGATTGCAGAGAAAAACTTCAGTCAATTTCTTCAGACAATGCAGATCAAAGTCATCAACAAGCAATTGAGTAAATGAAAGAGTTGAGGAAACAGAACCCGTAGCTCGATGAAGACAGTGCTTTGATGACCCAGTTCCAGCTGCTGTGACAGTTGTACATCCGGTTTGGAGCAGCTTGGTATTCAAACCAAAGGACAGACGGTCCCGGGACACACAGTCCCTACTGTATTCCCCTTGAGCTAAGGACAGACAGTCCTCGCCCAACACCCGTGGTAAGTCTTCAGGGCAGACTTCCAAATCCTCACAAGCTTGGTCACCTGGCGATCCATAATTGACTGCTGGATGCTCTAGACCATTGATGCCTAACTGTCTCGATGATGCAGAATCCTCAAAGGTAACAAGCGCCGGTTCCACACAAAAACAATCTCTTTAGTGATGCTCAATCACTTTGGGTTTTGGTTTTGGTTGGGTGCTTGGGGTTTTTCGTAACTTGATGACTTTCACTCAAAGTCCTCGAGGAATGGGTTGCTCAAATGACAAGTATCAGTTTCTCTTGGAGCAGCCAACCAAGTAGTGGTTGTGGGAGGCGGCTATTTAAAACCTGGGAGCATCCTGACATGATTTGACATTAATGCCCTTAATGACATGACCGTTGTGTGGATAAGATTGGGGACAGGTGGCGCGCGGCACGACAACGGTCGGATCTTTCAACTGTGAAAGTCCTCATGTCTCTCATGTTTCTCACGGATAGGTAGTTCGCACCGGCGAAATCCTAACTCCTTAGTTAGTGCAATTTCTTCAGCGACTAGAAGAACTTCGGCTCTGTCACTGAAGACTTTGACTAATTCGTAAGAGATTTTCAAAGGCTTCACTATGAGGATTTGGTTATGTAGGCTTTGAGTTGAGCATCATGAGGAATTTCTTTCCTTAGTATTACCTTGACCCCCTTTAACAGTACAGTGTTCCTATGACTCAAGAAAGAAGAAAATAAAACAGAAAGAGTAAATCTTCAAGATTCAAAGTCTTCAACGCTTTTTCTTCGGGACACACCGAATTCCTCATATTCAAAGTCTTCATGAGGAATAGCGATTTCTTCGCTATCAATATCTTCAAGGATCGACCAGAGTCTTCACCTGAAGGCATACATTTTTAGAGGTCGATATTCTTTGAATAGTTCAAACTCCTCGATGACTTATAGGGCCTGTGTACACTCACAAACATATTCGTCTCTTAACCTATAAGTCCTCAATCCACGAAAATCACTAAGGGGCACTAGATGCACTTATAATCTCCCATTTTTGATGGTTGATGACAAATAGGTTAAGTTTTCAATGTGGATAAAAATATGAAGTGTAAGTCCAAATTTTGAGGAATTTGAACACAAGATATAGAGAAACTCCCCTTGACAGCCGTGACGCGATGACGCCGGTGGCCGCTGCCTGGGGCGTGAGATGCATTTTCTTTGTAGAATACTCCCTCCGTCCAAAAATTCTTGTCTTACATTTGTCTAGATATGAATGTATCTATTCACATTTTAGTATTTAGATACATCTATTTTTAGACAAAACTAACACAAGAATTTAGGAAAGGGGGGAATAGAAAAGTAATGTATCTACAGTGATACAGTGTCCTAAAGATTGTCTGGGTTGTGATTAAATTCTGTCGTCACTACTGCCGGTCGCACAGCCACAGACTCAACCTGCCACACCGATGCCGGTCGCATCTGCTCCGTCACGACTTATTTTTAAAAAGCAGCCCCTAAGTCGTCATGTAGTGGAATGTCGGCCCAATGTCGTCAATGTCAACGAGAAGAGCCTGCTCCGCTGCCTCCGCCTTCCGTGGCTTCGGGCAATCCCGTCAAAAGTGTCCACACTGGCCGCAGTTCTAGCACCGTCCGCGGACTTGCTGCTTTTCTGCGCAGCCCGACACCATGCTGCTGTCGCCGTTGTTATCGTGGTCGAACCGCCGCCGCGCTGACGCCACATTGCCGCCCATTGAGCCGCCGTGAGAAGGAGTTGGTCGCCGCCCCGTCCGCCGTTGTCCTAAGTGCGCCACCTCGTCTGCTCCTTGAATGCCTTCAGCCGCCTGAACGCCTCCTCGTACGACATCTAGTCGACGTCGCATAACTGCTCAATTCCGACGTCGCAGAACTGCTCAATTCCGGCCAGCGCTGCGTACAGCCGGTACAGTACGGTGTCGAGCAGTTTCTTCATCATTGTAACGTCATCTAGTGCCTCTCCAAGGCCCGCGTACCTTGCCGCAATGCCGATGATCCTCCCGGCATACACGTCTAGTTCGTCGTCGTCCTTCGTGCGCAGACGATCGAACTTGCCGCAGAGAGTAATTAGCTACGTCGCCCTCACCCGATCCGCAGAGACGGACCATGTCTTGACGCTCGCACACAGCTCCGTCGTAGTCTTCTTCGACGACACCTATAACAGGATGTCCTTGGAGAGCGCTCCAAGGAGGTATACCCTCGTTGGCTTATCCTTCTTCACGTTGACCGCCGCCGCCGCGTCCTCCGCCGGAGCCACTGCTTCCCACAGCCTGGTCGCGTTGAAGTTGGCCTCCACCTTGATCGTCCATACGGTGTAGTTGTCATCCATGAGCACTGAGCAATGCATGGGCAGCGAGCTGCCTGATCTGCCGACGTATGGGACGAGCGACATTGCTGCGTACAGGATTGCGACAAAGCTCTGTATACCAAATATTGGGGCAGCTCTCTCTCTCGCCTGATGAAGATAAAAGAAGTATAAGATAGCAGAGTCGTTTTTCCGGCCGCAATGTACATCCTTTTTTTTTGAAACGCGGTCCCTTAGATATCGATCTCATTAAAAAATATCGAAGAGAGTTGCCCGGTTAATAATCAGAAATTCGGGCTAAAACCGTCACAATGCGCCCGCCACAACAAGGCACACATGGCGGCCTGGCAACCTACACAAGAACGCACACACTCCGTCAAGGGGAAGAGCTCTGTCGAGGTTGTAATCCGGCGTCATCATCATCACGCCTCTGCGAGGGCGACTCCAACTTCACCATCGACGACCACCGGTGTAGCCTCCACCGCAAACGAGCGTAGAGGCGTGCGTCGGACAATGCCAAACAATCCACCACACACGCCGGCGACCAGGCAACTTCGACTCCGCCGACGAGCATTATAGGATAAAAAACACTGGACCTGCGCCGAGCCAGCTCCAGAACCGACCACCCGTCTTCACATCATCGTCGTCGTAAGGTTCCTCCACAAACAGCTCCGACTTTAGAAGACAAAAGAGGCACGGCGACCCCTCGAACACACCGGATGAGACCGACTACCAGAACCCAACAACAAATTCTACTCCGTTTAAAGAAGTCATCATTGCCACACAAGAAGCCACGCAGATTGGCCACAACACACACAAGGCACGAGCAAACCAGCCGGCTTTGTAGCCCAGCGATCCGCTCGGGCAACGCGGCCAGCTCCACGTCGCTGCTAACATTCTACTTCATTCGTTCTTAAATATAAAATCTTTTAAAAATTCACTATAAACTACATATGAAGCAAAATAAATAAATCTATAGTCTAAAATATATCTATATACATTCGTATGTTGTCTTTAATAAAAGTTCTGATTTTTTTTATATATATTTAGGAAGGGAGTAACTAGTACTCCCTCCGTTCCTAAATATAAGTCTTTTTAGAGATTTCACTAGAGGGCTACATACGGAGCAAAATGAATGAATCTATGCTCTAAAGTATGTCTATATACATCAATATGTAGTCCTTTTAATGAAGCCTCTTAAAAGACTTATATTTAGGAACGGAGGGAGTAACTGCTATCACTGGTACACACACATGCTACTGCCACAAATTCGTACACACACGTCGCACACGTACAATGCTCACGGACAAAACCTGACGCGCTGATGTCAGTCGCGAGTGGTCGAGAAAGTCCCCTCCTAGCCTGGCTGCCTGGGAGGTGAGATACATTTCCTTTGTAGAAAATAGCAGTAATGTACCTACAATACTATAGTGTCCTAAAGGTTGCCTGGGTTATGAACTATCTATGTCGACGCTATTATCGGCCGCACTGTCATGGACCCGATCTGACGCACTGAACGCTGGTCGCACCGTGTCCGTCATGACTTATTTCCAACAATCACCCCCTAAGTCATGACATAGAGGAGTGTCGGCCCGACGTTGTCAACATCGGCGAGAAGAGCCTGCTCCGACGCTTCCGCCTTCCGTGGCTAAAATCTGTCATACCATGTAATGGTAATGGTAATGAAATGGCCAAAATCCTCCAGGCATCCACTTGTCAAAACGTTTGGCTAACTAGCTGCTCATCCCAAGTCCCTGACAACGGATCAATGAGGCCACAAACTGTAGAAAGAAGATTGTTCCCCTTTGGTGAAATCACCTTTCTTGTCGGTCTCTGCGGTATCCAGGGATCCTCTCAGATCCTAATTCTCTCATCATCACCAACTCTCCAAATATATCCACGTCCACTAGCGGGGACGGGGCCTTTAGCCCCGGCCCGTAAGGGGCTTTAGTCCCGGTTCACCAACCGGGACTAAAGGGGCGGGACTAAAGGCCTAACCTTTCGTCCCGGCCCTCTTACAAGCTGGGACTAAAGGTGCTCCACGTGGGCGTCTCATAGCGCCCTAGGGGCAGGCCCTTTAGTCCCGGTTCGTTACACAAACCGGGACTAAAGATTTTCAGATTTTGCTGGGTTTTGGGTTTTTTTTGAATGAAATTATTTTTGGGTTTTAGGGTTTTAGGGTTTAGGTGTTCGGGAGATTAACGTGATGCCTCGTTTGGTGTTCGGGAATTAGTTTTCATATAATTTAAATAGAAATAATTATGCATATATATATATATATATATATATATATATATATAAGATTAACTTATCTTACAAGCGATCATATATATACAATTATATGGAGATCTGAATTATCGGGACTAGAGCCCGTCTATTCGATTACATGGACGAACATCAGTAATGGCCCTTAGCTACACTAAATCGTCCTTTGTCTTTTATAGCTTCCGTCCTCAGAAATCCCGCAAGCTCCTCTGCAACAGCAATCGCGCGTTGCTCTGGTAGGACCTTCGTCCTCATGGCCGTGTGCTATATAAGAAGAGGAGATGAATATGAATATCAATCATGATAACAAAGAATGACGGGTAAAAATAGAGGTGTGAATGTTCATTGCTTACGTCGAATCTGTGATCCTTGAACTCAGAGGTAAACGTGCGAATGGTCTCGCAAACATAGTATCCGCATAGATGCGTTCCCCGTGGCTGCTGGTCGCACTTTACGAGAATAGAATATATATAATCAAAATAATAATCTAGCGTCATAAATGTATTGAAAATTAATAGAAGTATATCATACTACTACTTACCTGAGCCGCTCTAAAGGTCAGCTTCTCAGGAAAGTTACCAGGAATCACGCACTTGAACCGCTTCCAAACCCTGCCCGACAAGGATAATGATTTGCTAAGTTTTTCATTAATTGATATATCAGAAAATCATCGAAAGAGACCGATAGAGTGCACGAATGATTAAAATTACCCTTGGAGCATGTCCTGCAGGCTTTGGAACTGTTCCAAGGGTCTCGATAATGGGTCGAAGGCATCAACTCTTCCCTTATCAATTTGAATGTCCAATAGAATCCAATGGAAGCTGCACATGTATATATATATATGTGTGTGTGTGTGTGTGTCAGTAACTTATCAATTACACTTATAAGTGAATGGACACAACAGAGTAAAGACCCTCACCTGAAGTTGTATGAAAACAGTATGTGGTCACAGAAATTTTGATATGTTAGAAACCTTAGAAGGTTTTCCTCCGTCTCCTTGGGTTTGTCAGTTAGTGTCGCTATATGTATTTTATCTCGGTCAATAAACCCAATATTTAGGATGCTCTTACTTTTACACTCCAGAATCTTCATTCTGCATAATAGAGTACAAGTTATATATAGACAATGAATTGAAATAACTAAACAAGTTATATGTAGACAACGAATTGAAAAACTTACAGACAATAGCAACTCATAAGAGATTGGTCGAGGGCGTCGCCATTGTACATCTGGAAGAGTTCATCAAAGTCGATATGGATTTCTTCGGAGCGGCCGTAGTACTCCCGTGGGACACTCAGCACGATCATCGTTCTCCCATTCTTTGATTCACTTAAGTACCATTTATGCAAGTAACGCATATTTGTTGGGAGGTCATCTTTGCTGACCAAAGGCTCTCCCATGACAAACTGTGGCTTAGGGGCTACCACAGCCTTGGGTATCCTGTCGTCTTGGGAAGCCAGCAAATCTTCAACCGAGATACCACATTCATCTGCCAACTCCTTTTTTATTTCAAAATCTTGCCCCTGCACCGGAGGGGGGACATTCTCGGTTAACACCTTGAGGGGTGGGATCGACTGTTTGGCCTGTTGTCCAAGGTGAGGAACGTCTGATTTTTTCTTGCTTGTAGTTGAACTTGATTTGCTCCCACTTGCACTTGCACGTGAGCTGCTCTTTTTCACTTCCTTCTGCAATGTGAGTGTATAGTCATCAGGCTTATAGTGTAAGTCATACTGTGATGGAGTGGTTATGAAGTCTTTTGCCCATGCTATGTGCTTCTCAGTGTATTCCGGGCGGGGCTCGGGTTCCTTCCTTTTCATCTGCGCATCATGCTGTTCCTTTGCTATCCTGGCGTTTTCCTCGGGCGTACGATCATAAGGTCTGATAGGAAGATTAGCATGAGGTACCTTTGGGAGGGGCGACAGTTTGCGCTTTGGGGAGCTCCGTCGCTTAGAAATCATCGACGGAGCGTTCTTGCTGGCACGCTTCCTCTTAGTATCATGTGCGGGCGGCGACGGAGACGGACGACCCAAGTCCGGCGGCGGTGATCGAGATGGACTCGTGTTGTGCTGGCCGACGTCATGTGGAGGGCTTGGAGGTAATGGAGGTGTAGGTGACTTGCGACGACTCGGAGGCGGTGTTGTCCTTGGGGCCGAGCCTGGAAGCTTGATGTAGTTCTTGTCCCATATGATGACTCCACCCAGTACTTCTCCGAGTGTCCTCTCATCTTCGGGTCCAACTATGTCGAGCTCCATATCATTAAACCCCGTCATGATTTCATCCACCCCGACTTTAGCAAAGCCAGCTGGAATCTCACGGCCATGCCAGCGTGCATCAGGGCCAGAAGGTAAAGCTTGTCAGACGGCCACCTTCATGGATATGTTCTTGAATTTCTGATGGAGTTCACATGATGTTGACTCCTTGATTCCATCCACGGGGTAGCCGGGACCGCCCTCTATCATTCTTCGTTCATCGTCGGGCGGGGCCTCAGATTCAGCCACGCTGCTTTTCCGCTTAGATGGGGCGCCGGTAATATCAAGTGCAGGATCTTCCTGGCGCGGTACTCTTCTAAGCTCATCAATCTGCTTCTGTTGCTCGTTAATCCTGGCAAGCAACTGGTTGAACTTGTCATTCTCCTCATCCCGCTGCCGCTTCTTTGCTCTCTCTCAGCTTCTGTAAGTGTCTTGGTCTCTGGCAAACCCAAGCCACCACGGGTAAGAAGGACCGAAGCCTCGCGTTCGTCCTCCATGTTCGTCATTGCCGAGGACCAGTGTGAGAAAATCTTTATCTCTATCTGCAGTGAACTTTCTTTGTCCCTCCTTAATTTCTTTCACTATCCTTTTCCAATTCTCCCTGGGTATCCTAAGATCGTCATTGCAGATGAGGTCCCCTGTTGTTTCGTCGTACGACCCACCATGCGCAAGGAACCAATTTCTTGCTCTCAATTCCCACTCATCACGGAGTGGTTCAGGTACGATGCCTTTATCTATCAGATCTTGCTCTTTCTTATTCCACTTTGGGATGGCAGACTCATAGCCCCCTGGCCCCAGCTTGTGGTGATATTTCTTCTTGTCGGCATTTATCTTGTTCTTTTCTGATAATGCCTGGGCATCTTCTGACTCCTTGTACTCTTGAAATGCCTTCCAGTGATTCGCCTGCTTGGCTAGATACCCCTCGAATACTGGCACTTTCTCTGTCTTCAGATAGTTTTTTCATAGCTTCTTCTTCCAGCTACGGAACAGTTCGTCCATCTTCTTCAGAGTCCACTGCTTGACTTTGGCCCTCAGTTTGTCTGCGGCGTCTTCATTCTCACATTCTGGCAGGTTGAAATGTGACATTAGATCATTCCAAAGATTATCTTTGTACCTTTCGGCGACATAGTCACTATCGACTGCCCCTTTGCGCTTGTTCCACTCCCGAACGCTGATCGGGACGTGATCCCTAACGAGAACTCTGCATTGTTGCTTGAATGTGTCAGCAGCATTCTTAGGAAGCTTGGGTTCGCCCGTAGGAAATATCACCTCAAATGTGTAATGCGTCCGTGCATCCAACTTTCTAGTCGGGCCTCGTTTCGTAGTTTTGCTCGATGTGGAGGCCTAAGAGGGAGAAACATTCGTCAAATGAATGTATATGTATACAATATAGAGCTATCTCCAATATTTTTCACATATTACAAGTGATTGTCGAACTTCATATGTATACCTCGCCGGACTTCTCCTCTTCACCGGTTTCTCCATCAGTGGAGCTATCACCTTCTCCGTCATTGGACCTATCTCTTGCCCCATCGGCTTCATCTTCGTGTCGCTCGACCTCTATTCCAACGTCCTGGTTTAGATATGACGACGGAGATTCAGCTGGTTCAACGTCAGGGCCGTCTTTGATTATATCTTCGAGAAGTTCTTCCTCTTCGAGGTTCCTGATATGTGGATCCATAGTTCTGCAAAACACGGATTCTCTTAACCTTTGTACCAAAAAAGAATTATTCTATGAGGAACTCCGTTCCAAAACAACTTAAGTCCTGGGTCGTGGCTCCACCCGGGACTCCTAGATTTCTGCATAGTATTCAAAGTAGGAGTACTTTTCCAATTTGAGCATTCAATAAGCAAAACCAAATCATAAAATAAAGTAGTATTCAAATTAGCATGCATTCAATTATAAGCTAATACATCATCACTTTTGTCCGTACATCGTCGAATATTATCACTAATACTCCTCGAATACTATCATACATATAGCATCACTAATACATCTAGAACCGTAGCGCCCGCCGGGTATCGGCGCGGGCGGTGGACACCCAAAGAGAAGGAACCATCACAGGATCATAGCTCCAGTGAGATCCCCGAAGAACCTGCCAGGTATGCTCGAACCTGCCCTCCAACGCAACCATGTAGCGACGGACGTGCTCATCCTCCTCGCTGACACGGTGACGTACCACCTCCGCGGTGTCCAGAAGCCTCGGCACCCTCACTGTCCCACGCGACCGCCACCAAACAAGGATCGGGTCAACGACGGGCTGGCTCCTCACCAACCTACGCCCCCCGGAAGGTAGCACCTCCCAATACTAGCCGGGCGGAGCCCAGTCCCGGACAGGGCCCCTCTGATCAATCAGGTGTCCTCCGCCGAGTCGACGACGAGGATGCGGGATAGGCATCGTAAAATAAACTAAAAAAATAAACTAGTTCTATTAATTTTCTTGCTAAAAATAAACTATTAACACTTAAGCATATACAATAGCAAAATTAAACTATTAACACTTAAGCATATACAATAGCAAAATTAAGCAATAATCTAAGAAACACTATTAACACTTAAGCATATACACTATACAATAGCAAAATTAAATGACAAAAAAATATATTTTCTTCTCCTTTTTCTTCTTCTACTTCTCCTCTTCTCTTCTCTTCTTGTAGTACTTCTCCTCTTCTCTTCTTCTACTTCTCCTCTCCTCTTCGAATTTTTTCTCTTCTTCTACTTCTCCTCTTCTTCTATTTTTCCTCTTCGTCTCCTCTCCTCCTCTTCTTATTCTCCTTTTTCTTCTTTTCTTCTCCTCCTATTCTTATTTTCATTTTTCCTAATCTTATTTTCTTATTTTTGTTCATATTTCTTCTTCTTGTAACCCTAACCTAATTCTAAATATTACTAACCCTAATAATCTAGCACAAACCTAATAACAATAGGAATTAAATGACAAAAAAAAATCTTTTTCTTTTTCTTCTTTTCTTCTCCTTTTTCTTCTTTTCTTATCCTTTTTCTTCCTTTCCTCCCCTTTTTCTTCTTCTATTCTCCTTTTTCTTCTTTTCTTCTACTGGCCGGAGTGTTGGGGAGGAGAGGGCGGGAGGCTTACCGGTCGGAGGTGTCGACGGCGCGCGGCGAGGAGGGCGGCGCGCGGCGAGGAGGACGGCAGGCGGCGGCGAGCAGGACGTCGGGCAGCCTGACGGCGTCGTCGAGTTTGTCGATGTGCCGCGCCGGGCAGGAGAACGAGAGGAAGAAGAGAAATGGACGATTTGGGTTGGAATTTTTCGAAGTCCCGCTTATATAGGTCGATCTTTAGTCCCGGTGCGTGGCTCGAACCGGGACTAAAGACCCCCTTTAGTCCCGGGTGGAGCCACGACCCGGGACTAAAGCCCCTCGTTTCCCACCTCCTCGTGTGCCGAAAAGGGGTCTTTAGTCCCGGGGCGTGGCACCAACCAAGACTAAAGGGGGTCTGTAGTCCCGGGGCGTGTCTCCAACCGGGACTAAAGCCCCTCCTCGGCTGTACGATAAGTTTAGTCCCACCTCGCCCAGCGAGGGGGACTAACACTTGTTTATAAGCCCCGTCGGAACTTCTCCATCGAGCTCCTCTCTAAAGCACGCTTACGGGCCTAAACTCACTGAAAATTGTAACTATATTAGAAATTATAGGGAAAATTCAATCTAAATTCAAATGAGAATTTAGATTGAATTTTCTCTATGATTTCGAATATAGTTTCAATTTTTTTTATTTTCATAATTAATAATTTTGACTATCCAAACTATTATCTATTTTGTTATTTTCAATTAAAAACTATGTTTATTAAAAATTCTTTTTGCATATTTGAGAATTTGACAAAACTATGATAATGAAAAGTGTTTCAAATTTAATAAATAATGCATACCTATTTATTATTTTCATAATTAATAATTTTTACTATCCAAACTATTATCTATTTTGTTATTTTCAATTAAAAACTATGTTTATTAAAAATTCTTTTTGCATATTTGAGAATTTGACAAAACTATGATAATGGAAAGTGTTTCAAATTGAATAAATAATGCAAAACTATTTTTTATTTTCATAATTAATAATTTTGACTATCCAAACTATTATCTATTTTGTTATTTTCAATTAAAAACTATGTTTATTAAAAATTCTTTTTCCATATTTGAGAATTTGATAAAACTATGATAATGAAAAGTGTTTCAAATTGAATAAATAATGCAAAACTAATTTTAATTTTCATAATTAATAATTTTGAATATCCAAACTATTATCTATTTTGTTATTTTCAATTAAAAACTATGTTTATTAAAATTCTTTTTGCATATTTGAGAATTTGACAAAACTATGATAATGAAAAGTGTTTCAACTTGAATAAATAATGCAAAACTATTTTTTATTTTCATATTTAATAATTTTGACTATCCAAACTATTATCTATTTTGTTATTTTCAATTAAAAACTATGTTTATTAAAAATTCTTTTTGCATATTTGAGAATTTGACAAAACTATGATAATGAAAAGTGTTTCAAATTGAATAAATGATGTAAAACTATTTTTTATTTTCATAATTAATAATTTTGACTATCCAAACTATTATCTATTTTGTTATTTTCAATTAAAAACTATGTTCATTAAAAATTCTTTTTGCATATTTGAGAATTTGACAAAACTATGATAATGAAAAGTGTTTCAAATTGAATAAATAATGCAAAACTATTTTTTATTTTCATAATTAATAATTTTGAATATCCAAACTATTATCTATTTTGTTATTTTCAATTAAAAACTATGTTTATTAAAAATTCTTTTTGCATATTTGAGAATTTGACAAAACTATGATAATGAAAAGTGTTTCAAATTGAATAAATAATGCAAAACTATTTTTTATTTTCATAATTAATAATTTTGACTATCCAAACTATTATCTATTTTGTTATTTTCAATTAAAAACTATGTTTATTAAAAATTCTTTTTGCATATTTGAGAATTTGACAAAACTATGATAATGAAAAGTGTTTCAAATTGAATAAATAATGCAAAACTTTTTTTTATTTTCATAATTAATAATTTTGACTATCCAAACTATTATCTATTTTGTTATTTTCAATTAAAAACTATGTTTATTAAAAATTCTTTTTGCATATTTGAGAATTTGACAAAACTATGATAATGAAAAGTGTTTCAAATTGAATAAATAATGCAAAACTATTTTTTATTTTCATATTTAATAATTTTGACTATCCAAACTATTATCTATTTTGTTATTTTCAATTAAAAACTATGTTTGTTAAAAATTCTTTTTGCATATTTGAGAATTTGACAAAACTATGATAATGAAAAGTGTTTCAAATTGAATAAATAATGCAAAACTATTTTTTATTTTCATAATTAATAATTTTGACTATCCAAACTATTATCTATTTTGTTATTTTCAATTAAAAACTATGTTTATTAAAAATTCTTTTTGCATATTTGAGAATTTGATAAAACTATGATAATGAAAAGTGTTTCAAATTGAATAAATAATGCAAAACTATTTTTAATTTTCATAATTAATAATCTTGAATATCCCAACTATTATCTATTTTGTATTTTCAATTAAAGACTATGTATATTAAAAATTCTTTTTGCATATTTGAGAATTTGACAAAACTATGATAATGAAAAGTGTTTCAAATTGAATAAATAATGCAAAACTATTTTTATTTTCATAATTAATAATTTTTACTATCCAAACTATTATCTATTTTGTTATTTTCAAGTAAAAACTATGTTTATTAAAAATTCTTTTTGCATATTTTAGAATTTGACAAAATTATGATAATGAGAAGTGTTTCAAATTGAATAATTGATGCAAAACTATTTTTAATTTTCATAATTATTAATTTTTACTATCCAAACTATTATCTATTTTGTTATTTTCAATTAAAAACTATGTTTATTAAAAATTCTTTTTGCATATTTGAGAATTTGACAAAACTATGATAATGAAAAGTGTTTCAAATTGAATAAATAATGCAAAACTATTTTTTATTTTCATATTTAATAATTTTGACTATCCAAACTATTATCTATTTTGTTATTTTCAATTAAAAACTATGTTTGTTAAAAATTCTTTTTGCATATTTGAGAATTTGACAAAACTATGATAATGAAAAGTGTTTCAAATTGAATAAATAATGCAAAACTATTTTTTATTTTCATAATTAATAATTTTGACTATCCAAACTATTATCTATTTTGTTATTTTCAATTAAAAACTATGTTTATTAAAAATTCTTTTTGCATATTTGAGAATTTGATAAAACTATGATAATGAAAAGTGTTTCAAATTGAATAAATAATGCAAAACTATTTTTAATTTTCATAATTAATAATCTTGAATATCCAAACTATTATCTATTTTGTATTTTCAATTAAAAACTATGTATATTAAAAATTCTTTTTGCATATTTGAGAATTTGACAAAACTATGATAATGAAAAGTGTTTCAAATTGAATAAATAATGCAAAACTATTTTTTATTTTCATAATTAATAATTTTTACTATCCAAACTATTATCTATTTTGTTATTTTCAATTAAAAACTATGTTTATTAAAAATTCTTTTTGCATATTTGAGAATTTGATAAAACTATGATAATGAAAAGTGTTTCAAATTGAATAAATAATGCAAAACTATTTTTAATTTTCATAATTAATAATCTTGAATATCCCAACTATTATCTATTTTGTATTTTCAATTAAAAACTATGTATATTAAAAATTCTTTTTGCATATTTGAGAATTTGACAAAACTATGATAATGAAAAGTGTTTCAAATTGAATAAATAATGCAAAACTATTTTTATTTTCATAATTAATAATTTTTACTATCCAAACTATTATCTATTTTGTTATTTTCAAGTAAAAACTATGTTTATTAAAAATTCTTTTTGCATATTTTAGAATTTGACAAAATTATGATAATGAGAAGTGTTTCAAATTGAATAATTGATGCAAAACTATTTTTAATTTTCATAATTATTAATTTTTACTATCCAAACTATTATCTATTTTGTTATTTTCAATTAAAAACTATGTTTATTAAAAATTCTTTTTGCATATTTGAGAATTTGACAAAACTATGATAATGAAAAGTGTTTCAAATTGAATAAATAATGCAAAACTATTTTTTATTTTCATATTTAATAATTTTGACTATCCAAACTATTATCTATTTTGTTATTTTCAATTAAAAACTATGTTTGTTAAAAATTCTTTTTGCATATTTGAGAATTTGACAAAACTATGATAATGAAAAGTGTTTCAAATTGAATAAATAATGCAAAACTATTTTTTATTTTCATAATTAATAATTTTGACTATCCAAACTATTATCTATTTTGTTATTTTCAATTAAAAACTATGTTTATTAAAAATTCTTTTTGCATATTTGAGAATTTGATAAAACTATGATAATGAAAAGTGTTTCAAATTGAATAAATAATGCAAAACTATTTTTAATTTTCATAATTAATAATCTTGAATATCCAAACTATTATCTATTTTGTATTTTCAATTAAAAACTATGTATATTAAAAATTCTTTTTGCATATTTGAGAATTTGACAAAACTATGATAATGAAAAGTGTTTCAAATTGAATAAATAATGCAAAACTATTTTTTATTTTCATAATTAATAATTTTGACTATCCAAACTATTATCTATTTTGTTATTTTCAATTAAAAACTATGTTTATTAAAAATTCTTTTTGCATATTTGAGAATTTGATAAAACTATGATAATGAAAAGTGTTTCAAATTGAATAAATAATGCAAAACTATTTTTAATTTTCATAATTAATAATCTTGAATATCCCAACTATTATCTATTTTGTATTTTCAATTAAAGACTATGTATATTAAAAATTCTTTTTGCATATTTGAGAATTTGACAAAACTATGATAATGAAAAGTGTTTCAAATTGAATAAATAATGCAAAACTATTTTTATTTTCATAATTAATAATTTTTACTATCCAAACTATTATCTATTTTGTTATTTTCAAGTAAAAACTATGTTTATTAAAAATTCTTTTTGCATATTTTAGAATTTGACAAAATTATGATAATGAGAAGTGTTTCAAATTGAATAATTGATGCAAAACTATTTTTAATTTTCATAATTATTAATTTTTACTATCCAAACTATTATCTATTTTGTTATTTTCAATTAAAAACTATGTTTATTAAAAATTCTTTTTGCATATTTGAGAATTTGACAAAACTATGATAATGAAAAGTGTTTCAAATTGAATAAATAATGCAAAACTATTTTTTATTTTCATATTTAATAATTTTGACTATCCAAACTATTATCTATTTTGTTATTTTCAATTAAAAACTATGTTTGTTAAAAATTCTTTTTGCATATTTGAGAATTTGACAAAACTATGATAATGAAAAGTGTTTCAAATTGAATAAATAATGCAAAACTATTTTTTATTTTCATAATTAATAATTTTGACTATCCAAACTATTATCTATTTTGTTATTTTCAATTAAAAACTATGTTTATTAAAAATTCTTTTTGCATATTTGAGAATTTGATAAAACTATGATAATGAAAAGTGTTTCAAATTGAATAAATAATGCAAAACTATTTTTAATTTTCATAATTAATAATCTTGAATATCCAAACTATTATCTATTTTGTATTTTCAATTAAAAACTATGTATATTAAAAATTCTTTTTGCATATTTGAGAATTTGACAAAACTATGATAATGAAAAGTGTTTCAAATTGAATAAATAATGCAAAACTATTTTTTATTTTCATAATTAATAATTTTGACTATCCAAACTATTATCTATTTTGTTATTTTCAATTAAAAACTATGTTTATTAAAAATTCTTTTTGCATATTTGAGAATTTGATAAAACTATGATAATGAAAAGTGTTTCAAATTGAATAAATAATGCAAAACTATTTTTAATTTTCATAATTAATAATCTTGAATATCCCAACTATTATCTATTTTGTATTTTCAATTAAAAACTATGTATATTAAAAATTCTTTTTGCATATTTGAGAATTTGACAAAACTATGATAATGAAAAGTGTTTCAAATTGAATAAATAATGCAAAACTATTTTTTATTTTCATAATTAATAATTTTTACTATCCAAACTATTATCTATTTTGTTATTTTCAAGTAAAAACTATGTTTATTAAAAATTCTTTTTGTATATTTCAGAATTTGACAAAATTATGATAATGAGAAGTGTTTCAAATTGAATAATTGATGCAAAACTATTTTTAATTTTCATAATTATTAATTTTTACTATCCAAACTATTATCTATTGTGTTATTTTCAATTAAAAACTATGTTTATTAAAAATTCTTTTTGCATATTTGAGAATTTGACAAAACTATGATAACGAAAAGTGTTTCAAATTGAATAAATAATGCAAAACTATTTTTTATTTTCATATTTAATAATTTTGACTATCCAAACTATTATCTATTTTGTTATTTTCAATTAAAAACTATGTTTATTAAAAATTCTTTTTGCATATTTGAGAATTTGACAAAACTATGATAATGAAAAGTGTTTCAAATTGAATAAATAATGCAAAACTATTTTTAATTTTCATAATTAATAATCTTGAATATCCCAACTATTATCTATTTTGTATTTTCAATTAAAAACTATGTATATTAAAAATTCTTTTTGCATATTTGAGAATTTGACAAAACTATGATAATGAAAAGTGTTTCAAATTGAATAAATAATGCAAAACTATTTTTTATTTTCATAATTAATAATTTTTACTATCCAAACTATTATCTATTTTGTTATTTTCAAGTAAAAACTATGTTTATTAAAAATTCTTTTTGTATATTTCAGAATTTGACAAAATTATGATAATCAGAAGTGTTTCAAATTGAATAATTGATGCAAAACTATTTTTAATTTTCATAATTATTAATTTTTACTATCCAAACTATTATCTATTTTGTTATTTTCAATTAAAAACTATGTTTATTAAAAATTCTTTTTGCATATTTGAGAATTTGACAAAACTATGATAATGAAAAGTGTTTCAAATTGAATAAATAATGCAAAACTATTTTTTATTTTCATAATTAATAATTTTGACTATCCAAACTATTATCTATTTTGTTATTTTCAATTAAAAACTATGTTTATTAAATTTGTTTTTTGCATATTTGAGAATTTGACAAAACTATGATAATGAAAAGTGTTTCAAATTGAATAAATAATGCAAAACTATTTTTAGTTTTCATAATTAATAATTTTGAATATCCAAACTATTATCTATTTTGTTTTTTCAATTAAAAACTATGTTTATTAAAAATTCTTTTTGCATATTTGAGAATTTGACAAAACTATGATAATGAAAAGTGTTTCAAATTGAATAAATAATGCAAAACTATTTTTTATTTTCATAATTAATAATTTTTACTATCCAAACTATTATCTATTTTGTTATTTTCAATTAAAAACTATGTTTATTAAAAATTCTTTTTGCATATTTCAGAATTTGACAAAATTATGATAATGAGAAGTGTTTCAAATTGAATAAATGATGCAAAACTATTTTTAATTTTCATAATTATTAATTTTGACTATCCAAACTATTATCTATTTTGTTATTTTCAATTAAAAACTATGTTTATTAAAAATTCTTTTTGCATATTTGAGAATTTGACAAAACTATGATAATGAAAAGTGTTTCAAATTGAATAAATAATGCAAAACTATTTTTTATTTTCATATTTAATAATTTTGACTATCCAAACTATTATCTATTTTGTTATTTTCAAGTAAAAACTATGTTTATTAAAAATTCTTTTTGCATATTTCAGAATTTGACAAAATTATGATAATGAGAAGTGTTTCAAATTGAATAATTGATGCAAAACTATTTTTAATTTTCATAATTATTAATTTTTACTATCCAAACTATTATCTATTTTGTTATTTTCAATTAAAAACTATGTTTATTAAAAATTCTTTTTGCATATTTGAGAATTTGACAAAACTATGATAATGAAAAGTGTTTCAAATTGAATAAATAATGCAAAACTATTTTTTATTTTCATAATTAATAATTTTTACTATCCAAACTATTATCTATTTTGTTATTTTCAAGTAAAAACTATGTTTATTAAATTTGTTTTTTGCATATTTCAGAATTTGACAAAACTATGATAATGAAAAGTGTTTCAAATTGAATATATAATGCAAAACTATTTTTAGTTTTCATAATTAATAATTTTGAATATCCAAACTATTATCTATTTTGTTTTTTCAATTAAAAACTATGTTTATTAAAAATTCTTTTTGCATATTTGAGAATTTGACAAAACTATGATAATGAAAAGTGTTTCAAATTGAATAAATAATGCAAAACTATTTTTTATTTTCATAATTAATAATTTTTACTATCCAAACTATTATCTATTTTGTTATTTTCAAGTAAAAACTATGTTTATTAAAAATTCTTTTTGTATATTTCAGAATTTGACAAAATTATGATAATGAGAAGTGTTTCAAATTGAATAATTGATGCAAAACTATTTTTAATTTTCATAATTATTAATTTTTACTATCCAAACTATTATCTATTGTGTTATTTTCAATTAAAAACTATGTTTATTAAAAATTCTTTTTGCATATTTGAGAATTTGACAAAACTATGATAACGAAAAGTGTTTCAAATTGAATAAATAATGCAAAACTATTTTTTATTTTCATATTTAATAATTTTGACTATCCAAACTATTATCTATTTTGTTATTTTCAATTAAAAACTATGTTTATTAAAAATTCTTTTTGCATATTTGAGAATTTGACAAAACTATGATAATGAAAAGTGTTTCAAATTGAATAAATAATGCAAAACTATTTTTAATTTTCATAATTAATAATCTTGAATATCCCAACTATTATCTATTTTGTATTTTCAATTAAAAACTATGTATATTAAAAATTCTTTTTGCATATTTGAGAATTTGACAAAACTATGATAATGAAAAGTGTTTCAAATTGAATAAATAATGCAAAACTATTTTTTATTTTCATAATTAATAATTTTTACTATCCAAACTATTATCTATTTTGTTATTTTCAAGTAAAAACTATGTTTATTAAAAATTCTTTTTGTATATTTCAGAATTTGACAAAATTATGATAATCAGAAGTGTTTCAAATTGAATAATTGATGCAAAACTATTTTTAATTTTCATAATTATTAATTTTTACTATCCAAACTATTATCTATTTTGTTATTTTCAATTAAAAACTATGTTTATTAAAAATTCTTTTTGCATATTTGAGAATTTGACAAAACTATGATAATGAAAAGTGTTTCAAATTGAATAAATAATGCAAAACTATTTTTTATTTTCATAATTAATAATTTTGACTATCCAAACTATTATCTATTTTGTTATTTTCAATTAAAAACTATGTTTATTAAATTTGTTTTTTGCATATTTGAGAATTTGACAAAACTATGATAATGAAAAGTGTTTCAAATTGAATAAATAATGCAAAACTATTTTTAGTTTTCATAATTAATAATTTTGAATATCCAAACTATTATCTATTTTGTTTTTTCAATTAAAAACTATGTTTATTAAAAATTCTTTTTGCATATTTGAGAATTTGACAAAACTATGATAATGAAAAGTGTTTCAAATTGAATAAATAATGCAAAACTATTTTTTATTTTCATAATTAATAATTTTTACTATCCAAACTATTATCTATTTTGTTATTTTCAATTAAAAACTATGTTTATTAAAAATTCTTTTTGCATATTTCAGAATTTGACAAAATTATGATAATGAGAAGTGTTTCAAATTGAATAAATGATGCAAAACTATTTTTAATTTTCATAATTATTAATTTTGACTATCCAAACTATTATCTATTTTGTTATTTTCAATTAAAAACTATGTTTATTAAAAATTCTTTTTGCATATTTGAGAATTTGACAAAACTATGATAATGAAAAGTGTTTCAAATTGAATAAATAATGCAAAACTATTTTTTATTTTCATATTTAATAATTTTGACTATCCAAACTATTATCTATTTTGTTATTTTCAAGTAAAAACTATGTTTATTAAAAATTCTTTTTGCATATTTCAGAATTTGACAAAATTATGATAATGAGAAGTGTTTCAAATTGAATAATTGATGCAAAACTATTTTTAATTTTCATAATTATTAATTTTTACTATCCAAACTATTATCTATTTTGTTATTTTCAATTAAAAACTATGTTTATTAAAAATTCTTTTTGCATATTTGAGAATTTGACAAAACTATGATAATGAAAAGTGTTTCAAATTGAATAAATAATGCAAAACTATTTTTTATTTTCATAATTAATAATTTTTACTATCCAAACTATTATCTATTTTGTTATTTTCAAGTAAAAACTATGTTTATTAAATTTGTTTTTTGCATATTTCAGAATTTGACAAAACTATGATAATGAAAAGTGTTTCAAATTGAATATATAATGCAAAACTATTTTTAGTTTTCATAATTAATAATTTTGAATATCCAAACTATTATCTATTTTGTTTTTTCAATTAAAAACTATGTTTATTAAAAATTCTTTTTGCATATTTGAGAATTTGACAAAACTATGATAATGAAAAGTGTTTCAAATTGAATAAATAATGCAAAACTATTTTTTATTTTCATAATTAATAATTTTTACTATCCAAACTATTATCTATTTTGTTATTTTCAATTAAAAACTATGTTTATTAAAAATTCTTTTTGCATATTTCAGAATTTGACAAAATTATGATAATGAGAAGTGTTTCAAATTGAATAAATGATGCAAAACTATTTTTAATTTTCATAATTATTAATTTTGACTATCCAAACTATTATCTATTTTGTTATTTTCAATTAAAAACTATGTTTATTAAAAATTCTTTTTGCATATTTGAGAATTTGACAAAACTATGATAATGAAAAGTGTTTCAACTTGAATAAATAATGCAAAACTATTTTTTATTTTCATAATTAATAATTTTGACTATCCGAACTATTATCTATTTTGTTATTTTCAATTAAAAACTATGTTTATTAAAAATTCTTTTTGCATATTTGAGAATTTGACAAAACTATGATAATGAAAAGTGTTTCAAATTGAATAAATAATGCAAAACTATTTTTTATTTTCATAATTAATAATTTTGACTATCCAAACTATTATCTATTTTGTTATTTTCAATTAAAAACTATGTTTATTAAAAATTCTTTTTGCATATTTGAGAATTTGACAAAACTATGATAATGAAAAGTGTTTCAAATTGAATAAATAATGCAAAACTATTTTTTATTTTCATATTTAATAATTTTGAATATCCAAACTATTATCTATTTTGTTATTTTCAATTAAAAACTATGTTTATTAAAAATTCTTTTTGCATATTTGAGAATTTGACAAAACTATGATAATGAAAAGTGTTTCAAATTGAATAAATAATGCAAAACTATTTTTTATTTTCATAATTAATAATTTTGACTATCCAAACTATTATCTATTTTGTTATTTTCAATTAAAAACTATGTTCATTAAAAATTCTTTTTGCATATTTGAGAATTTGACAAAACTATGATAATGAAAAGTGTTTCAAATTGAATAAATAATGCAAAACTATTTTTTATTTTCATAATTAATAATTTTGAATATCCAAACTATTATCTATTTTGTTATTTTCAATTAAAAACTATGTTTATTAAAAATTCTTTTTGCATATTTGAGAATTTGACAAAACTATGATAATGAAAAGTGTTTCAAATTGAATAAATAATGCAAAACTATTTTTTATTTTCATAATTAATAATTTTGACTATCCA
Organism: Hordeum vulgare subsp. vulgare; assembly: GCF_904849725.1. Lineage (NCBI taxonomy): Eukaryota > Viridiplantae > Streptophyta > Magnoliopsida > Poales > Poaceae > Hordeum > Hordeum vulgare. The sequence continues at coordinate 598,060,584 of NC_058520.1, read as the reverse complement.
AACTATTATCTATTTTGTTATTTTCAATTAAAAACTATGTTTATTAAATTTGTTTTTTGCATATTTGAGAATTTGACAAAACTATGATAATGAAAAGTGTTTCAAATTGAATAAATAATGCAAAACTTTTTTTTATTTTCATAATTAATAATTTTGACTATCCAAACTATTATCTATTTTGTTATTTTCAATTAAAAACTATGTTTATTAAAAATTCTTTTTGCATATTTGAGAATTTGATAAAACTATGATAATGAAAAGTGTTTCAAATTGAATAAATAATGCAAAACTATTTTTAATTTTCATAATTAATAATCTTGAATATCCCAACTATTATCTATTTTGTATTTTCAATTAAAAACTATGTATATTAAAAATTCTTTTTGCATATTTGAGAATTTGACAAAACTATGATAATGAAAAGTGTTTCAAATTGAATAAATAATGCAAAACTATTTTTTATTTTCATAATTAATAATTTTGACTATCCAAACTATTATCTATTTTGTTATTTTCAAGTAAAAACTATGTTTATTAAAAATTCTTTTTGCATATTTCAGAATTTGACAAAATTATGATAATGAGAAGTGTTTCAAATTGAATAATTGATGCAAAACTATTTTTAATTTTCATAATTATTAATTTTTACTATCCAAACTATTATCTATTTTGTTATTTTCAATTAAAAACTATGTTTATTAAAAATTCTTTTTGCATATTTGAGAATTTGACAAAACTATGATAATGAAAAGTGTTTCAAATTGAATAAATAATGCAAAACTATTTTTTATTTTCATAATTAATAATTTTGACTATCCAAACTATTATCTATTTTGTTATTTTCAATTAAAAACTATGTTTATTAAATTTGTTTTTTGCATATTTGAGAATTTGACAAAACTATGATAATGAAAAGTGTTTCAAATTGAATAAATAATGCAAAACTATTTTTAGTTTTCATAATTAATAATTTTGAATATCCAAACTATTATCTATTTTGTTTTTTCAATTAAAAACTATGTTTATTAAAAATTCTTTTTGCATATTTGAGAATTTGACAAAACTATGATAATGAAAAGTGTTTCAAATTGAATAAATAATGCAAAACTATTTTTTATTTTCATAATTAATAATTTTTACTATCCAAACTATTATCTATTTTGTTATTTTCAATTAAAAACTATGTTTATTAAAAATTCTTTTTGCATATTTCAGAATTTGACAAAATTATGATAATGAGAAGTGTTTCAAATTGAATAAATGATGCAAAACTATTTTTAATTTTCATAATTATTAATTTTGACTATCCAAACTATTATCTATTTTGTTATTTTCAACTAAAAACTATGTTTATTAAAAATTCTTTTTGCATATTTGAGAATTTGACAAAACTATGATAATGAAAAGTGTTTCAAATTGAATAAATAATGCAAAACTATTTTTTATTTTCATAATTAATAATTTTGACTATCCAAACTATTATCTATTTTGTTATTGTCAATTAAAAACTATGTTTATTAAATTTGTTTTTTGCATATTTGAGAATTTGACAAAACTATGATAATGAAAAGTGTTTTAAATAATGCAAAACTATTTTTTATTTTCATATTTAATAATTTTGACTATCCAAACTATTATCTATTTTGTTATTTTCAATTAAAAACTATGTTTATTAAAAATTCTTTTTGCATATTTGAGAATTTGACAAAACTATGATAATGAAAAGTGTTTCAAATTGACTAAATAATGCAAAACTATTTTTTATTTTCATAATTAATAATTTTGAATATCCAAACTATTATCTATTTTGTTATTTTCAATTAAAAACTATGTTTATTAAAAATTCTTTTTGTATATTTGAGAATTTGACAAAACTATGATAATGAAAAGTGTTTCAAATTGAATAAATAATGCAAAACTATTTGAACTTATTTGAACTCTATACTTTTTGTGTGTTCGAAATGCACATCACAAAATTTCAACAATTTCTGACTTCATTTGGTATTTTTCGTGCATTTACTTATTTTTTTTGAGCTAGTTGATCCTGAAATTGAAAAGCACTACAAATGAACTCTGAAAATGTTGAAAGTTAGCATGCTATCATCATTTCACCCACATAGCATGTGTTAAAAAGTTGAGAGGGCTACGACAAAAACTGGATGCAGTTCGTGTACAAAACGGACAATCTCTCTCGAAGTAGCAGCATTTCGAACGAGAACTCATCTCTTACAAAGGGATTTATTTTTTTGAACTTATTTGAACTCCATACTTTTTGTGTGTTCAAAATGCACCATTCAAAGGCACATCACAAAATTTCAACAATTTCTGACTTCATTTGGTATTCTTCGTGCATTTACTTATTTTTTTGAGCTAGTTGATCCTGAAATTGAAAAGCACTACAAATGAACTCTGAAAATATTGAAAGTTGGCATGCTATCATCATTTCACCCGCATAGCATGTGTTAAAAAGTTGAGAGGGCTACGACAAAAACTGGATGCAGTTCGTGTACAAAACGGACAATCTCTCTCGAAGTAGCAGAGTTTCGAACGGGAACTCATCTCTTACAAAGGGATTTCATTTTTTTGAACTTATTTGAACTCCATACTTTTTGAGTGTTCAAAATGCACCATTCAAAGGCACATCACAAAATGGACAATCTCTCTTGAAGTAGAAGCGACCCCCACAATAAGAGACGACATTCTTCTTCTCTCATATATGGTGGACACTAGCTCACCTGATTTTTCAACCGTCGATGATGGTCGCTACTCCTACTTCCCCTAGTGCATAACCAATATCTAGCACAAGGAAAAGAAGGAGAAGCGACCCCCACAACAAAAGTGGTTCCGCGGCACGCCACGTGGTTCCGCTGCACGCCACGTGGGACTAATGGTCTTTCATTTTTAAATGACTGTTTTAATCAAAAACAGATCTGTTACAAAAGGGATTTCATTTTTTGAACTTATTTGAACTGAAGACTTTTCGTATATATATGTGGTCGAAATGCATGATACCATGAAGTTAGAAAGGGCTAAACCATTCAAAAGTAGCAAATGAAGTTAGAAAGGGCTAAACCATTCGAATTTGGAAACTATAATGGCACAAACAGAAACTAGACATATATAAATTGGTCCAAGAAGTACATGATACTAGTCCAAACAGTACATAATAATAGCTACCATAGATATATATACAAGTGTTTGACGTTCAGAACACTACTCGTCTGAATCATCTAAATCAGAATGTCCACCTTCCTCGAGGTGACGCTGGCCATAGTGGATGACTCGAATCTTGCGGTACAACTCGTATGAAACGTATGCATCTTTTGCTGCATACTCAATGTTGATATCATCAAGTGGGCCCTTCTCCCAAAGTTTGTGCTGAGACTTTGGGAAACTGGTCTTCATATCAGCATATGAATCGTCGATCAAGGCAACTGCCATATGAGCCATCGAAGTCCTGTCATGTCGAAGCCTGAATATCGTTTGGAGATCAACGAGGCAACGAGCTGGTATCTCAATACCGAAGTTGTGCCTCATCTTCAGCTTGTCGTTCCTTATGTCAACGGAAGCAAAAGTGATGCCGCTGCGAAGGAAGTCCATGAGTTCTGGACAATGCTTGTCACTCCTGCAACAGAAACAAATTAAAATGGAACAAATGTTACATATTGCTGCAATAAGGAAACATGTTTCACTACAACTAAACAGAAAAATTATCTTTAGGATTCAAATAAAACATATGCAATGGAACCTAGAGAGATCACTATAGCTATCCAATGGAACCTAGAGAGATCATTAGCTATATTCAATTTTCATAACCTTGGATCAAAGAACACCGCATAAAATTGTATCACTACAACTATGATTTCAATGGAACATATTGAACCAATCAAATTTTTCAGATTGTGGAACACTATTCCAATCAGATTGTGTTCCCTTCAACTAATCAAAATTGTTTCACTACAACTATTTGAAGCGAACCAACTATGATTCCAATGGAACATATTAAACACTAGTTGATTCTAATACGATTTTTCAGATTATGGAACACTATTCCAATCAGATTGTGTTCCCCTTCAACTAATCAAAATTGTTTCACTACAACTATTTGAAGGGAACCAACTATGATTCCAATGGAACATATTAAACACTAGTTGATTCTAATACGATTTTTCAGATTATGGAACACTATTCCAATTAGATTGTGCTCCCCTTCAACTAATCAAAATTGTTTCACTACAACTATTTGAAGGGAACCAACTATGATTGAAACAAATAAACTTGCAATGTCATTATCTTGGATCAAAGAAAGCCTCAAAACATACCTCGCCCATTGGAAGATCAAGACATGGCGTGCGAAGCATAGTTGGATGACGGCAACACTGCGTTGATCGGACATGTACTCCAGATCAAGCCCCAAGAACTTCTCATGATCCGCTGCGTGGTCAAACCATCGTTCCTTCAACTGTTGAAGAAAAAACGGCACCTCCCTGCTCAGGTTCGTGTACACGACACGGAGCTTGGTCGTGCCATGTGCGAGCACCTCATGAAAGCTAGTTGGCATGGTGGAAGAAGAGAAGGGAAGAAGAGAGGAGAAGAACAGAGAGGGCGACGTGAGAGAGAAGAAGAAACAAAGAAGAAGACTGTACGCTTCGGTTCGTGCTTTTCATCGCCCGAAACGACGCGGGATGCAAACCGTTTGGGTCTTTAGTCCTGGGTTGAGCCACCAACCGGGACTAAAGAGGTATACCAACCGTCGCCACCACTACGGCAGGCCACGTGTTAGGCCTTTAGTCCCGGGTTGAGCCACCAACCGGGACTAAAGGGGGATACGAACGGTTGCCACCACCACTGCCCACCGCGTAGCCCTTTAGTCCCGGTTTGGGACACGAACCGGGACTAAAGGCTCCTTACGGGCCGTGACTAAAGCCTCGAGGGAGGCATTGAGAATTGGGGCGACGTGGCCGGGCCTTTAGTCCCGGCCCAGAGGCAGGCCGGGACTAAATGTTCCCGGCCAAAGGCCCATTTTCCACTAGTGGTCTGAGCATATCAACTCCAGCCATAATACTCTCACATGTATAAGAAGCTTTCAATTTTAAAGTTGCACTCATGAGATCTTCATTAGAAAAATATTGCGGCTTAAGGATCAATGCACACAAAGAGTCCAGTGTTATTAATAAGGCGCCATGTCTGTTTTTCCAAAAGTGCAAGGTTAAAGCAGTGTATATCTCTGAAGCTCATACCCCTTTTCTTTTTTGGAATACACATCTTCCACTATGCAAACGAGTGCATCCTCTTATGAGTTGCATTATCACCTCACCAAAAAGTATGAACCCCCTGAGCATACTGGTGTTCGTTCCATTAAAATTATTGAGCATTTTGAAATTACATGTCCAGTAATAATGGATATAAGAAAACATCATTCTCTTACCCATATATCCTCAGATAGTAGTGCAATAGATTCATTGCTAATCCATAAAGATTAATCTCTATGTCCAAAAAATCTGTATGATATCTATTTTTACGATGGATGGACTTTATAGTGGCAAGTTTGCTATTATCTTTCAGAATGAAATAAAAATTTAACGTTTGATTTGAACTATTTTGTTGTTGTTCGATACCATCTATAATGGCAGATAAATTTTGCTCTTATGTTTCGTAATGAATTACCATGCAGAAAGACATGAAATACATTAGAAAACATTATGCCCGCCACATTAGAAAAATTTCAATGGGTAAACTAAATATTTTTTGCACCAATAGTCTAACTTTGTTAAGCATCCAAATAATGAAACAATCACATAATCTATTATGCCCTGAAACTTAAATTATTTACACTATTTTTTTAGGTTATGCTTATGTAAAACAATGGGAAAAATGATAATTGAACATGTCTCATGAAGATGTCAAATTCAATGGCAGTTCTAAGTGCCACGGATAACTAGTGACTAACAACAAAGCTGAAAGGATGTGGATGTCGCCTAGAGGGGGTGAATAGGTGTTTTAAAATAATTACGGTTTAGGCTTGAACAAAAGCGGAATAAAACTAACGTTTAATTTGTCAAGCACAAAAACTAAAACAACTAGGCTTATCTATGTGCATCAACAAGTTATGCTAAGCAAGTTAAACAACTAAGTGATAGCAAGATATATGACAAGACACAATATGGCTATCACAAAATAAAGTGCATAAGTAAAGGGTTCGGGTAAGAAATAACCGAGGCACGCGGAGAAGACGATGTATCCCCAAGTTCACACATTTGCGGACGCTAATCTCCGTTTGGAGCGGTGTGGAGGCACAATGCTCCCCAAGATGCCACTAAGGCCACCGTGATCTCCTCACGCCCTCACACAATGCAAGATGCCATGATTCCACTAAGGGACCCTTGAGGACGGTCACCGAACCCGTACAAACAAGGTTGGGGCAATCTCCATAACTTGATTGGAGGCTCCGAACAACACCATGAAGTTTCACCACAATGGCATGGGGCTTCGCGGTGACCACAAATGCTCGGGGCAATCTCCACAACTTAATTGGAGACTCCGACGCTTGCCCGGAGCTTTACACCACAATGATTGAGCTCCGAGGCACCACCAAGCTTCTAGGATGCCAAAGCATCCACAAAAAACAATCTCTAGGGGTACCAAGTACCCAAGGGTAATAAGCTTCTCAACTTCTCACTTGAACATATCACCGTGGAGAACTCAAACCGATGCAACTAATGCAATGGCAAGTTCACACGAAGTGGTCAAGTCCCTTACACTCAAATCCCTCCACAACAACAAAAGCTATGGAGAAATATGAGAGGAAGAACAAGGAGCTGACAAAGAACTCCAAGATCAAGATCCAATGGGTTCCCCTCACATAGAGGACAAAGTGATTGGTGAAGATGTGGATCTAGATCTCCTCTCTCTTTTCCCTCAAGAACTAGCAAGAATCATTGAAGGGATTGAGAGTTAGCAAGCTCTAAGAAGGTAAACAATGGGGAAGAACAAGAGCTCCATGGATGGATAAGATCCAATGGGGAAGAAGACCCCCTTTATATAGTGGGGGAAATAATCTGACTGTTTCCCCCACTCACAGCCCGAGCGGAGCAGTACTACCGCTGCTAGGAGCGGTACTACCGCACGATAGGTTCACCAACCACGGTAGTAAAAAGTTACTACCGTGCCTACCACTTCTGAGGCAAAAGGATGCGCAAAAAGTCCGACAAAGCGGTAGTAAAAAACTACTACCGCCGAGAGAGCGGTAGTAAAAAACTACTACCGCTCCAAGAGCGGTACTACCGCCACTGCCATAACATTTGCATACGAGTTTCGAATCGATCAAACTCAAGCTTGTTGGATTCAGGATGACAAGAGCTATCCAACTTAAGAACATGCAGTTGAGAAAATGACAATGATATAGAGATGTGAGACCTCTATGAATGAAGAACCGACAAAAACTTCCAACATCAAAAACATCATAGAAGATGCATATGGACTCCGTTTTCGATGAACTTGAGCTTGTCATGAAGATGACCATAAGCTCTAAATCTCACAAAGGGAACACCAAACAAGAACCAAGAAATATGATGCAAGGATGCAAATGATTTGAGCTCTCAACGAGCGATACGATCAAGCTACTCACTTGAGAGCCCCCCTTGACAGTATGGCAATCTATCCTAAAATAGAGAGACCTATCAAGGGCAAACCTGTACCTTGCACCTAGTCCTCTTGAGCTAGATGACGATGATCTCGGCTTCCTCAATATAGACCATCTTTCTTGATTGCGTTGGTTTGACGAAGACTAGTTGATTGCTCCCCCATACTCACTATGGGTGAGCCACTCTTCAACACATCTTCACAAGTCCATTGCCACCACAATGGACGGCGAGCTTCAAGCATGATATCTTCGTGATGCTCCACTTGAACTTGCACACTGCAATCTTGATGACGATCACCAATTGATGTCATCCTTCATAGGTTGAATGAGATCTTCCTCTTAATGCAAACCCATGGAGACACACCTAACCCCTCATAGAACTCTCACGAAGACCATGGGTTAGTACACAAAAGCGTTACGGACAATGCTTACCATACCATGGGATCACTTGATCCCTCTTGGTACATCTTGTACACTTTGTGTGTTGATCATCTTGATTTACTCTTTCCTTGGTCTTGATCAACCTTGTGTCTTTTATGACCAATCTTTGGATAATACTTCGAATACCACCTTGGTCATCATATAAACTCCTTGAAACCAACAGATGGACCTCAAGAAGTGTCTATGGACAAATCCTTCGAATATAACTTAAGGCAACCATTAGTCCATAGGGATTGCCATCAATTACCAAAACCACATATGGAGAAATATGCTCTAACAAAAGCATATGAAGAAAATAGATGGGGAGCATCTTCGCAACATGTTGAGTCATCATGTTCAAACTGGCAATGAAGTTCCATTTTGCACACCTATGTGCATTGCACGAGCTAATCTAGCAATGAGAAATGAAACAACAAAGTTGCTAACCTTTATGAACATTTGAATGGATGGGGTGCCTCAAATCTTGATAAATCTAGGAAGGAATTGAGGATGAACTCGAGCAAAGGGAAGAGAACAGAGGAGAGAAAGGAGAAAATGAAGAGCTTGGGCTCGGGCTAGACGAAGCACTATTTATAGTGATACTTATAGTCCCAGTTGGTGATACAAACCGGGACTAAAGATCTATCTCTACTAATTTCCCTCGCATGGGCCCCAGCCTGACAAAACCCTGCCACTACCCCTTTAGTCCCGGTTGGTAACACCAACCGGGACTAGAGGTTCCTAATAAACCGGTACTAAATCCTAGCCTCAGGAACCAAGACTAATGACAACATTAGTCTCGGTTCAAAAGGGAACCGGGACTAATGCTTCGAACCAAAGCCTTGTATTCTACTAGTGAATGACCTGGTGGCATGCATCAAATTGAGTCAAACATGAAACAAAGCAACTTAGAGTATCTCACTAATTAAACAATTATGAATTTAGAAATAATTTAAAAATTCAAAAATGTTTGCAAAATTAAAGAAGATGTTCACGAATACAAAACCATTTCATGGTTTTTAAAATATTGACAAATTGAAAATTATGTTTTGGAATTTGAAAATGCCATTGAACTAAAAGATGTTTCTAAATTTAAAAGCTTTTCAGGAGATTTTAAAATATATTTTGATGGCATTTGGACTTCGTTTGGTATTGATATTCTCTAAAGTAAAAAACGAGCAAAACAACAACTGACACTTGGCACTAAGTTAATAAGTTAGTCCCAAAAAATGATATAAAGTTGCTAGTAAATGTATGTAAAACATCTAAGATTGATAATATAACAACATGAAACAATAAAAAATTATAGATACGTTGGAGACATAACACCCGCGTTGGATGCAAGTGTATGCTTTTTTGTGTGTAGACGCTGAAGAGGGGAAATTGCGTGTTCCCCGGCCCTATTTTTTCATAACCTTGGTTCTCACTTATATAATACTTACCTCTACTGTGTTGCATCATCCCCTCCTCTTTAAAAAAAACATCACAGATCACAAGTATCACGCCTTTACCGGACACGTTTGGGTGTGTCATATCGCTCGCACCCTTGACCCCACAACCCTTGTGCAGCATGTCGAGATTTGGCATATGCTGCAGGACAAAACCCTTGAGGATGTGATGGACGATCTGTGCTAGAGATGGACAGAGTCCGTCGTCTACTTGGGCAAATCCTGCTACCTCGTCCTTTTCCATGGCTCTATGCATCTTGGAAGATAATAGGGAAGAGCTGGGACCTCCCCCCCTACGCAATAAGGTGTTCATGTGGCTTTCCTTGCAAGATCGTTGGTGGACGGAAGATCGTCTCGCTCGCCGTGGGCTACCACACTATGATCGTGTGTGCACTCTACGACGAGACTACCGAGCACATTCACCACCTCTTCGCTGCTTGCCCGTTCTCGCGCCAGACATGGCACACGGTCGTCTCATGGCGTCGGGCGACTGTTGCGATCCCGAGTCCGGACACACCATTCACGCAATGGTGGATCACTACAAACTGCTTATCTCCCACCACCCTACAAAATGGTCTCAACTCCATCACAACCCTTACTACGTGGGTGATTTGAAAGCACCAGAACACATGTATCTTCGTTCACTTTCGTCCTCCCACCACACGACTCCTACATTGCATCCAAGAAGATGTGTGCCTATGGGCTAGCGGCGACGCTAACAGCTTGGCAATCATGATTACCGAGAGACCGAGTTCCATTGATGTATTGGGACGAGCAGCCCCACCCTCTCACTGTTGCCGTTATCTTAGCCCACGTCGGCTTGGGTACGCGTGGTTATTGTAACTGACAATTATAATTTTTTATCTCTTTTAACAATGTAATGATACACAATCTTTGCGCATACGTGAAAAATGAAATTGTCCATGGTAGTTCAATGCATACTATACGAACCGAGTGGTGCTATAGCACACTATAGTATGTGGTTTGTCCAGTTTGAAAACACTATTTCTGGAAGAACAGAAAACATTTTGTACTTGTAAACAATTTCCGAAAGTATGAACATTTTTAAGGTTTAAAAAAACACGAACGATTTATCAAAACATGGGTTTTTTAGAAAAAAAACTCAATTGTTTTCAAAATCACAAACAAAATTTCAAATCATTAACTATTTTTAAATTCTCACTCAACTTTTGAAAATGAAAACTTTTTTTTGACAAATGTAAACAATTTTGAAATCCAAACAACTTTTTAAAAAGGCGGAAATATTTTAGAACACCGGAAATTTGAGTCTGCATGTTGCATGTAGATGCAGTACAGGTTAGAGATCTATGTCTAAACCTAAGCAAAGATTGATTGCAAATAAAGGTATTCGATTGAGTTCTGAGACCCAACAAATGAGCAAGGCACCTCAAAAACCCAAAACCTTCCATGGAAGTAAACCAGTTAAGGTGACTGGAAGCAACAGTAAAGAACCATGCATTGAGTGATCGAGTGGCCCTAGCAGAGGCTAGCTAGATAGGGCAGCCCAACAGCAAATTAACACCCATGTATATATAAATCGGTGCACTCTCCCACACGGTTGCCCATCACAAACGGGCGGATTAGCCAAGCTAGCATGGACAGCAAGGCGGTGTGCATCTCTCTTGTGATCCTCGCGGCTGTGCTGGCCGGCCAGCATGCACATGAAGACCGCAGGGCCGTGGCCGCTGCCAACGGCATCGGCCAGGCAGTGGTGCCAACATCGTCGTCGTCGGCGATGAGACTGGAGGACGGCGAGGCGCCGGAGCTCGCGGGGGACCTGGACGTGGACGGCAACGTGCTCGGCGGCATCGGAGATAAGACGTGGACGGCAACGTGCTCGGCGGCATCCAGAATGCCGACCGACCAGTCTGCGGGGATAAGACGTGCCCGGCGCGCGGAGGGCCGTACACGTCGCGCGTCAACCGTTGCCATGTTTCGTGAATGGAACAGCACCACACATACTGCCCGGCGTCCTTTCATGGCTGCACCCGCGTTCCATCGGACCATGTTTGCATTTCGTTAATACCGTGCCGTTGCTACCGCAATACATGTCGCTGGAGTAGCTTATGTTCAGTCTATCGTACAATTGTGTGAAGAGTCAATGGTTGCACCGTCCGACTACATTTACATACTGATTATCAAAAGTCAAGGTTGTCTTACATCCGGCTTGTGATTAAACATAACCGAAAACGATATGTAATGTACTCCTCTCTCGCATATGAACACGTACGACGTTTGGGAAAATAAGTTCTCCCATGCATGTAGCAGCCCTTGATTTGGTTGGAGATTCGAAGCCATGCAGGAGAATTGCTTATTTATCTTGAACTAGTTTTCCCACCCCTTTATCATATACTCCCTCCGTTTTTTTTCTTTACGAGGAGAGGTACATGTAATTGAGGAAGAGATTCTTTTCATTTTTTGATGGGTTACAAAGGGAATTACGTGAAACTGTACAAAATGGACCTTTCATTGTGATATTTTATCAAAAAATAAATACACTTTATCATAAAAATATTCTAGTTAAATTGTACTCCCTCCGTTCCTAAATATAAGTCTTTTAAGCGATTTCACTAAGGGTCTACATACGGAGCAAAATGATTGAACTTATACTCTAAAATATGCCTATATACATCCGTATGTAGTCCATTAGTTAAACCTCTAGAAAGACTTATATTTAGGAACGGAGGAAGTAATGAATAAGGACAATTATAAGAGTCTTATTCAATGGGTCATGGATGTTTAAGCTGCTCCCTGCTGAGGTGTGAGTAGTCCAACCATAGATCACCAGTTGTAGATGTAACTATGTAGCATCGTCTCTCGTTTTGCTAGATCATATAAGCGTTGAACATGATTTTTGATCATCTATGTAATTTTTGGGGTGCAACTTTTGATATGTGATAGTTAATTCCTTTATGGTGTTGCAATAAAAAAAATCAATTATCATGTTGCGATTTATTTATATATATGACCGTACGGTAACAGGACAAGGAGCACCAAATGGAGCAAGCCTGTATCTGTGAAAAGGTACTTTCTTTTTTGAGGGAAATGCCTCATGGCGGTTTATATTTCATGTGCCAATATAGATACATCGTTTGTTAATACATCTACTAAAAAATCCAGAGGCTCTGATTTCCAAATAATGGTTCGAGACACCTCCGAGTTCTTAGCCAGCAAATCCGCTGCCATATTGGCCTCCCGAGGGCAATGACTATAAACTATAGAATTAAAATTTCTAGATAGAAAATAACATTCTTCAAAAATTATCTCTGCAGGTCCTAGTGAATTGCAGCCATTTTGCATGATATCGATCACCTCCATGCAATCCGCTTCGATATAAATTTTGTTGCATCCAACTTCATTTGCTACTAGGAGATCATCTCGTAGTCCTCGAGCTTCTACAGTCGCTGCGTCTTCCACAAAGGATATATCACTACATGATGCAACAATAAAGAAACCAGCCGTGTCACGCAGCACCGCTCCCGTACCTCCAGTAACAGTGTCCTGATCGAATGTGGCATCAAGATTGCTTTCAACATCTTATAGATAGAGTTTTAAGCAGAATAAGAGGGTGGAAGGAGAAACTACTATCTGTTGGTGGGAGGGAAGTCATATTAAAGGCAGTAATACAAGCTATTCCCTCTTATGCCATGTCAGTGTTCAAACTTCCCAAACGAGTGTGCAACAGTATAACCACCGCCATGTCTAAATATTGGTGGGGTGATGACGACCTGAAAACACATATGCATTGGTTCGCCTGGTGGAAGATGTGCGTTCCAAAGGATAAAGCTGTTGGAAATATGCCCTAGAGGCAATGATAAAATAGTTATGATTATATTTCCTGTTTCAAGATAATCGTTTATTATCCATGCTATAATTGTATTGAATGAAAACTTAAATGCATGTGTGGATATATGGACAAAACTATGTCCCTAGTAAGCCTCTAGTTGACTAGCCCGTTGATCAAGGATGGTTAAGGTTTTCTAACCATATGCAAGTGTTGTCACTTGATGACTGGATCACATCATTGGGAGAATGATGTGATGGACAGGACCCAAACTATAAACGTATCATGTGATCGTGTCATTTTGTTGCTATTGTTTTCTGCGTGTCAAGTATTCATTCCTATGACCATGAGATCATGTAACTCATTGACACCAGAGGAATACCTTGTGTGTATCAAACGTCGCAACGTTACCGAGTGACTATAAAGGTGCTCTACAAGTATCTCTGAAGGTGTCCGTTGAGTTAGTATGGATCAAGACTGGGATTTATCACTCCGTGTGACAGAGAGGTATCTCGGGACCCACTCGGTAATACAACATCACATATAAGCCTTGCAAGCAATGTGACTAAAGTGTTAGTCAAGGGATCTTGTATTACGGAACGAGTAAAGAGACTTGCCGGTAACGAGATTGAAATAGGTATAGGGATACCGACGATCAAATCTCGGGCAAGTAACATACCGAAGGACAAAGGGAATGGTATACGGGATTATATGAATCCTTGGCACAGAGGTTCAACCGATAAGATCTTCGTAGAATATGTAGGATCCAATATGTACATCTAGGTCCCGCTGTTGGATATTGACCGAGGAGTATCTCAGGTCATGTCTGCATAGTTCTCGAACCCGCAGGGTCTGCACACTTAAGGTTCGGTGACGTTTTAGTATAGTTGAGTTATAGGTGTTGGTGACGAAGGTTTGTTCGGAGTCCCGGATGAGATCAGGACGTCACGAGGGTTTCCGGAATGGTCCGTAAATGAAGATTGATGTATAGGATTGTTTCATTTGGCTTCCGGAAAGATTTCGGGCATTGCCGGCAGTGTCCCAGGAGTGACGAATGGGTTCCGGGTTTTTACCGGGAGGGGGCCACCCACCCGGGAGAGAACCTAATAGCCCATCGGTGGCGCACCAGCCCTTGGTGGGCTAGTGAGGCCATCCCAATAGGGCTATTTCGGCCAAGAGGAAAAAAATCAAAGGATAAAAAAAATGAAAGAAAAAAAAGAGGAGGTGGGAAGGAAGGAAGGGACTCCTCCCTCCAAACCGACTTGGAGGAGGATCCTTCCTCCCTTTGGCCGGCGCCCTAGAGGCAAGCCCCACCCCTTGGATCCTCCTATATATACTTGAGGTTTAGGGCTTTTTGAGAAATAACTTTGCCACGTGCAATCCTAAACCTGTACTTCGTAGTTCTTCCTCTAGATCGGTTTTCTGGGGAGCTCGGACGGAGCCCTGCAGGAATAGATCATCATCACCGGCACGCCGTCACACTGCCGGAGGACTCATCTACTTCCCCGTCTTTCTGGATCAAGAAGGCGTAGATTATCATCGAGCTATACGTGTGCTGAAGCGGAGGTGTCGTCCGTTCGGTGCTAGATCGGGATGGATCGTGGGACGACGATGATTTGAATCACGAAGCTGTTCCACTACATCAACCGCGTTTCTTAACGCTTCCCGCTTAGCGATCTACAAGGGTATGTGGATCCGATCTCCCTCTCGTAGATGAACATCACCATGATAGGTATTCGTGTTAGATACACCAAAATGGTACTTTCTTCATAATGCATCTCGCTGGTCATAAATTAAGAAAAAAATGCACAGATCAAATGGCTAGATTAAGGATCCCAAACTTGGTGGAGAGGAGCATGTCGTAGTCAATTTTCAGCAATTATGAAACAATATAAAATATAGTTGCTTCGCAAATTAAAAATCTTTTCAGAAACTAAGATTCAATGCTGGTCTCACAAGGATGCTGAAGTGATGCTTAAATTTGGGGGAGATCTATAATTTGAGCATATGAAGGTCATGTCAAAATTTGAAATCATTCGGTTATGCCTAGCTAGTACCTCCTTCACAAAGTTCCTTTCTGGAGATAAACTTTGGAAATTAGCTAAGGAATGTTTTCTAGGCAAATGAAGTTGAATTTTGGTATTATGCCCTAATAAGGATAGAAATGAGTCCACAAAATTTTGTAGGGCAATCAAGAAGATAGAAGTGATAGTTCCTTCACAAAGTGCCATTGAGGGTAGAATAGGAAAAGGAATATCCTTGAATTATTTTTGAACTAGACAAGGAAGGATTTTGACATATTTGAAGGCGATATGACCCAAATAATTTACGAGAATTATTTGGGAATTTTGGAAGAGACAGAAATATAGGTTGCTTCACAACCTAGAGCAAAATGGGGTGATTGCTTTAATAGAAAAATGAATATTCCCAAGAAAAAGAATATAGGGATAGGTCCAAGATGGGAAATGACATGGTCTCGGGAAGAATTTGAGAATGAAAATGCACTTTGGATACTAGGAAGAGATGATCTTCCCAAGTTTCCAGACCATGGAGCCAGAAAAAAGCAATTTTAAATAAAATCTTAAATAAATTCAAAAGAAAAAGAAAGGGCCAAAATCTAGGGTGTCATAGTTTGAGACCAATCGATCACTGTCTAGCCCAAACTAATCCAGCCCAAAAAGAAGTATAGCCTGGAGCAAACTAAATTAATGTAGTATCTTAGCCTATTTTGTCCAATCCAATGACTGCCCAATAGGAAACCAAACTCAAATTATAGTTTGGATCCAAACTATTCCTAGGTTTAAGTGCGACGACAGCCGGCAGCGCGGGATCGACTCAGTTCGGGAGAGCATCTTCTAGCGAGGAAGGCAATATTAGGGGAAAGTCATCAAGAGGGAGAGAATCTTGGGGCGTCTGATGACGAGTTGATGTATATACTTCTCGCCCCTCGTTGGATACCCCAAGTGGAAGGTGGAGATGTAGTCAGCAGCAAATTTCCCTCACGCGGAGACTGTAAGGTTTATCGAACCAGGATGACTCCTAGGCTCAACAAGTAGTTGTCTTCCACCCTGGCGCTAGCAGAATACGTGGACCTGCACAAACAACAAATAACTTTGCTCCCAACGAGTACAGAGAGGTTGTCAATCTCTCCGGCCTTGTAGATTGCAAAGGATCAAAACACAAGTGGGAAGGTAATAGTGATTGCAACGGAAAAGTAAAGGAAAGCGGTAAATGATGGAGGTGTAAACAATGATGGTGATATGGACCGGAGTCACATGATGTTCACTAGTGATGTCTCTCTCCGAAAAGACGATAAACAATTATGCTAGGGTAAACAAATCACAGTTGGGCAATTGACAAAATTATGATCGCACCGCAATGCTAATTATGCTCCTTGATAGTTAGAGGTTCAATAGTAATGGGCAGTACGCCAAGACAAGTAGACCGTTTATTCATCAAAATCTACTTACTAATCATCCACCTTGATATATCTATCTAGAACATCTCTCCGGCATTAAGTTGCGAGCCCCATCCAAAGTGTAAACTCAAAGCAACAGACAACTACATTAACGAACTATGCGTAAGGTAAGCAATCCTTGCAACCGTGGTCACAAGCACCGTTGTTTTCTCCCTGGTGGCAACAATCACACCCCCTAGTCTCATGTTGCTGTCACTCAAGCTAGACATCGAGGGGCCCGAACCCACAATCATGCATAACGCTCCCTCTTGGAGTTACGATCTACTACTTGGCCAAAGCAATAAAAAGCAATGGAGAACATGCATGAATCACTAAGGAACATAATATAAAAGGATAATCAAATATATAACTCATAACAATATGAACATAATCTATTTCGCTGATTTTTTATATATTTTTGGATTTTTTTGTGCTTCGGAAAATTAGGTAAAAGCCCGTGCAAAATAGACATCAGCTGACAGAAACTGGCACTGGGTGCACTGAGTTAGTAGGTTAGTCCAAATATGTGTAAAATGATATAAAAGTGTAGCAAAACATATAACAATGTCACCTAAAAGATCTTGAAACAAGCAGAAATTATAGATACGTTTGGGGCGTATCAGCGTCGAAGGTGAGATCAGAGCAAAGGTATTTCTTTTCACAGGGTTATGGGTAGGATTTCCATTTTCAGCTGAGGTTTAAGGCTCATGAATAATTGGCATTCTATAATGTTTAAAAAAAATCTACAATGGTTTCACGTGTAGATAATTAGGACTTTGCTCTCAGAGTCATTGATAGGTTTAATGGTTGAGTGTTGACCAATTTTGTATTGATCCGAGCCATTGTAATATAGACCCACATGATTAATGGTTTATATTTTTTCTATTATCTTTGATTAATATGGAATAGATAGATCTGAACTGCTATAATACAGACCCACCAAACAAATGTCCTTTAATTTTAATTTTTCTCTAATTAATGTGGAAATTTTTAGGAAATGCCTAATTAGTATGAGTACACATAGATGTCCAACTCTGGAATTACAATGAAAACTTTATTGTAGTCATCGATATAGGCTTTTGCCCCACTTTATAGATAAAGCAACGGTCCATACATCGGCCATCCAAACATCATCATCACAACGATGGTTGGGGGAGCAACATAGTCACACCAAAGAAAGCATAAAACAAGTAGGAAAAAAAGGCCACCTACTAGCAGTTGCCACACGACACTACAAAGATGATAGTCGAGATGCAGTATCCTGAAGCGCATCCAACTTTATTGTATCATGTAGAGTACATACTCAAACAAAATTACCTGGTCCACCATAGTACATATGCATACCATCTTTACTAACTCCATAACCATCGACTGTATATTTCCTCAAGTCACTAGAGCCAACAAGTACTTTGTGTTCATTTGGTGTAACAAGCTTGGTGTTCTTATCAACAATTTGAATACTACTTATAAAAGCAGCCTTTCCATACCCTTCCGAGGCAAAATGCCCACAGCCCATTTGAGAAGAGTGTGGTGAAGCCGTTGGGCGTGAAACATGCCCGCCCTAGAATGAAAGGCTCCATTTATTCTTGATGTGAGTGAATAGTGAACTTGGCCAATATCCAAGTGGTATCTTATCTTGGCCATACACTAACCACCAATTATTTGTCTTTGGATCCTAAAATAAAACAAAAAATGATATATGAAAGGCCATCGTACACATACTAGGATGTCATATCTCAACTGCTATTCCGCTCAATCTTTCTTGAAAATATATGGTTGATATTTCTTCTTTTAAAGATATAGAGACATTTCTTCTTGTAACAATTTTCAAATAGAAGGGATGTAAATGAGGAGAATATAATATTGAAACCTTTGAATTCATTGGTCTTTCACGTTGATATTGCTTATTAGTAATCTGTTATTTTAATTGTCTAGAAACTGGTAAGTTTATTTTTTCCATGTTGTTGATGATTTTTCAAATGCGGGATTATGCGCAATGAATTGATTGTAAACAAATGACAGGAGAAATGATAGTATGTGAATTGAAATGACAGGAAGCAAATCAATTTGTGACTATCTTAATTCACTCAATTGATATCATAGTGAACTGCCTAAATTGATGTGTTGAAAAAACTACCTAAATTGCTTATGCACATTCAGTAAATCATGTAAGTACACAATTTTTATACAACACACGTATAACTTATATAAGTAAATAAATAATTATATGAAGAAGAGAATACCTTGAAAATGAAAAGGTCTATTGCATATTGTGGTCCATTGTAGACTGAAACATGTTGTAATTTTCCACCAAGGCCAACATTGTAGCTAACTTGAACGAATCCAGGACACTTGTGATCAACGCAAACCTTGTTTGATATGCCACCACGCTGTTACCAAGTTTACAAAAGGTAAATAAAATTCATCTCAAATTGTGTTTGTACTTCAAATAGAAAATTGATGCACTTGATAACATAATGTAAATCAAAAGAATTATGTATTACCCAACCAACATGAAACCTTCCAAAGCTATCACCAAAGTAGCTTGGAGATACAGAATAAAAAGCTGTAATACTGTCAAAATGACCCCTTGGTCCATTGCCAATTTGAATCCCTGTTTGACTGTAACTATCACCATCTTTATAAACCTTTGGCTCATAAACATTTATTTTAGCTTGGACCCCATATAAATCATCCGAATATCTTATTCCTGCCTCCTACAAGAAAAAATGATTAATGTTGGTTGATGTGATGACTAGATATAAGTCTAATATAGCATATGAGTTGTGAGATCAATCATTATAATTGAATGTTGTAACCTGAGAGGTAGAGAACAATATAGATCAACCCCCTAAAGCTAGTATTAGATATACATTGTAAAATAAATGAAATTCCTCCATATTATGATTAAAGTATATTGATGCAAAAAATATTATTTAGTAGAAAGTACTATGTACGGATGTATGGTATAAAATTCAATACTAAGTACTCAAATACCCTTTATATATAATATATCGATAGAGAATATATAATATATCCTCCTCCTATGTCTCTATTTATTCCAACTTTCTGTTTGGCGACTAGTTGTTCAAATTATTGATTTTGTGACACGCCACCATATGTTCACCTTAAAACATTCATCAGAAGACTGGCATTCCAAGATGAATTTGCATTGGCATTCTAAGATGAATTTGCATCGAATAATATTTTGGAAATAATTTTAA
Source organism: Hordeum vulgare subsp. vulgare (assembly GCF_904849725.1). Taxonomy (NCBI): domain Eukaryota; kingdom Viridiplantae; phylum Streptophyta; class Magnoliopsida; order Poales; family Poaceae; genus Hordeum; species Hordeum vulgare. The sequence continues at coordinate 598,040,588 of NC_058520.1, read as the reverse complement.
TATGTTGCCTTGATTTTAGTTGCATAAACAAGCTATGAAAACATTGTCATACTGAAAATAAAAATAGGAAACTCACCTCTATTTGTACATCTTTGTTAATAACTTGATCAGTATTGTGTGTTGTTGTTTGGTCCCTTCTACTACTACGTAGTATTGGAACCATTCCTGTTGAGCATTCGACGATAGGCAAATCTGCTTGTGAGGCGACATGTAGGACCGGAGAATTTATATTCACTCCGACTGGAAAAGAACTTGGTTTCATCTAATTGTCAAGGAAAATTTTATCACCTTATAATCATTTATATATGGCGAACACAACATCAAAACACTAATTGTGTAATTTGATTCATCAGAGACAAAGGTCACATAGCACAAGATATATTAATTTCAGTCATTTTTATATTTATGATTAAAAAGTACAGTATGAATAGATGACAATTATGATTTCAATCTCAAAGGGAATAGAGCAATCTATGCTATGAAATACTATACTTCAATAAAAGTATTATGAAAAAACTCATGCTCTATTTTCATAAATTGCTACCTAGATAAAATACATGTATCTGAAATAACTTACAGTTAATTATCGACAATAATTTGAAACAAAGAATGAATATAAATCATATATTTATGAATGTAATTTACCTGAATTTTGTGGTCTTTCAAAAATGGGTGGTTAAAGGCGGGTTGCCGATTCACATCAATACAATCATAGACATCTCCATCTTGCATCTAGTTTGATGTTTCCTCTACTTGTTAGGCACAAAAAAAAGCTAAATACACAAAAAAAAATATGTATAATTGTTGTTACCATGGTTTTATTAACTTGTGGGTATGTGAGGATCTCGCTAGTATTTTCCCATTGTATTATAGTTTTTGCACCTTTTCCTCTAGTGCCTAGAACAAGATATAACAGTACAAGGACCACTCTAATACCTCGCCTTTCTTTCATTCTCGGAACCTCGAATGGTAGATTTTCATTGTGCATATACAAACATATATATATATATATAGGGTTTCGAGCTTACCATAAATTAAATGATGGCCACGAATGATCATATTTTATATACGTATATAAAAAGCATATTATTAAATTGTAGAAGATATGATACTTATAGCATTGCCTGCATGTCATTTATTACATGAATATCAAGGTATTTCATCGTACAATCTGAAAAATTAATGTAGAGAACATATTATTGATTGTACATATTTTAATAGGAGAACACAAATAATACATGCCCTTTTAGATGTCCACACGATATACAAGATCTAAGGCCACTAACTTTTGCCATAATATATAGTTACACAAGAAAATTATTATATTATAGATATTATTTTCAGGACAAATCTAAATATATGATTTAAAAGTCTTCAATCTAAATTACTAAATCGATATTTATAGTCAAATTCTAATGACTGACGCACTTAGATTAGTAAAAATGAGTGTTGCTCCTGATGAAAATTTTGAGCTCTCTAGTGCATGGGGAATTTTCCCACATCCCAATTATTCACCCACCTCCCTGCAGGCAAGGATAGGCGAGAAAGGCCCATCAGACACTAATTCTGCAAGAAAAACTCTAGACGTCAAATAGGTCGGTCTTATCATTCTGGTACGATAGCCTGCCTGCCCGACCCATGGTGGGCCTCGCCTTATACGTTTATAAACGGGTCGCGTCTCACCCATTAAGCTTGGTACGAGTGTCACTACAACATGATCCATTTAGTTTTTTATTATTTAATTTATACTTTTTATATTTATATGGCCCAATAGAGCAAATACATGCCCAAAACAGCCCAAAAAGCTGAATCCTAGGCTAAAAGTGCAATCGGGAGACACGTTTACAAAGGGGGCATGCCTGCGCGCGCTGGGGAGCTAGGCCGCATGCCGGCTTGCCACCACCCATACAATTGGCATGCCTGGTTCGTATAGCCCAGGGTGGGTCGTGGCATGCGAGCCTATATAGCCACCTTTCTTACAAACCCACGGTCGACAGAGTCGTTGTGAGAGAAGGAAAACGCTATGCGTCGTTCGTTGCCGTGAATTATCGGGCAATGGCACGAAGCAGCTATGCGAATGACCAAACTGGTCCGGCCCACTTCCAGATCTACCAACTGGGTCCAACTGGTTTTGGGAACCTTCTAGTAGGTTCCCTAAACCCGGTTTTTTCTTGTGTTGTTTCTTTCAGCTTTATATTGTTTTTCATTTTCCTTTTTCATTTTTCCTCTTTTTTTCTATATTCGAATTTATTTTCCTTTTCGGAAGTGTTCATAAATTCCGAAATGTTTGCATTTAAAAAATCAAAATTTCTGACAATCTTTAAGATTTCAAAAAGAAATCACAAATTTTGGAAAATGTTCAAAATTAAAATAGATAAGAATTTGAAAAAAAATGTTTATAAAATTGCTAAATCTAAAATATCAAAAAACCGAAATCTAACGATTTTTTTTGATTCATTCAACCATGAAGTACCATAGGTATCTAGGAAATAGTTACTTCCAAGTAGAATCTTCCCTAGATACCTAAAATCCATTTTATTATTTTATTATGATCCATTTCGCGAAAATATAGATTGTACCAAAGATGCAAAATTTTCCAATTTTTGTTCATGTTTTCAAAAATTGTTCGGAGTATTAATTTTTAGTCTGAAAATTTGTAAGCAAGTTAATTTTTATTCTGAAAATTTGTAAGCAAGTTAATTTTTATTCTCATTTTAAAAAATAAATTCGAATTAAAAATGTGTTCCAATTGTACTCCTCATCAAAAGTTTGGAGTTTCATAATTTGTTCTTGTTCTCAAAAGTTGTTTAGAATGTTTATTTTTGTTCTCAATTTTCCTAAATTTGTTCCAATTTTTCAAAGATTGTCTGCCTTCCCCAAACAAGTTATCATTTTTAAAATATTTTTCATTGATTCAAAAGATATACCTGGAGAAGGTTTTTAAAATTTTGTGCCTAAAACATTTCTTCCTGGATTCAGAAAAATGTTCGTGTTTTTAAATTTCATATGGAACTTTGAAAAATGTTTTACCTAGTAATGTTTAGAATGCGGTAGCTAACATGAATCAGCATCCCCTGTAGTGCTAATAATAGTTTTTATGAAATCATAAATGTATCATATCTACTCAATTAAAATTGGGTAGCAAACATATACAATAGACATTTTCAAAATACAAAATGTAAAGAAGATATTTATTAAAGTTGCATCCGAAATGAAAATTTTGAAATGATTAACGCGCAATATAATAGAATATTTGAAATGTACACTTTTTTCTAAAGTATTTTCATATATAGCATGTTTGATTTGGAGTCACAGTTTGAAAAATATATATAAAAAGAAAAATAGATATGAATCTGTTAAAAAAAGAAAGCTTAAATGTAGAGTGTATAGGCCGAAATTGCAAACACATTTAGCCCATCTGATAAGTCACGCGCCTGGGCGAGAAAGCTATATCCTACGCCCACCTGAATTTACAAAATGTAAAGAAGATATTTATTAAAGTTGCATCCGAAATGAAAATTTTGAAATGATTAACACGCAATATAATAGAATATTTGAAATGTACACTTTTTTCTAAAGTATTTTCATATATAGCATGTTTGATTTGGAGTCACAGTTTGAAAAATATATATAAAAATAAAAATAGATATGAATCTGTTAAAAAAAGAAAGCTTAAATGTAGAGTGTATAGGCCGAAATTGCAAACACATTTAGCCCATCTGATAAGTCACGCGCCTGGGCGAGAAAGCTATATCCTACGCCCACCTGAATTTACAAAATGTAAAGAAGATATTTATTAAAGTTGCATCCGAAATGAAATTTTTGAAATGATTAACACGCAATATAATAGAATATTTGAAATGTACACTTTTTTCTAAAGTATTTTCATATATAGCATGTTTGATTTGGAGTCACAGTTTGAAAAATATATATAAAAATAAAAATAGATATGAATCTGTTAAAAAAAGAAAGCTTAAATGTAGAGTGTATAGGCCGAAATTGCAAACACATTCAGCCCATCTGATAAGTCACGCGCCTGGGCGAGAAAGCTATATCCTACGCCCACCTGAATTTACAAAATGTAAAGAAGATATTTATTAAAGTTGCATCCGAAATGAAAATTTTGAAATGATTAACACGCAATATAATAGAATATTTGAAATGTACACTTTTTCTGAAGTATTTTCATATATAGCATGTTTGATTTGGAGTCACAGTTTGAAAAATATATATAAAAAGAAGAATATATATGAATCTGTTCAAAAAAATAGAAAGCTTAAATGTAGAGTGTATAGGCCGAAATTGCAAACATTATGCATTCACCCCATTTGATAAGTCACGCGCCTGGGCGAGAAAGCTATATCCTACGCCCACTTGAATTTACCGTGAAAAAGGAGAAAGAGGTGGAATCGAACATAGGTATCCCGTGTGGAAGGGATGTGCTCTAACCAATGGGATGGTGGGATTGATTTTAAATGAACGAAAGGCGACGGTGGCCTTGTGCTGGGGAAAACGATTCGTTTTTTCCTCACTTATGGGTAGCATGCTTGGTAATTTATGTCAACTTTACGAATAATTTCGAAACGGGCGGTAGAAGTACTAATCCCTTAATTACTACTAGGTATAGATTCAAGAAAAACGTTCAGATTCAACCGTTGATTTCTTGAAAAATTAGCCGGGCTGCTCACGTGTCACGTCGTATCGTCTCTCATAGTCCACGACGCATCCGCCCTTCCCTATCCTTTCGACCAGATTCAGATCGAGCCCATCCTCACTCTCTTCTCCCACACTTCTCTATACGAAATGTGGCGTGGCTGCCGGTAGCTGTTGCAACTAGAACACCCCGTCTCCTCCCCCTCTTCCTGTAGCCTTGCCTTCCTCTTCTCTGTCGAATCGACCACTGCCGGTGCTGCGGAGATGCTGCATCGCAACGCAATATCCATGGTCGAAATGAAGGGAGAAGTTTGGCGATGGTGCTGCAAATGAGCGTCCATGGCGTTGATCGTCGGCGACGGTGCTGCAATGCAGCATCCATGGCGCTGCTCGCCGACCATAGTGCTGCAACGGAGCATCAATCCATGGTGTCGCTCGTCGGAAACGGTGCTGCACCGTAGCATCCATGGCGACGCCGGCCAGCAATGGTGGTACAACACCGGTGCTTCAATGAGGCGTCGTTGGGACATCGGCATTGCAATGCAGCATCGTCGATGCTTCAATGGAGCATCGCCGGGGTCCGCTGGTGTTGCATTGACACATCATCGAGCCGCTGGTGTTTCAATGGAGCATCGTCGGACCGCAGGGTGCTTCAGTGGAGCGTCGCTGTGACAGAGAATCGATACTCCGGCGAAGGGAGCTTCTACCGGGCTGCTGCTCCGACGAGTGGGGAGGAAGACGAGCACTACCAACAAAAGGAGGAGGACACAAGGCGTTGTGTCGCGAGCTAGCGATGGAACGGCCACGCGCAGTACATCGGATGGCTATCGAGACGGTTAATCTTTTCCTAAGATAAACCGGCTGATTTGTAGCAGTGTCCTAGATTCAAATATATGGGTAATTGTTCTTACCATGATTTTATTAACTTGTGGGTATGTGAGGATCTGGCTAGTATTTTTCGACTTATTATAGTTTTTGCACTTTTTCCTCTAGTGCCTAGAATAAGATATAACATTACAATGGCCACTCCAATACCTTGCCTTTCTTTCATTGGAACCTTGAATGTTATATTTTCATTATGCATACATATAATATATACGCTTTTAGATGCTGACACAATATTCAAGATCTAAGACCATTATTTTTTGCCATTATATATTGCCACTCCAAAAAATATTATATTATAAATATCCTTTTGAGACAAATCTAAATGTATGATTTCAAAGTTGTTAATCTAAATTAGTGAATCGATATTTATAGTCAAATTTTAATGTTTTGCATATTTAGGACAGTAAAACTAAGCCCAATCCAAGCCCTCAAACCCTCTACATTTCTTACCGTCGGTTTTAATGATTGGGTCGTTTCGAGACGTTGGATCTGTTTTTTGTTATGACCTCCACGATATTTTTGAATTCCTGCCCTAAATGTCGTAAATGATTGTTTCTTTGGATGGAATATTTGAGGTCTCTAGTGCATGGGCATTTTCTCACGGCGTTTCCTATTTAGCGCTTTGCGAACGGGCGGCTGAAGGCGCGTCTAGTTGGGCTCGGCTCATCTTGCCTTTTTTCTCCGTGGGACCAAAAACTTCAACACGTCTCGTGGTATCGAATCAAGGACCTCCTGGTCGTTCGAACAACGTGCTAGCCACACGACTTACATCACCTCCTATTTCTTTGAACACTCTTTTCTTCTTATGACTTTTTTACTTTTTATTTTTATTTAGAACGATTTTGCTCGCGTTTTTATTTCTTTTATTCCTTTTACTCATTTGAACAAATTTTGGTTTAGTTTTGACGATTTGTTTTTGGATTCGTTGATCTTTTTCTAACATTGATGAACTTTTTACGGATTCAATGATCCTTTTTCAAAATTGATGATTTTTTTAAAAACAATTGATGAACTTTTTTCAAATTCGATGATTGTTTTTTGAAACTTGGTGAACTCTTTTGTAATTTTATGAAACTTTTTGAAAACTTGAAGAACTTTTTTCAAACTCAATGAACTTTTTTTAAATATTCGATGAATGTTTTTTCAAATTCCATGAATTTTTTCAAACTCAATGTGTCTTTCAAAATTCGGCGAAATTCTTCTCAAAATCGACGATTTTTTTTCAAACCCGATGTTTTTAAAAAAACTTTGATGGATTTTTTTAAATGGATGAACTCTTTTAACTTTTTCTGTTCTTTTTAAATTTGATGATTTTTTTAATTTTTTTGAACTGTTTCTTGAATCAATGAACTTTTTTAGGTCAGTTTTTGAGAAGTCAATGGTCAAACGGTTTGACCTATCAATAGTACTCCCTCCGTTTTTAAATATAAGTCTTTTAAGAGATTCCATTAAGAGTCTACATACGAAGCAAAATGAATGAATCTACACTCTAAAGTATGTCTATATACATCAGTATGTAGTCTATTAGTGAATTCTTTAGAAAGACTTATATTTAGGAACGGAGGGAGTATTATTTTGTGGGAACTTGACCGATCAATAGTAGGTTACGATCGAGCGAATGGAAGCAAACAAGAGAAGTTGCTTGTTGGTCCGGCCCACGAGCTCGGGGCTGTGAGCGCCAGCTTACCGAATTGGCGCCAGCAGCGCCAATTAAGAGGGAATATCCTATTTGACGCATATTGTGTCAAATTGTCTACCTTTTGCACAGGCTGTCGATCGAAGCGGTAAGTTGGGCCGGCCCGTTCACACATCGTAGCGATTCCGGTTTCAAGAACTTTCCAGAAATTTCCAGCTGGTTTTAATCGGTTTTGGGAACATTCTGGACTTTTCCAGCCGGTTTTTTTCCGGTTTTGGGAACTTTCTAGAAGATTCCATGAAGCATGTTTTTTTTCGTTTTCTTTTTCTTTATTCTTTTTTCTGTTTCTGTTTAAAAAATATTCTGGATTTTCAAAATATATTCCTGAATTTATAAAATGTTCCGGAATTTTAGAAAATGTTCCGAAATTTGGAAAAATGTGCCGGAGTTTGAAAATATGTTCCGGAATTTGAAAAAATGTTCCATAATGTTATCAAAATTTCCAGAATTTAAAGAATTTTTCTGGAATTCGAAAAATTATTCCGGAATTTGAAAAATGTTCCGGAATTTCAGGAAAATGTTCTGCATTTTGAAAAAATGTTCCAGAATTTGATAAAATATTCCGGAATTTGAAAAAATGTTCTGGAATTTTTACCAAATTGTTTTGGATTTTTCAGAAAAATGTTCCCGAATTTGAAAAATATTCCGGAATTTGAAAAAATGTTTCAGAATTTGAAAATTGTTCCTGAAATTGAAAAACTGTTCCGGAATTGGATATAAAAATGTTTACATAACAGTACATTTTTGGAAATAAAAACATGTTTTTGAAATTTCTAAACTATTTCGGATCTGTGCAGCCTGTTTGGTTCTTTATATTTGATACTCCTATGAAAACAGATATGGCTGCTAGCTCAGCTGGTAGTGATGCCTCGTGTATTACAGTTGAACATCTGTTCGGATGCCGCAGGCCGCAAATTCATCATGTGTCTGTGTCATTCTCTATTTTCATGGGCTGGCCCAGTCGAAGACGTGCTTGTGCGAAACCGTGTCAACTTGACGCAGAGCGCATCAGATAGGAGGTCCCAATTAAGAGGTCCCTTTTCTCATATCCCAATTGTCCATCCACCTTGCATGCATGCGAGCGTACTAGAGAAAGGCCCATCGGTCACTACTCCTCCATGAAAAACTCTCGACGCCAAATGGGTTGGTCTTAGCCAACATACTTTGGAGGCCTTCAATGATGTTGGGATTTATTATCCAGAGGGCACATCCTAAACCCATGGGCATAGGAACCCAGTTTTTTTTAAAGTATTTTGAGCACGTTTAAAACATCAAAAAATTCAAATAAAAATTCCATGTATACATGCTCACATATATGGATGCGCGGCACAAAGTTTCGCGTAAAATGTATTTTTTTTGTCTTTGTGTTTTGCAAAAAAGAAACGTCCCTGCATAGGGGAATTTCTTAATGTGTAATGATAAATAGGTCTCGAGCATGCTAATATACAATCATATACAAATAAATAAAAGGGACAATCACATAGGGAAATTATGTTTTATTAATTCTCTTGAGAATTTGAAAGTGCGGTTTCCCATATGATTACATATATTGCGTCATGGACAAGTACATCTGACTAATATCCAGTGATTGTGGAGGTTCTGATTCCCGGATCCTCGTAAGACAATTCGGTTATTTACATCTGCTGGTAAACCCCGCAGAACACCTTCGATTAAGCTGCACTGATGGTCGTCGTCTTGAACCTGAAATATTCTCAGGATATGTTGAGAACTAAAGTGGCAGATAAGAATGTTTCAAAGCCTCATCTGCCCGGTATGAATTGTCCGACCTCGTCGGCTCCGGCCGGTTCATAGCAAAATCTTAAAAATAAGTTCGGCCTCGTCGGTCGCATTTAGGAGCTTGAGTGTGCCATTGAGCTATATAAATGCACCACTTGATCTCCGAATGATCTTGAGTGTGCCATTTATATACCAAACCTCACCATAGAACATGATCATGATCGATATAAAACATGAACTTACTTCTCCATGCATCACTCAATCGCCACAGGATCATGAGTGTGCTATTAACGTATGAAATTTCATCATAAATCGGATCATTGCACAACGCAGAATTATTTATAAAGGCACCACTAAATCGCCCATGACCGAGAGTGTGCAACTATCATATGGGATTTCACCATAAATCATTTGCACAACATGGAAATTTTAGAGATGCATCACTCGATCACCACATGATCATGAGCGTGCAATTATCTACTCCCTCCATGCCAAAATATAAGTCTTTTATAAATTTCAACAGGGCACTACATACGAAGCGAAATAAATGAATCTACACTTTAAAATATGTCTATATATATTCATATGTAGTTCATAATAAAATCCTTAAAAAGACTTGTATATAGAAACGGAGGAAGTTAGTGAATGGTCTTGACGATAGATCGAAGCCATTAAAATTATGGATTTCAGCTCATCATATCACTCGATCGCTGTATGATTTTGAGTGTGCAGCCATCAACATAGACCATCTCCATGAAAAAACCTGTGCGGCCACGAAATGCACGGCCTGGAAATCAACTCAGCAGAATATCAGTGTACAAAACACATGCCTAAATAATCATGACCTCACCCTGTCTACCTGTGGCCGCGTAGAGATGCGGCCGGCCGGTCGACCAACTCCGGGAAAGACGGCTTTCCTCCATGCACCATCGCGGCCTCCATCTCCTGTGTGCGCAGCCTGGTGGCTGCCGCTGCATGCGTGTGTGACCTTGCGTGTGTATATATTAATAGAAAACAGGTTTTTGGTTTGATGCATTAGTCTGGTTGGTTTTTGAACCGGGATCATTAGTCCTGGTTCATGAAGCTAGACTTTAGTCCCACTTAATTAGAAACTTTTAGTCCATGTTTGTGTTAAAAACCTGGATTAAAGGGGTGGTGGCAGGGTTGCGTCACGCTGGGGCCAATGTGAGGGTCATTATCCGGTTGGTAATACAAACCGGGACTAGAGATAGATCTCCGGTTGGTAATACAAACCGGGACTAGAGGTAGATCTTTAGTCCCGATTTGTATCACCAACCGCGATTAAAAGTTTTACTATAAATAGTGATTCGTTCAGCCCGAGCTCACTTCTTTCTCTCTTCTGTTTTCTTCCCTTGCTCGAGTTCATCCTTAATTTCTTTCTAGATTTCTCAAGATTTGAAGCACCCCATCCATCCAAGTGTTTACAAAGGTTAGCAAATTTGTCCTTTCATCTCTCATTGCTACATTAGCTCGTGCAATGCTCAATAATTATAGTGATTTGTGGGTTTTAGTTTGGAAGTAATTATGTGGAAGTTTATTTGATTTATATGTAATATGAGCACAAATTAACTTCTTAGTTTGCATATGTGTAGGTGTGGTTTACTTAGTGCCTCCCCGTCCCCGTCCTAACCACCGTCGATCGCCCGCACTGTCTCGTCGCTGGCACCACCTTGGTGATCCTTTTGGTCTTACCATTTTTATTCAAAAAAATGTTATTTGTATGATTTAGATAGTTTTCTTACCTGTATGATTGTTTGTTATACATGCTGTCATGGTCTTGATATCCGTCCCCGTCGGTCCTCGTACGGTTTAAGATTCGGATGTGGTATATTCTCTTTTATAACTATTTGTTGCATTTCTCGTTTATATGACAATTATGCCCATCAAGTTGACATAGATATTTTTATCTAGGAGGTATGTAAAGCGGAAATTGCAACCGACCCTCTTGTCGAGAAGTTAAATTTAGTTGAAAAAGAAAATGAGTATTTGAAAGAAAATTTGAAAAGAAATGAAGAAGAGAATATGAATTGGAGTTGTATGTTGCCCGATGATCACAAGATCAAGATGGATGCAATGCGCTTCAAGATTAGAAAGATTAGAGAATATGCCCTTAATAAAGTGGCTTGATATCATTATGCTGTTGGATCAATTGTTACCTTAGTTACGATCTTGATCGCATTTGTTGTTGCATTTAAATGCTTTTAGCTAGAAACTCTTGTATTTTGTTTTATGAGAATAAGTGTATATGAACTTTATGTGTGAACTTGTATTAATTTGGTCTTTTCGGTCTTGTGTAATGAAGATGAATCGGTAGTGGATGTACGATGACCGACGCTCTCCCCAGTTCATTGATGGCTTGCAGAGTTTTCTACGTGCGGCTGAGGTAAACCAGCGGGATGGTTTTATGTCTTGTCTATGTGTTGTATGTAAGAATGGTAAAACTTACTCAAGTCAAGAGTCATTCACATCCACCTGTTTACGTCCGGTTTCATGTCCAGCTATAACTGTTGGACAAAGCATGGAGAACGAGGGGTTCTAATGGAAGAGAATGAAGAAGAGGACTATCCTTTGTTCCTTGAATACGATGGTACTGCAATGGGGGAAGAAGCTGAAGTAGAGGCACCAGATGAGCCCGCTGATGATCTTGGTCGGGCCATTGCTGATGCAAAAAGAAACTGCGCAAGTGAAAATGAGAAGTTGAAGTTGCAGCGGATGTCAGAGGATCACAAGAAATTGTTGTACCCAAATTGTCAAGATGACAAGAAGAAGCTGGGTACCACATTGGAATTGCTGCAATGGAAGATAGAGAATGGTGTATGTGACAAGAGTTTTGAAAAGTTGTTCAAAATGTTAATGATGATGCTTCCAAAGGACAACGAATTGCCCGATAGTACGTACGAAGCAAAGAAGGCCATCTTCCCTCTATGATTAGAGGTGCAGAAGATACATGCATGCCCTAATGAACGCATCCTCTACCGCGGTGAGGAGTACAAGAATTTGAATGCATGCCCGGTATGCGGTGCGTTGCGCTATAAGATCGACCGTGATGACCCTGGTGACGATGTTGAGGGCCAGCGCCCCAGGAAGAGGATTCCTGCCAAGGTGATGTGGTATGCTCCTATAATACCGCGGTTGGAATGTTTGTTCCAAAAAAAGAGCATGCTAAGTTGATGCGATGGCACAAAGACGATCGTAAGAAAGACGAGAAGTTTAGAATACCCGCTGATGGGTCGTAGTGAAAGAAAATCGAGAAAGAGTGGCCGGACTTTGGAGATGACACAAGGAACTGTTGGTTTGGTTTAAATGCAGATGTCATTAATCCTTTTGGAGAGCAGAGCAACAATCATAGCATCTGGCCCATGACTCTATGTATCTATAACCTTCCTCCTTGGTTGTGCATGAAGCGGAAGTTCATTATGATGCGAGTGCTCATCCAAGGCCCCAAGCAACCCGGAAACGACATTGATGTGTACCTAAGGCCATTAGTTGAAAAACTTCTACAACTGTGGAATATCAAAGGTGTACGTGTGTGGGATGAGCACAAACATCAGGAATTTGACCTACGCGTGTTGCTGTTTGTAACCATCAATAATTGGCCTGCTCTTAGTAACCTTTCAGGACAGACAAACAAGGGATACCACGCATGCACGCACTATTTAGATGATACCGGAAGTATATACTTGAATAAATGTAAGAAGAATGTGTACCTAGGACATCGTCGATTTCTTCCGATCAAGCATCTCTTAAGAAAAGAAGGCAAGCATTTCAAAGGTGAGGCAGATCACCGCAAGAAGCCTGTCCACCGTACTGGTGATCATATACTTCATGTGGTCAAGGATTTAAAAGTAATTTTTGGCAAGGGTCCTGGCGGACAATATGTTCTGAATGACGCTCACGGATACGCACCCACGTGGAAGAAGAAATCTATATCTTTGGACCTACCTTATTAGAAATTCCTAGACGTCCGCTCTGCAATAGACGTTATGCACGTGACGAATAATCTTTGCGTGAACCTGCTAGGATTCTTGGGCATGTATGGGGAGACAAAAGATACATCGGAGGCATGGGAGGACCAGCAACGTATGCACGAAAAAGCCGGCATGCATCCAAAGCAGTATGAAGGTCCTGCCAGCTACGCTCTTACCAAATAAGAGAAACAGATCTTCTTTGAATGTCTGCTCAGTATACCTCTGACTACTCGTCGAATATAAAGGAAATAATAAATATGGCAGAGAAAAAATTCCAGAACCTGAAGTGTCATAACTGTCATATGATTATGACGCAATTGCTTCCGATTGCATTGAGGGGGCTTCTACCAAAAAACGTCTGATCAGCCATTGTGAAGCTATGTGCATTCCTCAATGCAATCTCTCAGAAGGTAATCGATCCAGAAATCCTACCAAAGTTACAAAATGATTTGGTGCAATGTCTTGTTAGTTTCAAGTTGGTGTTTCCACCGTCCTTCTTCAATAGCATGACACACGTCCTACTTCACCTAGTCGTAGAGATTGCCATTCTGGACCCTGTATTTTTACACAATATGTTTCCCTTCGAGAGGTTCATGGAAGTCTTAAAGAAATATGTTCACATTGTGCTAGATCAGAAGGAAGCATCTCCAAGGGCCATGAAATAGAGGAAGTCATTGAGTTTTGTGTTGACTTTATTTCTGATCTTAAGCCGATTGGTCTTCCGGAATCACGGCATCACGGCAGACTGGGTGGAAAAGGCACGCTAGGAAAGGATTCAGTAATATGTAGGGACATGCATTCTTGGGCGCAAGCACGCTACACAATTCTACAAAATTCCACCTTGGTGGCTTCGTATATCGAGGAACACATGGATATTGTACGATCCAAGAACCTAGAGCAGTCTGATCCCTGGATCAAACTTACACACATGGCATCATTCGGCGGTTGGTTGCAAACATGTCTCATGCATGACCGTAAAGTTGGAGATGACATGTACTTGCTGGCCAAGTCACCATCTTCGATTATATTGACTTTCAAAGGGTACGAGATAAATGGAAATACATTTTATACGATCCCCAAGTAATTTATGACTCCATGCATGACTGGATGATGTGGCATTGTTGCATAAAAAGGAAAATTAGCTAGTGGGTTGTAGTTTCAGAGGATTCACTTGCAAACGAGACTCTTTTGAGAGCGGGCCATTTGAGACTGACTATTCAATATCACTAGATCATGGAAGGCGCACGTTGTCGCTCCCGTCTATTTTTACAATAAAATGATAGGTAATTAGTACAAAATTCAGTTGTGCAAGAACAAAAACTTGGAAGTTAAAAAAATATTATAAGCAATAGTAGTACACATTACTCTGTGGTTACATTTACTAACTAAATGTTACCTCAGTCCAAAAAGCTTGTCATAGATTTATCTAGATACAAATGTGTCTTATACTAAAACGTCTCTAGATGCATCCGTATCTAGACATTTCTAAGACAAGTTTTTTGGGATGGATGGATTTCATATTTAAAGGCCAAATACTGAAGTAAAATAATAACAATCTTATATGATAGTAACAGACACCTTTGAAATGAAGCATTGCAAGTTTCATATGGGATGTGTCTCATAAAATCTCAAAAACCAAAGGCTCGACAATTAGACTTGAAATGTAAACTGCACACTTGTTCTTAAGAATGCCAGGCAAAGTTTTCAGTCTTGATTGGATTTATATTGTGTGCCGCTTCGAATTCTCGAGCCAAAAACACCATCCGCTTCTTCAAGGTGAACTTATGTTTTCAACCTGTTCAAAGGAAAAAAAAAGATAAGTGGGAGCTGATCCTTTAGAGCATCTTTATTGGATGGTGTAAATTTGAACGTGTATATCTTCATATACACGTCCATATACACGTTGTTGAATTATACACGTCCCAGTTTTTGAGTGGAACGTGTAAATTAGGACGTGTATATTCCAACGGCTATATTTTCAAACGGCTATATTTCTAGCGGCTATATTTTCAAATGGCTATATTTCCAACGGCCATATTTCTGATCTATATAAACCACCCCTATCACCTTTCTTCCAGCACACTTCTACCTATGACTTCTCTTCTCACCTAGATTTCTCTATCGTCTATCACGCAACACAATGAACACATCCACTTGGGACATGAGTTCTTCGTCATCTTCATCTGGCGATGATGAACTCATACTTGCAGCATTCGCCGAGCGCGAGGAGGAAGAGAGGAAGAACGCTCGACGCCATGGCGGTTCCAAGCATGGACGTCAGTCAATCGATCGAGGAAGAGATGCCGGATTTATTCTTCTGTGGAACGACTACTTCAAAGAAGTTCCTCGCTTTCCCGAACATTTGTTTCGACGAAGGTTCGTAATTAGTACACTTCTTTGCTTTGGTCCTTTTTTCATTTCCCTGTCTCATTTACTTTTTATGCATAGATTTAGGATGTCGCATACTTTGTTCAACCGCATAGCTGATGGTATACTTGAGCATGATTATGATGGTTATTTTACGCAAAAAAGAAGTGCTTCTGGAGCTCTTGGGTTACATCCTCTACAAAAGATGACCGCGACAATGCGGATCCTCACATATGGAATAGCAGCTGACGGTGTTGATGAGTACATCCGGTCCGCTGAGGCTACTAATTTAGAGTCTTGGAAGAAATTTGTGATCAAAGTTTGTGAAGTTTTTGGGGAAAAGCACCTGAGATCTCCAAATGAACACTAGTAGAAAACGGGCCTTTGGCCTGGACCATTTAGTCCCGGCCTGCCTCTGGGCCGGGACTAAAGGCCCGGCCACGTCGCCCCAATTCTCAATGCCTCCCTCGAGGCTTTAGTCCCGGCCCGTAAGGAGCCTGTAGTCCCGGTTCGTGTCCCAAACCGGGACTAAAGGGCTACGCGGCGGGCAGTGATGGTGGCAACCGTTCGTATCCCCCTTTAGTCCCGGTTGGTGGCTCAACCCGGGACTAAAGGACTAACACGTGGCCTGCCGTAGTGAGGCGACCGTTGGTATACCTCTTTAGTCCCGGTTGGTGGTTGAACCCGGGACTAAAAGCCTAACACGTGGCCTGCCGTAGTGGTGGCAACCGTTTGGTATACCTCTTTAGTCCCGGTTGGTGGCTCAAACCGGGATTAAAGGCCCAAACGGTTTGCATCCCGCGTCGTTTCGGGCGATGAAAAGCACGAACCGAAGCGTACAGTCGCCATTTCTCTGTTCTTCTTCTCTCTCGCGTCGCCCTCTCTGTTCTTCTCCTCTCTTGTTCCCTTCTCTTCTTCCACCATGCCAACTAGCTTTCCTTCATGTCGCGCATGGCACGACGAAGCTCCGTGTCGTGTACACGAACCTGAGCACGGAGGTGCCGTTTTTCCGTCAACAGTTGAAGGAACGATGGTTTAACCACGCAGCGGATCATGAGAAGTTCTTCGGGCTTGATCTGGAGTACACGGCCGATCAACGCGGTGTTGCCGTCATCCAAATATGCTTCGCAAGCCATGTCTTGATCTTCCAATGGGTGAGGTAAGTTTTGAGGCTTTCTTTGATCCAAGATAATGACATTGTATAAGTTTATTTGTTTCTATCATAGTTGGTTCCCTTCAAATAGTTGTAGTGAAACAATTTTGATTAGTTGAAGGGGAGCACAATCTAATTGGAATAGTGTTCCATAATCTGAAAAATCGTATTAGAATCAACTAGTGTTTAATATGTTCCATTGGAATCATAGTTGGTTCCCTTCAAATAGTTGTAGTGAAGCAATTTTGATTAGTTGAAGGGGAGCACAATCTAATTGGAATAGTTTTCCATAATCTGAAAAATCGTATTAGAATCAACTAGTGTTTAATATGTTCCATTGGAATCATAGTTGGTTCCCTTCAAATAGTTATAGTGAAACAATTTTGATTACTTGAAGGGGAGCACAATCTGATTGGAATAGTTTTCCATAATCTGAAAAATCGTATTAGAATCAACTAGTGTTTAATATGTTTCATTGGAATCATAGTTGGTTCCCTTCAAACAGTTGTAGTGAAACAATTTTGATTACTTGAAGGGGAACACAATCTGATTGGAATAGTGTTCCATAATCTGAAAAATCGTATTAGAATGAACTAGTGTTTAATATGTTCCATTGGAATCATAGTTGGCTCGCTTCAAATAGTTGTAGTGAAACAATTTTGATTAGTTGAAGGGGAACACAATCTGATTGGAATAGTGTTCCATAATCTGAAAAATCGTATTAGAATGAACTAGTGTTTAATATGTTCCATTGGAATCATAGTTGGTTCGCTTCAAATAGTTGTAGTGATCTCTCTAGGTTCCATTGCATATGTTCCATTTGAATCCTAAAGATAAGTTTCTCTTTAGTTGTAGTGAAACATGTTTCCTTATTGTAGCAGTATGTAACATTTGTTCCATTTTAATTTGTTTCTGTTGCAGGAGTGACAAGCATTGTCCAGGACTCATGGAGTTCCTTCGCAGCGGCGTCACTTTTGCTTCCGTTGACATAAGGAACGACAGGCTGAAGATGAGGCACAGCTTCGGTATTGAGATACCAGCTGGTTGCCTCGTTGATCTCCAAACGATATTCAGGCTTCGACATGACAGGACTTCGATGGCTCATATGGCAGTTGCCTTGATCGATGAGTCATATGGTGATATGAAGACCAGTTTCCCAAAGTATCAGCACAAACTTTGGGAGAAGGGCCCACTTGATGATATCAACATTCAGTATGCAGCAAAAGATGCATACGTTTCATACGAGTTGTACCGCAAGATTCGAGTCGTCAGCTATGGCCAGCGTCACCTCGAGGAACGTGGACATTCTGATTTAGATGATTCAGACGAGTAGTGTTCTGAACGTCGAACACTTGTATATATATCTATGGTAGCTATTATTATGTACTGTTTGGGCTAGTATCATGTACTTCTTGGACCAATTTATATATGTCTAGTTTCTGTTTGTGCCATTACAGTTTCCAAATTTGAATGGTTTAGCCCTTTCTAACTTCATTTGCTACTTTTGAATGGTTTAGCCCTTTCTAACTTCATGGTATCATGCATTTCGACCACATATATATAAAAAAAGTCTTCAGTTCAAATAAGTTCAAAAAATGAAATCCCTTTTGTAACAGATCTGTTTTTGATTAAAACAATCAATTCTCCTTCTTCACCTTGTGCTAGATATTGGTTATGCACTAGGGGAAGTAGGAGTAGCGACCATCATCGACGGTTGAAAAATCAGGTGAGCTAGTATCCACCATATATGAGAGAAGAAGAAATCACTTTGTGATGTGCCTTTGAATGGTGCATTTTGAACACACAAAAAATATGGAGTTCAAATAAGTTCAAAAAAAATGAAATCCCTTTATAAGAGATGAGTTCTCGTTCGAAACCCTCCTACTTCGAGAGAGATTGTAAGTTTTGTACACGAACTGCATCCAGTTTTTGTCGTAGCCCTCTCAACTTTTTAACACATGCTATGTGGGTGAAATGATGATAGCATGCCAACTTTCAACATTTTCAGAGTTCATTTGTAGTGCTTTTCAATTTCAGGGTCAACTAGCTCAAAAAAAATAAGTAAATGCACGAAATATACCAAATGAAGTCAGAAATTGTTGAAATTTTGTGATGTGCCTTTGAATGGTGCATTTTGAACACACAAAAAGTATGGAGTTCAAATAAGTTTAAAAAAATGAAATCCCTTTGTAAGAGATGAGTTCTCGTTCGAAACCCTGCTACTTCGAGAGAGATTGTCAGTTTTGTACACGAACTGCATCCAGTTTTTGTCGTAGCCCTCTGAACTTTTTAACACATGCTATGTGGGTGAAATGATGATAACATGCCAACTTTCAACATTTTCAGAGTTCATTTGTAGTGCTTTTCAATTTCAGGGTCAACTAGCTCAAAAAAATAAGTAAATGCACGAAATATACCAAATGAAGTCAGAAATTGTTGAATTTTTGTGATGTGCCTTTGAATGGTGCATTTTGAACACACAAAAAGTATGGAATTCAAATAAGTTTAAAACATGAAATCCCTTTGTAAGAGATGAGTTCTCGTTCGAAACCCTGCTACTTCGAGAGAGATTGTTAGTTTTGTACACGAACTGCATCTAGTTTTCGTCGTAGCCCTCTCAACTTTTTAACACATGCTATGTGGGTGAAATGATGATAGCATGCCAACTTTCAACATTTTCAGAGTTCATTTGTAGTGCTTTTCAATTTCAGGGTCAACTAGCTCAAAAAAATAAGTAAATGCACGAAATATACCAAATGAAGTCAAAATAACAAAATAGATAATAGTTTGGATAGTCAAAATTATTAATTATGAAAATAAAAAATAGTTTTGCATTATTTATTCAATTTGAAACACTTTTCATTATCATAGTTTTGTCAAATTCTCAAATATGCAAAAAGAATTTTTAATAAACATAGTTTTTAATTGAAAATAACAAAATAGATAATAGTTTGGATAGTAAAAATTATTAATTATGAAAATAAAAAATAATTTGCATTATTTATTCAATTTGAAACACTTTTCATTATCATAGTTTTGTCAAATTCTCAAATATGCAAAAAGAATTTTTAATAAACATAGTTTTGAATTGAAAATAACAAAATAGATAATAGTTTGGATAGTCAAAATTATTAATTATGAAAATAAAAAATAGTTTTGCATTGTTTAATCAATTTGAAACACTTCTCATTATCATAGTTTTGTCAAATTCTCAAATATGCAAAAGGAATTTTTAATAAACATAGTTTTTAATTGAAAATAACAAAATAAGTTAATAGTTTGGATAGTTAAAATTATTAATTTTGAAAATAGAAAATAGTTTTGAATTATTTATTCAATTTCAAACACTTTTCATTATCATAGTTTTGTCAAATTCTCAAATATGCAAAAAGAATTTTTAATAAACATAGTTTTTAATTGAAAATAAAAAAATAAGTTAATAGTTTGGATAGTCAAAATAATTAATTTTGAAAATAGAAAAAATTTGAAACTATATGAGAAATCATGGACAAAATTCGACCTGAATTCACTTTGAATTCAGATTGAATTTTATCCACAATTTCGAATATAGTTTCAATTTTCAGTAAGTTTAGGCCCGTAAGCCTGCTTTAGAGAGGAGCTCGATGGACAAGCTGCGACGGGGCTTATAAAAAAGTGTTAGTCCCACTCGCTGGGCGAGGTGGGACTAAACTTATCGTGCAGCCGAGGAGAGGCTTTAGTCCCGGGTGGAGCCACGCCCCGGGACTAAAGACCCCCTTTAGTCCCGGTTGGAGCCATGCCCCGGGACTAAAGACCCCCTGCTTCCCGCCTCTTGGTCTGCCCGAAAAGAGGCCTTTAGTCCCGGGTCGTGGCTCCACCCGGGACTAAAGGGGGTCTTTAGTCCCGGCCCGAGCCACGCACCGGGACTATAGATCCACCTATATAAGCGGGACTTCGAAAATTTCCAACCCAATTCGTCCATTTCTCTTCTTCTTCCTCTCGTTCTCCTGCCCGGCGCGGCACAGCGACGAACTAACCGACGCCGTCAGGCTGCCCGCCGTCCTGCTCGTCGTCGGCCCTCCTCCTCGCTGCCGCGCCGTCCTCCTCGCCGTCGCGCCGTCCTCCTCGCCGTCCTCCTCGTCGCCGCACTGTCCTCCTAGCCGTCGCGTTGTGCTCCTCGTCGTCGTGCCGTCCTCCGCGCCGTCCTCCTCGCCAACACTCCGGCCAGTAAGCCCCCCGCCCCCTCCTCCCCAACACTCCGGCCAGTATAGAAGAAAAGAAGAAAAAGGAGAAGAGAATAAGAAAAAGGAGAAGAAAGGAAGAAAAAGGAGAAGAAAAGAAGAAGAAAAGAAGAAAAAGGAGAAAAAGAAGAAAAAGAAAAGATTTTTTTGTCATTTAATTCCTATTGTTATTAGGTTTGTGCTAGATTATTAGGGTTAGTAATATTTAGAATTAGGTTAGGGTTACAAGAAGAAGAAATATGAACAAAAATAAGAAAATAAGATTAGGAAAAATGAAAATAAGAAGAGGAGGAGAAGAAAAGAAGAAAAAGTGTATATTGTATAGTGTATATGCTTAAGTGTATAGTGTATATAGTGTATAGTGTATAAGGAGAGGAGGAATTTTTCTATAGTGTATATAGTGTATAGTGTATAAGAAAAGAAGAAAAGAAGAGGAGGAGAAGAGAAGAAAGAAGAGGAGGAGAAGAAAAATGAAAATAAGTGTTAATAGTTTAATTTTGCTATTGTATATGCTTAAGTGTTAATAGTTTATTTTTAGCAAGAAAATTAATAGAACTAGTTTATTTTTTAGTTCATTTTACGACGCCTATCCCGCATCCTCGTCGTCGACTCAGCGGAGGACACCTGCTTGATCAGAGGGGCCCTATCCGGGACTGGGCTCCGCCCGGCTAGTATTGGGAGGTGCTACCTTCCGGGGGGCGTAGGTTGGTGAGGAGCCAGCCCGTCGTTGACCCGATCCTTGTTTGGTGGTGGTCGCGTGGGCCAGTGAGGGTGCCGAGGCTTCCGGACACCGCGGAGGTGGTACGTCACCGTGTCAGCGAGGAGGATGAGCACGTCCGTCGCTACATGGTTGCGTTGGAGGGCAGGTTCGAGCATACCTGGCAGGTTCTTCGGGGATCTCACTGGAGCTATGATCATGTGATGGTTCCTTCTCTTTGGGTGTCCACCGCCCGCGCCGATACCCGTCGGGCGCTATGGTTCTAGATGTATTAGTGATGCTATATGTATGATAGTATTCGAGGAGTATTAATGATAATATTCGACGATGTACGGACAAAAGTGATGATGTATTAGCTTATAATTGAATGCATGCTAATTTGAATACTACTTTATTTTACGATTTGGTTTTGCTTATTGAATGCTCAAATTGGAAAAGTACTCCTACTTTGAATACTATGCAGAAATCTAGGAGTCTCAAATTGGAAAAGTACTCCTACTTTGGTTTTTGGTACAAAGGTTAAGAGAATCCGTTTTTTGCAGAACTATGGATCCACATATCAGGAACCTCGAAGAGGAAGAACTTCTGGAAGATATAATCAAAGACGGCCCCGACGTTGAACCAGCTGAATCTCCGTCGTCATATCTAAACCAAGACGTTGGAATGGAGGTCGAGCGACACGAAGATGAAGCCGATGGGGCAGGAGATAGGTCCAATGACGGAGAAGGTGATAGCTCCACTGATGGAGAAGCCGGTGAAGAGAAGTCCGGCGAGGTATACATATGAAATTCGACAATCACTTGTAATATGTGAAAAATATTGGAGATAGCTCTATATTGTATACATATATATTCATTTGACGAATGTTTCTCCCTCTTAGGCCTCCACATCGAGCAAAACTACGAAACGAGGCCCGACTAGAAAGTTGGATGCACGGACGCATTACACATTTGAGGTGATATTTCCTACGGGCGAACCCAAGCTTCCTAAGAATGCTGCTGACACATTCAAGAAGCAATGCGGAGTTCTCGTTAGGGATCATGTCCCGATCAGCGTTCGGGAGTGGAACAAGCGCAAAGGGGCAGCCGATAGTGACTATGTCGCCGAAAGGTACAAAGATAATCTTTGGAATGATCTCATGTCACATTTCTACCTGCCAGAATGTGAGAATGAAGACGCCGCAGACAAACTGAGGGCCAAAGTCAAGCAGTGGACTCTGAAGAAGATGGCCGAACTGTTCCGTAGCTGGAAGAAGAAGCTATGGAAAAACTATCTGAAGACACAGAAAGTGCTAGTATTCGAGGGGTATCTAGCCAAGAAGGCGAATCACTGGAAGGCATTTCAAGAGTACAAGGAGTCAGAAGATGCCCAGGCATTATCAGAAAAGAACAAGATAAATGCCAACAAGAATAAATATCACCACAAGCTGGGGCGAGGGGGCTATGAGACTGCCATCCCAAAGTGGGATAAGAAAGAGGAAGATCTGATAGATAAGGGCATCGTACCTGAACCACTCCGTGATGAGTGGGAATTGAGAGCAAGAAATTGGTTCCTTGCGCATGATGGGTCGTACGACGAAACAACAGGGGACCTCATCTGCAATGACAATCTTAGGACACCCAGGGAGAATTGGAAAAGGATAGTGAAAGAAATTAAGGAGGGAAGAAGAAAGTTCACTGCAGATAGAGAGAAAGATTTGCTCACACTGGTCCTCGGCAATGACGAACATGGAGGACGAACGCGAGGCTTCGGTCCTTCTTACCCGTGGTGGCTTGGGTTTGCCAGAGACCAAGACACTTACAGAAGCCGAGAGAGAGCAAAGAAGCGGCAGCAGGATGAGGAGAATGACAAGTTCAACCAGCTGCTTGCCAGGATTAACGAGCAACAGAAGCATATTGATGAGCTTAGAGGAGTACCGCGCCAGGAAGATCCTGCAGTTGATATTACCGGCGCCCCATCTAAGCGGAAAAGCAGCGTGACTGAATCTGAGGCCCCGCCCGACGATGAACGAAGAATGATAGGGGGCGGTCCCGACTACCCCGTGGATGGAATCAAGGAGTCAACATCATGTGAACTCCATCAGAAATTCAAGAACATATCCATGAAGGTGGCCGTCGGACAAGCTTTACCTTCTGGCCCTGATGCACGCTGGCATGGCCGTGAGATTCCAGCTGGCTTTGCTAAATTTGGGGTGGATGAAATCATGACGGGGTTTAATGATATGGATCTCGACATAGCTGGACCCGAAGATGAGAGGACACTCGGAGAAGTACTGGGTGGAGTCATCCTATGGGACAAGAACTACATCAAGCTTCCAGGCTCGGCCCCAAGGACAACACCGCCTCCGAGTCATCGCAGGTCACCTACACCTCCATTACCTCCAAGCCCTCCACATGACGTCGGCCAGCACAACACGAGTCCATCTCGATCACCACCGCCGGACTTGGGTCGTCCGTCTCCGCCGCCGCCCGCACATGATACTAAGCGGAAGCGTGCCAGCAAGAACGCTTCGTCGATGATTTCTAAGGGACGGAGCTCCCCAAAGCGCAAACTGTCGCCCCTCCCAAAGGTACCTCATGCTAATCTTCCTATCAGACCTTATGATCGTACCCCCGAGGAAAACGCCAGGATAGCAAAGGATCAACATGATGCGCAGATGAAAAGGAAGGAACCCGAGCCCCGCCCGAAATACACCGAGAAGAACATAGCATGGGCAAAAGACTTCATAACCACTCCATCACAGTATGACTTACACTATAAGCCTGATGACTATACACGCACATTGCAGAAGGAAGTGAAAAAGAGCAGGTCACATGCAAGTGCAAGTGGGAGCATATCAAGTTCAACTACAAGCAAGAAAAAATCAGACGTTCCTCAGCTTGGACAACAGGCCAAACAGTCGATCCCACCCCTCAAGGTGTTAACCGAGAATGTTCCCCCTCCGGTGCAGGGGCAAGCTTTTGAAAAAGCAAAGGAGTTGGCGGATGAATGTGGTATCTTGGTTGAAAATTTGATGGCTTCCCAAGACGACAGGATACCCAAGGCTGTGGTAGCCCCTAAGCCACAGTTTGCCATGGGAGAGCCTTTGGTCAGCAAAGATGATCTCCCAACAAATATGCGTTACTTGCATAAATGGTACTTAAGTGAATCAAAGAATGGGAGAACGATGATCGTGCTGAGTGTCCCACAGGAGTAGTACGGCCGCTCCAAAGAAATCCATATCGACTTTGATGAACTCTTCGAGATGTACAATGGCGACGCCCTCGACAAATCGCTTATGAGTTGCTATTGTCTGTAAGTTTTTCAATACGTTGTCTACATATAACTTGTTTAGTTATTTCAATTCATTGTCTATATATAACTTGTACTCTATTATGCAGAATGAAGATTCTGGAGTGTAAAAGTAAGAGCATCCTAAATATTGGGTTTATTGATCCAGATAAAATACATATAGCGACGCTAACTAATTATCCCAAGGAGACGGAGGAAAACCTTCTAAGGTTTCTAAGAGATCAAAATTTCTGTGACCACATACTGTTTCCATACAACTTCAGGTGAGGGTCTTTACTCTGTTGTGTCCATTCACTTATAAGTGTAATTGATAAGTTACTCACACACACATATATATATATACATGTGCAGCTTCCATTGGATTCTGTTGGACATTCAAATTGATAAGGGAAGAGTTGATGCCTTCGACCCATTATCGAGACCCTTGGAACAGTTCCAAAGCCTGCAGGACATGCTCCAAGGGTAATTTTAATCATTCTTGCGCTCTATCGGTCTCTTTCGATGATTTTGTGATATATCAATTAATGAAAAACTTAGCAAATCATTATCCTTGTCGGGCAGGGTTTGGAATCGGTTCAAGTGCGTGACTCCCGGTAACTTTCCTGAGAAGCTGACCTTTAGAGCGGCTCAGGTAAGTAGTAGTATGATATACTTCTATTAATTTTCAATACATTTATGATGCTAGATTATTATTTTGATTATATATATTCCATTCTCGTAAAGTGCGACCAGCAGCCACGGGGAACACATCTATGCGGATACTATGTTTGCGAGACCATTCGCACGTTTACCTCTGAGCACAAGGATTACAGATACGACGTAAGCAATGAACATTCACACCTCTATTTTTACCCGTCATTCTTTGTTATCATGATTGATATTCATATTCATCTCCTCTTCTTATATAGCACACGGCCATGAGGACGAAGGTCTTACCAGAGCAACGCGCGATTGCTGTTGCAGAGGAGCTTGCGGGATTTCTGAGGACGGAAGCTATAGAAGACAAAGGACGATTTAGTGTAGCTAAGGGCCATTACTGATGTTCGTCCATGTAATCGAATAGACGGGCTCTAGTCCCGATAATTCAGATCTCCATATAATTGTATATATATGATCGCTTGTAAGATAAGTTAATCTTATATATATATATATATATGCATAATTATTTCTATTTTAAATTATATGAAAACTAATTTCCGAACACAAAACGAGGCATCACGTTAATCTCCTGAACACCTAAACCCTAAAACCCAAAAATAATTTCATTAAAAAAAACCCAAAAGCCAGCAAAATCTGAAAATCTTTAGTCCCGGACCGTGTAACGAACCGGGACTAAAGGGCCTGCCCCTGGGGCGCTACGAGGCGCCCACGTGGAGCACCTTTAGTCCCGGCGTGTAAGAGGGCCGGGACGAAAAGGTTAGGCCTTTAGTCCCGCCCCTTTAGTCCCAGTTGGTGAACCGGGACTAAAGCCCCTTACGGGTCGGGGCTATAGGCCCTGTCCCCACTAGTGGAAGAAGACATTGCTAGGTTACTTGCAATAGGGGAGGAAAGAGGATTTTCCGGTATGTTAGGGAGCATAGATTGCATGCACTGGGGGTGGAAAAATTGCCCCAAAAAATGGCATAGCATGTTTAGAGGCCATATGAACGAGCCCACTATGATCTTGGAAGCGGTTGCTTCACAAGATCTTTGGGTTTGGCATGCTTATTTTGGTTTACCAAGGTCTCTGAATGATATAAATGTTCTTCAACGTTCTCCTGTTTTTACAAAGCTTGCCGAAGGCCACACTCCTCCAGTGAATTATAGCATCAATGACCGTCAGTACACAATGAGGTATTATCTTGCAGATGGTATCTATCCACGATGGGCAAAATTTGTGAAGAGCATACCAGCTCCAACTAGCAGAAAGCATAAAACTTTTGCCAAGAAGCAAGAGGGGGCTAGGAAAGATGTGGAACGAGCCTTTGGAGTTCTGCAATCCCGTTTTGCCATTGTTCGTGGACCTGCTAAAGGATGGAAACGTAAAGAAATCAGTGATGTAATGAAAGCTTGTGTCATAATGCACAATATGATAGTTGAAGAGGAGCGACAAACTGGTCGACAAACATGCACTTTTGACGCAATGGGAGAAAGAGTCACAATCTCTCGTACTCATGCAGAAGAACTGAGCTCGTTTATTCAGATGACTCAACGGATTAGAAATTTCAATGAACATGATCAGCTTAAACTTGATCTAATTGACCATGTGTGGCTAAAGTTTGGAAACGAGTGATGTCCTAGTTATAAGTTTGTAATCCATGTCTTTGTAATGCAGCTATCAATAAAAATGAGTGATGTAATCCATGTCTTTAACTAGTAGAAAGCGGCAAATTGTTCTTACAACAACTAGCAGAAAGCAGTAAATTGTTCTTACAACAACTAGCAGAAAGCATCAAATTGTCGCATCACATATTGGCGCATACCTTTTCTTCTATAGTCTTTCCACTTTCTTGCCTATTTAAAATCTGCTGAAGGCAACCACAAAATTTAGAGGTTTCTTTGTTAATGAATGTGTAACGGCAATCGATTGCATTATCATTTCGTTCCGGCCATGATGATTCCTTCTGTCTGTTGTAGTACTCTGAAATTCTAGCCCAATAAGTATCTCGGTTTTGATCTGTCCCAACAATATCCAAACTTGTATTTGCCCATGCTGCTATGAGAACCTTGTCCTCATCACTAGACCAATTTTTTCCTTTGTTGGATTTTGCTTTCTCTGTTATTGCAGAACGATGCTGAGTTGATGGAGTTGCCTGCTCTCCAATTGGACTATTTGGTTGTGTTTGTGTGTAATCAAAATCAATGGTGTCCAAGAAGGCTTGGTCATCATCCATCTGACTTCAAATTGACAGCAATAGTTCAATTGGCAGCTATTTTACACCATAATCTGAATCAAATTGACAGCAATAGACAAAAAAAGGGCGTGTAAAATTGACAGCAATCTGAATGTTCAGAAGTTTCAGTTCCGTGCCTCCTACCCCTCCCGTCGCTGCCTCCTACCCCTCCTGTCGCTGCCTTCGCTCCCCCTGTCCGTCGCTGGCTCACTGCCTCTCCCCCTCCCGTCGCTGGCTCGCCCTCTCCCGTCGCTGTCTCTCCCCCTCCCATCGCTGCCCATCCCCCTCCCGTCGCTGCCCCTCCCTACCTCTGCCCAGGCCGCCGCCCTACCTCTCCCCATCTGCAGGTAGCGCCGGCCGCCGCCCTTCCTCTGCCCAGGCCGCCGCCCTACCTCTCCCCAGGCGCAGGTAGTGTCGGCCGCCGCCCTACCCCTCCCGTCGCCAGATCTGGCTGCAGGGCGTGCGCCCCCCATCCCCGCCCTCCCGCTCGTGAGCTCGGCCGGAGAGGAAGAAGTTACCTTGGGCGGCGGCCGGAGAAGAACGCGATGGCGATCTGGGGTGAGGTCCTCCGATCCTTTCTCCCGGCGGCCGCGGGACGAAGCAGGCGAGCTCACGAGCATGGCTTGGTCGTGGTTGTTTCCACACCTCGTACCGTCGTGGCTGGGCATGGATGTTTTACAACCCCTTTTACACGAGTCGCTGGGAGTCGTTGAGAGGTAAAAAACTGTTGGGATCATGTATATTTACTATACACGTCCATGTAGAGGATCCACTAGAGATGCTCTTAGGATATCAGGACTGAGAAGGGTGCAACTCTTAGAAATAATAGATTATTAACAAAGTAAAACATAACTCATTCCCAACCAAGCAACACTGCATCATCCTTCAATCCAGATAATTTATTCTCACGTCTCGATTCAATAATTAATCCGTTAAACTCATCACAGACTAGGGCCGGGCCGGCAAAAACAAGGGCCCTGTGCCAAACTCTAAATTAAGGCCTACTTTGCTAGAAAAGTAGAATAATAATTGTTTACATATATTATGTTATAATGTGTTTCGGAAATCTCGAGAATGGTACATATTCGACGCTTGGTTGCATATACTTAACCAATATCATTCTTTTCGGGTTCTTAGAAACTAAATATTGGAAATTATTATTGATTATTGGAGGACAGTTGTGTAAGTCTTGATGGTTCCTAAATATTAATCTTTGTAGAGATTTCAAACTGGACTACATACGTATGTATATAAATGTATTTTTAAGTATATATTCATTTATTTTATTGTGTATGTAGTCCATATTAGAATGTCTAGAAAGACTTATATTAAGAAATGGAGGAAGTATAAACATATCCTTCCAGATTTTGAGTAAGGCCCTGTTTGGTTTCAATAAGTCAGGTGACTTAAAACCAGTGACTTATAAGTCACGCCTGTTTGGTTGTCATCTGACTTATAAGTCACCTTTTCATGTAAAAGTGGGTGACTTATAAGTTTTAAGTTGGGGTGGAGCAACTTATGACTTATAAGTTGGGTCTGTTTGGCAAAATAAGTCATTTTTTGCACTTTTCAACTTATAAGTTGATGACTTATTTGAAACCAAACAGGGCCTAAAATTCCTGATTCCATTTGTCCATGTGTTTTTGGTAATCAAATTCATATTTTTAGATCGAGACATGACTTCGATCCACTAGATGTAGTATAGAAAAATCAAACTGACAAATTAGTAACAAGGTATTGGCATGGATTACGGAACTCACGGACACATGATCAAAGCTTCACGGGGTGACGGACACATTACCGATGGACGTCAGTCTTAGTCTCGAACTATTCCTGGAACTGCTCAACTGGCGTCCGGTCGATCTGTGAATGCCGCGAACGAGGAGGGTGCAACTCTTAGAAATAATTATTGACTTTCCTATCGAACCGCTGCACTAATTTATTCTCACGTCTCGGTTCTTCTGTGTAGCGTCGTTGTACCTTCTCCACCAGTAGACGTGGATGGCAGCACACTTCCGCCTTCCCCAACAAGGATTCCATGACAGGCTCGCTAGCGATGTCTTCTCTCTCTCTCTCTCTCTCTCTCTCTCTCTCTCTCTCTCTCTCTCTCTGCATCTTCTCTAATCTCCACTAATCTACATTAAACCTCACTACTTTCTGCAATGGAAACGGAAAGATTTTCTAATTTCTCGGCCAACAGTTTGCCTGCTCTCCCTTCGGCTTCACCCAGATAAATTGACTGCCGTCATTAGTCTACTTGCTAATTCCATTGTTTGGTGAAGCAAGTCCACCAGAAGGCCTCGAAGTCCAAGCACACTTTGATTGATATTTATTCCCACCACCAGCCCAATGTGCTGCACACACTACAGTCTACAGCCCCTTGGGAAGCGTCCGGATCTGGTCCGCCATTAGAAAAGGAAAACGAGAAGACAACCATCGCTCATTTGGCTTGGTTTCGCTGCTCTCGGGCGGATCGCATCCCAAATTCCCAACCACTTAGGAACCGAAGCGTCCACTGCAAGAACTCTGGTGAGGGCGTCACTATTTGGGGTAAGAGGAGCTGAGAAGGCCATGGTATTGCTTGACTTTCCTTCCCATCCAGCCTTCGCCATGCCCGATCTGAAGGAGCTCGGAGGCTTCACCAGCATGGGCGCCTACAACATGACAAGAGGCAACAACGATGCCACATCGGTTTCCCTGGATCTTCAGTTTCTTCACTCCGCTGAACTCTTTCTGGATTTTTGGAATTGTGTGGGCAGACAAGTGAGTACATCTCTACTTTGTTTGTATTGGAACAGTGTTAAGAATTTTTTGTAACAAGTAAAATATCACAAAAAAATCACAGGAGATGGATAAATAGGCGCATATACTTGCTGGCAGGACAGTTTCTGGGAATACTACTGCTAATGATTGTTTATCTCATCTCCACAAAGTTGCTTCCCAGATCGTATTGTTTTCAGAATCTTCCTATATTTTTTATCTGATGTATAATTGCAAGTCTATCTAGATGGTAATGCTCTTTCAATATGTTTATGCTTCAACTAAATATGTCTCCTTTGTAATATATATATATATATATATATATATATATATTTTCATGAGCTCTTTTAGGGTGATTGGCGAGTTACGAGTTGTAATTTCGTGTAACTCCACCTCTGTTTTTTTCTGACCGTCAGATCTGGAAAATGAGTTAATGATTTATTTTTTGGTCAAAAGGGTAGAATGGTAAACATATTGCAAGCAGTTCCACATGAGAGATAGGATAACCCGTCCCTTCACGCACACGAAGTCGCGTAGCCGCCGCCGCCCTTTGCATCGTTCCGGTCAAGAGATCCGGTGGCGGCCCCGATCTAGGCAAGCACCGCCGGTCCGTGTCCCTCGTCTCGTTGCTGCCACCAGGGGTTAAGCCTGACTCCAGGAACTACAAACTGTCCGGCGCGTCGAGCTCTCCCTGCCCCAGTGCCCACTGCAGCGCCTCCCTTGTTCGAGCAGCCGGCGACGCCGAGAAACGCTGGCAAGCAGTCTGTGGACAGTGTTGGAATTAAACACGGTCTCCTGGTACGGCTCTGATCAGGTTTCAATCACCGATTCGGAAATGTATAGGCTAGCTGATAGTAGTATATATATGCAACCTACCCCTTGTAATCTGAATCAGAACATTGAGAAAATCAATACAAACCAAAGGCACGACATGAGCCTTTTGTGCGATCAACTCGAGCGTGTCTTCATGTATTGCCTGTCGCCGAACCTAGCTAGCCTGGATTAAATCCATCCAGTTGCTAGGCTGCTTGCTTGATTGTGCACGTCCATTGTTACGTCTACAACTGGTTAGCTCGGAAAGCTCGGAAGTACTCGAGCTAGTCTCGGACGCACGTCTCGCCGGATAGCACACGACAGATCGCAGCGTCAAGGTTGGGCCTGTGCTATCAATTGGTATCAGAGCTTAGACAAAGCAATAACAAAACGCAGGTGCGACACACACTTGTTGCCATCAAGTTGCCTCGTGTGTTCTTCGTGAGTTTCTCTTGAGCGTATCCATCCAGCTGCTAGCCCGGGTGCTTAGCTTTGCTACGTGCGTGTGCAAGTCGACGGGACCTGTGCCAACAATTGGTATCAGAGCGAGGTTGATCTTCTAGTAACGGAAGATCATGTCGGAGGACGACAAGACCAAGCAGCTGGCGGCGTACTCCGGTGCGGCTAAAGTATTTGCTGCTCCGGCGAGTTTGTCGTACCCACGATTTGACCGCGAGAACTTCGGGGTCTGGAAGGCACTGATGGAGTGTGGTCTCCGCGCCAACGTGTTGTGGGATGCAGTCGATCCAGGAGGCGTCGCTTTCAAGAAGGGGGGAGCCGAGCACTAGAAGGATCGGTAGGCGGCATCGGCGATTTACTCGGTGATGTCGATGGATGTCCTTCAACACTTGATCGCCAAAGAAACGGCGAAGAAGGTGTGGGATATCTTGGAGCTCATGTTTGAGGGACACGACCGCGTCAAGCAAGCCAATCTCCAAACTCTCTTAAGGAACTATGAGACTTTGGTCATGGGCGACAATGAGTCCGTGGACGCGTTCGCTTCACGCGTTGCTACTCTCGTCAATCGGATCCGCGCACTTGGAGAAAACCTCACGGAGGCCTCGGTTGTCCTTTCGTTCTTGCGCGCGGCTCCTCCCCGGTACGTGCAAATTGTCACGGCGATCGAGCAGTGCGTCGATCTCGCGACACTGTCCATTGATGATCTCGTCGGACGCTACAAGGCTTACGACGAGCGTATGCGGTACAGTCTCGGGGACGGGATGAACGATGAGCATGTCATGCTCACGTTGGCTCAGTGGCAGCCGCTGGACTCAAGGAGAGAAGGTGAGGGCTCTAGCAGTTACGCTCGCCAAGATCGTGTGCCAAACGAACAAAGTCAGAAGGACGTCAGCGATGGCGCTCCGAAGAAGAAGAAGAAGTTCGACAAGCGCAATATCAAGTGTCACAATTGTGGCATCATGGGGAACTTCAAGTCGGAGTGCAAGAATCTCCCGAAGGAGAAGGCACTCATGGCCCAACAAGGAGATGAAGGTGACATGATGTTGATGTGTGAACTCGTGGATGAGGAGGATCCAGTTCTTCAAGTGTCGGCTAAATAAATTGCCGCACTCCGTGAAGGAAAAGTTTGCCCTCAAGATCATGGTTTGGAAACCCGTATCGATGCTACGGATGCGGAGGGTGATTCCGAAACTTACATCAATGCTATGGGTGTAAGTGCCAACTTTGCTGGAGCAAAGGAAGCGATCATTGCATGCGCTCGGCCGTGGAGAAGCGGCCTTGTTACAAACATGAGGGGTGATTCCAAAACTCGTGTTGAAGCTACTAACGCGGGACTTAATTCTGGAATTTGTGTCGATGCTACGGACACAAATATCACTCCATATGACAAACATAAGATGACGCCAGAAGTCCACGAAGAAGCAAGGCGTACTTGTGATGTGTCGCTAGACAAGCTGGATGGCAAGTCGGATTGCTTTGGTGAAATGAGTGATGCGTGCACTCGACCACACGACGTGGTGGTCGGCCAGGAGAGCCAAAGCCAGCAACGGCGATGCGAGGCCACATGCTAGGACAACATGGAGGTGTTCCTTGGAGCCTTCAAAGCAGTCAACCAATACGACGAGACGAGGCAAGGCATGGACCGGTAAGTGAAGAAGCAGGTTGCAGCCAACATAGTCCAGCAGGAGAAGAAGTGCTAGGAGGTGAACGTGGTGGGCTTGGTCTATCACAAAGAAACTATCCAGCGGACCTTTCCAGCAGGCCAGAAGTGAGGCGCAACCAATAATCTTACCGGAAAGTCCATGCGGAGTTGAGATTGGTTTTGGTGGAGCAGGTCGGGCTGCTGATCTACCAGGGAGACCAGAGGTCTTGTCAAGTGCAGTTTTGCCAAACTTGGCCACTGCAACGCCGGGAGGCAGGAACGGCAAGGTAACGCCGATACCCGTGAAGGAGGAAAGGACACCATCACCTATATCCATAAAGCTACTGCCGATGTTACACACATATTCGGAGGATACTCTTCCGACGATTGACCCGGTAAAGATCGAAGAGAGTGGGCAACGGTGTCTAGCAAGCACCGAGGAACCCGCGAAATTCGAAGGCGCAAATACGAAGGAGTGTTGGCGTCATGCTATAGAAGAAGAGTTGGGGTCGATCCACGACAACAATGCATGTGAGCTTGTGGATCTTCCCAATAATGAAAAGGTCATGGACCTCAAGTGGGAATTTATGGTCAAGAAAGAAGCTGAAGGGAATTGTGTGATGCACAAAGCAAGTCTAGGAGCCAAAGAGTGCATACAAGAGGAAGGTGTGGATTTCGAAGAAGTGTTCGTTCCCATTGCAAAGATGGAATCGGTGAGATTACTCATCGCTCTCGCGGCTCAAGAATCATGGAAGATACATCACATGGATGTAAAATCGACGTCTTTGAACAGTGAGATAGAAGGAGATGTGTATGTGAATCAAGCACCGAGCTTCATCAAAGAGGGAGAAGAATACAAGGTATTGAAGCTACACAAAGTCTTGTATAGGCGACGGCAAGCCCTTCGGGCGTGGAACATCAAACTTGATCAGACTATGATTTCTCTTGGATTTGAGAAAGCCCCACTCGAGCATGCAATGTACAAGAGAGGTGAAGGAAGGGACCGTCTACTAGTTGGCATCTACGACGACGATCTATTGATAACTGGAGCATATGAAGAGGTGATTGCAAAGTTCAAGCTACAAATGAAGGAGCTTTTCAAGATGGATGATCTAGGTCTTTTGAGTTGCTACCTCAGACCGGAGGTACATCATAAGCTTGAAGAGATCAGATTATGCCAGGAGGCATACGCAAGGAAGGTACTCGAAAACTGTGGCATGAGAGATTGCAATCCAATTGATGCTTCAATGGAACCTCGTCTTAAACTGAGCAAGAAGGAGATGGTGAAACTACTCACCTATAGTGATAGTGACAAGGAAGGAATTGAAGCGTAGTAAGCTGGCTATCACGAAAGCAGAAAGTGATGGCATCGACTTCAAGTGAAGCAGAGTGTCAAGATGTGTGGCTAAGGCTACATAGTGATCTCATGGATCGAGATCTGGAACAAGTGGTGCTCAAAGTTGACAGCGAGTCTATGTTTTTTCTACACGAGGATCCAGTACGGCGTGACAGGGGCAAGCACATTGATACGATATATCACTACATGAAGGACGGCGTGGAAGAAGGTAAAACAAAGGTCAACTACATTTGCACCGAAAATCAGCTGGCGGACATCCTAACCAAGGATTTAGATCGAGAGAAGTTCTTGGAGATGCGAAAAAGGATTGGCGTCGAACTGTAACGTAACGACGTCATGTTTAGGGGGTGGTTGTTGGAATTAAACACGGTCTCCTGGTACGGCTCAGATCAGGTTTCAATCACCGATTAGGACATGTATAGGCTAGCTGATAGTAGTATATATATGCAACCTACCCCTTGTAATCTGAATCAGAACATTGAAAAAATCAATACAAACCAAAGGGACGGCACGAGCCTTTTGTGCGATCAACTCGAACGTGTCTTCATGTATTGCCTGTCGCCAAACCTAGCTAGCCTGGATTAAATCCATCCAGCTGCTAGGCTGCTTGCTTGATTGTGCACGTCCATTGTTATGTCTACAACTGGTTAGCTCGGAAAGCTCGAAAGTACTCGAGCTAGTCTCGGACGCACGTCTCGTCGGATAGCACACGACAGATCGCAGCGTCGAGGTTGGGCCTGTGCTAACAGACAGGCAAGTTTCCCTCCCCCGCCCCCACCCATTCTGGTGCAAATCACAACTTCAACCGCCGCGCGGCAGATTTCTGCAGAAAATCAACGATGTTATGCTGAAACTAGTATGTCGTTTGGTAAATAGACTTAAGTTCAGGAAACTAGTATGTCGGTCAGAATAGACTTAAGTTCAGCAGAGCTGCTCTGCTGAAATTCTAGTTCAGGAAACTAGTTTGGTAAATAGACTTAATTTCAGAAAACAGCGACATACAGAGTTGAGCAGCCGGTCAGCCTATCATCGAGTGAAACTAGTATGTCGTTCAGGAAATTCAGGAATGTTCTGGTGAAATTCAGTGAGGTTTAGTTTGCTTTTACTCTTAGTTTTACAAGATATTCGGGATCGAGTCTTTATACTTGCATGCGTTTTCTTTTTTTGTATGAGCCGGTCAGCCTATCATCGAGTGAAACTGAAAGTGTTTCAGATTACGTAGCTTACTCCACTGAACTGAAATAAGCAACTCCAGTGAAGTGAACTTCATTGTTGCATAAGTCATAAATTTAAACACCAACTGAGTTCTTTATTTATATGTGTTATGCAGGAAGACATGGCAAGCAGTTTTGTTGTGATCCTATTGTGAAATCTACCCTAAAAACGAAAAGTCGTGGCACCTAAATAAATTCTGTTTTTGTACTGTGTAAAATAGTGCTCAATTATGTTGTTGAACTATGTAAAACATTCCTTACTTGACATATATGAACTCTATACTTCCTCGTCGTTATCTAATTTCTTTGTACGTATAATTATTTCCCCAGGGTGCTGGTGGCGCCAGGCCCTTTGGCCGTGGAGGCGGCACGTTCGGTTCTGGACCTTCCATGGAGTGAAGAAGCTACACTTCAGCAAGTGGGAACACCCAACAAGACCATGGTTTATGGGTTCGTTTGTGTTAGAACGAGTTCTTTGATATTAAGACAGTTGTTGGTCGACTCAGAATCCAAAGATGGTCAACTTGCTATTTATAATCGTGTTTTCTGCCCTTTGCTGTTTCTGGTTCCAAGAAGTTCTGCTTCACTTTCTTTTGACATGTGGTATGTGTGCATGTCTCCTAGATCGATTCAGCTGTCTTCTATTTTCAGAAGGATGATACTGTTCTGATGAGTACCTGCCAATGTGAGTTTATAGTGATCGTATTCTTACAAAATGAATAAAACAACAATTAAAAAGAATAGTCCCATCCCCCTAAATACAGCATGATATACTACATCATCACTCATCACAAAGGAAAAATCAGCACGAGGGCTGCCGCGGGGCGGGGGTACGGCTGCAGTGAGGCTCCGCCATGTGGAATAAGAGGAGGCGGAAGAGGAGGAGGCGGTCGCCGGCGTCGCGGAGAGGAGGCGGTGGTCGCCGCAGTCGCGGGAGAAGATGGGCCGGTCACCATGGGGAATTTTGTGTTGTGAGGATGGGTCGGTCGCCATGACGCTCCTGGTCATTTTACACAGTATAGCAGATGACGGATTTGCCCTCCCATGCACAAATTGGTCCCACCTAACACTTGTAATGGTCACATCATTACATGTAATTTCCTGTAATTTCAATTTCGAAACTCCTTGTAATTCCTATGTTCCCACCGTTAGATTAGCGTGGATGGACGGCTCCTAAAATCGTCAATCATCATAACAGGTATATGTCCAAAATAATCAACTGTTCGATATTTCAGGGATTTTTCAATTACCCATTTTATGTTTACATCTTTTATATCTGTTTTGGACTTTAACTACCTGTTGTATCTATGTATTTTAATTTTCAGTGCATACCTTTCAAATGCTTAAGCTATTTTCCTTTGCATATTATTGTTAGAAAATAAAGAACCATCTCGGGTAACTTTGAGTACTCCATCTGTTTTGTGTCAATTTCGAGTCATGGCATTTAAGTCCCTTGAATTTAACATCAAGATGGACCAAGACAGTTTACCGTTGCTTACCCGCAAAAAAAGTTGACATGCAATGGATTTTCAAGAGATTTTAAGCAAATGTACCGCAGCAACGTGCGGGGTAGCATCTAGTGTAAGGTAGAAAGAAGGAACTCGTTGGCTCAATTTGCTGACCGTCTAGGCAACTTCCTAATGTCACAACAACATATACCTGCTAGCCATGTAACTTCTCAACGCATGGATTAAAGTAAGACACTCTGCCAGACCTGCAACCAATGAATAATATGGGAGATGAGATTGTCTATTTTTGTATCCAAAATCAAAGAACATATGAGATTGCAGGTCTTCAGAGACAAATAGCTCAGTTTAACAGGGTAAGCAAAGTTCATTTCTAATAATGCAAATTGTTGTCGTCAAAGAATGCCGAACTGGCACTACGAGAAAAACCATAGTTGCCGACGGCCGCATCTACGCCGACAGCTGCCGTCGGCACAGTCAGAGCTATGCCGACAGCCTCCGCCAAGCCGTCGGCGTACCCAGACTGTCGGGCTGTCTGCATATATGTCCAAGGACACCGTTGGCACAGAAAGGCCGCCAGCCTAGTTTAGAGTACGCCTACAGCTGCCGTCGGCATAGCTGTGGGCCCGGTGACCCCCCCCCCCCCATGTCGGGGGCTAACGCCGTCGAGTCAACGCCGACGGTTGGATGGTTGGCCGTCGGCATAGGTACGCATGCCACGTCACCGATCCGGGGCGCACCGACCACCTGCCCTGGCCCGTAGATATGCCGACGGCTGCCGTCGGCATACCGACCACGTCATCGATCTTGGGCTTGACAATCCGCGAGCGTAGCTATGCCAACGGCAAAAGCCGTCGACATAGTGCTATTTTTCTTTTTTTATTGTTCTACATGTTTCCTCTTTTTTATTATTCTTTCCCTCAAAACTAATTTGATTAACTTAAATGTGCCTTATCTAAACAAAGTCTTTTTGATTAACTTAAATGTGCCTTATCTATACTCTTTTTGATTAACTTAATTGGTCCACACGGAGGGAATCTGGTTAGACGGGACGTGGTACGTGGGGGGTAGCTATGCCGCCAGGTCTTGCGGTGGGCCCTCCTACGCAACTCCGTGGGTGTGCCCCCCCCCTTGCGGGCGTCACTGCCGTCGTGTCGTGGAGGCATCGCTTATGCCGTGTCACGGAGGGGGGAAACGACAACGTCGGGCCGACACGGAGAGAATCTTGGGCCGGGACCGTGTTCGGGGGTGTAGCTATGGGCTGGGCTATGACACCCCGGTGAAAAGGTCCATCGGTAAAACCCCGTCCGGCATAAGTCAAAGGGCTAGATCCGCCGGTCGTTCGTGTCAGGGTTAGACGGGAGGGGGTACCTAAGGGGGTAGCTATGCCGCCAGGTCTTGCGGTGGGCCCTCCTACGCGTGTGGAAGCGTGGTGGCAGGCGCAAACACCCGACACACGGCTCCGTGGGTGTGCCCCCCCCTCGCGGGCGTCGCTGCCGCCAGGTAACAGAGGGGGGAAACAGCCACATCGGGCCAACACGGAGGGAATCTTGGGCCAGGACCGTGTTGGGGGGTGTAGCTATGAGCTGGGCTATGACAACCCGGTGAAAAAGTCCATAGGTCAAACCCCGTCCGGTGTAAGTCAAAGGGCTAGATCCGTCGGTCGTTTGTGTCAGGGTTAGACGGGACGGTGTACTTAGGGGGTAGCTATGCTGCCAGGTCTTGCGGTGGGCCCTCCTACGCGTGTGGAAGCGCGGTGGCAGGCGCAAGCACCCAACACGTGGCTCCGTGGGTGTGCCCCCCCTCACGGCGTCGTTACGGCCGTGTCACGGTGGGGGGAAACGACCACATCAGGCCGATACGGAGGGAATCTTGGGCTCGGACCGTGCTCGGGTGTGTAGCTATGGGCTAGGCTATAACAACCCAGTGAAAAGGTCCATCGGTCAAAACCCGTCCGGCTTAAGTCAAAGGGCTAGATCCGACGGTCGTCTGTATGAGGGTTAGACGGGACGGGTACCTAGGGGGTAGCTATGCCGCCAGGTCTTGCGGTGGGCCCTCCAACGCGTGTGGAAGCGTGGTGGCAGGCGCAAGCACCCGACACACGGCTCCGTGGGTGTGCCCCCCCTCATGGATGTCACTGCTGTCGTGTCACGGAGGGGGGAAACCGCGATGTCGGGCCGACACACAGGGAATCTTGGGCCGGGACCGTGTTCGGGAGTGTAGCTATGGGCCGGTCTATGACAACCCGGTGAAAAGGTCCATCGGTCAAACCCCGTCCGACGTAAGTCAAAGGGCTAGATCCGCCGGTCGTGTGTGTCAGGGTTAGACGAGATGGGGAGCTATGCCGCCAGGTCTTGTGGTGGGCCCTCGTATGCGTGTGGAAGCATGATGGCAGGCGCAAGCTCCCGACATGCGGCTCCATGGGTGTGCCCCCTCGCGGGCTTCGCTGCCGCCGTGTCACGGAGGGGGGAAACGGCCACGTCGGGCCGACACACAGGGAGTCATGGGCCGGGACCGTGTTCGAGGGTGTAGCTATGGGCTGGGCTATGACAAACCGGTGAAAAGGTCCATCGGTCAAACCCCGTTCGGCGTAAGTCAAAGGGCTAGATCCGCCGGTCGTCTCTGTCACGGTTAGACGGTACGGGGTACCTAGGGAGTAGCTATGCCGTGAGGTCTTGCGGTGGGCCCTCCTACGCATGTGGAAGCGTGGTGGAAGCACAAGCACTCGACACACGGCTCCGTGGGTGTGTCACCCCCCCCTCGCGGGCGTTGCTACTTCTCAAACAACAGCGCCAGAAATTGACACGTTGACGGAGACTTGCTTGCGTTGGTTTTTCCCTTGAAGAGGAAAGGGTGATGCAGCACAGGAGCAGTAAGTATTTCCCTCAGTTTGACAACCAAGGTATCAATCTAGTAGGAGAATCTCGTCAAGTCAAGAGTACCTGCGCAAACACAAACGAGCTTGCACCCAACGCTATAAAGGGGTTGTCAATCCCTTCAAGATTGATTGCAAAGTGAGATCTGAAGGCGGAAAGTGCAACAAAGTAAAAGAGTAAGGCTGAAAATATGGTGTGAAGTAGACCCGGGGGCCATAGTGTTCACTAGAGGCTTCTCTAAAAATAGCAAATATTACGGTGGGTGAACAAATTACTGTCAAGCAATTGATAGAACCGCGCAAAGTCATGACGATATCTAAGGCAATGATCATACATATATGCATCACGTCTGAGACAAGTAGACCGATACTTTCTGCATCTACTACTATTACTCCACACATAGACCGCTATCCAGCATGCATCTAGTGTATTGAGTTCATGACGAACAGAGTAACGCCTTAAGCAAGATGACATGATGTAGAGGGATAAACTCAAACCAACTGGGTGAGGTCATCGCACGGTATGAACCCAAAACCAAGCACTTCTCCCATTGCAAGAATCATAGATCAAGCTGGCCAAACAAAACCCACAACTCGAAGAGAATTACAAGGATATGAAATCATGCATATAAGAGATCAGAAGAAACTCAAATAAGATTCATAGATAATCTGATCATAAATCCACAATTCATCGGATCTCGACAAACACACCGCAAAAGCAGATTACATCGGATAGATCTCCATGAAGATCATGGAGAACTTTATATTGAAGATCCAAGAGAGAGAGAAAGCCATCTAGCTACTAGCTATGGACCCGTAGGTCTATGGTGAACTACTCACGCATCATCGGAGAGGTCATGGTGCTGATGAAGAAGCCCTCTTTGATCCGAATCCCCCCTCTGGCAGGGCACCAGAACATGCCCCAGATGGGATCTTGCGGAGACAGAAGCTTGCGGCGGCGGAAAAGTACTTTCGATGATCTCTTGATTTTTTCTGGAATTTTTGGGAATATATAGGCGAAAGACCTAGGGTAGAGGTGGCACAGGGAGCCCACAAGCCTGGGAGGCGCGGGCCCCCTGGCCACGACTAGGGGGCTTGTGGGGTCCCTGGTGGCCCCCTGCCTTGGTTCTCAAGTCCCCCGATCGTCTTCTGTTTCGGAAAAAAAATATTTTTGGAAGTTTCATTCCGTTTGGACTCCGTTTAAAATCCTCCTCTGAAAAGGGTCAAAACACGGAAAAAATAGGAACTGTCACTTGGCACTGAGTTAATAAGTTAGTCCCAAAAAAGATATAAAAGGCATACAAAACATCCAAAGTTTGACAAGATAATAGCATGACACCATCAAAAATTATGATACATTGGAGACGTATAAGGCGTCGCTTATGCCGTGTCACGGAGGGGGGAAACGACCACGTCGGGCCGACACGGAGGGAATCTTGGGCCGGGACCGTGTTCGGGGGTGTAGCTATGAGCTGGGTTATGACAACCCGGTGAAAAGGTCCATTGGTCAAACCCCGTCCGACGTAAGTCACACTAGTAGAAAACGAGGCTTCCGACCAGAGCCCCAAATCCCATTAGCCTCGGGTCCAGGTAAAACCGAGCCCCAAACCCTAAAACAATTCCAGAACCTGAATTCTCATGATTGCCACGTGATTATGACGCAGTTGCTTCCGGTTGCATTGAGGGGGCTTCTACGGAAAATGTTCGATTACCCATTGTGAAACTATGTGCATTCCTCAATGCTATATCTTAGAAGGTAATCGCTCGATAACGTATAGAAAGGCTACAGAGGGATGTGGTCCAATGTCTTGTCATCTTTGAGTTGGTGTTCCCCCGTCCTTCTTCAATATTATGACGCATTTCCTGGTTCACCTAGTCGACGAGATTTCCATTCTCGGTCGCGTATTTCTACACAATATGTTCCCCTTCGAGAGGTTCATGGGAGTATTAAAGAAATATATTCATAACCGTGCTAGGCCAGAAGGAAGCATCTCCAAGGGCTATGGAATAGAGGAGGCCATTGGGTTCTTTGTATACTTTCTTCCTAACCTTAAGCCGATTGGTGTTCCTGAATCGCGGCATGAGGGGAGACTGAGTCGAAAAGGCACGCTAGGAAAGAAATCAGTGATATGTAGGAACGAGTATTCTTTCACTCAAGCACACTACATGGTTCTAAAAATGTCCATCTTCGTGGCTTCGTATATCGAGGAACATAAGAATTTTGTACTCTCCAAGTTCCCAGGGAAGGCCGACTCGTGGATTGAAGAAAATATGGATACTTTCGGCAGTTGGTTGCAAGCACGTCTCATGAATGACAACACTGTTGGAGATGAACTCTACTTGTTGGCCGCGTCACTTTCTTCGACAGTATTACATTTCCAAGGGTACGAGATAAACATGAATACATTTTACACGATCGCCCAAGATAAAAAGAGCACCAACCAAAACAATGGTGTCCGTTGTGATGCAACAGACGAGAATGGGAAAAGGGCACATACTATGTTTACATAGAGGAGATATGGGAAGTTGACTATGGACCTACTTTTAAGGTCCCTTTGTTTCGGTGTAGTTGGGTGAACATGAATGGAGAAGGGTTAAACCAGTTGTACGGAATGACAACAGTTGATCTCAAGAATCTTGGTTACAGAGACGAGCCATTAGTCCTAGCCAATGATGTGGGTAAGGTTTTCTACGTGAAAGACATGTCCTCTAGACCGAAAAAAGAAAAGAAAAAGCAAATGAATACATCGGACGACGAGCCAAAGCGTCACATAGTTATTTCAGGAAAAAAACGTCATGGGAATCGAGGACAAGACAGACATGTCAGCAAATTATAATAAGTTTGATGAAATTCCGTCCTTCATAATGAGAATTGACCCAAGCATCCCGTTAAATAATGAAGATGCTCCATGGTTACGGCCAAAGCGATCATAGTCAAGGAATCAGAATGTAAATCTATGTAATGTATTAAACTTTA
Organism: Hordeum vulgare subsp. vulgare; assembly: GCF_904849725.1. Lineage (NCBI taxonomy): Eukaryota > Viridiplantae > Streptophyta > Magnoliopsida > Poales > Poaceae > Hordeum > Hordeum vulgare. The sequence continues at coordinate 597,997,440 of NC_058520.1, read as the reverse complement.
TGTGATGTGTACTAATGTATTAAACTTTATGTGATGTGTACTAATGTATTAAACATGGTACCACTTGGTTCTAAAGAAAATGCACTTTTACTTTTATTAGTGGAAAAACGGCGTTTTTTATGAAAGAGGTACCAACTACGAGAACTAAAACAACTACGAGTAAGAGAACTAAAACAACTACCAGAACTAAAACAACTACGAGAACTAAATCAACTACGACTAGTCCTTTCGCGCATTTGTCGCTGCCTTCCTGGTCGCTGCCAGATAAGCCCCCGAGATAAGGTCCCCAGGTAAGGCCACCCCAAGTAAGGCCCTCCCACATAAGCCCGCTCGAGATAAGGATTGGACACGGGTTTATTTAAAATTGGCAAAATGGTTAATAGTTTGTATAGTTAGAACAAATATTTTTTAAACATAAAATGGTTTTGAATTATTTATTCAAATTGAAACACTTTTCATGTTGAAAGGTTTTTCAAATTAAAAAATATGCAATAAATATTTCTTAATGCATATTTATTGAAAATAGAAAAATGGTTAATAGTTTGTATAGTTACAATAATTATTTTTTAAAACAGAAAATGGTTATGGATTAGTTATGCAAATTGAAACACTTTTCATGTTGGAAGGTTTTTGAAATTCAAAATAAATTACATTTAAAAACCATTTGAAATTAATATGTAATGCGCCTAATTAAATAAGAAAAAAAGGCGGGAACAACACAACGTGACCTAAAAGATAATTTTTTAAACGGCTCATTAGCCCCGGTTTGGCCCAAGAACCGAGGCTAATAGCCCACAGTGCGCGCCAGATCAAAAAGGGGCCCAAAAATGCAGGCCATTAGCCCCGGGTCTTCTCCCTAACCGGGAATAATGAGGCAATAGCCCCGGTTCTTCCCTGAAACCGGGACTATAGCCGTATTTATAGCCATTTTTGGCTCCCCTTCCTCCCTATTCACGCGCGCGAGGAGGAACACACCACGCCGTCAGGCTACTCCGCTCCACGCCGTCGTCCTTCGCTCCTTACCGCGCCCCCGTTCCCGGCCTCCGCCGCCGGCCTCGCCGCGCGCGTCGCCCCATGAGAGGAGTTCTGCCGCCGCCCATTCCCATCGAGGAGCGCCCCGCGAGAGGAGCCCCGGCCCGCGCGCGGCACCGACCGTGGAGATTGAGGAGCCCCGATGCCGCGTCGACGTCCCACGTTCCCGGCCACCGACGCGGCGCCCCGGCACAGTCCCCCCCCCCCCCCCCCCGACGCCCGTTACCGGCCTCGTGCGGTGAGCCACCCCGCCGGCAAGTTTTATGTTTTAGTTGTTTTAGTTGTTTAGTTAATTTAGTTTTGATTTGTTAGTGTTAGTTTAGATCACAGTTAGTGTTAAATAGGTTATTGTTAGTTTAGGTTAAGTAGGTTATTAGTGCAAAAAAGAAGATTAAGTTGGTTATTAGCCCCTCCGTCGATGCCGTGTCGCGGCGGCCCGGGCCCAGTCCACCCGTCCCCGGCCGCTTCCCCCGGCCTCCCTGCTCGCCCGCTCCATCGGCGCCCACGACGCCCCCGGTGTTCTTTTGTTATTAATGTTCTTTTCTATATGCATAATGTGCTCTTTTGTTATTAATGTTCTTTTTTGTATGCTTGTTTATTTGATATCCTTACTAATTGTTTATTATCTTCTCAATGCAGGTTTGCTAATCATGGGCAAGTCCAGCGGCGCCGGTTCCCTCAGCAAATTCAAAGGACTTACTCGGAGTGGACGAGTCCACAAGGTTTCCCCTCGACTATATGAGGATGACACCTCACATGGAGGTCGAGGGGTTGCGGGAGGAGACCCTAGAGGAGGAGGGGGTGGAGGAGAGCCCCTAGAGGAGGAGGAGGTGGTGGGAGAGGCACCCGGGTCAAAAAACTCCGGGCCGTGTCCGATATAGGGGGGTCTTCTTTGATGCCCTCCTATACTGAGGCACCTTCTGAGTCTGAGGAGGAGGAGGAGGTTCCTGAGGAGGAGGAGGATGGCGAGGAGGAGGTCGAGGAGGAGGTGTGCGAGGAGGGTGAGGAGGAGGATGGTGGAGGGGAGGTTGACGCCGAGTTGTGGGGTGACTTGCCGATGGGTGCTCCGAAGGGGTGGCTGCGTGATATTGCAGAACTACCCACGCCACCTTCTCACGAGGCGAACAAGTTGCTCATTAAACCCACAGGGATAGAGTAAGTGCCTCTCAATCATATTTTGAACACATGACAACATTTTCTTATTGTAGACATGCCAATTCTTTGATTCTTTTGCATCAAGTGGATCTTTCACAGAAAGGGCCGTAAACCGAACGACCTTATCACTGTACTGTTGAAGGAGTTTCGGCCGGGCATATTCCGCCCACGGCCAAACAGGGACCCGGAGCTGTGGATTTTGGCCACGAGCTCGGCCGACTACAAGGCTTCCTGCCCCGCGGAGTACGGGACGGCCGCTAATGCCGTGATCACCAAATTTTGGGTAAGTTCTCTTCTGAATCACTTGTCTTTAGTTTCGTTCATAGTTTATCATTGAATCACTCAACTCATGCCTTGTTTACTTCTGGTTTTATGCATGATTGCAGCTATTCTATAGAGTTCTAGACGAGCACAAGTCCAGAGCCGATGTGGTCTTGTTGGCGGCTGCGAAGAACAAAGCTCGTCGGTTGCAGTATGAGGTGCGCTGGGTTGTCGTCTCGCACTACTACCACACCTACCTTAATCAAAAGATGAGCAAAAGTGAAGCGCAGAAGCAACAATTTACCTTGAACAGGGAAAAGTACATGACGGTAAGTATTAGAGACTTTTTATTCCAACGTATAAGAAGTCAATTTCATTGTTCTGTGCTAACATGTCATGCTTCCATTTTTAGGTTATTCCTAAATGGTGCTTTGGAAAGGATGAGGGATGGGCTAGGTTGGTGGATAGGTGGCTCGGCGAGGATGCAGAGTTTGCTGCCAAGAGCAACACGGCCCGGCTAACCGTGGAAAAGACGGGACACACGACCAAGGAAACAGGAACCACTGGGGCTTCAAGGCCATGAAGGTATATCTATATGCATGGTGCATTTTTGTTCTTATTTTTATAGCTACCGTCATGTTCTTATGTATGGCTAACTTCTGTCTGACGTTCCAGGAGGACAAGTTGAAGAGGCCACTCTTAGACATGGAGTCATGGAAGTTGGCCCGTGCTAGGCCTGATCCCAAGGAAGGCGAGAGCGAGTACTATGGCAATACCGAGGAGCACCCGGAGTCCTACAAGCAACAGTTTGAGAGGTTGCATCCGCCTGGTCCGGATACTCTTGATGTGGTCGACACTACAAGAAATATGCTCATACACAACGCTATTTTTTCGTCGCTACATCGTCAAGGTTTTTAATTTACGACGATCTCACGACGAAAAACCAAGCGTCGAAAACGGAGCGTCACAAATGAACAACAGCGATGTTTTGATCAAAATCGTCGTAACTTTTACGACGATTCCTAGATTATCGTAACCTTTACGACGATCCTAAATCGTCGTTGACAATCTAACCTAGTCCTACGTGGCAGTCCTACGTGGCAAAATTAAGACGAAATCAAAACATCATAGTTGAAATCAGCCCAACCCATTTCAATTGATCACATGGGCTGGTTTTATTTTTTGGGGCTTTTTCTTATTGGGCCTTAGCCTATTTACATACACTTCTAGTATTTTTTTCGTTTTTCATCATTATAATTTGGGCCCTGGCCTTTTAGTACCCAAATACATTTGGTCCAGTTTCAGTTTTGGTCCTTTTTCATTTTTGAATTCAGCAACTTTTTGTTCCAGAACTTGGTTTCATTTCTATTTGTTGGGCCTTTTTCAACCCAATTATTTGTCCAATATTAAATCCAACACTATTTCATATTCAAATCAAGAGAACTCCAAGTCAAATTAAAATCATCCATCATATAACATCACATAATACATCTCCCATTACATAACACAATAACTCCTCTCATGAATACATCTCCTTACACACAGGAATATAGCAAGAACGGACAAAATTGCACGTTAGAACAATGCCACATCTGCTACTATTCCAACAGTACAATGTACTTCATTCCACTCTCCTATGAGACATGCTCGAGATGCGACAACTTGTCATCCTACAAGAACATTACACTGCACATGAATCAATCAGAAGGAAATAAATATAAAAAATATTAGAAATAAAAAGATTTGTGTTCATCCTGTAGATGATGTAAAAAGAAATGCGAACAAAAGTGAGAGAGACGTGCACTTAGTTTCCACTCCATTTTCATCCCTAGTGCTAGTGCATCATTATTCTTAGAGGCTGTGTAAATTAAAGCAGTGTGCAGTATGTGTAATATGTACTTTAGGAACCTTCCGGCGTGCCGCATCTCACTAAATTAAAGCAGTGTGCAGTATGTGTAATATGTGATGTCAACATACATGGACAAAGAACAAGTAGCACCTAGAACTTAGAAGGAAGGTCAGAATATACATACATAGTAGATGAGAATAATATACGTACGAGGGAGAGAGGTTGGTCAATCTACGCTTTCACTATACGCAGACGCAGTAGCACTTCTAACTGATGAGATTATTTTAACTAGCTACAGTCACAGCTTGCCACACAACGTGCTCAGTGAACAAGTGAGCGCTCTCGCAAAAATCGATGTATGATTACTCAAAATCTCAAATGAAAGGATTCAAGCTTGCTTGCTGGTGCAGCCACAACATCAACTCGAAATCGATGTTTGCCAATTGGCTTAAACATGAAACATGCTATAACTCAAACATGAAACTTAGTACACAGAGTAAATACATGGTTGCCAATTGGCTTGACATAACTGCAGTAGAAGGTCATAAAAAATCAGAGGATGCAGATCACCACCAGTGCAAAGTTTAATAAAAAAGGCAATCCAGCACAGTTAAAATGCCAAGAGAAAAATGGCAGGGGGGCTAATTAACCTGATATAGCTACAGTTCATGAAAGGTGAAAAAGAAGTGTGGTGCTAGTGCTAGGTCATTCCTCTTTATGTCCAAATTAAAATATGTGCAACCTCAAACGCCCTATAGCCTCAGGCAGAGGTAATAGTACACAGGCTGCACTGCACACAAGGACTGAGGTTGGCCCAATCCAAGGAGCCGTCGGGTTGAAGGAATCCAGCAAACGGCAGCAAACCTACTCCCACTACAACCCTAAAATATTGCAGACATGGCAAACCACCCTTGATTCATGCAACCGGCACAGCGAACACCAGGGGCTGAGATGGGCATCCATCCCTGCTTTCCACGGTGGGGAACAATAATGGGAGCCAGCCAGCCAGCCTTTCATGGATTGGAGCAATCGCATGGCATCACAGGGAGTAAAGAAATGGGGGTGAAAAATTCCAGAGGCTGCGGTGCGGTAACTTGCACAGTTACAGAGCAGGGGCATGTGGTGATAATGAGGCTTTATTATTATTATGAATCTTTCCCCAATGAGCGTAGTAGGCTGGTAGATCCTGCTGTTGCAGGTGGAGTGGAGGAGGAATGCATTGATGGATGAGGAAGAACAAGGGCAGGAGGAGGAGGATAAACGTTTGCTCGAAAAGATGAGTGGCATTGAAGCACTGCGCAGATTTGTTTTTGCTAGAAACTTGCAACGGATTGATGGCGGATTGGAGCACGGATATTGTACATTGTACAGGCAGTACCGGTACCGGGAGGGGCATTTTTTCGTGGACTTGTAGGCAGCAAGAACTTGCAAAAACTGTTAGTGAACTGAATAGAGAGCACACTTTTTATAGTCTGGGTTTTCAAGCTACCATCAGCATCAGCATCGTGCAAGACCTACTTAAGCAAGAGCGGAAGAAGGTTTTCAAGCTACCATCAGCATCGTGCAAGACCGCCTCTCCAAAGTCCAGGAAGAACTACAGATAGGTCTGGGTAGGAAACAGTATAATGCAGATTATTAGACAATCTTTTATTACTGTTGTAACTGAACTATTTGTACAAATCAGGAAACAATAGTCATCCAATGTGAATCACTCTACGCACAATCAATCAGGCAGATACAATTGAAGAACTGCAGAGTAAGTACATTTGCCTTTCTGGAATTAACAATTAACTCTAGATCAAGCTCTCTAAGCACTCAAAAGTTCCAACAGTATTGCATGAAATTGCAATGTACAAGCACGAAAAAGCTTCAGTGAAGACGCCTTAAGTTTGCATTGGTTTAACAGTGGCATACAGGCATATATGAAACCCAACCACTGTCAGGATTATTATATCTTCACATTATATCCAAAGCCATTTGACTGGCCCACCACATTTTCTTCAAAAGGCTCTCTTATCCTAGAAAGTTACTGTTATTTAAACTCAAGTGCATCTAATCATAAAGGATTTGTTCTTTAAATTCAGGTTCATGTCATCACAACTAGTATAGCAGTACAAGTTAATCATAAGACTTGACTAATGTATACTCTGCTTATCATAGAGACATAGTGCAGAGCTATAGAGGTAGTTTCTCGTTGCAGATTCAATCAAGGGATCATAAAATTCTCTAAAAAAGAGAGACAAACCCACCCAGAATACTCTTAAACTGCTCAGTTCAACAAGCAATTCCAACCAAGTATTTTACACCATTGCATGACTAAATATCAAACTAACTGATAACGGGTTTTATAGCTAAATTAAGTTCACACAAGGAAAAAATGACCCCTGTAAGCTAACCTGTACACCTTTTACTTGCATCTCGTGAATCAACCCCGTGAAAACACCTGCAAGGCATAGGCTCTGGTAAAAAAATATGCATATGCGATGTTCAAACGGTGACAAGAAGATTGCATCCCACTGTTAGTCTGAACAAAGAACAAAGACATCATACTAACAAGACAAAGAGCTCCCTGTGATTGATCCATCAAGGATGACAACTTAAGCACTAGTATAACCAGCGAGGGAGGCGAACCTGCTTAGCAACACAGGCAGGACTGTCAGTACCCACTACTCAGAGTCAGATGGTATGATACGGCGCGTCAGACGCCACAGACGTCACACCCCGTCCCCGTCGCACGACAGGTCCGACATCTCACTCCTCCTCCTCGTCGGCGGCGGCGGGCGGGCGGCTGATGGGACCCCGCGCCCGAGCCGCCCTTCCTGTCGCGCCTGGAGCGGCCCCAGCGACATATTTGGGAAAGGGAAATTTTGAGTGGAACTCACCCTAAGAAAACCTGCAAGTGTATTGCTTAAGCTTTTATTCCATGGAACAATCACTAGTAGAAGAAGTATAAAATAAGGCCGAGTGATGCATTGTTCTTCAGTTGAGATTACAGGAAATGACATGGCACCGGATGGTAATCTAATCTTGCGGGGAGGTTCAGCTTAGAGAGTTACTGCATTAGCTAGACTAGATGGTGGGTTGGGTAATGGGGTACCCGAAAGAAAGACACGTACGACAGTCAAGGGGAAGAGTCAGGTTCTCTGGTTCTGTATTGAAGATTCAGAGCGACAAACTGAACCTGAAACTGTATTAAGCTTGCCTTCCCTTGGCCTTGCTTCTCTCGTCTCTCATTGATGAAAAGATGAAAAGGAGTTACCTGCCATCTTGTTAACCCCTTTCCTAACTGAACCTGAACCTGACGAACAGCGACAGTGGAGCCATGGGATTAGAAGAAGGGCGTGCGTACATGGATGTTGAGCGGGAGTCACCCCACTCGTAGATGAAAATGGTAATTTAGGACCAATCGTTGATATATACAAAATTGCTGTCAATCAAGCAGGAATCAGCAAGCTTGCCCATTTAAAAAGCAGCAAGGGAGGCTCTAGCTAGCTTCTAGTTTAGCTTGCGTAGGGCACACAGTGCTACTCATCTACTATAATCAACAGGTTAAAAAAGCAGGAATCGGATGCCTACCACCTCCTCTATCTAGCACTCTCCACATTTCCAGCCATAGCTAGCTTAGCTTAGCTAGTTGTACGTACTCTATCGCATTACCAGTGCTACTCATCTACTATAATCAACAGGTTAATCGATCTCTCCTGGCATGCGATGTGAGTAGTAACAAAGCGAGATGGCATTGCAAAGAGCCGAAAACAACCGTTTTATTTTGAGAATCTGGTGCCGGTCAGGGTCCATTCCCTTAATTCCAGGTTAATCACGAATCCAGTCTCCTCTCTCCCCATAATCTACGTAAGCAACCAACCGGCATAAACGAAAAGCAGGAAAGGAAAGAGATGAGATCCGGGATGCACCACTTGAGGGAGCCGCGCTGGTAGCGCCGCGGCCACTTGGCGCGGGCCTCGTCGGCGGGGATGGGCTCGCCGAGGAACTCGGGCTCCCTGTCGCGGGCGGCCACGTTCCGGGCCTTCTTGGTCGGCTGCACCACGCGCCTCTTGGCCGCCGCCGTCGTCTCCTGCTGCTGCTCCCCAGAGGCGGCCATCTCGTCCTCCTACTCGAGCGCGAGCTCCTCCTCGCCGGGATACTCCCCGCACACCTCGTCCTCCGCCGTCGGGTTCTTCTACGGCTTCTCCTTCTTCCCCCGCGGCGCCTTGGTGGCATTCTGCTGCTTCTTGGCGGCCTTGGGCGCCGAATTCTTCTTGCCGGAGGAGGTGCCCTTGTGGGTGCGCTTGGTGACTGAGGAGATTGGAATGGGGTGTGGTAGGGAGGAGGTGGGGATCGGGAGGGGGCGGGACGGGGAGGAGGTGGCGGCGGCGGCGAGGAGATGGGGACGAGGGAGGAAGGGTGGGATGGGGGATCTGAGCTAGGGTTTGGGTTGCTTTTTTAGTTTTTTTTTCTGTAGATAGATGGATGGATGGATGTGGGATGGAGAGATGGATGGATGGATGGATGTGCGTCATGTCATCGATCCGTGGGAAGGGTTTTGATTGGTTCGGAAAACCAGTGAATTAAAATAGTTTGCAAATACTAAAAATAGAGGAATTTTATGAAACATCTATCAAAAAGTTTTAAAGGGTTTTCACATATTTGAGGAATATATAATCCAAAGTGTTTATGAGAATTTTTCGATAATTTTTGGAATGACAGAATAGTAGGTTGCTTCACAAACTAGGATGAGGTGGGATAGAATGGACCCACGAGTGACATGTCAACATAGTTAGTACATGTTACGACATTTTTATAATCGTCGTAAAAGTTATGACGATCTCATCTTATGCAGTTACGATGTTTTTGACTCACATCGTCGTAATTTATATGTAGATTTGATCCCCTCAAATGGTTTACGACGATCTCGGATGAAATCGTTATAGATTTATGACGAACTCATCAACGACATATTTAAAAACGTCATGTATGAGCATATTTCTTGTAGTGCGAGTCTCAGATCGACGACATGGCGGTGGTGTCCATCCAGGGGAAGGCCCATGGCCGCTACCCGTGTTTTGATGGCTTGATCACTGCTACATCAACAAAAGTCGTTCCCCGGCAGTGGTGCCAGAGATTGTTCTGTCGTCTCTTGAGCTTGCGTTGGTTTTTTCCCTTGAAGAGGAAAGGGTGATGCAGCACAGGAGCAGTAAGTATTTCCCTCAGTTTGAGAACCAAGTTATCGATCCAGTAGGAGGGTCTCATCAAGTCCAGAGTACGTGCCCAAACACAAACAAGCTTGCACCCAACGCTTCAAAGGGGTTGTCAATCCCTTCAAGATTGTTTCCAAAGTGAGATCTGAAGGCGAAAGTGCAACGAAGTAAAAAGTGTAAGGCTGAAAATATGGTGTGGAGTAGACCTGGGGGCCATAGTGTTCACTAGAGGCTTCTCTCAAACTAGCAAATATCACGGTGGGTAAACAAATTACTGTCGAGCAATTGATAGAACCGCGCAAAGTCATGACGATATCTAAGGCAATGATCATACATATAGGCATCACGTCCGAGACAAGTAGACCGATACTTTCTGCATCTACTACTATTACTCCACACATCAACCGCTATCCAGCATGCATCTAGTGTATTGAGTTCATGACGAACACAGTAACGCCTTAAGCAAGATGACATGATTTAGAGGGATAATCTCAAACCAATGATGGAACCCCCATCTTTTTACCCTTGATGGCAACAACACGATGCGTGGCTCGCTACCCCTTCTGTCACTGGGTGAGGTCACCGCACGGTATGAACCCAAAACCAAGCACTTCTCCCATTGCAAGAATCATAGATCTAGTTGGCCAAACAAAGCCCACAACTCGAAGAGAATTACAAGGATATGAAATCATGCATAGGAGAGATTAGAAGAAACTCAAATAAGATTCATAGATAATCTGATCATAAATCCACAATTCATCGGATCTCGACAAACACACCGCAAAAGAAGATTACATCGGATAGATCTCCATGAAGAACTTGGAGAACTTTGTATTGAAGATCCAAGAGAGAGAAGTAGCCATCTAGTTACTAGCTATGCACCCGTAGGTCTATGGTGAACTACTCACGCATCATCGGAGAGGTCATGGTGTTGATGAAGAATCCCTCCGTATCCAAATCCCCCCTCCGGCAGGGCACCAGAACGTGCCCCAGATGGGATCTTGCGAAGACAGAAGCTTGTGGCGGCGGAAAAGTACTTTCGATGATCTCCTAATTTTTTGTGGAATTTTTGGGGATATATAGGCGCAAAACCTAGGGCAAAGGGTGTCCTTGGGCCCACAAGCCTGAGGGTCATGGCCTCCCCCCTGGCCGTGGGGTGGGGGCTTGTGGGGCCCCTGGGGCCCCCTGCCTTGGCTCTCAAGTCTCCTGATCTTCTTCCGTTACGGAAAAATTCTTTTCAGGGAATTTATTCCGTTTGGACTCCGTTTCAAAATCTCCTCTGAAAGGGGTCAAAAACATGGAAAAAAATAGGAAGTGGCACTTGGCACTGAGTTAATAAGTTAGTCCCAAAAAATATATAAAAGGCATGCAAAACATCCAAAGTTTCACAAGATAATAGCATGAAACCATCAAAAATTATAGATACGTTGGAGACGTATCAAGCATCCCCAAGCTTAACTCCTGCTCATCCTCGAGTAGGGAAGTGATAAAGAATTAATTTTTGATGTGGAATGCTACCTAGCATGCTTGTCCTTTGCAACTTCTTTCATGTGACATGAATGTTCAGATCCGTAAGATTCGAAACAATAGTTTGCTATTGACATGAAAACAATAATACTTCAAGCAAACTAGCAAGGTAATCATGAACTTTCAAAATAACAAGGCCAAGGAAAGTTATCCCTACAAAATCATATAGTCTGGCTATGCTCCATCATCCTCACACAACTAATGTAAATCCTGCACAACCCTGGTATTGGCCAAGTAATTGTTTTCGCACTCTTACTTTCTCAAACTTTTTATAACTATCATGCAATACATGAGCGTGAGCCATGGATATAGCACTATAGGTGGAATAGAGTGTGGTGGTGGTTGTGAGACAAAAAGGAGGATATGGTCACATTGACTCGGCGTATCAAAAGGCTATGGAGATGCCCATTAATAGATATCAATGTGAATGAGTAGGGATTGCCATACAAGAGATGCACTAGAGCTATAAGTATGTGAAAGCACAAAAGAAGAACTAGTGGGTGTGCATCCAACTTGCTTGCTCACGAAGACCTAGGGCAATTGAGGAAGCCCATCATTGGAATATACAAGCCAAGTTATATAATGAAGATTCCCAGTAGCATATGGTAGTGACAAAGCAAGAAGCTCTCAATCATGAAGAACATGGTGCTATTATGAAGCACAAGTGTGGAAAAAGATAGTACCATTGTCCCTTCTCTCTTTTTCTCACTTTTCTTTTTTTTCATTTGGGCTCTTAGGCCTCTTTTTTTCTTTTCTTTTTTTTGTTTTTGGGCTCTTTGGCCTCTTTTTTTTTATTTCCTCACATGGAACAATGCTCTAATAATGATGATCATCACACTTTTATTTACTCACAACTCAAAGCTCACAATGATGATGACTCTATAGGAAAGGCCTCCAGCAGTGTACCGGGATGTGCAACGATCTAGCATGGCGTATGACGTTGGAAACATCTCGCTAGCAATCTTACGATCATGTAATGGAAATATGAGAGTGACAGCACAAGTCATGAGACGGAACGGTGGGAGTTGCCTGGCAATATATCTCGGAATGGCTATGAAAATGCCATAGTAGGTAGGTATGGTGGCTGTTTTGAGGAAGGCATATGGTGGGTTTGTGCACCGGCGAGAATTGCGCGGCACTAAAGAGGCTAGCAATGGTGGAAGGTGAAATTGCATCTATACCATGGACTCACATTAGTCATGAAGAACTCACATACTTGTTGCGAAAGTTTTTATTAGTAATCAAAACAAAGTGCTAAACGCATACTCCTAGGGGAAGGGTTGGTAGGTGTTAACCATCGCGCGATCCCGACCTCAACACAAAGGATGACAATCAATAGATCAATTATGCTCCGACTTCCTAACATAGCGGTTCATCATATGTGCATGCTACGGGAATCACTAACTTCAACACAAGTATTTCTAGATTCACAACACCCTACTAACATAGCTCTTAATATTATCGAATCCACGTCGCAAAACTAATTGAGAGGAATCAAGACTTCTCTTTCTACTCAATGCACATGAATATGGAGGTTTTTGCATCCTCTTTGGGTACCTATCACATTTGGGACTACTTTCATAGCATAAGCCAACTACCAAGTCACGCACCGCCGTGCTCTTAAAGATATAAGTGAAGCACATTGAGCAAAAGTATCTAGCTCAAAAGATATAAGTGAAGCACATTGAGCAAAAGTATCTAGCTCAAAAGATATAAGTGAAGCACTATGAGCATTCTAGCAAAATCACTATGAGTGCATGTCTCTCTCTTCTCAAAAAGGTGTGCAGCAAGGATGATTGTGACACACACAAAAAAGACTCCTACGATACAAGACGCTCCAAGCAATACACATATCATGTGGTGAATAAAAATATAGCTCCAAGTAATGTTATCGATGGATTGAAGACGAAAGAGGGGATGCCTTCCCGGGGCATCCCCAAGCTTAGGCTTTTTGGTGTCCTTGAATTTGGCTTGGGATGCCTTGGGCATCCCCAAGCTTGAGCTCTTTCCACTCCTTATCTCTTTGTCCATGAGAACATCACCCAAAACTTGAAAACTTCACAACACAAAACTTAAACATAAATTCGTGATAACATTAGCACAAGAAAACAAACTACCACTTCTTTTGGTACTATAGCAAACTTGAATTCCATCTATATTGGTGTTGGGCTACTGTATTATCACTTTTCCATGGCTAGTACCCCCTGATACTAACCATAGTTTCATCAAAACAAGCAACCAACTCAACAAAAACAGAATCTGTCAAAAACACACCAGTCTGTAGCAATCTGTATACTTCGTATATTTCACGTACCTCAAAAAATCTGACAAATTACGACTGCTGGTAAAAAGGCATATAAACCAGCATAAAAAAGAATCAACTCAAAAGATATTTCTGAATAAAAATGAAAAATCATCTCGTGAGTGAAAAGTTTTTGTCTTTTTCCAGCAGGATCAAACAACCATTACCAAGACTAGTCATAAAGGTTTTGCTTGGCTCAAACACAAAAAGAAACACAAAAAACACAATCACAACAGAATTATGGTGGTGTGGACGCAACAAAACAAAAAGAAAAAAGAAAAATTCATTGGGTTGCCTCCCAACAAGCGCTATTGTTTAACACCCTTAGGTAGGCATTGGAAATTCAATGATGCTCACACAAAAGACAAGAATTGAAGCACAACGAGAGCATCATAAAGCATGTGAAAATCACATATAAGTCTAACATACTTCCTATGCATAGGCATTTTATAGGAAAACAAATTGGCAAGACAACCAATAGTTACCAAATGCAAGGAAGAAGAAAGAGACAATAGGAATCTCAACTTAACGAGAGGTAATTTGGTAACATGAAAGTTTCTACCACAATATTTTCCTCTCTCATAGCAATTACATGTGGGATCATAATCAAATTCAACAATATAGCTATCACAAAGGATATTCTTTTCATGATCCACATGCATGCAAAGTTGACGCTCTTCAAAAATAGTGGGATTATCATCAACTAAAGTCATGACTTCTCCAAACCCACTTTCAATAATATTGCAAATATCATATTCATCATGTGGCTTAAACAAATTTTCAAGATCATAAGAAAAATCATCGCCCCACTCATGATCATTGCAACAAGTAGTGGACATAGCAAAACTAGCATCCCCAAGCTTAGGGTTTTGCATATTTTTAGCATGATTGTCACTAATAGAATTTATAGTGAAACCATTGCAATCATGTTTTTCATCCAAGGAGCCCTCGTGAATCACTTCATAAATTTCTTCCTCACAATTTTTAGATTCACGCATCTCAAGCAAAACTCCATAAAGATAGTCAAGTGCACTCAACTCACTAGCAATTGGATCAACATAACTGGATCTCTTAAAGAGATTAGCAAGTGGATGAGGATCCATATATATCACTAGATTTACAGCAAGCGAAGATGCAAGCATATTGAAGGCACATGGCACACAAGCGAACAGAAAGCAAGCAAGAGAAAAGGGCAAACGAAAAAGGCAAACGGAAAAAGGCAAACGGAAAAGGCAAATTGTGAAGTGGGGGAGAGGAAAACGAGAGGCAACTCGCAAACAAAGTAAATGCAAGAGATGAGATTGCGACACCTACTTGGATGAGTTCTTGACTTGATCTTCTTCCCCAGTAATGACGCCAGAAATCCTTCTGCTACATCAACAAAAGTCATTCCCCGGCAGTGGTGCCAGAGATTGTTCTGTCGTCTCTTGAGCTTGCGTTGGTTTTTTCCGTTGAAGAGGAAAGGGTGATGCAGCACAGGAGCAGTAAGTATTTCCCTCAGTTTGAGAACCAAGTTATCGATCCAGTAGGAGGGTCTCGTCAAGTCCAGAGTACGTGCCCAAACACAAACAAGCTTGCACCCAACGCTTCAAAGGGGTTGTCAATCCCTTCAAGATTGTTTGCAAAGTGAGATCTGAAGACGAAAGTGCAACGAAGTAAAAAGTGTAAGGCTAAAAATATGGTGTGGAGTAGACCTGGGGGCCATAGTGTTCACTAGAGGCTTCTCTCAAACTAGCAAATATCACGGTGGGTAAACAAATTACTGTCGAGCAATTGATAGAACCGCGCAAAGTCATGATGATATCTAAGGCAATGATCATACATATAGGCATCACGTCCGAGACATGTAGACCGATACTTTCTACATCTACTACTATTACTCCACACATCGACCGCTATCCAGCATGCATCTAGTGTATTGAGTTCATGACGAACAGAGTAACGCCTTAAGCAAGATGACATGATGTAGAGGGATAATCTCAAACCAATGATGAAACCCCCATCTTTTTACCCTTTATGGCAACAACACGATGTGTGCCTCGCTACCCCTTCTGTCACTGGGTGAGGTCACCGCACGGTATGAACCCAAAACCAAGCACTTCTCCCATTGCAAGAATCACAGATCTAGTTGGCCAAACAAAACCCACAACTCGAAGAGAATTACAAGGATATGAAATCATGCATAAGAGAGATCAGAAGAAACTCAAATAAGATTCATGAATAATCTGATCATAAATCCACAATTCATCGGATCTGGACAAACACACCGCAAAATAAGATTACATCGGATAGATCTCCATGAAGATCATGGAGAACTTTGTATTGAAGATCCAAGACAGAGAAGAAGCAATCTAGTTACTAGCTATGGACCCGTAGGTCTATGGTGAACTACTCACGCATCATCGGAGAGGTCATGGTCTTGATGAAGAAGCCCTCCGTATCCTAATCCCCCCTCCAGCAGGGCACCAGAACATGCCCCAAATGGGATCTTGCGGAGACAGAAGCTTGCGGCGGCGGAAAAGTACTTTCGATGATCTCCTAATTTTTTGTGAATTTTTTTGGGGATATATAGGCGCAAAACCTAGGGCAAAGGGTGTCCAGGGGGCCCACAAGCATGAGGGCCGTGGCCTCCCCCCTGTCTGCGGGGTGGGGGCTTGTGGGGCCCCTGGGGCCCCCTGCCTTGGCTCTCAAGTCTCCTGATCTTCTTCCGTTATGGAAAAAATCTTTTCGGAGATTTTATTCCGTTTGGACTCCGTTTCAAAATCTCCTCTGAAAGGGTCAAAAACATGGAAAAAACACGAACTGGCACTTGGCACTGAGTTAATAAGTTAGTCCCAAAAAAATATATAAAAGGCATGTAAAACATCCAAAGTTGGACAAGATAATAGCATGAAACCATAAAAAATTATAGATACGTTGGAGATGTATCAATCACTCCTTCAGTCTCTTACACACGGCTTCTGGCTACCAACACGAGCCCGTGCACCAGTACGGGGCGTTCGTAGCCTCCCTTAGCCCGCCAGCATGATGTAAGTATTTCCCCCTTATCATCTTTCTTTCACACTTTCTCAGTTTATTTTCAGCATTGCCCACTTACAAACAACCTAAATTTTGTAGGCATACAAGGCCTTTGTGGAGCTTAGGAATCTCGAGGTGCGGGAGTACTTGAAACGAGTGAAGGCAAACGAGGATTACAACCGTCAGATGATGGCAGTTAGTTTTGCCGTCTTAAAACCAAGCTAAAACTTGCACTTTCATTCCTTCTGACCGTCTAGTTTGCTTGGTTAACTAACATCCAGGCTATGTTGGCGTCTTGGAATAACTGCACGAATGGGTGGCACTTGGCAGTCAGACTCCGGTTAGTATATTTTCCTAAGTATTGAAAAACTAGTTCTCGTTCATTCAACACTATCATATCATATTTACCATTACAATTTCTTCTTAAACATGTAGGGGACTGGTGGTTTGACTCCTGCTTCGTCGAGTTCTGGCTTTCTTGGCTGATGTCGATTGCGATGGCGATGATGATGTTTGTGTCTCATACTTGTGTTCACTATCATATCATACTTTTCATGTTCCTTTCTTTAGACGGCGATGATGATGCTTGTGTTCATTAGGTTTCATCGATGATGATCTTGGTGTCATCTGTCATATTTGTGTGTTGAACATAGATGATGATCTTGAGTTTTAATGTCATATCTGTCATATCTGTCATATTTGTGTGTTGAATGTGAATGAAATGGACAAAACAGGAAATACAAAAGAACAGACGGCCTGGCCGTTGGCATAGATATGCCTAGGGAACCCAGTAGTTGACACGTGGCACCCCTATGCCGACGGCCAGGCCATCGGCTTACATTTGTGCCCCAGATGGCCCAACAGCCACGTGACGGGGATATGCCGACGGCCAAGCCGTCGGCATTTCCCCGCCACGTGTCACCCTGCGACACCGACGACGCAGTGACGGCGCCGTCTGCGGTCATCTCGTGGAAAAAAGCGCCGATGGCCAAACTATGCCAACGGCCATACGAAAGCCGTCGGCATATAACCTTATGCCGACGGCTTATCTATGCCGACGGTCTGACACAACTACGCTTACGTGTTCTACGCAGCCGACGGCATAGAGGTGGGCCGCCGGCAAAAGGGCCTATGCCGACGGCCGGGGGGAATAGTCTAGTAGTGTGTCAATTCTCTTCAGCTCGTCGGCATAGAGGTAGGCCGGGGGCCGTCAGTATAGGGGAATAGTTTGGTAGTGTGTCAATTCTTTTGAGCTCGTTTGATAGAAAGCAAGAATACTTAGCACATTCCACACTTCCAAATCCATGGAACTGCAACCAAAAAAGAATAAAGTCAGAAATTTAATTCGAACAAGAAGGCATTAGAAAGAGGATATATCGTCGAGGAAGGAATCAAGGCGGAGGCAATACAAGTTCCATGGGAGGTCGCAGGATCTTGGCATCTCACTCGCCCTCCGTATCCCTTGACAAGCGACACCAAGTAAAAATGCATCCACGCTTGCTAAAGCCAATATTTCATTGTGTTGAAAAGCGGAATAAAATTACCTCATGATACCATATTGTGCTATGAGGTAGGTATGTGATTCCACGCAACATAGGAGCTAGCTTCTGCACTCCGGTTCGTTCACTATTCTCCTTTAATAAAAAGTACCAAGCGTTCACCAAGTAATACAAGAGGATAATTATACCGATAGAAGCATTATAAAATGGATAGAATGGGAAGAGAAGATACATAATAAAAATAGAGGTCTTATAATCACCGTCCTGTTGGAAAGGTCTTATAATCACCGTGGTGGTTGCTGAACGAATTTAAATGGTGGAGACAAACCAATAACTGTACCACAAATTCAACGTCTATGTATATGCTATTTCAATACAAAAAAAAGGTATTGAGAGAAAGAGAAAAACTATGATGCAGTTTATATACATATGCGCTGAGACAAGTTAATTACAATCCAACCTACAGCTAGATTGCATATGAATTGTTGTGACCTTAGGCTGGTTGTAATGGGTAGTATCATATACTAGTATCATGCATATGATACTAGTGTATGATACCACATCCCTAATACATAGTATCATATGTTAGTATCATAGAATATTTCATTTATTGCCAGACGTCACACTGCTGGAGAGTGGGTCGGATGGAGTCAGACGTCAATGTGATCAGGGGTGTGGCTCCTACGGTTAAGATTTTACACAGTGTAGTGTGACGTCTAAGTGTCGAGCATCACATAAAAAGATAAATTAAGCAAAAAAATAAATCAAATACAATTCAGCTTATGAATATTTTATGTCTATGGATCAAATTTATCGATTTTGCCCCTCTCGGCCAGCTTCACTAGTGGAAAACGGGCCTGTGGCCTGGACCCTTTAGTCCCGGCCTCCATCTGGGCCGGGACTAAAGGCCCTCCCATGTCGCCCCAAAATCGCAATGCCGTCCACGAGGCTTTGGTCCCGGCCCGTAAGGAGCCTTTAGTCCCGGTTTGGACACCAACCGGGACTAAAGGGCTACGCGGTGTGCAGCCCGCATGTGCGCCACCTTTAGTCCCGGTTTGTGTCTCAAACCAGGACTAAAGTCATCTGCCTATATATATTGGCCACAGCCCCCCTCTCCCATCTTCCTTGCATTTTTCTTGGATAGAAGAGTGTGGGTGTGTGCTAGCTCTCCATTTTTCTTGGATGCACTAGAGGTGTTTGTTGAAATGTGTGTTAGAGCGATGCCGCTTCAGTTCACCGAACACAACTACGATATGAGATGCCCGAGCCACGCTTAAACCTCTTCCTCTTTATTTCTACTTATTCTAAAAGGTTAGCAACTATATTTCCTCGTTTAGACCGTGCGGTACTAATTTTTAGGATCGTGATTGTATTTGATATACTGTCGTATAACGCAGATGAGCCATCCATGGATGTACGGTGATCAACGCACAACCGCTTACAGAGAAGGCGTGCATTCTTTTCGAGATGCAGCCGATGCGAACAAGCATGGTGGTGGCTATATGTTTTGTCCATGTGTTGAATGTCGGAATGAGAAGGATTACACTTCCTCAAGAGTCATTCAGAGCCACCTGCTTCGGTCCGGTTTTATGTCGGGCTATAATGTTTGGACCAAGCACGGAGAAAGAGGGGTTATGATGAAAGACGACGATGATGACAACTACCGATCTATGTTCCCTGAGTATGCTGATACCGCAATGGAAGACAATGAAGAAGAAGATCAGGATGAAGAACGGGAACCAGATGAGCCCGCTGATGATCTTGGTCGGGTCATTTCTGATGCACGGCGAGGTTGCGACACAGAAAAGGAGAGGTTGCAGTTCGAGCAGATGTTACAGGACCACAACAAATTGTTGTACCCAACTTGTGAAGATGGCCAGAAGAAGCTGGGTAGCACACTGGAATTGCTGAAGTGGAAGGCAGAGACCGGTGTGACTGACTCGTCATTCGAAAAGTTGCTGGTACTGATGAAGAAGATGCTTCCAAGAAAGAACGAATTGCCCGCCAGCACGTACGAAGCAAAGAAGCTTGTCTGCCCTCTAGGATTAGACGTGCAGAAGATACATGCATGCCCTAATGACTGCATCCTCTACCGCGGTGAGAAGTACGAGAATATGGATAAATGCCCGGTATGCACTGCATTGCAGTATAAGATCAGAAAAGATGACCCTGGTGATATTGAGGGCGAGCCACCCAAGAAGAGGGTTCCTGCCAAGGTGATGTGGTATGCTCCTATAATACCACGGTTGAAACATCTGTTCAGAAATGAAGATCATGCGAAGTTGTTGCGATGGCACATGGAAGATCGTATGAAAGACGATAAGTTGAGGCACCCCACTGATGGTCGACAGTGGAGAAAAATCGAGAGAGAGTTCCGAGATTTGCAGGTGACACAAGGAACTTATGGTTTGGTCTGAGTACAGATGGCATGAATCCTTTTGGGGAGCAGAGTTGCAGTCACAGCACCTGGCCCGTTACTCTATGTATCTACAACCTTCCTCCTTGGTTGTGCATGAAGCGGAAGTTCATTATGATGCCAGTGCTTATCCAAGGTCCAAAGCAACCCGGCAACGATATTGATGTGTACCTAAGGCCATTAGTTGATGAACTTTTACAGCTGTGGGCCGAACCAGGTGTACGTGTGTGGGACGAGCACAAACAAGAGGAATTTGACCTTCGAGCGTTGCTTTTCGTAACCATCAATGATTGGCCTGCTCTTAGTAACATTTCAGGACAGTCAAACAAGGGATACAATGCATGCACGCACTGTTTGGATCAAACAGAAAGTATGTATCTGGACAAATGTAGGAAGAATGTGTACCCGTACAATCGTCGTTTTCTTCCGCCCAAGCATCCCTTAAAGAAAAAAGGCAAGCATTTCAATGGCAAGGCAGAACCCCGGGGGAAGCTTGTCATCCGTACTGGTGCTGAAGTATTTGATATGGTCAAAGATTTAAAAGTAATCTTTGGAAAGGGTCTTGGCAGCCAACCTGTTCCTAACGGTCCTGATAAGCGCGTACCCATGTGGAAGAAGAAATCTATATTTTGGGAGCTACCCTACTGGGAAGTCCATGAGGTCCGCTCGGCAATCGACGTGATGCACCTGACGAAGATTCTCTGCGTGAATATTCTAGGCTTCCTGGGCTTGTATGGGAAGTCAAAAGATACACCGGAAGCACGGGAGGACCAGGAACGTCATAAAGGAAGAGATGGCATGCATCCAGGGCAGTTTCAAGGGCGTGCCAGCTACGCTCTTACTAAGGAAGAGAAGGAAATCTTCTTTGAAGTCCTTTTCAGTATCAAGGTCCCGACTGGCTTCTTGTCGAATATAAAGGGAATCGTAAATATGAAAGACAAAAAATTCCAAAACCTAAAGTCTCATGACTGCCACGTGCTTATGACGCAATTGCTTCCGGTTGCATTGAGGGGAATTCTACCGGAAAATGTTCGCCTGGCAATTGTGAAGGTATGTGCATTCCTCAATGCAATTTATCAGAAGGTAATCGATCGAGAAAGTCTATCAGGGTTACAGATTGATGTGGTCCAATGTCTGGTCAGCTTTGAGTTGTTGTTCCCGCCATCCTTCTTCAATATAATGACACACCTCCTAGTTCACCTAGTCGAAGAGATTAGAATTCTCGGTCCTGTGTTTCTACACAATATGTTCCCCTTCGAGAGGTTCATGGGAGTCTTAAAGAAATATGTTCGTAACCGTGCTAGGCAGAAGGAAGCATCTCCAAGGGCTATGGAATAGAGGAGGTCATTGAGTTTTGTGTGGACTTTCTTCCTGACCTTAAGCCGATTGGTGTTCCTGAATCTCGGTATGAGGGTAGGCTGACAGGAAAAGGCACACTAGGAAGGAAAGCAAAAGTATGTATGGACGGGCATTCTTTCTCTCAAGCACACTACACAGTTCTACACAATTCCACCGTGGTGGCTCCGTATATCGTGAGACACAAGAATATTCTACGCTCCGAAAACCCGAGGAAGGCTGACTCTTGGATTAAAGGGGAACACGAGAAGACTTTCGGCAGTTGGTTGCAGACACATCTCATGAATGACGACACCGTTGGAGATCAGCTGTACTGTTTGGCCAGGCCACCATCTTCGACTATATGTACTTTCCAAGGGTATGAGATAAATGGGAATACATTTTACACGGTTGCCCAAGATAAAAAGAGCACCAACCAAAATAGTGGTGTCCGCTTTGATGCAACAGACGAGAATGGGTACTGTTTGGAAACATATTACGGGTACATAGAGGAGATATGGGAACTTGACTATCACTAGTAGAAAACGGGCCTTTGGCCTGGACCATTTAGTCCCGGCCTGCCTCTGGGCCGGGACTAAAGGCCCGGCCACGTCACCCCAATTCTCAATGCCTCCCTCGAGGCTTTAGTCCCGGCCCGTAAGGAGCCTTTAGTCCCGGTTCGTGTCCCAAACCGGGACTAAAGGGCTACACGGCGGGCAGTGGTGGTGGCAACCGTTCGTATCCCCCTTTAGTCCCGGTTGGTGGCTCAACCCGGGACTAAAGGCCTAACACGTGGCCTGCCGTGGTTGTGGCGACGGTTGGTATACCTCTTTAGTCCCGGTTGGTGGTTGAACCCGGGACTAAAAGCCTAACACGTGGCCTGCCGTAGTGGTGGCAACCGTTTGGTATACCTCTTTAGTCCCGGTTGGTGGCTCAACCCAGGATTAAAGGCCCAAACGGTTTGCATCCCGCGTCGTTTCGGGCGATGAAAAGCACGAAGCGAAGCGTACAGTCGCCATTTCTCTGTTCTTCTTCTCTCTCGCGTCGCCCTCTCTGTTCTTCTCCTCTCTTCTTCCCTTCTCTTCTTCCACCATGCCAGCTAGCTTTCATGAGGTGGTCGCGCATGGCATGACGAAGCTCCGTGTTGTGTACACTAACCTGAGCAGGGAGGTGCCATTTTTTCCTTCAACAGTTGAAGGAACGATGGTTTGACCACGCAGCGGATCATGAGAAGTTCTTCGGGCTTGATCTGGAGTACACGGCCGATCAACGCGGTGTTGCCGTCATCCAAATATGCTTCGCAAGCCATGTCTTGATCTTCCAATGGGCGAGGTAAGTTTTGAGGATTTCTTTGATCCAAGATAATGACATTGTATAAGTTTATTTGTTTGTTTCAATCATAGTTGGTTCCCTTCAAATAGCTGTAGTGAAACAATTTTGATTAGTTGAAGGGGAGCACAATCTAATTGGAATAGTGTTCCATAATCTGAAAAATCGTATTAGAATCAACTAGTGTTTAATATGTTCCATTGGAATCATAGTTGGTTCCCTTCAAATAGTTGTAGTGAAACAATTTTGATTACTTGAAGGGGAGCACAATCTAATTGGAATAGTTTTCCATAATCTGAAAAATTGTATTAGAATCAACTAGTGTTTAATATGTTCCATTGGAATCATAGTTGGTTCCCTTCAAATAGTTGTAGTGAAACAATTTTGATTAGTTGAAGGGGAACACAATCTGATTGGAATAGTGTTCCAGAATCTGAAAAATCATATTAGAATGAACTAGTGTTTAATATGTTCCATTGGAATCATAGTTGGTTCGCTTCAAATAGTTGTAGTGAAACAATTTTGATTAGTTGAAGGGGAACACAATCTAATTGGAATAGTGTTCCATAATCTGAAAAATCGTATTAGAATGAACTAGTGTTTAATATGTTCCATTGGAATCATAGTTGGTTCGCTTCAAATAGTTGTAGTGATCACTCTAGGTTCCATTGCATATGTTCTATTTGAATCCTAAAGATAAGTTTCTCTTTAGTTGTAGTGAAACATGTTTCCTTATTGCAGCAGTATGTAACATTTGTTCCATTTTAATTTGTTTCTGTTGCAGGAGTGACAAGCATTGTCCAGGACTCATCAAGTTCCTTCGCAGCGGCGTCACTTTTGCTTCCGTTGACATAAGGAACGACAAGCTGAAGATGAGGCACAGCTTCGGTATTGAGATACCAGCTGGTTGCCTCGTTGATCTCCAAACGATATTCAGGCTTCGACATGACAGGACTTCGATGGCTCATATGGCAGTTGCCTTGATCGACGAGTCATATGGTGATATGAAGACCAGTTTCCCAAAGTATCAGCACAAACTTTGGGAGAAGGGCCCACTTGATGATATCAACATTGAGTATGCAGCAAAAGATGCATACGTTTCATACGAGTTGTACCGCAAGATTCGAGTCGTCAACTATGGCCAGCGTCACCTCGAGGAACGTGGACATTCTGATTTAGATGATTCAGACGAGTAGTGTTCTAAACGTCGAACACTTGTATATATATCTATGGTAGCTATTATTATGTACTGTTTGGGCTAGTATCATGTACTTCTTGGACCAATTTATATATGTCTAGTTTCTGTTTGTGCCATTATAGTTTCCAAATTTGAATGGTTTAGCCCTTTCTAACTTCATTTGCTACTTTTGAATGGTTTAGCCCTTTCTAACTTCATTTGCTACTTTTGAATGGTTTATCCCTTTCTAACTTCATGGTATCATGCATTTCTACCACATATATATACAAAAAGTCTTCAGTTCAAATAAGTTCAAAAAATGAAATCCCTTTTTTAACAAATCTGTTTTTGATTAAAACAATCATTTAAAAACGAAAGACCATAAGTCCCACGTGGCGTGCAGCGGAACCACGTGGCGTGCAGCGGAACCACTTTTGTTGTGGGGGTCGCTTCTCCTTCTTCTCCTTGTGCTAGATATTGGTTATGCACTAGGGGAAGTAGGAGCAGCGACCATCATCGACGGTTGAAAAATCAGGTGAGCTAGTGTCCACCATATATGAGAGAAGAAGAAATCCCTTTGTGATGTGCCTTTGAATGGTGCATTTTGAACACACAAAAAGTATGGAGTTCAAATAAGTTAAAAAAATAAAATCCCTTTGTAAGAGATGAGTTCTCGTTCGAAACCCTCCTACTTCGAGAGAGATTGTCAGTTTTGTACACGAACTGCATCCAGTTTTTGTCGTAGCCCTCTCCACTTTTTAACACATGCTACGTGTGTGAAATGATGATAGCATGCCAACTTTCAACATTTTCAGAGTTCATTTGTAGTGCTTTTCAGTTTCGGGGTCAACTAGCTCAAAAAAAAAGTAAATGCACGAAATATATCAAATGAAGTCAGAAATTGTTGATCCCTTTGAGATGTGCCTTTGAATGGTGCATTTTGAACACACAAAAAGTATGGAGTTCGAATAAGTTAAAAAAATGAAATCCCTTTGTAAGAGATTAGTTCTCGTTCGAAACCCTGCTACTTCGAGAGAGATTGTCAGTTTTGTACACGTACTGCATCCAGTTTTTATCGTAGCCCTCTCAACTTTTTAACACATGCTATGTGGGTGAAATGATGATAGCATGCCAACTTTCAACATATTCAGAGTTCATTTGTAGTGCTTTTCAATTTCAGGGTCAACTAGCTCAAAAAAAATAAGTAAATGCACGAAATATACCAAATGAAGTCAGAAATTGTTGAAATTTTTTGATGTGCCTTTGAATGGTGCATTTTGAACAAACAAAAAGTATGGAGTTCGAATAAGTTCAAAAAAATGAAATCCTTTTGTAAGAGATGAGTTCTCGTTCGAAACCGTGCTACTTCGAGAGAGATTGTCAGTTTTGTACACGAACTGCATCCAGTTTTTTTGTAGCCGTCTCAACTTTTTAACACATGCTATTTGGGTGAAATGATGATAGCATGCCAACTTTCAACATTTTCAGAGTTCATTTGTAGTGCTTTTCAATTACAGGGTCAACTAGCTCAAAAAAAATAAGTAAATGCACGAAATATACCAAATGAAGTTAGAAATTGTTGAAATTTTGTGATGTGCCTTTGAATGGTGCATTTTGAACACAAAAGTATGGAGTTCGAATAAGTTAAAAAAATGAAATCCCTTTGTAAGAGATGTGTTCTCGTTCGAAACCCTCCTACTTCGAGAGAGATTGTTAGTTTTGTACACGAACTGCATCCAGTTTTTATCGTAGCCCTCTCAACTTTTTAACACATGCTATGTGGGTGAAATGATGATAGCATGCCAACTTTCAACATTTTCAGAGTTCATTTGTAGTGCTTTTCAATTTCAAGGTAACCTAGCTCAAAAAAAATAAGTAAATGCACGAAATATACCAAATGAAGTCAGAAATTGTTGAAATTTTGTGATGTGCCTTTGAATAGTGCATTTTGAACACACAAAAAGTATGGAGTTAGAATAAGTTAAAAAAATGAAATCCCTTTGTAAGAGATGAGCTCTCGTTCGAAACCCTCCTACTTCGAGGGAGATTGTCAGTTTTGTACACGAACTGCATCCAGTTTTCGTCGTAGCCGTCTCACATTTTTAACACATGCTATGTGGGTGAAATGATGATAGCATGCCAACTTTCAACATTTTCAGAGTTCATTTGTAGTGCTTTTCAATTTCAGGGTCAACTAGCTCAAAAAAAAATAAGTAAATGCACGAAATATACCAAATGAAGTCAGAAATTGTTGAAATTTTGTGATGTGCCTTTGAATGGTGCATTTTTAACACACAAAAAGTATGGAGTTCGAATAAGTTAAAAAAAATGAAATCCCTTTGTAAGAGATGAGTTCTCGTTCGAAACCCTGCTACTTCGAGAGAGATTGTCAGTTTTGTACACGAACCGCATCCAGTTTTTGTCGTAGCCCTCTCAACTTTTTAACACATGCTATGTGGGTGAAATGATGATAGCATGCCAACTTTCAACATTTTCAGAGTTCATTTGTAGTGCTTTTCAATTTCAGGGTCAACTAGCTCAAAAAAAATAAGTAAATGCACGAAATATACCAAATGAAGTCAGAAATTGTTGAAATTTTTTGATGTGCCTTTGAATGGTGAATTTTGAACACACAAAAAGTATGGAGTTCGAATAAGTTTAAAAAATGAAATCCCTTTGTAAGAGATGAGTTCTCGTTCGAAACCCTTCTACTTCGAGAGAGATTGTCAGTTTTGTACACGAACTGCATCCAGTTTTTTCGTAGCCGTCTCAACTTTTTAACACATGCTATTTGGGAGAAATGATGATAGCATGCCAACTTTCAACATTTTCAGAGTTCATTTGTAGTGCTTTTCAATTTCAGGGTCAACTAGCTCAAAAAAAATAAGTAAATGCACGAAATATACCAAATGAAGTCAGAAATTGTTGAAATTTTTTGATGTGCCTTTGAATGGTGCATTTTGAACAAACAAAAAGTATGGAGTTCGAATAAGTTCAAAAAAATGAAATCCTTTTGTAAGAGATGAGTTCTCGTTCGAAACCGTGCTACTTCGAGAGAGATTGTCAGTTTTGTACACGAACTGCATCCAGTTTTTTTGTAGCCGTCTCAACTTTTTAACACATGCTATTTGGGTGAAATGATGATAGCATGCCAACTTTCAACATTTTCAGAGTTCATTTGTAGTGCTTTTCAATTACAGGGTCAACTAGCTCAAAAAAAATAAGTACATGCACGAAATATACCAAATGAAGTTAGAAATTGTTGAAATTTTGTGATGTGCCTTTGAATGGTGCATTTTGAACACAAAAGTATGGAGTTCGAATAAGTTAAAAAAATGAAATCCCTTTGTAAGAGATGTGTTCTCGTTCGAAACCCTCCTACTTCGAGAGAGATTGTTAGTTTTGTACACGAACTGCATCCAGTTTTTATCTTAGCCCTCTCAACTTTTTAACACATGCTATGTGGGTGAAATGATGATAGCATGCCAACTTTCAACATTTTCAGAGTTCATTTGTAGTGCTTTTCAATTTCAAGGTCAACTAGCTCAAAAAAAATAAGTAAATGCACGAAATATACCAAATGAAGTCAGAAATTGTTGAAATTTTGTGATGTGCCTTTGAATAGTGCATTTTGAACACACAAAAAGTATGGAGTTAGAATAAGTTAAAAAAATGAAATCCCTTTGTAAGAGATGAGCTCTCGTTCGAAACCCTCCTACTTCGAGGGAGATTGTCAGTTTTGTACACGAACTGCATCCAGTTTTCGTCGTAGCCGTCTCACATTTTTAACACATGCTATGTGGGTGAAATGATGATAGCATGCCAACTTTCAACATTTTCAGAGTTCATTTGTAGTGCTTTTCAATTTCAGGGTCAACTAGCTCAAAAAAAAATAAGTAAATGCACGAAATATACCAAATGAAGTCAGAAATTGTTGAAATTTTGTGATGTGCCTTTGAATGGTGCATTTTTAACACACAAAAAGTATGGAGTTCGAATAAGTTAAAAAAAATGAAATCCCTTTGTAAGAGATGAGTTCTCGTTCGAAACCCTGCTACTTCGAGAGAGATTGTCAGTTTTGTACACGAACCGCATCCAGTTTTTGTCGTAGCCCTCTCAACTTTTTAACACATGCTATGTGGGTGAAATGATGATAGCATGCCAACTTTCAACATTTTCAGAGTTCATTTGTAGTGCTTTTCAATTTCAGGGTCAACTAGCTCAAAAAAAATAAGTAAATGCACGAAATATACCAAATGAAGTCAGAAATTGTTGAAATTTTTTGATGTGCCTTTGAATGGTGAATTTTGAACACACAAAAAGTATAGAGTTCGAATAAGTTTAAAAAATGAAATCCCTTTGTAAGAGATGAGTTCTCGTTCGAAACCCTTCTACTTCGAGAGAGATTGTCAGTTTTGTACACGAACTGCATCCAGTTTTTTCGTAGCCGTCTCAACTTTTTAACACATGCTATTTGGGAGAAATGATGATAGCATGCCAACTTTCAACATTTTCAGAGTTCATTTGTAGTGCTTTTCAATTTCAGGGTCAACTAGCTCAAAAAAAATAAGTAAATGCACGAAATATACCAAATGAAGTCAGAAATTGTTGAAATTTTGTGATGTGCCTTTGAATGGTGCATTCTGAACACACAAAAAGTATGGAGTTCAAATAAGTGAAAAAAATGAAATCCCTTTGTAAGAGATGTGTTCTCGTTCGAAACCCTGCTACTTCGAGAGAGATTGTCAGTTTTGTACACGAACTTCATCCAGTTTTTATCATAGCCCTCTCAACTTTTCAACACATGCTATGTGGGTGAAATGATGATAGCATTCCAACTTTCAACATTTTCAGAGTTCATTTGTAGTGCTTTTCAATTTCAGGGTCAACTAGCTCAAAAAAAAAAGTAAATGCACGAAATATACCAAATGAAGTAAGAAATTGTTGAAATTTTGTGATGTGCCTTTGAATGGTGCATTTTGAACACACAAAAAGTATGGAGTTCGAATAAGTTAAAAAAAATGAAATCCCTTTGTAAGAGATCAGTTCTCGTTCGAAACCGTGCTACTTCGAGAGAGATTGTCAGTTTTGTACACGAACTGCATCCAGTTTTTGTCGTAGCCCTCTCAACTTTTCAACACATGCTATGTGGGTGAAATGATGATAGCATGCCAACTTTCAACATTTTCAGAGTTCATTTGTAGTGCTTTTCAATTTCGGGGTCAACTAGCTCAAAAAAAAAAGTAAATGCACGAAATATATCAAATGAAGTCAGAAATTGTTGATCCCTTTGAGATGTGCCTTTGAATGGTGCATTTTGAACACACAAAAAGTATGGAGTTCGAATAAGTTAAAAAAATGAAATCCCTTTGTAAGAGATTAGTTCTCGTTCGAAACCCTGCTACTTCGAGAGAGATTGTCAGTTTTGTACACGAACTGCATCCAGTTTTTATCGTAGCCCTCTCAACTTTTTAACACATGCTATGTGGGTGAAATGATGATAGCATGCCAACTTTCAACATTTTCAGAGTTCATTTGTAGTGCTTTTCAATTTCAGGGTCAACTAGCTCAAAAAAATAAGTAAATGCACGAAATATACCAAATGAAGTCAGAAATTGTTGAAATTTTTTGATGTGCCTTTGAATGGTGCATTTTGAACAAACAAAAAGTATGGAGTTCGAATAAGTTCAAAAAAATGAAATCCTTTTGTAAGAGATGAGTTCTCGTTCGAAACCGTGCTACTTCGAGAGAGATTGTCAGTTTTGTACACGAACTGCATCCAGTTTTTTCGTAGCCGTCTCAACTTTTTAACACATGCTATTTGGGTGAAATGATGATAGCATGCCAACTTTCAACATTTTCAGAGTTCATTTGTAGTGCTTTTCAATTACAGGGTCAACTAGCTCAAAAAAAAATAAGTAAATGCACGAAATATACCAAATGAAGTTAGAAATTGTTGAAATTTTGTGATGTGCCTTTGAATGGTGCATTTTGAACACAAAAGTATGGAGTTCGAATAAGTTAAAAAAATGAAATCCCTTTGTAAGAGATGTGTTCTCGTTCGAAACCCTCCTACTTCGAGAGAGATTGTTAGTTTTGTACACGAACTGCATCCAGTTTTGATCGTAGCCTTCTCAACTTTTTAACACATGCTATGTGGGTGAAATGATGATAGCATGCCAACTTTCAACATTTTCAGAGTTCATTTGTAGTGCTTTTCAATTTCAGGGTCAACTAGCTCAAAAAAAATAAGTAAATGCACGAAATATACCAAATGAAGTTAGAAATTGTTGAAATTTTTTGATGTGCCTTTGAATGGTGCATTTTGAACACACAAAAAGTATGGAGTTCGAATAAGTTTAAAAAAATGAAATCCCTTCGTAAGAGATGAGTTCTCGTTCGAAACCCTGCTACTTCGAGAGAGATTGTCAGTTTTGTACACGAACTGCATCCAGTTTTTTCGTAGCCGTCTCAACTTTTTAACACATGCTATTTGGGAGAAATGATGATAGCATGCCAACTTTCAACATTTTCAGAGTTCATTTGTAGTGCTTTTCAATTTCAGGGTCAACTAGCTCAAAAAAAATAAGTAAATGCACGAAATATACCAAATGAAGTCAAAAATTGTTGAAAATTTGTGATGTGCCTTTGAATGGTGCATTTTGAACACACAAAAAGTATGGAGTTCGAATAAGTTAAAAAAATGAAATCCCTTTGTAAGAGATGTGTTCTCGTTCGAAACCCTGCTACTTCGAGAGAGATTGTCAGTTTTGTACACGAACTCCATCTAGTTTTTATCGTAGCCCTCTCAACTTTTTAAAACATGCTATGTGGGTGAAATGATGATAGCATGCCAACTTTCAACATTTTCAGAGTTCATTTGTAGTGCTTTTAAATTTCAGGGTCAACTAGCTCAAAAAAAAATAAGTAAATGCACGAATTATACCAAATGAAGTCCGAAATTGTTGAAATTTTGTGATGTGCCTTTGAATGGTGCATTTTGAACACACAAAAAGTATGGAGTTCGAATAAGTTAAAAAAACTGAAATCCCTTTGTAAGAGATGTGTTCTCGTTCGAAACTCTGCTACTTCGAGAGAGATTGTCAGTTTTGTACACGAACTGCATTCAGTTTTTATCGTAGCCCTCTCAACTTTTTAACACATGCTATGTGGGTGAAATGATGATAGCATGCCAACTTTAAACATTTTCAAAGTTCTTTTGTAGTGCTTTTCAATTTCGGGGTCAACTAGCTCAAAAAAAATAAGTAAATGCACGAAATATACCAAATGAAGTCAGAAATTGTTAAAAAAATTTGATGTGGCTTTGAATGGTGCATTTTGAACACACAAAAAGTATGGAGTTCGAATAAGTTTAAAAAAATGAAATCCCTTTGTAAGAGATCAGTTCTCGTTCGAATCCGTGCTACTTCGAGAGAGATTGTCAGTTTTGTACACGAACTGCATCCAGTTTTTGTCGTAGCCCTCTCAACTTTTTAACACATGCTATGTGGGTGAAATGATGATAGCATGCCAACTTTCAACATTTTCAGAGTTCATTTGTAGTGCTTTTCAATTTCAGGGTCAACTAGCTAAAAAAAAATAAGTAAATGCACGATATATATCAAATGAAGTCAGAAATTGTTGATCCCTTTGAGATGTGCCTTTGAATGGTGCATTTTGAACACACAAAAAGTATGGAGTTCGAATAAGTTAAAAAAATGAAATCCCTTTGTAAGAGATGAGTTCTGGTTCGAAACCCTGCTACTTCGAGAGAGATTGTCAGTTTTGTACATGAACTGCATCCAGTTTTTGTCGTAGCCCTCTCAACTTTTTAACACATGCTATGTGGGTGAAATGATGATAGCATGCCAACTTTCAACATTTTCAGAGTTCATTTGTAGTGCTTTTCAATTTCAGGGTCAACTAGCTCAAAAAAAATAAGTAAATGCACGAAATATACCAAATGAAGTCAGAAATTGTTGAAATTTTGCGAGGTGCCTTTGAATGGTGCATTTTGAACACACAAAAAGTATGGAGTTCGAATAAGTTAAAAAAAATGAAATCCCTTTGTAAGAGATGTGTTCTCGTTCGAAACCCTCCTACCTCGAGAGAGATTGTCAATTTTGTACACGAACTGCATCCAGTTTTTATCGTAGCCCTCTCAACTTTTTAACACATGCTATTTGGGTGAAATTATGATAGCATGCCAACTTTCAACATTTTCAGAGTTCATTTGTAGTGCTTTTCAATTTCAGGGTCAACTAGCTCAAAAAAAAAATGCACGAAATATACCAAATGAAGTCAGAAATTGTTGAAATTTTGTGATGTGCCTTTGAATGGTGCATTTTGAACACACAAAAAGTATGGAGTTCGAATAAGTTAAAAAAAATGAAATCCCTTTGTAAGAGATGTGTTCTCGTTCGAAACCCTCCTACCTCGAGAGAGATTGTCAGTTTTGTACACGAACTGCATCCAGTTTTTATCGTAGCCCTCTCAACTTTTTAACACATGCTATTTGGGTGAAATTATGATAGCATGCCAACTTTCAACATTTTCAGAGTTCATTTGTAGTGCTTTTCAATTTCAGGGTCAACTAGCTCAAAAAAATAAATAAATGCACGAAATATACCAAATGAAGTCAGAAATTGTTGAAATTTTGTGATGTGCCTTTGAATGGTGCATTTTGAACACACAAAAAGTATGGAGTTCGAATAAGTTAAAAAAAATGAAATCCCTTTGTAAGAGATGTGTTCTCGTTCGAAACCCTGCTACTTCGAGAGGGATTGTCAGTTTTGTACACGAACTGCATCCAGTGTTTATCGTAGCCCTCTCAACTTTTTAACACATGCTATGTGGGTGAAATGATGATAGCATGCCAACTTTCAACATTTTCACAGTTCATTTGTAGTGCTTTTCAATTTCAGGGTCAACTAGCTCAAAAAAAAAGTAAATGCACGAAATATATCAAATGAAGTAATAAATTGTTGAAATTTTGTGATGTGCCTTTGAATGGTGCATTTTGAACACACAAAAAGTATGGAGTTCGAATAAGTTAAAAAAAATGAAATCCCTTTGTAAGAGATGAGTTCTCGTTCGAAACCGTGCTACTTCGAGAGAGATTGTCAGTTTTGTACACGAACTGCATCCAGTTTTTGTCGTAGCCCTCTCAACTTTTTAACACATGCTATGTGGGTGAAATGATGATAGCATGCCAACTTTCAACATTTTCAGAGTTCATTTGTAGTGCTTTTCAATTTCAGGGTCAACTAGCTCAAAAAAAAAAGTAAATGCACGAAATATATCAAATGAAGTCAGAAATTGTTGATCCCTTTGAGATGTGCCTTTTAATGGTGCATTTTGAACACACAAAAAGTATGGAGTTCGAATAAGTTCAAAAAATGAAATCCCTTTGTAAGAGATGAGTTCTCGTTCGAAACCGAGCTACTTCGAGAGAGATTGTTAGTTTTGTACACGAACTGCATCCAGTTTTTGTCGTAGCCCTCTCAACTTTTTAACATATGCTATGTGGGTGAAATTTTTATTGCATGCCAACTTTCAACATTTTCAGAGTTCATTTGTAGTGCTTTTCAATTTTAGGGTCAACTAGCTCAAAAAAATAAGTAAATGCACGAAATATACCAAATGAAGTCAGAAATTGTTGACATTTTGTGATGTGCCTTTGAATGGTGCATTTTAAACACACGAAAAGTATGGAGTTCGAATAAGTTAAAAAAATGAGTTCTCGTTCGAAACCCTCCTACATCGAGAGAGATTGTCAGTTTTGTACACGAACTGCATCCAGTTTTTGTCGTAGCCCTCTCAACTTTTTAACACATGCTATGTGGGTGAAATGATGATAGCATGCCAACTTTCAACACTTTCAGAGTTCATTTGTAGTGCTTTTCAATTTCAGGGTCAACTAGCTCAAAAAAAATAAGTAAATGCACAAAATATACCAAATGAAGTCAGAAATTGTTGAAATTTTGTGATGTGCCTTTCAATGGTGCATTTTGAACACACAAAAAGTATGGAGTTCGAATAAGTTAAAAAAAATGAAATCCCTTTGTAAGAGATGAGTTCTCGTTCGAAACCATGCTACTTCGAGAGAGATTGTGAGTTTTGTACACGAACTGCATCCAGTTTTTGTCGTAGCCATCTCAACTTTTTAACACATGCTATGTGGGTGAAATGATGATAGCATGCCAACTTTCAACATTTTCAGATTACATTTGTAGTGCTTTTCAATTTCAGGGTCAACTAGCTCAAAAAAAAATTAGTATATGCACGAAATATACCAAATGAAGTCAGAAATTGTTGAAATTTTCTGATGTGCCTTTGAATGGTGCATTTTGAACACACAAAAAGTATGGAGTTCAAATAAGTTCAAAAAATGAAATCCCTTTGTAAGAGACGAGTTCCCGTTCGAAACCGTGCTACTTCGAGAGAGATTGTCAGTTTTGTACACGAACTGCATCCAGTTTTTGTCGTAGCCCTCTCAACTTTTTAACTCATGCTATGTGGGTGAAATGATGATAGCATGCCAACTTTCAACATTTTCAGAGTTCATTTGTAGTGCTTTTCAATTTCAGGGTCAACTAGCTCAAAAAAAATAAGTAAATGCACGAAATATACCAAATGAAGTTAGAAATTGTTGAAATTTTGTGATGTGCCTTTGAATGGTGCATTTTGAACACACAAAAAGTATGGAGTTGAAATAAGTTCAAAAAAATGAAATCCCTTTGTAAGAGATGAGTTCTCGATCGAAACCCTGCTACTTCGAGAGAGATTGTCCGTTTTGTACACGAAGTGCATCCAGTTTTTGCCGTAGCCCTCTCAACTTTTTATCACATGCTATGTGGGTGAAATTATGATAGCATGCCAACTTTCAACATTTTCAAAGTTCATTTGTAGTGCTTTTCAATTTCAGGGTCAACTAGCTCAAAAGAAATAAGTAAATGCACGAAATATACCAACTAAAGTCAGAAATTGTTGAAATTTTGTGATGTGCCTTTGAATGGTGTAGTTTGAACACACAAAAAGTATGGAGTTCAAATAAGTTCAAAAGACCATTGCAGAACATATGACCAAATTAATACAAGTCATCATCACATTAAAGCCAAAGAACAGTAGTGATCAAATGTTATTATTGCAAAAAATAAATACATAAAGTTCTCTCATAATAGAACATACAACTATGTAAAACATTTAAATGCAACAACAAAAGCAATCAAAATCGCAACTAAGGTAACAATTGACCCAACAGCATAATGATACCAAGCCTCTTTATCAATGGCATATTTTCTAATATTCCTAATCTTCAAGCGCATTTCATCCATCTTCAAGCGCATTTCATCCATCTTCAACCGCATCGCATCGATCTTCATCTTGCGATCATCGATGACATCGGCGACATGCAACTCGAGTTCCATATTCTTATCCTTAATTATTTTCAATTTTTTCTTCAAGTATTTGTTTTCTTTTTCAACCAAATTTAACTTCTCGACAATAATTTTTATGTGGGTTGGAATTTCCGGTTCACATACCTCCTAGATTAAAAAAATATATGTCACATTGGTCGTCATAATTGTCATAAACACTAAATAAAACAAATAGTTATAAAAGATAATATATACCACATCCGAATCATAGACAGGACGAGGGCCGACGGAGGCGGATACCAAAACCATCGCACTATATCATAACAAAAAATAATGAAAGTGAGTAATTTATACAAGTATGTATCTAAATCATACAAGTAAGATTTTTTTGATTTTAAAAAGAAGATAAGAACAAGAGGCTCACCACGGTGGTGCTCGCAGTTGGTGCACGGCCAAACCTAGACAAATATTAAGGAAAATGGAGCTTGGAGGTCGAGCTTGGAGAGGAGAAAGCTTAAGTAGAGTGGCTCGGGCATTTCATCGAACACGTCATGTGCATGAACTAGAGTGGCAAGATCATGGCATGGTCACACTTCAAC
This sequence comes from Hordeum vulgare subsp. vulgare, assembly GCF_904849725.1. Taxonomy (NCBI): domain Eukaryota; kingdom Viridiplantae; phylum Streptophyta; class Magnoliopsida; order Poales; family Poaceae; genus Hordeum; species Hordeum vulgare. The sequence goes on along the minus strand of NC_058520.1, from coordinate 597,961,365 downwards.
AACCAAAAAACAGGGGATATGACGGGCAGGGGCGAGGGTTTATATAGGCAAAACTTTAGTCCCGGTTCGTGCCACGCCCCGGGACTAAAGGCCACTGCTTCCCGCCTTATTGTCTGCCGAAAAAGGGTCTTTAGTCCCGGGTCGTGGCTCCACCCGGGACTAAAGACCCCCTTTTGTCCCGGTTCTTGCCACGCCCCGGGACTAAAGGCCCCTGATTCCCGCCTTCTGGTCTGCCCGAAAAAGGGTCTTTAGTCCCGGGTCGTGGCTCCACCCGGGACTAAAGGGGTCTTTAGTCCCGGTCCGTGGCTCCACCCAGGACTAAAGATCCACCTGTATAAGCGGGAGTTAGAAAATTTCGAACCCAAATCGTCCATTTTCTCTTCTTCTTCCTCTCGTTCTCCTGCCCGGCGCGGCAAGCGACGAACTCGACGATGCCGTCAGGCTGCCCGCCGTCCTGCTCGCCGCCGCCTGCCGTCCTCCTCGCCGTCGCCGTCGTCCTCCTCGTCATGCGCCGCCCTCCTCCTCGCCGCGCACCGTCGACACCTCCGGCCGGTAAGCCCCACGCCCCCTCCTCCCCAACACTCCGGCCAACACAAGCAAAGAAGAAAAAGGAGAAGAAAGGAAGAAAAAGGAGAAGAAAAGAAGAAAAAGGAGAAGAAAGGAAGAAAAAGGAGAAGAAAGGAAGAAAAAGGAGAAGAAAAGAAGAAAAAGGAGAAGAAAGGAAGAAAAAGAAGAAGAAAAGAAGAAAAAGGAGAAGAAAGGAAGAAAAAGGAGAAGAAAGGAAGAAAAAGGAGAAGAAAGGAAGAAAAAGGAGAAGAAAAGAAGAAAAAGGGAAGAAAGGAAGAAAAAGGAGAAGAAAGGAAGAAAAAGGAGAATAAGAAGAGGAGGAGAAGAAAAGAAGAAAAAGGAGAATAAGAAGAGGAGGAGAGGAGAAGAAGAGGAAAAATAGAAGAAGAGGAGAGGAGAAGTAGTAGAAGAAGAGGAGAAGTAGAAGTATAAGAAGAAGTAGAAGAAGAGGAGAAATAGAAGAAGAGAAAAAATTAGTTTAGGGTTAGAAGAAGAAGAAATATTTTTTTTGTCATTTAATTTTGCTATTGTATAGTGTATATGCTTAAGTGTTAATAGTGTTTCTTCGATTATTGCTATTGTATATGCTTAAGTGTTAATAGTTTAATTTTTCTATTGTATATGCTTAAGTGTTAATAGTTTATTTTTAGCAAGAAAATTAATAGAACTAGTTTAATTTTGCTATTGTATATGCTTAAGTGTCCGGGACTGGGCTCCGCCCGACTGGTATTTTAGAGTTTAGGTTCTAGCCAAGACCCGGGACTAAAGGTCCTCCTATATAAAACGAGCCTTCGAAGTTTCCGCCCGGCTAGTTTGTTAGTTTACTAGTTAATCAAATGTCTGTTTTTTGCAGAACTATGGATCCACATATCAGGAACCTCGAAGAGGAAGAACTTCTCGAATATATAATCAAAGACGGCCCCGACGTTGAACCAGCCGAATCTCCGACATCATATCTAAACAACTCCGGATATGGAATGGAGGTCGAGCGACACGAAGATGAAGCCGATGGGGCAGGAGATAGGTCCAATGACGGAGAAGGTGATAGATCCACTGATGGAGAAGCCGGTGGAGAAGCCGGTGAAGAAATAATAAAGTCCGGCGAGGTATACATATGAAGTTCTACAATCACTTGTAATATGTGAAAAATATTGGAGATAGCTCTATATTGTATACATATACATTCATTTGACGAATGTTTCTCCCTCTTAGGCCTCCAGAACGACCAAATCTACGAAACGATGCCCGACTAGAAAGTAGGATGCACGGACGCATTACACCTTTGAGGTGATAATGCCTACGGGCGAACCCAAGCTTCCTAAGAATGCTGCTGACACATTCAAGAAGCAATGCGGAGTTCTCGTTAGGGATCACGTCCCGATCAGCGTTCGGGAGTGGAACAAGCGCAAAGGGGCAGCCGATAGTGACTATGTCGCCGAAAGGTACAAAGATAATCTTTGGAATGATCTCATGTCACATTTCAACCTGCCAGAATGTGAGAATGAAGATGCCGCAGACAAACTGAGGGCCAAAGTCAAGCAGTGGACTATAAAGAAGATGGCCGAACTGTTCCGTAGCTGGAAGAAGAATCTATGGAAAAACTATCTGGAGACAAAGAAAGTGCCAGTATTCGAGGGGTATCTAGCCAAGCAGGCGAATCACTGGAAGGAATTTCAAGAGTACAAGGAGTTAGAAGATGCCCAGGAATTATCAGAAAAGAACAAGATAAATGCCGACAAAAATAAATATCACCACAAGCTGGGGCCAGGGGGCTATGAGACTGCCATCCCAAAGTGGGAAAAGAAAGAGCAATATCTGATAGATAAAGGCATCGTACCTGAACCACTCCGTGATGAGTGGGAATTGAGAGCAAGAAATTGGTTCCTTGCGCATGGTGGGTCGTACGACGAAACAACAGGGGACCTCATCTGCAATGACAATCTTAGGATACCCAGGGAGAATTGGAAAAGGATAGTGAAAGAAATTAAGGAGGGACAAAGAAAGTTCACTGCAGATAGAGATAAAGATTTGCTCACACTCGTCCTCGGCAATGACGAACATGGAGGACGAACGCGAGGCTTCGGTCCATCTTACCCGTGGTGGCTTGGGTTTGCCAGAGACCAAGACACTTACAGAAGCCGAGAGAAAGCAAAGAAGCGGCAGCAGGATGAGGAGAATGACAAGTTCAACCAGTTGCTTGCCAGGATTAATGAGCAACAGAAGCAGATTGATGAGCTTAGAGGAGTACCGCGCCAGGAAGATCCTGCACTTGATATTACCGGCGCCCGATCTAAGCGGAAAAGCAGCGTGGCTGAATCTGAGGCCCCGCCCGACGATGAACGAAGAATGATAGAGGGCGGTCCCGGCTACCCCGTGGATGGGATCAAGGAATCAACATCATGTGAACTCCATCAGAAATTCAAGAACATATCCATGAAGGTGGCCGTCGGACAAGCTTTACCTTCTGGCCCTGATGCACGCTGGCATGGTCGTGAGATTCCAGCTGGCTTTGCTAAAGTCGGGGTGGATGAAATCATGACGGGGTTTAGTGATATGGAGCTCGACATAGCTGGACCCGAAGATGAGAGGACACTCGGAGAAGTACTGGGTGGAGTCATCCTATGGGACAAGAACTACATCAAGCTTCCAAGCTCGGCCCCAAGGACAACACCGCCTCCGAGTCGTCGCAGGTCACCTACACCTCCATTACCTCCAAGCCCTCCACATGACGTCGGCCAGCACAACACGAGTCCATCTCGATCACCGCCGCCGGACTTGGGTCGTCCGTCTCCGCCGCCGCCCGCTCTGGATACAAAGCCTGAGCCTGCCACGAATACAAAGCGGGAGCGTGCCACCTAGAATGCTCTGCCGCCTCCCGCTCCGGATACAAAGCCTGAGCCTGCCACGGATACAAAGCGGGAGCGTGCCACCAAGAACGCTCCGCCGCCGCCCGCTCCGGATACAAAGCCTGAGCCTGCCACGGATACCAAGCGGGAGCGTGCCACCAAGAACGCTCCGCCGCCGCCCACTCCGGATATAAAGCCTGAGCCTGCCACGGATACAAAGCGGGAGCGTGCCACCAAGAACGCTCCGCCGCAGCCCGCTCCGGATACAAAGCCTGAGCCTGCCACTGATACAAAGCGGGAGCGTGCCACCAAGAACGCTCCGCGGCCGCCCGCTCCGGATACAAAGCCTGAGCCTGCCATAGATACAAAGCGGGAGCGTGCCACCAAGAACGCTCCGCCGACGATTCCTAAGCCACAGAGCACCCCAAAGCGCAAACGGTCGCCCCTCCCAAGGTACGTCATGCTAATCTTCCTATCGGAACTTATGATCATACCCCCTTCCATCACAGTATGACTTACACCATAAGCCTGATGACTATACACGCACATTGCAGAAGGAAGTGAAAAAGAGCAGATCACGTGCAAGCCCTCCACATGACGTCGGCCAGCACAACACGAGTCCATCTCGATCACCGCCGCCGGACTTGGGTCGTCCGTCTCTGCCGCCGCCCGCTCTGGATACTAAGCGGTAGCGTGCCACCAAGAACGCTCCGCCGACGATTCCGAAGCCACAGAGCACCCCAAAGCGCAAACTGTCGCCCCTCCCAAAGGTACGTCATGCTAATCTTCCTATATCAGACCTTATGACTTATACCATAAGCCTGATGACTATACACGCACATTGCAGAAGGAATTGAAAAAGAGCAGATCACGTGCAAGTGCAAGTGGGAGAAAATCAAGTTCAACTACAAGCAAGAAAAAATCAGACGTTCCTCAGCTTGGACAACAGGCCAAACAGTCGATCCCACCCCTCAAGGTGTTAACCGAGAATGTTCCCCCTTCGGTGCAGGGGCTAGCTTTAGAAAGTGCAAAGGAGTTGGCGGCTGCATGTGGTGTCTCGGTTGAAGAATTGTTGTCTTCCCAAGACGACAAGATACCCAAGGCTGTGGTAGCCCCTAAGCGACAACTTTTCATGGGTGAGCCTTTGGTCAGCAAAGATGATCTCCCAACAAATATGCGTTACTTGCATCAATGGTACTTAAGTGAATCAAAGAATGGGAGAACGATGATCGTGCTGAGTGTCCCACAGGAGTACTACGGCCGCCCCGAACAAATCCATATCGACTTTGATGAACTCTTCCAGATGTACAATGGCGACGCCCTCGACAAATCGCTTATGAGTTGCTATTGTCTGTAAGTTTTTCAATTCATTGTCTACATATAACTTGTTTAGTTATTTCAATTCATTGTCTATATATAACTTGTACTCTATTATGTAGAATGAAGATTCTGGATTGTAAAAGTAAGAGCATCCTAAATATTGGGTTTATTGACCCAGATAAAATACATATAGCGACGCTAACTAATTAGCCCAAGGAGACGGAGGAAAACCTTCTAAGGTTTCTAATAGATCAAAATTTCTGTGACCACATACTGTTTCCATACAACTTCAGGTGAGGGTCTTTACTCTGTTGTGTCCATTCACTTATAAGTGTAATTGATAAGTTACTCACACACACACACACACACACATATATATATATATATATATATATATATATATATATATATATATACATGTGCAGCTTTCATTGGATTCTGTTGGACATTCAAATTGATAAGGGAAGAGTTGATGCCTTCGGCCCATTATCGAGACCCTTGGAACAGTTCCAAAGCCTGCAGGACATGCTCCAAGGGTAATTTTAATCATTCTTGCGCTCTATCGGTCTCTTTCGATGATTTTCTGATATATCAAATAATGAAAAACTTAGCAAATCATTATTCTTGTCGGGCAGGGTTTGGAAGCGGTTCAAGTGCGTGACTCCCGGTAACTTTCATGAGAAGCTGACCTTTAGAGCGGCTCAGGTAAGCAGTAGTATGATATACTTCTATTAATTTTCAATACATTTATGATGCTAGATTATTATTTTGATTATGTATATTCTATTCTCGTAAAGTGCGACCAGCAGCCACGGGGGACGCATCTATGCGGATACTATGTTTGCAAGACCATTCGCACGTTTACCTCTGAGCACAAGGATCACAGATTCGACGTAAGCAATGAACATTCACACCTCTATTTTTACCCGTCATTCTTTGTTATCATGATTGATATTCATATTCATCTCCTCTTCTTATATAGCACACGGCCATGATGATGAAGGTCCTACCAGAGCAACGCACGATTGCTGTTGCAGAGGAGCTTGCGGGATTTCTGAGGACGGAAGCTATAGAAGACAAAGGACGATTTAGTGTAGCTAAGGGCCATTAGTGATGTTCGTCCATGTAATCGAATAGACGGGCTCTAGTCCCGATAATTCAGATCTCCATATAATTCATTTTTTGTAGAACTATGGATCCACATATCAGGAACCTCGAAGAGGAAGAACTTCTCGAAGATATAATCAAAGACGGCCCCAACGTTGAACCAGCTGAATCTCCGTCGTCATATCAAAACCCCTCCGGAGATGGAATGGAGGTCGACCGACACGAAGATGAAGCCAATGGGGCAGGAGATAGCTCCAATGACGGAGAAGGTGATAGCTCCACTTATGGAGAAGCCGGTGGAGAAATAATAAAGTCCGACGAGGTATACATATGAAGTTCGACAATCACTTGTAATATGTGAAAAATATTGGAGATAGCTCTATATTGTATACATATACATTCATTTCACGAGTGTTTCTCCCTCTTAGGCCTCCACATCGAGCAAAGCTACGAAACGAGGCTTGACTAAAAAGTTGGATGCACGGACGCATTACACCTTTGAGGTGATATTGCCTACGGGCGAACCCAAGCTTCCTAAGAATACTGCTGACACATTCAAAAAGCAATGCGGAGTTCTCGTTAGGGATCATGTCCCGATCAGCGTTCGGGAGTGGAACAAGTGCAAAGGGGCAGCCGATAGTGACTATGTCGCCGAAAGGTACAAAGATAATCTTTGGAATGATCTCATGTCACATTTCAACCTGCCAGAATGTGAGAATGAAGACGCCGCAAAAAAACTGAGGCCAAAGTCAAGCAGTGTACTCTAAATAAGATGGCCGAACTGTTCCGTAGCTGGAAGAAGAAGCTATGGAAAAACTATCGGAAGACAAAGAAAGTGCCAGTATTCGAGGGGTATCTAGCCAAGTAGGCAAATCACTGGAAGGCATTTCAAGAGTACAAGGAGTCAGAAGATGCCAAGGCATTATTAGAAAAGAACAAGAAAAATGCCGACAAGAATAAATATCATCACACGCTGGGGCCAGGGGGCTATGAGACTGCCATCCCAAAGTGGGATAAGAAAGAGCAAGATCTGCTAGCTAAAGGCATCATACCTGAACCCATCCGTGATGAGTGGGAATTGAGAGCAATAAATTGGTTCCTTGCGCATGGTGGTTCGTACGACGAAGAAACCGGGGACCTCATCTGCAGTGACGGTCTTAGGATACCCAGGGAGAATTCGAAAAAGATAGTGAAAGAAATTAAGGAGGGAAAAAGACAGTTCACTGCAGATAGAGAGAAAGATTTGCTCACACTGGTCCTCGACAATGACGAACATGGAGGACGAACGCGAGGCTTAGGTCCTTCTTACCCGTGGTGGCTTGGGTTTGCCAGAGACCAAGACACTTACAGAAGCCGAGCAAGAGCAAAGAAGCGACAACAGGATGAGGAGAATGACAAGTTCAACCAGTTGCTTGCCAGGCTTAACGAGCAACAGAAGAAGATTGATGAGCTTAGAGGAGTAGCGCGCCAGGAAGATCCTGCACTCGATATTATCGGCGCCCCATCTAAGCGGAAAAGCAGCGTGGCTGAATCTGAGGCCCCGCCCGAGGATGCACGAAGAATGATAGAGGGAAGTCCCGGCTACCCCGTGGATGGAATCAAGGAGTCAACATCATGTGAACTCCATCAGAAATTCAAGAACATATCCATGAAGGTGGCCGTCGGACAAGCTTTACCTTCTGGCCCTGATGCACGCTGGCATGGTCGTGAGATTCCAGCTGGCTTTGCTAAAGTCGGGGTGGATGAAATCATGGCGGGGTTTCATGATATGGAGCTCGACATAGCTGGACCCGAAGATGAGAGGACACTCGGAGAAGTACTGGGTGGAGTAATCCTATGGGACAAGAACTACATCAAGCTTCCGGGCTCGGCCCCAAGGACAACACCGCCTCTGAGTCGTCGCAGGTCACCTACACCTCCATCACCTCCAAGCCCTCCACATGACGACGGCCAGCACAACACGAGTCCATCTCGATCACCGCCGCCGGACTTGGGTCGTCCGTCTCCGCCGCCGCCCGCTAAGGATACTAAGCGGAAGCGTGCCAGCAAGAACGCTCTGTCGATGAGTTCTAAGCGAAGGAGCACCCCAAAGCGCAAACTGTCGCCCCTCCCAAAGGTACCTCATGCTAATCTTCCTATCAGACCTTATGATCGCACCGACGAGGAAAACGCCAGGATAGCAAAGGCACATTATGATGCGCAGATGAAAAGGAAGGAACCCCAGCCCCGCCCGGAATACACCGAGAAGCAAATAGCATATGCAAAATACTTCACGACCCTTCCATCACAGTATGACTTACACCATAAGCCTGATGACTATACACGCACATTGCAGAAGGAAGGAAAAAAGAGCAGATCACGTGCAAGTGCAAGTGGGTGCAAATCAAATTCAACTACAAGCAAAAAAAGATCAGACGTTCCTCAGCTTGGACAACAGGCCAAACAGTCGATCCCACCCCTCAGGGTGTTACCCGAGAATGTTCCCTCTCTGGTGCAGGGGCAAGATTTGGAATTAGCAAAGAAGTGGGCGGATGAATGGGGTATCCCGGTTGAAGACGTTCTGGCTTCCCAAGACGACAGGTTACCCAAGGCTGTGGTAGCCCCTAAACCACAGTTTGTCATGGGAACGCCTTTGGTCAGCAAAGATAAGTTTGATGATCTCCCAACAAGTATGCGTTACTTGCATACATGGTACTTAAGTGAATCAAAGAATGGGAGAACGATGATCGTGGCGCGTGTCCCACGGGAGTACTACGGCCGCCCCCAAGAAATCCATATCGACTTTGATGAACTCTTCCAGATGTACAATGTCGACGCCCTCGACAAATCGCTTATGAGTTGCTATTGTCTGTAAGTTTTTCAATTCGTTGTCTACATATAACTTGTTTAGTTATTTCAATTCATTGTCTACATATAACTTGTACTCTATTATGCAGAATGAAGATTCTGGAATGTAAAAGTAGGAACATCCTAAATATTGGGTTTATTGACCCAGATAAAATACATATAGCGACGCTAACTGATAAATCCAAGGATACGGAGGAAAACCTTCTAAGGTTTCTAACATATCAAAATTTATGTGACCACATACTGTTTTCATACAATTTCAAGTGAGGGTCTTTATCTGTTGTGTCCATTCACTTATAAGCGTAATTGATAAGCTACTGACACACACACATATATATATATACATGTGCAGCTACCATTGGATTCTGTTGGACATTCAAATTGATAAGGGGAGAGTTGATGCCTTCGACCCATTATCGAGACCCTTGGAACAGTTCCAAAGCCTGCAGGACATGCTCCAAGGGTAATTTCAATCATTCTTGCGCTCTATCGGTCTCTTTCGATGATTTTCTGATATATCAATTAATGAAAAACTTAGCAAATCATTTTCCTTGTCGGGCAGGGTTTGGAAGCGGTTCAAGTGCGTGACTCCCGGTATCGAGCATGAGAAGCTGACCTTTAGAGCGGCTCAGGTAAGTAGTAGTATGATATACTTCTATTTTCAATACATTTATGATACTAGATTATTATTTTGATTACATATATTCTATTCTTGTAAAGTGCGACCAGCAGCCACGGGGGACGCATCTATGCGGATACTATGTTTGCGAGACCATTCGCACGTTTACCTCTGAGCACAAGGATTACAGATACGACGTAAGCAATGAACATTCACACCTCTATTTTTACCCGTCATTCTTTGTTATCATGATTGATATTCATATTCATCTCCTCTTCTTATATAGTACACGGTCATGAGGGAGAAGTACCTACCAGAGCAACGCGCGATTGCTGTTGCAGAGGAGCTTGCGACCTTTCTGAGGACGGAAGCTATAGATGACAAAGGACGATTTAGTGTAGCTAGGGGCCATTACTGATGTTGGTCCATGTAATCGAATAGACGGGCTCTAGTCCCGATAATTCAGATCTCCATATAATTGTATATATATGCTCGCTTGTAAGATAAGTTAATCTTATATATATATAGATATATATATAGATATATATGCATAAACATGTATATTTAGAATTATATGAAAACTAATTCCCGAACACGAAACGAGGCATCACGTTAATCTCCCGAACACCTAAACCCTAAAACCCTAAAATAAACAAAATCTGCAGAAACTCTTTAATCCCGGTCCGTGTTAAGACCCGTGACTAAAGGGTCTGCCCCTGAGGGCGCTCCGAGGCGCCCACGTGGAGTACCTTTGGTCCCGGCTTGGAACAGGGCCGGGACTAAAGGTTAGGCCTTTAGTCCCGCCTCTTTGGTCCCGGTTGGTGAACCGGAACTAAAGCCCCTTACGGGCCGGGACTATAAGCCCTGTCCCCACTAGTGCTTGATGGCTTCACGGTTTTGGGAATGTACCCACACGGCCCTACCGGCGATTACCGACTATTGCTCTGCTTGGAAGGTGATGCTTAAACTGGCTCCTACGCCTTTACATTAGGCTCCGGCCAGCCGGCCAGGTACATAAGGGGCACTGATGCCCAAGAACTGATGAATTCCCGTAGATATCTCTTCTTTTCCATGGTAGCTTGCATTGGCACACAAACAACTTGATAATGGTATTTGACACCACCTCTGAGTTGTTCTCGCAGATGTGCTCTCCGATTTTTCCCGGCCATGGCAATGCTGGCCTGTTTGAGATGGGTGACTCGCTTGGCATGTACATGCTTGAGGAAGAAGAGACCGTTGTTAATATCTGGGTGATCCGGCACTATAAAGGTCAAGTCTGGGCCTCCAAAGGCCGGGCTGATCGAATTGCCGATTGGAGAGATATGGATGCAATTTGAAAACTTTCATGGTTTTTGGTATGTGAATGCTGCATATTGGGATGGTAATGTACTCGTCACTACTGGAAATTTCCTATATGCGGGGTGTCAGGGTCTTCGCCGAGAGCCAAATGACGGGCTCTCGGCAAACAAATATATACCGAGAACCACCCTCCGCAAAAGCAGGTTCACGGTAAGTACGCCCCTTTGCCGACAGTGGCTCACAGCAAACACTCACTAAAAGGCAAACGAGGAAGACATCGAGAACCACTTTCGGCAAAGAGAATCCACGTGGCATGTCAGTTAGGAACATATGGCGCCGTCACTTGGTTTAATTATACCGAGAGTAGTGGCGCCGCCCTCGGTAGAAAACACGTCACAGAAACATTTCCTTACCTGTCATGTGGTCCCAATGGTCATATTTATCAGTAACAGTTTCGCATTATTTGCTAAATATTGAAAATAAATAATATATGATTATGTTTTTTTCTGAGAGCAGCTCTCGGCAATGCCCTCGGTGCATGGTGATCCAAGGTTGACTCTTTACCGAGAACAACACTCAGAACAAGGTTAACCCTGGATGTAGGGTTTTATCTTTGTCGAGAGCACCCCTCGGCAAATGTGGACACGAGATTTAGGGTTTAGCCTTTTTCAAGTTTCGCACCGACGGACTCACGGTAAAGGTGTGTGGGATACTTAAGTTTATTCCCCTCGAGCTATTCTCACTTTTGTTCCATTTGAACTGACCGACGACCTCCTCTCCCCGCCGACACCGACACCCCCTCGGATGGCGCCATCATTTTTTTGGTGAGCTTGGGTGAATGCTAGATATGTATGTTAGATGTTATGAATGCTACATGTTGGATGAAATGTTAGATGAATGCTAGATGCATGTTAGATAAATATGCTAGATGAATGTATGCTACCGATAACCCAACTTTAGAAGAAGTGTATTAAATGTACTTGTTGATGTCTAGCGTCGGAGTATAACTTAAATACAAATCATTAATGCTTATGTTGGCTATGTTTCTTTTGTGCTCTTCTAAACTTTTGTTGCTTCTCTTGTTATGCTTGTTCAAATCATATTCTTCTATTGGTAGATGAGGTGGTATGCAGTGTGTAGAGGGAGGTCTCCTAGAGTGTAGGATTCGTGGGAGAAATGTCGTGAACAGCTGAACGGTTATAGCAATACCGACTATAAAGAGTTTCCAACTAGGAAGCAAGCAGAGGATCATTACTTCCAGTTCCTGCTCAAAGCGAGTCGTCCTGAAATGTACGATTCGTTTGAGTATCATTTCTCACACCTACAGTGTAGCGTGAAGCGCCCTGATGGAGTAAGTATGACAGGCTTGGTTTGGTGGCATGAAGAATCTGGTAATCTTTGCCCAGTTCGTCGTTATTTTGGTGTTCATGATATCTTATGCATGGTTAATATACATACGGATAAATGTTGTTTCTTTTCTATTGTTGTCTCACTTTGCTATTTTTTTATATAACTGATGAAATATTTTTCACGATTCTTTTGCAGATGCTTTAATAAAATGTGAAAGATGGAGCTCATGGATGCCAACTTGATGCACTTACATGCTATGTTCATATCGGTGGAGCTCATGAACCTTATGTTTACCTATTTTTGTGTTTTTACCTATTTTTGTGTTTTTTCTTTCGACACTTCCTTTTTGTGTCTCATATTTCATACCTTTTTATCACTAAAGTTTGAAAATACCTTGACTTATGTTTTTATGACTTTCGCATCACGCATGCCACTGAGGTACTTTCGCACCCCCGTCTGCATAGGGCCTAGGCATGACACAAGGACATCACAAAGGATTTACCATTCCGCTTTAGGGCATGATTTCATGTCGTGCCTTGCACGTTTGAAATTTCCGTTAATGAAACCCTAGAAGAGCAATAAATTTCTCGAATATTAATGCACGTGGGTCGGAAATATGCGGTGGCATGGCACATGTCATGCGATGGTCTCCTTTGAGAGCACGATGAGTTTAGAGGCCAACGGAGCATCAGGACCCGCACTTCATGCACAAACCGGACACGTTCCCTCTCGATACACACAGACTAGATCGTAGATGGTACGGTTTACAAGTGGACTGAGCGTAGGGTTATTTGAAAAGCGCCCAAACTATTACCACACCTAGCAACATGGGTCATGTGATGACACCGTGCCAGCTCTCGAGGAATTCCGGCATCGTACCCTTTTTTGAGGATTTAAACTTTCGCATGAGGCATGCCACCGAGGTACTTTCGCACCACCTGATGCCATGGCATGGCCCTCCCCCGTCTACGTAAGGCCTAGGCATGACGCTAGGACATCACAAGATTTCCCATTCCGCTTTCGAACATGATTTCATGTGGTGCCTTGCACATTTGGAATTTCCGGCGATGAAACCCTACAAGAGCAATAAATTTCTCGAATATTGTACGCGTGTAAAAAAATTGGGGGGCATGGCACGTGTCATGTGATTGTCTCCTTTGGGAGCACGATGAGTTTCGAGGCCAACGGAGCAACAGGACCCGCACTTCATGCACAAACCGGACATGTTCCCTCTCGATACCCATAGACTAGCTCAGAGATGGTACGGTTTACAAGTGGACTGACCGGAGGCTTATTCGAAACGCGCCCAAACTTTAAGCACACCTTAGCTATATGGGCTATGTAATGACACCGTGCCAGCTCTTGAGGAATTCTGGCATCGCACCCTTCTCCGAGGATTTAAACTTTCGCAAGAGGCATGCCACCAAGGTACTTTCGCACCCCCCTCGGTGCCATGGCATGGCCCTCCCCCGTCTGCGTAGGGCCTAGGCATGACACAAGGACATCACAAAGGATTTCTCGTTCCGCTTTCGGGCATGATTTCATGTGGTGCCTTGCAAGTTTGGAATTTCCGGCAATGAAACCCTAGAAGAGCAATTAATTTCTCGAATATTGCACGCGTGTCGGAAAATGGGGGGTGTGGCACGTGTCATGCGATGCTCTCCTTTGAGAGCCCGGTGAGTTTCGAGGCCAACGGAGCAACAAGACCCGCACTTCGTGCACAAACCGGACACGTTCCCTCTCGATACCGAGAGACTAGATCGGAGATGGTACGGTTTACAAGTTGACTAAGGGGAGGCTAATTCGAAACGTACCCAAACTATTACCACAACTTACATGGTCCATGTGATGACACCTTGCGAGATTTCTAGGATTTCCAGCATCGCATGCTTTTCCGAGGATTTAAACTTTAGCATGAGGCATGCCACTGAGGTACTTTCGCACCCCCCCTTGTGCCATGGCATGGCCCTCCCCCGTCTGCGTAGGGCCTAGGCATGATACAAGGACATCACAAAGGATTTCCCATTCCGCTTTCGGCCACGATTTCATGTGGTGCCTTGCATGTTTGGAATTCCCGGTGATGAAACCCTAGAAGAGCAATAAATTTCTCGAATATTGCACGTGGGTCGGAAACATATGGCGGCGTGGCAGTGTCATGCGATGGTCTCCTTTGATATCAAGAAGTGTTTCGAGGCCAACGGAGCAACCAGACCCGCACTTCGGGCACAAACCAGACACGTTCCCTCTCGATACCTAGAGACTAGCTCGGAGATGATACGGTTTACAAGTGGATTGAGGGGAGGCTTATTCGAAACGCGCCCAAACTTTTACCACACCCTAGCTACATGGGCCATGAGATGACACCTTGCCAGCTCTCGAGGAATTCCGGCATCGTACGCTTTTTCGAGGATTTAAACTTTCGCATGAGGCATGCCACCGAGGTACTTTTGCACCCCCCCCCCTGTGCCTTGGCATGGCCCTACCCCGTCTGCGTAGGGCCTAGGCATGACGCAAGGAAATAACAAAGGATTTCACATTTCGCTTTCGAGCATGATTTCATGTGATTTCCGGCGATGAAACCCTAGAATAGCAATAAATTTCTCAAGTAAAGGTCAATATTAGGGGAAAGTCATCGAGAGGGAGAGAATCTTGGGGCATCGAAGGTGAGATTAAAGGAAAGTTATATCTTTTCGCAGGGTTATGGGTAGGACGTCCATTTTCAGCTGACGTTTAAGGCTCATGAATAATTGGTATTCTACAATTTTCAGCTGAGGTTTAAGGCTCATGAATAATTGGTATTCTACAATGTTTTTAAATAGTCTACAATGGTTTCACGTGTAGATAATTAGAACTTTTTTCTTGAGAGTCATTGACAGGTTTAATAGTCGTGTGTTGACCAATTTTGTATTGATGTGCGCAATTGTAATATAGACCCACATGATTAATGGTTTATTATTTTTCTATTATCTTTGATTAACATGGAATAGATAGATCCGAACTGCTATAATACGGACCCACCAAATAAATGTCCTTCAATTTTGAATTTTCTCTAATTAAAAATTTCTATGAAGTGCCTAACTAGTATAAGTACAGATAGATGTCCAGCTCTGGAATTACAATGAAATTTTATTGTAGTCATCGATATAGCCTTTTGGCCCATTTTATAGATAAAGCAACGGTCCATACATCAGCCATCCAAACAACATCATCACAACGACGGTTGGGGGAGCAGCATAATCACACCGAAGAAAGCATAAAACAAATAGGAAAAAAAGCAACCTACTAGCAGCCGCCACGCGGCACTACGAAGACGATAGTCGAGATGCAGTATCCTGAAGTGCATCCAACTTTATTGTATCCTGTAGAGTACATACTCAAACAAAATTACCTGGTCCACCATAGTATATATGCATACCATCTTTACTAACTCGATAACCATCGACTGTATATTTCCTCAAGTCACTAGAGCCAACAAGCTGTTTGTGTTCATTTGGTGTAACAAGCTTGTTGTTCTTATCAACAATTTGAATACTACCTATAAAAGCGGCCTTTCCATACCCTTCTGAGGCAAAATGCCCACTACCCATTTGAGGATAGTGTGGTGAAGCCGTTGGGCGTGAAACATGCCCGCCCCAGAATGAAAAGCTCCCTTTATCTTTCATGTGAGTGAATAGTGAACTTGGCCAATATCCAAGTGGTATCTTATCTTGGCCATACACTAACCACCAATTATTTGTCTTTGGATCCTAAAATAAAGCAAAAAATGATATATGAAAGGCCATCGTATACATACTAGGATGTCATATCTCAACTCCTATTCTGGTCAATCTTTCTTGAAAATATATGGTTGATATTTCTTCTTTTAAAGATATGTAGACATTTCTTCTTGTAACAATTTTCAGATAGAAGGGATGTAAATCAGGAAAATATAATACTGAAACCTTTGAATTCATTGGTCTTTCACGATTGATGTTGCTTATTAGTAATATATTATTTTAATTGTCTGGAAACTGGTAAGTTTATTTTTTGCATGTTGTTGATGATTTTTCAAATGCGGGATTATGCGCAATGAATTGATTGGAAACAAATGACGGGAGAAATGATAGTATGTGAATTGAAACAACAGGAGGCAAATCAATTTGTGACTATCTTAATTAACTCAAGTGACATCATAGTGCACTGCCTAAATTGATGTGTTGAAAAAACTACCTAAGTTGGTTATGCACATTCAATAAATCATGCAAGTACACATTTTTTATACAACACCTGTATAACTTATATAAGTAAATATAAAATTATATGAAGAAGAGAATACCTTGAAAATGAATATGTCTATTGCATATTGTGGTCCATTGTAGACTGAAACATGTTGTAATCTTCCACCAAGGCCAACATTGTAGCTAACTTGAACGAATCCAGGACAATTGTGATCAAAGCAAACCTTGTTTGATACGCCATCACGCTGTTACCAAGTTTATAGAAGGTAAATAAAATTCATATCAAATAATGTTTGTACTTCAAATAGAAAATTTATGTAATAGATAACATAATGTAAATCAAAAGAATTATGTATTACCCAACCAACATGAAACCTTGCAAAGCTATCACCAAAGTAACTTGGAGATACAGAATAAAAGGCAGTAATACTGTCTAAATGACCCATTGGTCCATTGTCAATCTGAATCCCTGTTTGACTATAACCTTCACTATCTTTATAAACCTTCGGCTCATAAACATTTATTGTAGCTTGTACCCCATGTAAATCATCTGAATATCTTATTCCTGCCTCCTAAAAGCAAAAAATGATTAATGTTTGTCAATGTGATGACTAGATATAAGTCTAATATAGCATATGACTTGTGAGATCAATCATTATAATTGAATGTTGTAACCTAAGAGGTAGAGAACAATATAGATCAAACCCCTAAAGCTAGTATTAGATATACATTGTAAAATAGACGAAATTCCCCCATATTATGATTAAATAATATTGATGCAAAAATTATTATTTAGTTGAAACTACTATGTATAGATGTATGGTATAAAATTCAATACTAAGTACTCAAATACCCTTTATATATAATATATTGATAGAGAATCCTCCTCATATGTCGTCTCTATTTATTCCAACTTTCTGTTTTGCGACTCGTTGTTCAAATTATAGATTTTGTGACACGTCACCATATGTTCACCTTAAAACCTTCATCAGAAGATTGGCATTCAAAGATGAATTTGCATTGAATAATCTTTTCGAATTTTTTTTAACATGTTGGCATGATTTTAGTATTAAAAACAATATTTCCCAGGCTTGCGACGACTCTATTTCTGGTTGCTGCATAAACAAGCTAAGAAAACATGGTCATAATGAAAATAAAATATGAAACTCACCTCTATTTGTACATCTTTGTTAATAAATTGATCAGTATTGTGTGATGTTGTTTGGTCCCTTCTACTACTACGTAGTATTGGAACCATTCCTGTTGAGCATTCGACGATAGGCAAATCTGCTTGTGAAGCGACATGTAGGACCGAAGAATTTATATTCACTCCGATTGGAAAAGAACTTGGTTTCATCTAATTGACAATGAAAATTTTATCACCTTATACTCATTTATATATGGCGAACACAACATCAAAACACTAATTGTGTAATTTGATTCATTAGAGACAAAGGACACATAGCACAAGATATATTAATTTCAGTCAATTTTATATTTACAATTAAAAAGTACACTATGAATAGATAACAATTATGATTTCAATCTCAAAGGGGATAGAGCAATCTATTCTATTAAATATTATACTTCAATAAAAGTATTATGACAGAACTCATGCTCTATTTTCATAAATTGCTACCTAGATAAAATACATGTATCTGAAATAACTTACAGTTAATTATTGACAACAATTTGAAACAAAAAATGAATATAAATCATATATTTATGAACGTAATTTACCTGAATTTTGTGGTCTTTCAAAAATGGGTGGTTTAAGGCGGGTTGCCGATTCACATCAATACAATCATAGACATCTCCATCTTGCATCTAGTTTGATGTTTCCTGTACTTGTTAGCCACAAATAAAGCTAAATACACAAAAAATATGGATAATTGTTCTTACCATGGTTTTATTAACTTGCGGGTATGTGAGGATCTCGCTAGCATTTTCCCATTGTATTATAGTTTTTGTACTTCCTCTAGTGCCTAGAACAAGATATAACAGTACAAGGGCCACTCTAATACCTTGCCTTTCTTTCATTCTTGAACTTCGAATGGTAAATTTTCATTGTGCACATACAAACATATATATATATATGGTTTCGAGCTTACCATGAATTAAATGGTGGCCACGAATGATCATATTTTCTATACGTATATAAAAGCATATTATTAAATTGTAGAAGATATGATACTTAGCATTGCCTGCATGTCATTTATTACATTAATATCAAGGTATTTCGTCGTACAATCTGAAAAATTAATGTAGAGAAAACATTATTGATTGTCCATATTTTAATAGGAGATCACAAACAATACATGCCCTTTTAGATGTCGACGCGATATTCAAGATCTAAGACCACTAATTTTTGCCATAATATATAGCTACACAAGAAAATTATTATATTATAGATATTATTTTCAAGACAAATCTAAATGTATGATTTAAAAGACCACAATCTAAATTACTAAATTGATATTTATAGTCAAATTCTAATGACTCGCGCACTTAGATCAGTAAAACTAAGCCTAATCCGAGCCCTCTCACGCCCTCTACATTTCTGACCGTCGGTTATAGTGATTGCGACGTTTCTGGCCGTCAGATCTATTTTTTTCGACCTCCACCGCATGTTAGAATTTCTGGCCGAACTGTCCTAAATGACTGTTGCTCCTGATGAAAAATTTGAGCCCTCTAGTACCTCGGGAATTTTCTCACATCCCAGTTATTCACCCACCTCCCCTGCACGCAAGGATACGTGAGAAAGGCCCATCAGACACTAATTCTTCAAGAAAAACTCTCAACGCCAAATAGGTTGGTCTTAGCATTCTAGCACTTTAGCCCGCCTGCCCGACCCATGGTGGGCCTGGCCTTATACATATATAAACGGGTCTTGTCTCATCCATTAAGGTTGGTACAAGTGTCCGTACAACATGCTCCATTTAGTTTTTAATTATTTAATTTATATTTTAAATATTTATATAGCACAACAGACCAAATACATGCCCAAAAGAGACCAAAAAGCTGAATCCTAGGCTAGAGGTACAATCGGGATACACATTTACGAAGGGCGCATGCCTGCGCTGGGGAGCTAGGCACGCATGCCGGCTTGCCACCACCCGTACAATTGGCGTGCCTGACTCGTATAGCCTAGGGTGGGTCGTGGCATGCCAACCTATATGGCTAGCTTCCCTCCAAACCCATGGTCGACAGAGCTGAAGGGAAACGCTATTCGCTGCTCGTTGCGGTGAATTATCGGGCAATGTCACGAAGTAGCTATGCGAACGACCAAAATGGGCCGGCCCACTTCCAAATCTACACACTGCGTCCAACTGGTTTCGGAAAACTTCTAGTTGGTTCCCTGAACCCGTTTTTTTCTTGTGTTGTTTCTTTCAGCTTTATATTGTTTTTTCCTTTTCCTTTTTGGCCCCGGGCAACACCACACTTTGGTCCCGCATCATTCTAGACCATTGTATGGATGTGAACTGAAGCAACGGTCTGGATCAGAAGCCACGTCACAGATCCCGGGCTGCGCTTTCATGGATGATCGTTTTAGCCCCTTTTTTACATTGGATATGACTGATTCGGCTTGTGATGCGCTGCTGGGCTTCATTAAAAGCGGCCTGCCGATTGGACCGATGGACATCGCACTGAGGCCTGGAAAGCATGCATGCATGCGCGCGTAGCCCTGCGCGTCCCGCCCTCACAGCTCTCGATGTTGCATGCATGAAATCGAGCATGCCCGGCCATGCATCGTCGCATTATTGCTATTCTTGGATTCCCGACCGTCGCTGCACGCACGCAGAAGCTCGTCCATCGATACATTTTAATGGCTACTGTGCGACACCGGCCGTTGGCAGTACTACCACGATGCGACACTTGCATGCACGGGCGGCACAAGCACAGAACGAGCACGCGTGAACCCCGACCGACGGCACAGAGCTTGCAGCGCTGAAACGTCGCAGCCCATGCATGTACGCTGCGGTTTCCCATGGAACACGTCGGTTTCTTAAGGAAGAGTTGTATATGACGCAACATGAAGGTTTTGTCGATCCAGAGAACGATGACAAAGTATGCAAGCTCCAGCGATCCATTTATGGACTGGTGCAGGCATCTCGGAGTTGGAATCAGCGCTTTGATGAGGTGATCAAGGCGTTCGGGTTTATACAAGTTTTTGGAAAAGCTTGTATTTATAAGAAAGTGAGTGGGAGCTCTTTAGCGTTTCTAATATTATATGTGGATGACATATTGCTGATTGGAAACACTGTAGAGTTTTTTGGAAAGTGTAAAGGATTACTTGAATAAAAGTTTTTCAATGAAGGACCTAGGAGAAGATGCTTACATACTGGGTATAAAGATCTATAGAGATATGTCAAGGCGCCTAATAGCTCTTTCACAAAGCACATACCTTGATAAAGTTTTGAAGAAGTTCAAAATGGAACAATCCAAGAAGTGGTTCTTGCCTGTGTTACAAGGTGTAAAGTTGAGTAAGACTCAATGTTGAGTAAGTGCAGAAGATAGAGAAAAGATGAGTGTCGTCCCCTATGCTTCAGCCATAGGGTCTATCATATATGCAATGTTGTGCACAAGACCGGATGTCAGCCTGGACATAAGTATGACAGACAGGTTTCAAAGTGATCCAGGAGTGGAACAATGGGAGGCAGTCAAGAATATTCTGAAGTACCGGAAAAGGACTAAGGAAATGTTTCTCGTTTATGGAGGTGGCGAAGAGCTCGTCGTAAAGGGTTACGTCGATGCAAGCTTCGACACTGATCCGGATGACTCTAAGTCTCAAACCGGATACGTATTTATTCTTAACGGGGATGCGGTAACCTGGTGCAGTTCCAAGAAAGCATCGTAGTTGATTCTACATGTGAAGCGGAGTACATAGCAGCCTCAGAGGCGACTAAGGAGGGTGTCTGGATGAAGTTGTTCATGTTAGATCTTGGAGTAGTGCCAAGTGCACTGGACCCAATCAATCTGTTCTGTGACAACACTAGTGCGTTTGCTCTAGCCAAGGAACCAAGGTTTCACAAGAGGACCAGACACATAAAGCCACGCTTCAATGCCATCCACGATTACATCAAGGAGGAGGACATAAATATTTGCAAAGTGCACACGGATCTAAATGTTGCAGATCCGCTGACTAAACCTCTTCCACGAGCAAAGCACGATCAACACCAGAACTGTATGGGTGTTAGATTCATTACATTGTAAATCACATAGAGATGTGAAGCTAGATTACTGACTCTAGTGCAAGTGGGAGACTGTTGGAAATATGCCCTAGAGGCAATAATAAAATAGTTATTATTATATTTCCTGTTTCAAGATAATCGTTTGTTATCCATGATATAACTGTATTGAATGGAAACATAAATGCATGTGTGGATATATAGACAAAACAATGTCCCTAGTGAGCCTCTAGTTGATTAGCTTGTTGATCAAGGATGGTTAAGATTTCCTAGCCATAGACAAGTGTTGTCACTTGATAACGGGATCACATCATTAGGAGAATGATGTGATGGACAAGACCCAAACTATAAACGTAGCATATGATCGTGTCATTTTGTTGTTATTGTTTTGTGCATGTCAAGTATACATTCCTATGACTATGAGATCATGTAACTCACTGATTAATGCCTTGTGTGTATCAAACATCGCAACGTTAATGGGTGACTATAAAGGTGCTCTACAGGTATTTCCGAAGGTGTACGTTGAGTTGGCATGGATCAAGACTGGGATTTATCACTTCGTGAGACGGAGATGTATATCAGGGCCCACTCAGTAATACAACATCACAAACAAGCCTCGCAAGCAATGTGACTAAAGATTTAGCCACGAGATCCTGTATTACGGAACATACCGAAGGACAAAGGGAATGATATACGGGATTATGTGAATCCTTGACATAAAGGTTCAACCGATAAGATCTTCGAAAATATGTAGGATCCAATATGGACGTCCAGGTCCCACTATTGGATGTTGACCGGAGAATGTCTCGGTCATGTCTACATAGTTCTCGAACCCGCAGGGTCTGCACACTTAAGGTTCAGTGACGTTTTTGGTATAGTTTAATTATTGACAATGGTATCCGAATATTGTGCGGAGTCTCGGATGAGATCCCGGACATCACGAGTGTCTCCGGAATGGTCCAAAAATGAAGATTGATATATAGGATTGTTGCATTTGGCTTCCGGAAAGATTTCGGGCATTACCGATAAAGTACCAGGAGTGACGAATAGGTTCCGGGGTTTTACCGGGTGGGGCCACCCACCCGAAAGAGGACCTAATAGGCCCATGGGTGGCGCACCAGCCCTTGGTGGGCTAGCGAGGCCATTCTAATAAGCCTATTTCGGCCAAGGCAAAAAAAGAAGGAAAAAAGGAAGGAGGTGGACAAGATGGGAAGGAGTCCTCCAGCAAACCGAATTGGAGGAGGACTCCTCCCTCTTGGCTCGGCCGAATCCTCCTCCTTGAAGTAGGATGGAAGCCACACCCCCCCCCCCTTGTTCCTCCTATATATAGTGGAGGTTTGATAGGGTTTTTGCACCCCAAGCCTTTGTGCAGCCCTCTCTCCCTCCACTACTTCGTGACACCTCGTAGCTAGATCGGTACGGCACGATGAAGCGTTGTCGGAGTAGCTCCACCATCATCGCCGCCACGCCGCCGTGCTGCCGGAGAATTCAGCTACCTCTTTGTCTCTCTTGCTGGATCAAGAAGGCGGAGATCGTCATCGAGCTGTACGTGTGTGGAACGCGGAGGTGCCGTCCATTCGGCGCTAGATCGGGACGGGGCGGATCGTGGGACGGTGGCGATTTGGATCGTGAAGACGTTCCACTACATCAACCGCGTTTCTTAATGCTTCCCGCTTAGCGATCTATAAGGGTATGTGGATCCGATCTCCCTCTCGTAGATAATCATCACCATGATAGGTCTTCGTGTGCATAGAAAACTATTTGTTTCCCATGCAACGTTTCCCAATATATATATTTATAATTAATCTAAACTATATTAAGTTATAAATTCAGGTTTTAATGTTGATATACGTGATTACGTATAAGAGTTATTAAATTAAATACAAACTTATTTATTTATTTTTATATTATTTTAATACGAAGTTTTTTTATATTATTTCGCTTATATTGCAGGATCTTTGAGGGGCTGTCGAGGCCAACAAGACGGCTGAGGTGTACGTAGTGGTGTAATATCCTACTCAGTACTCACCATATTTATCATTATGTTGTTTCAGATGTTTCGTTCACTTGATGTTTTAGTTGTAAATTTATGGAGTAAATTCCTATCGCCTTCCCAGGCAGTTCCGCCCGAAGGGAACACTTCTCTACGGCCATAAGATTCTCATTTAAATGCCATAATAGGCTACACACAAAACTACCGGCAGAGTTTTCTCCTATAGGATCCGTAGCATGAGAACTCGTTCCATAAATTCAAAAATAAAATACCAAGTGAAAACACGAAACTACATCATTTCCACAACATAATTTACATATGGTTTTCCCTTTCGGGAACCCCCGAAGGGTTTACACATGGATAAAGAAACTACCTTCTAACTACCTTCTCGAGCTTACAAATGCTCTAAATATTGTAGCTCTTTATTAAACGATGAGGAAGTACTACTACTGCTGCTGCTGCTGAGCAAAGAGTTTACTAGCTGAGTTGCAGCTTTGTGCTCTATCTGTGGCTAGTTCTTCTCCGTCTGGTGTCTCTCTTCGCGGCAAGACTCCTCCTTTTATAGGCAAGAGAGCACCTCTTGGATGGCTTCCGGGAGAAGGCTTCTCTATTTTTCCTCCTTCTTTCTCCTTGTCCATCATGCACCTAGTTTTTAGGCCTTCTAGGCTTTACAGGCTTTGTAGCCATTATAGCCCTTCTTTCTAGGGTATTGAGTGCATGTTGAAGTGGTTTGCACACCGTGTCTTGGCTGCCAATGGAGGTGACATTGTCTTCTTTTTTGATTTTCTTCTTCGTCATGATTTTGTCTTGGACTTTAATCTTCAGGAATATTACAATCATTGGGTATGCATGTGCCCTTACACTGCTGCTGATATGTGTATGCGGGCATACTTGATTGCAAACATCCACATATGTGTGCATTGGCTATTGATATGCGTGCGCATACATGCTACATTTTTTTGGAGGAGGGTCTTCCCTGCCCATATAATTGATATTTCATATCAATATACACTAAGATTCTAGATTGGGTCAGGGTATATATATATTCGTCATGATTTTCTTACGTTTTCACGTCATGGTTGTAGAATTGGACATGGGTGAGGAATAAGAATTCCTCATCCAGGATGACGAATAGCGCGAAAGAAATTATTCTTCTCCCAGTAATCTTACGGCCGTTTCATAAATAAATTACATTAGAAATACCGATAGTTACATTAATATTGATTCATTGCGTAAAATTTGATATTAAAAAATAAAAATTTAGGTCATAATACTAGAAAATTGCATTTCATGTATATTTTACACTATGTTTTTATGTTCGTAATTTTACATCACATAACATATTTTTTATGATGACTATATTTTTTTTACAGTGTCTTTTTATGTATGAAATAAGAAAAAAATCTAAAACATAAAATTACGGGGCATTGATGTGAAAATAGAGTTTATTCTTCACCCCAGGGTGACGAGTAGTCAATCCCTATATTGACCTCCTTCTTTAAACTAGATCACGCGGAAGCGGGAGGAACTCCTATCAACTGATCGTATACGAGCAATTCAAGAGGAATTGACGGGATTCTTTGTTGTCATACCTACAAACAAAGAATACCATCTGGATTCCCGTAGCGATGCTAGTAATAGACAAGTATATATTAGCTAGGTTAGGAATCACAAGAGATAATTGTATGCCCTCCAGCGCACCTGGACCGGCCCATCTTAGGCTGCCTTGATGAGAGGGTTGCCCTAGGTTTCGCTTAAAGCGAGATATAAGGGCACCCCTAGTGCTGCAACCTGCAGTGTATATACAGATACGGGCCCTGATAAATTCATGTAAATAAAAAAAAAGCCGGTATAGAGAGGCCCATGTCATACAAAAGGCAGAAGCCAAACAGCCAACAGGCCTGAACCTCTGAAGTCACACGCCCACAGGGCAAATGACTTTGTTCGTCTTCGGGAAAGTAAATGGTGCTCCGGTGCTTGTGGTGCTACTGGTGCACGGGACGTCTTTAGCGTATTTAAAATTGTCCAAACAGATTTAAACAAAAATTGACGCATTGACACAACATCAGTTTATCTTGTCGTAACATTTCAACTCAAAGATTTAAAACATTGCTCGACGTACAAAAATCACAAAATTGACACTGAATAGTATACAACATAAGTTGGGCTTTAGATTTGTTCCATCATCACATTGATGCAAAATTTGTCCTTTTTATCTCTTGCAATGTTTTGAATTATTATTTGAATTTTTGCGACAATATAGACCAATGTTGTGTTAATGCGCTACACTTTTATCAAAGTTTTTTGAACATTGTTCAACGCACTATGGTATCTGGTGCACCGGTAGCAACACAAGCATCGTTGCACCAGATAATTTCCCATTCCTTGTTTGTTTGCTCGCCCGTTTGCCTCCACTATAATGGATTATGAAACTCTTGTTATGTTATATGGTAAGTGATGTTTCAGGGAATATTTACTACTCCCTCTGTCCCATGATATAAGAGTGTTTATATTATGGGACGGAGAGAGTAGTTATTTGCTTTCTATAGAAGTTGGACTCCATGTTGAGTTATGTTGTGACGTTAGCTCCTGGTCTTAACGATGGACCAGTTCCATCGCCGTCCATCGCCATGCATGCGCCTGTGTGTGCCTCTGTGTGTGCTAACTGCTCCCGGGTCCCTCTCTCGGTACGCTATATGTAATGGTGATCTAAAGATTACAATGTGTCAACAATTCTATAATGATTTTGTCAAGTGCACTGGTTTGACTTGATTGGTGGCTGCAATAATAGGTTCATACTGCAAATGGGTATGGGATTCTACTGGAACTCTAGAAGTGATCCAATTCCTAACTGATCCAACTCTTGTGATAAAGCAAGGCATACATAACCACAGATGACTGCTGATAAGCAATGCAAAGGACCACACAAATGAAATGGCCATGATTGAACTTGCACTGCAGTGTGATCCTATATCTTATTAAAGCCTAAAAAGGAATTCAGTAGTTTAGCATGTCATCATGAAATCACTAAGGTTCATAAATACCACTAAGCTAGCATCGCAGAAAAATAAACCTATAGAAAGGGGATGAAGATATCAAAAAGGAAAGCTAGCTCCCCGGTAGGAGGAGGAGCATTGCGGCGGCTAGGGACTGATCTGCAACGAAAGATGACGACGATATGTTTGCTTCACACGGGAAACATTGAATAGGTCATTGACGTATTCGATCAGCCGCAGTTTCTCCCCCGTGAAATTCACCGGCATCATCGTTCAGCATCATACTCGTACCAGGGTTTTGGTTATCGCCCAAGAAACAAAATATCTCGGTGCCCCACGCGAAATCACTTCACCGAGCAAAATATCCCGGAAATTTGAATTTAAATGAATTTTGACTGAATGTTTGTTGAATTTTACCCAGATTCAAAATTCATTTAAAATTTTCATTTGGCAACGGCTCTGTCTTTGTTAGTCACCACGGTAACTGAAAATATTGGTGCCCCATGATATTCTTTTTCATCTGGGATCCAAAACCTTACTCGTACAGAACATACATACGGCACCAGGGTACCTTGTTTAGTGTTTACAATAAGAGGACAGATAAAATCACTCAGACGCACAGCACGGAAACTCTAAGATGCTTGTGCCGCTGGTCGATTGAGAAGCTATACACTTTGATTGATCATCTGAATGCTTTTTAGAACATGTTTTTCAGTTGTCAATATGCCTGTCATATATAGAGATTACTGTAAACTAATAAATCCTCTGTCTTATAACTGAACTCATGTCACATAATTTTAATTTAGGAAAAATAGACTGGACGTATTTTAACTATTTTGTCGACCCGTGTGTTGTGGCAATCGATACCAAATTGGCAGAGCTAGTAAAAAATCGAAGTGATAAATGTGGTTTAACACCATGGACAACGATAATTGCCCAAGGTCGGCAATGACGTTCAACACGGATCCGAGCCTACTGCATCGATGGCCGACCTTTTTTTTTTGAGATATCGATGGCCTACTAAAAAATTAGCACGAACGACGTGAGGCCCATGAATATTTCGGCTGCTACCAAATTTTGACCTACTAAATGTTGAGGAATTGACATGGGGCCCATGAACAATACACGGGCAAGACGGTAGCAGGATCCAACTTGGATATCCCCTTTGCAAGGCAACGCTGCTAGCCATTGCACCAGCATCGAGATGATGTCGACTATGTAGCCATCGAGATCATGTCACCAATTTGGAAGTAAAAAACGGCTGCTTTTTCTACTGGTGTGTTTTATTTTCTTTCTTTTTTCTTCATTCCTATTTAGTTTTCTCTGGGTTTTCACTTTCCCCTTTTAATTTGGTTTTTCTTGGTTTTCTTATTAGCTTCTCCGACTATTTTCGTTTTTCTTTCATTAAACAGTTTTTCTGTTCTTACTAACTTTCCTTCTTTCAATCTTCCCTTTTTATTTATTTCTTGATTTCCAATTCTTTTTCGTTTTCTTTTGTTTCTTGTCTTTTTTATTCTCCGGTTTTATGTTTTGTTTTCATTATTCTACAATTTTTTCTTTGGTTTTATTTTTCAAGTTTTTTTTTTGGTTTATATCATTTATTTTCTGGTTTCGCTTTTTGGTTTCCTATGTTTGTTTTGTTTTTCATTCTATATTTTTCTATATGTCAACAAAAAAAATCTAATAAATGTGTACCATTTTATTTAATAAAAAAATAACGTTTTTTCATAGATGGTCCACATTTTTTCTATACACATTTTAAATATTTTCTTCATTTGCTTGATCAACATTTTGGAAATGCAATTTTATATATTTTAAATCCATGGTAAACATTTTACACACTTTTCAACTTTTTCATACATTTTATTAACATTTTTCAAATACATGATTAACATTTTCTAATACATGGTCAACGTTTGTTCTATGCATATTTACATTTTTTCAAATGCTTGATTTGTTGGGGAACGTAGTAAATTTAAAATTTTCCTACGCCATACAAGGATCTATCTATGGAGAAACCAGTAACGAGAGAGGTTGTAGAGCATCTTCATATCTTTGAAGATCGCTAAGCGGAAGCGTTACTATGAACGCGGTCGATGGAGTCGTAATCGCATCGATTCAGATCGCGGTCGGTTTCGATCTATGTGTCGAATCATGGCACCTCCGCGTTCAACACACGTACAGCCCGGTGATGTCTCCTACGCCTTGATCTAGCAAGGAGGAGGGAGAGGTTGAGGGAGAAATCCCAATTTCATCTCTTGGATCATCACGTATGTCCCGCGACGTTCGAAACGTCTTTAACACCTCAATTATAAGTCGTTCAAGCAATATGCACTGAACTATCATGTAGTTATCAAAAACGCGTATGTCGGATGTTCCCAACATCCACAGATCACGCTTGGGGTTCAGCACATCGAGCGGTGCACTAAGGACATAAGCCTTCTGCTTAGCAAGTTAACGGACTGAGTCCGCATAATTGCTACTTTTATTTTTCAACTAAGTTTTCTCTAGGAACATATCAAAAACCCGTGGAGCTATAACGCAAGTTATAGCATAATTTGCAAAGACCTATTTGACTATGTTCATGATAATTAAGTTCATCTGATGAACTCCCACTTAGATCGACATCCCTCTAGTCATCCAAGTGTTACACGATCCACGTCTACTAGCCCGTGTTCGATCATCACGTGAGACGGACTAGTCATCAATGGTGATCATCTCCATGTTGACCGCATCAACCATACGACTCATGTTCGACCTTTCGGTCTCCCATATTCGAGGCCATGTCTGTACATGCTAGGCTCGTCGAGTCAACCTAAGTGTTTTGCGTGTGTAAACTGGCTTACACCCGTTGTATTCGAACGTTAGAATCTATCACACCCGATCATCACGTGGTGCTTCGAGACAACAATATTTCGCAACGGTGCACACTTAGGGGAATACATATCTCAAAATTTTAATGAGGGATCATCTTATCTTTGCTACCGTCGTTCTAAGCAATAAGATGTAAAACATGATAATCATCACATGCAATCATAGAGTGACATGATATGGCCATTATCAGCTTGCTCCTTGGATCTCCATCTTCGGGGCACCATGATCATCATCGTCACTGGCATGATACCAGGATCTACATCATTGTGTCTCCGTGGAGTCGTTACACCATCTATTACTTCTACTACTATTGCTAACCGTTAGCGATAAAGTAAAATAATCAAGATGGCATTGCATCTCATACAATAAATTAAGACAACTCCTATGGCTCCTGTCGGTTGTCATACTCATCGACATGCAAGTCGTGAATCCTATTACAAGAACATGATCAGTCTCATACATCACACATGTAACATCACATTCTTTTGGCCATATCACATCACATGGCATACCCTGTAAAAACAAGTTAGACGTCCTCTAATTGTTGTTGCAAGTTTTACGTGGCTGATTTGGGTTTCTAGCAAGAACGTTTCTTACCTACGTGACAGCCACAACGTTGATATGCCAATGCTATTTACCCTTCATAAGGACCCTCTTCATCGAATCCGATCCGACTAAAATGGGAGAGACACACACCCGCTAGCCACCTTATGCAACTAGTGCATGTCTGACGGTGGAACCAGTCTCACGTAAGAGTACGTGTAAATTCGGTCCGGACCGCTTCATCCCACGATGTCGCCGAATCAAGATAAGACAAGTAACGGCAAGCAATTGACAAAACCAGCGCCCACAACTTTTGTGTTCTACTCGTGCATAGAATCTACGCATAGAACCTTGGCTCTGATGCCACTGTTGGGGAATGTAGTAAATTCAAAATTTTCCTACGCCATACAAGGATCTATCTATGAAGAAACCAACAACGAGAGAGATTGTAGAGCATCTTCGTACCTTTGAAGATCGCTAAGCGGAAGCGTTACTATGAACGCGGTCGATGGAGTCGTACTCGCAGTGATTCAAATCGCGGTCGGTTCCGATCTATGTGCTGAATCACGGCACCTCCGCGTTCAACACACGTACAGCCCGGTGACGTCTCCCACGCCTTGATCCAGCAAGGAGGAGGGAGAGGTTGAGGGAGTGCTCCGGCAGCGCGACGGCGCGGTGGCGGTGGAGCTACGAGGTATTCCGACAGGGCTTCGCCAAGCACCGCGGAAGAGGAGAAATAGGAGAAGTAGGGCTGTGCCGAGAGAGAGATTTCGTGTGTCTCAAATCAGCCAAAACCTCCACTATATATAGGGGAGAGGGAGGGGGCGCCCCCTTTAGGGTTCCCACCCCAAAGGGTGCGGCAGCCCCATCTACGGCTGGTGGTGGCGGCCAGGGCAAGTGAGACGGGGGTGGCGCACCCGAGATGGGCCTTAGGCCCATCTGCACTTGGGTTCCCCCCCCCCCTTCCTTGTCTTGTGGCGCCTTGGGCCTAGGTGGGAGGCGCACCAGCCCACTCTGGGCTGGTTCCCTTCCACCTTTTGGCCCATGCTAGCCTTTGGGGCTGGTGGCCCCTCCCGGTGGACGCCCGGAACCCTTCTGGTGGTCCCGGTACATTACCGGTGTCGCCCAAACAATTCCGGCGATCAATCCTCACTTCCTATAAATAATTCTTTACCTCTGAACCATTCCGGAGCTCCTCATGACGTCCGGGATCTCATCCGGGACTTCTAACAACCTTCGGTAACAACGTACACTATTTTCCTATAACCCTAGCGTCATCGAACCTTAAGCATATAGACCCTACGGGTTCGGGAAGCATGCAGACATGACCGAGACACCTCTTCGGCCAATAACCAACAGCGGGGTCTGGATATCCATGTTGGCTCCCACACGTTCCACGATGATCTCATCGGATGAACCTCGATGTCAAGGATTCAATCAATCTCGTATGCAATTCCCTTTGTCTATCGGTATGATACTTGCCTGAGATTCGATCGTCGGTATCCCTATACCTTGTTCAATCTCATTACCGACAAGTCTCTTTACTCGTTCCGTAGCACATCATCTCGTGGCTAACTCCTTAGTCACACTGAGCTCATTATGATGATGTTCTACCGAGTGGGTCCAGAGATACCTCTCTATCATACGGAGTGACAAATCCTGGTCTCGATTCGTACCAACTCAACATACACTTTTGAAGATACCCGTAGTGCACCTTTATAATCACCCAGTTACGTTGTGACGTTTGGTACACCCAAAGCACTCCTACGGTATCCGGGAGTTGCACAATCTCATGGTCCAAGGAAATGATACTTGACATTAGAAAAGCTTTAGCATTCAAACAACACGATTTAGTGCTATGCTTAGGATTGGGTCTTGTCCATCACATCATTCCACAAGATGTGATCCCGTTATCAATGACATCCAATGTCCATGATCAAGAAACCATGATCATCTATTGATCAACGAGCTAGCCAACTAGAGGCTTACTAGGGACACATTGTGATCTATATATTCACACATGTATTACAGTTTTCGGTTAATACAATTATAGCATGAACAATAGACAATTATCATGAACTAGGAAATATAATAATAACCAATTTATTATTGCCTCTGGGGCATATTTCCAACATGATTAATATTTTATAAACACAATATTAACTTTTAGGACATGTGGTCTTCATTTGTTCTATACACATTCAACAGTTACAAAATGCTTGATTAAATATTTTCAATATTTGTTTAAAATCTTATTCAAATCCTTGATTAACATTTTTCAAAAGGACAAGATGAATTTTTGCAAAAAACTGATCCATAGGCATCACACATGACATCTCCATTTTTTTGTGGAATTTTTAAAAGGATATTTAAAATGGTGTTGTAGTGCAATGGAGGCCCTTAAAAGGATGAAAATGCATTTTTAAAGAAATAAAGCTTGGCAAAAATACTTCTTAGTGGATTCTAAAAATGGATGAAATGCTTTTAAATCAAATATTCAAGTCCCAAAATATTTTTCAAAAGTTCCTATCTGGAGAGGATAAAATTTGAATTTAAAGGAAAAAGGATGGTGCTGAAAGCAACTGAAAATCCAGAAAACAAAAATTATATCCCTGAAAAAAATTAATGAATAAAAACATGTTAAAATTTTGGTGTGTTACACCTAGCCGCCTTCCATATCCGAAGTGGGACCAAAGTCACTAGCACTTTTTCAGGTCGGGTTCCTCACATCAGTGTATCGATTTGATTTTGCTTTCTTGTTTGTGCGAGAAATCAAGATTGGATAGTCAGCGTATTAAACCTTTTACTTAGTTAATATATGATGGTGTTTAAAGAAACAATGTTGTTTGCTCCTAACTACTGAACAAGCCAAGAATGAATGGTAGTTCTTGATATACATTCGGTATATAGCTAGGCATTTGCTAATTTACACAATTTATCAATCACGACAAACTTTTCATCATACATTTCAATGTCTCTTCCCAAAGGCCAAGTTTCCAGATTTTTCATGGCTATGAAGCACGCATAATCAAACCCATCATCCGAAGGATTACGAGACCACCTAATACAATGGATATTTTTTGGCGCAACAGAATAATAACCATCTGAGACATAAAGACAATTACAGATAGTTGAGAATCTAGACTTATCGACCATTATTTAGGGTGTATATCACGTAGCAGATTGCAGACGTAGACAATCGTGGCAAGTTGTTTCCGTTCACAGCAATGGTAATAATAAGATAACTTAGCAGTTTCTTGTCGAGGTAGTCGCTCAGGCTTCGCCGGCCGGAAGAGCAGCCGGCGGAGCTGGAGCTGCGGCGTTGAAGACCTCGTTTGTGACCGGATGGACGAGTTGACGCTTCGTCGCCTCTGCCCTCCATTTCTTCAGGCCATAGCAGCACGCCACGCCGACGATTATCAGGACTAGCACGATGGCCGCGGTGCCGACGCCGATCCGCACACGCAAGGGCAGAGCCAGTGGGGGGGGGCGAGCGGGGGCCAGGCCCCCCCCCCCCAACGATCGGCCACCCCCATAGATTTCTAGTGGGGACTAGTTGTAGTATTGGGTTATTTTTAGAACCTGCGGTATTGGGCTGTAATTCGTGACTAATTAGCACTGTCGTTTATCATTAGCAGGCCTAACAGAGAAACAGCACACACACATAACCTACGAAGCAGCCCGCAAATTATCCATGAGCTGGATGTCTGTATGCCTCACCGTGAGATGTACGCGCACCGATATAGATGATTGACGAATAGGTTTGGCCGCTAAATTCATCATCGCCGATGTGCTAGGGCACTATTCCTCTGCTTAACCTGTCATCACCGCTGTGCTAGGGCATCGCCAGCTGATGACGGCGCTTCATGTCTAATTCGATTATCGCTCCTCGCCGTCGTTGCCTCGGATCTACCTGTGCGCCGTGCGGCAGTCTTTCTTTTCAGACGCTTCAGGTTGAATACTCAAGACTACACACATGATTCATGCCAGGTCAAAGGTATATCATATAACAACTCATGTCTAAGCTATCATAAGCTATTACTATTACTAGATCTGTATAATCTAATAGATGGTAGTTATTGTTTCTCAGATTGATTATACATTACATACTAGATTGTTTACATAATAGTTTTGACCCTAATTTTCTGTTGCTTGAATCGACTACGTATCAAATATTTTTGGCACAAATAGAATTACAAAGTAAGCTGGAATCGTAAGGGCACCATATGAGATTATGGACTTTGTTTTATTTTTTAGGTTTATGAGCTACATTCAAACTAATAGAAATCTGCTTTCTTTCCCTGTTTGACAAATATGTAATATCTTGAATTCCTCATGTATGACTATTGAATAAATAAGAAAAAGCTCTTATACATCAATGTCTTCTTCGCC
Organism: Hordeum vulgare subsp. vulgare; assembly: GCF_904849725.1. Classification (NCBI taxonomy): domain Eukaryota; kingdom Viridiplantae; phylum Streptophyta; class Magnoliopsida; order Poales; family Poaceae; genus Hordeum; species Hordeum vulgare. The sequence goes on along the minus strand of NC_058520.1, from coordinate 597,927,206 downwards.
CCCCCCCCCCCTATGCTTAAATCCTGGCTCCGCCCCTGCGCACACGGCGTGGCGGCTGTATGTTGTTCAGCCAGCCGCTGATGCTCCTGTCAGCGTGTGCGAATTGTTGATCCGGCACAATCCCACCGAGGCCGTCGACCTGAGAAGGTAATTACGCGGTAGAGTTTATGGGAAGGCAGGCAGTTCGATGGCAGATGGAAGGCAGAGGTAAAACGATCCGTACCTGCCGTCCCATAGCAACTGATCGACCGACGAGACGATCGGCTGAAGAAGCCCGACCAAGAAGAGGATCTGCTGAAGAAGAACGCCCCTGCTACCAGCTTCCCTGGAATTCAGTGGCTCTGGCTCCAAATCTAAATCCGCCACTGGTACTACTACATCCGCCGTACTATATATCAGCTTCCCTCCAAGGTGATAGCTTCAGGTCTCGTTTGGTTAAGGTGGATTGGGGAGGTTTTGAGAGGGAGGGATTTCAGGGGATTGGGTGAATCCCTTTGTTCCACCCAATCCTCTCAAATCCCCGGGGCTTTGCTTCCACTAGTCCCCCGATGAGGGTTTTAAAACACATGGATAGAAAGGGATTGAAGGGGAACGAAGGGGATTGGGCTAACCAAACCCCTTCTACCAAATGGGCGCCCGAGGATCTGTGGGGTTTCTGACCCCTCCCGGGAATTTTCCTCTCAAAACCTCCTCAATCCTCCTTAACCAAACGAGGCCTCAATGAGTTCAGTGGGATCCCCGTGGTTGGGAACTTCTTTTGCTTCAGTGGAGATCCACCGTACTCAAGTGTGTAAAAAAATATAGAGAAGGGAGGAGGTGTGCACCATAGCAGGGCCACAGAAATAAGAGATGATGGTGGTGCAAAGGAGAAAGAGGTTTGATCGAGGTTTCTACATGGCCTGTGATGTGGAATAGATAGAGATAGCAGAGACTTCTACTGGCAAGAAATCTACATATAGATAGGGCAAAATCGTAAACGCTTTGCTTGTTTATAGTTATGGGTACAAGACGTGCACGATAGCTTTCAAGAACTGAGTCTAACTAGTAGTTCCATCAACTCAACACACAAGCTCAAGAACATAATAGTGGCAGGGCGCCAAGAATGGGAGATGCTAGTGGTGCAAAGGAACACGGTGATGTGGAATCGCCGGAAATGTCATTCCTTGCTTGGACGCATCGTCATTGAGGCGGTGGTGATTGATGTTGATGGTTGCAGCTGCATGCTTGACAAGATCAAGAACATAGGACACCATCAGATACTCCCACACGTCCAACATTTTTTACCCCCAGCGGCGAGGTGCAGTGCCCCAGCTCTATGCATGATCCTTGATGGCTTCCACCGCCTCCGCAACCGCGACGCGCCTGAGACCATCTGGGCTGGCGTGCGAAAGGACAGAAGGAGATCAAGGTGAGGGAGCGGCAGAAGCGTAAGCTCATGGTGAGCGAGGTCGCCCGTGGTCACCACGCCGAGGAGCTGCAATTGCAGCGTCCCGCCGGCGTCCAGTGACCTTTGTGTCTGCCAAGAAGTTACTCACTGACACTAAAGACGCTCTTCATCTGCAGTGCCGAGGTCAAACGGCTCACCAACGCCTCGACACGCTCGAGAGCCTTGCCAGACTTGGCGCAGACTTCGACACGCTCAGGCGCCTTGCCTGACTTGGCGCAGACCTCAACATCTTCCTCAAGGTCCTCCAGCTCCCGTGCTAGCTTTTTTTTTTTTTTAGAAAAGGAGGATTCCCAATATTTTTCCATACACATTCAACATTTTTCAAATGCCTGGTTAATATTTTTTAAATACTTGTTCAACAATTTCCAAATGCTTGATTAAAATTTCCATATCCTTGTTCAACATTTTTCAAAATACTTGTTCAACATTTTTCGAATACTTGTTCAAAAAAATTGAATGCTTGATTAATATTTTTCAGATACTACTTCAACATTTTCTGAATGCTTCATTAAAAACAGTTCCAATAATTTTGTAACATTTTCAAAATACTTGTTCAACATTTTCCGTATACATTATCAACATTTTTAACATATGCATTTAACATTTTTTTAATACATGATTAACATTTATAAAGCATTATGTAAAGTATATATTTATAATATATATTTCTAAAAGCGTAAATAAAGTTATAAATAAATAAAAACTAAAACGAAAAACATGAAAGTGAAAATGAGAAGAAGAAAAAAAGGCATGTGCCCACCAGCGCACCGGGACCGGCCCATCTTAGGCTTCCTTGATGCGAGGGTTGCCCTAGGTCTCGCTTAAAGCGAGACATAAGGGCACGCCTAGTGCTGCAACCTGCAGTGTATATATAAATACAGACCCTGATAAATTGATGTAAATAAAGAAAACCAGTATAGGGAGGCCCATCTCATACAAAAGAGACAAGCCCAACAGCCAAGAGGCCTGAACTTGAAGTCACACACCCACACGGCGAATGACTTTGTTCGTCCTCGAGAATGTAAATGGTGCATCGGTGCTTACCGGTGCACCGGACGCCTTTAGCGCATTTTAAAATGTCCAAAAAGATTTGAATAAAATTTAGACATTGACACAACATCATTTTATCTTGTCGTAACATTTCAACTCAAAATTTTGAAACATTGCTCGAGGTAAAAAATCACAAAATTGACACTGAATAATACACAACATAAGTTGGGCATTAGATTTGTTCCATTATCACACTGATGCAAAATTTGTCTCTTTTGTATCTCGTGCGATGTTTTGAATTATTATTTGAATTTTTGCGACAATATAGACCGATGTTGTGTTAATGCGCTACACTTTCATCAGATTTTTTTGAACATTGTTCAATGTGCTGCGGTGTCTGGTGCACCGGTAGCACCACAAGCAGAGTTGCACCAGATAATTTCCCGTTCCTTGGACGCCGACGCCGGTTCGTTTGCTCGCCCATTTTCCTCCGCTGTAATGGATTATGAAACTCTTGTTATGTTATATGGTAAGTGATGTTTCAGGAAATATTTACTACTCCCTCTGTCCCATGATATAAGAGTGTTTATATTATGGAACGAAGAGAGTAGGACATTGCTTTCTATAGAAGTTGGACTCAATGTTGAGTTATGTTGTGACGTTAGCTCCTGGTCTTGACGATGGACCAGTTTCATCGCCATGCATGCACCTGGGTGTGCCTCTGTGTGTGCTAAGTCCTCCCGGGTCCCTTTCTCTGTATGCTATATGTAATGGTGATCTGAGGAATACAATGTGTCAGCAATTCTATAATCATTTTGTCAAGTGCACTGGTTTGACTTGATTGCTAGCTGCAGTCATAGGTTCATACTACAAATGGGTATGGGATTCTACTCGAACTCTAGAAGTGATCCAATTCCTAACTGATCCAACTCTTGTGATAAAGCAAGGCATACATAACCGCAGATGACTCCTGATAAGCAATGCAAAGGACCCCACAAATTAAATGGCCATGATTGAACTTGCACTTGAGTGTGATCCTATATCTTATTAAAGCCTAAAAAGGAATTCAGTAGTTTAGCATGTCATCATGAAATCACTAAAGTTCATAAATACTGCTAAGCTAGCATCGCAGAAAAACAAACCTATAGAAAGGGGATGAAGATATCGAAAAAAGGAAAGCTAGCTCGCTGGAAGGAGGAGGAGCATTGCGGCGGCTAGGGATTGATCTGCAAAGAAGGATGACGACGATAGGTTTGCTTCACATGGGAAACATTGAATAGGTCGACGACGTATTCAATCAGCCGCAGTTTCTCCCCCGTGAAATTCACCGGCATCATCGTTCAGCATCATACTGGTACCAGGATTTTGGTTATCGCCCAAGAAACAAAATATCTCGGTGCTCCACGCAAAATCACTTCACCAAGCAAAATATCCCATTTAAATGAATTTTGACTGAATGTTTGGTGAATTTTATCCAAATTCAAAATTCATTTAAAATTTTCATTTCGCAAGGGCTCTATGTTTGTCAGTTACCACGGTAACTGAAAATATCGGTGCCCCATGAGATTCTTTTTCATCTAGGATCCAAAACCTTACTCGTATAGAACATACATACGGCACGGGGCAACCCTGTTTAGTGTTTGACAAATAAAATCACTCAGACGCACAGCACGGAAACTCTAAGATGCTTGTGCCGCTGGTCGATCCAGAAGCTATACACTTTGATTGATCATCTGAATGCTTTTTAGAACATGTTTTTCAATTGTCGATATGCTTGTCATATATGCAGATTACTGTAAACTAATAAATCCTCTGTCTTATAACTGAACTCATGTCACATGATTTTAATTTAGGAAAACGAGACTGGACGTATTTTAACTATTTTGTTGACCGGTGTATTGTGGCAATCGATACCAAATTGGCAGAGGTAGTAAAAAAATCGAAGTGATAAATTTGGTTTAACACCATGGACAACGAACCTCGCCCAAGGTCGGCAATGACGTTCAACACTGATTCGAGCCTACTGCATCGATGGCCGACTTTTTCTTTTTGAGAGATCGATGGCCTATAAAAAATTTAGCACGAACGACGTGAGGCACATGAACATTTTGGGCTGCTGGCAAATTTCGGTTTACTAAATGTTGAGGAACTGACCACGAATAATACACGGGCAAGACGGTAGCGGCTCTCGCGGTGAGTGCGACGGATCCAACCTTGGATATCCTCTTTGGAGATAGTTACACCTGCGGTCCTTATAGTCTCCGACGTGTAACATGACGGTCCTTGAACTCGTGAAATGCTCCAATATGATCCTCAAATACGAAAATGTGCTCCAATATGGTCCTGACTACATCTCACGCTACGCCTACAGGTTACAGCCCAATCCTATGCCACATGAGTGTATAGTAGAAATGCGGGCCCCGCATGTGAGTATGAGATGGAGAGAGAATAGAAAAATAAATCACGTCATGCAAATTCGAACTTCAGAGTTCAGACCTCCGGTTGATATTTGCAAAGCGTACATAACTATAAACTGCACTTTTGCTTTATTGATATTGTGACTAGAAGCGTATGTTGATATTGTGCATTTACGTACCTCTCCAGGCAACTATCATAAGGTTCGTTTTGTAGCGATTTCCCTTTTACTTATTTTCCAGGTTCACATTTGTTTCCCTTTTTGATTTTTAAATTTCCCATTTGAAAGAATTTAAGAAAAAACTTTTTTTTTCATGAAAAGTAAAGAAAGTGTTTGTGTGTTTGAAAAATTGCTCATAATGTTTTTGGAAAATATTTCAATTATTTTAGTAATTATGTATTCTGAACAAATAAAATGAATATATACAATAACAGTGCATGTGTGTGGCGCTGAATGAAGACACATTTTTTTAAATCCACATGATATTTTTAAAGTTCATGTTTACCTCTTCAAGTTACTTGATAATGAAAATACAATGGAGATTTTAAGTACACAATAATGGTAGTTGGGCATATAATTCGGCAAATATATAACCATTTTATAAAACCACACAAAACATAATTCAAAATACACGGCTCTATTTTTTAATAGTTTTGTATTTTAAAATACAATGATGAGGCACAACAACTAAGCGTGCTTGTGGTCATGAATGAAGATATATAAATTTTTTCTTACATTTCTCCAATCCACATTATCTTTAGAAAAATATTTATGTTTACCTCTTGAAGGTACAAAATAATGAAAATACAATAAATATATAAAAAAACAATAATTGTTTTTCTTACATGTAAAAATCAAATTCTAAAACAAAAAATATATATAAACACAAACTCTCTATCATAAATAAAAATAAAACTGGTAGAATACGCATCAGCTTGAAGATAGCAAAAGAGGTACGATATGTTCCTAACCGGCCAATTATGCTTGCTCGCGGTGTCACATGTCATGGGGTCTGAGATTGAACTACCTTCGTCCAATTTATTTTTCTACTAGTACTCCCTCCGATCCTTTTTACTCTGCATATTAGATTTGGATCAAGTCAAATTTTATAAAGTTTAATCAAATATATATTTAAAAATATTAACATCTACAATACCAAATATACATATCATGAAACTACCTTTCGTAATGAATCTAACAGTATTAATTTGGCATTGTGAATGTTGATTCATGTTTCTATAAATTTGATCAAAGTAGAGATACTTTGACTTCGGACAAAGCTAATATGCAGACTAAAACGAACCGGAGGGAGTACGTTATTTCTCTCTGCTCATCAATGGGACCCTCACTTCCAATGTCTGCTGATAAGGCACCGTTCTAGGCTCGGGGCGTAGCGAGAGATGTAGCCAGGATCGTATTGGAGCGTATTTGAGGACTGTAGTGGAGCACTCCGCAAGTCCGAGGACCATCCTGTTACACGCCCGAGAGCACAAGGACTGTGGTTGTAATTATCTCTCCTCTTTGCGAGGCAACGTTGTTAGCCACTGCACCAGAATCGATATGGTGTCAACTATATAGGGCGCGAGCTATTGGAAGTAAAAAAACGGCCGGTTTTTATACTGGTTCATTTTCTTCTCCTCATTTTTTTATTTTCTTGCTTTTTTCTTCATTTCTATTTGGTTTTCTTCGGATTTTATGTTTACCCCTCTTAATTTGATTTTTGCTTGGTTTTCTTATTATCTTCTCCCCCTATTTTTGTTTTTCTTTCATTAAACATTTTTTCTTTTCTTACTAACTTTCCTTCTTTCAATCTTTTCTTTTTTATTTCTTTCTTGATTTTCAATTTTTTTTTCGTTTTGTTTTGTTTCTTGTCTTTTTTATTCTCCAGTTTATGTTTCGTTTTCATTATTCTACAATTGTTTCTTTGGTTTTATTTTTCAAGTCTTTTTTTGGTTTACATCATATCTTTTTTGGTTTCTCTTTTTGGTTTCCTATGTTTATTTTGTTTTTAATTCTATAATTTTTTTATATGTCAAAAAAAATTCTAATAAATGTTTAACATTTTATTTATTAGAAAATTGACGTTTTTCATACATGGTCCACATTTATTTCTCTATACATTTTAAATATTTTCTTCATATGCTTGATTAAAAAATTTCAAATATAATTTTTTATATTTTTAATGCATGGTAAACATTTTACACACTTTTCCAAATTTTCATACATTTTATTAACATTTTTAAACTACATGAGTAACATTTTCTAATACATTGTCAACATGTTTTCTATGCATATTTACATTTTTTTTCAAATGCTTGATTAACATTTTATAAACGCAATATTAACTTTTGTCTTTCTTTTTCTTTTTTTTATTATTTTTCCTAGTACAACTGCTTAGTACAGTACAGTATTTTCCTACTCTCTTTTACTGAAACTGGATACTTTTGTATATTCTTATTTTCGTTGAACGTGTAGCTAAGAATTTAGTTTTTCAGTTTAGTGTATTGTGCATTTGTTAGGCATAGTTTTTGAGATTTTAGAGCAACTTTTTTTAACGGAATTGTTAAATCATGTTTAAATCTTTACCTAATAATAAAGAGACCATCGTTTCCGTCGGAAAACCCACCGCCGCTGTTTTTGCAAAAAAAAACCCTCCTACTTTATGATAATTAACCCGCAGTCCATGGTGAGGGGAGAAAAATGGTTCGATTTATTCTTTCGTCATCCTTGTGTGCATGATCGGCTGCAGATCCAGCGGTGTCGCTTCCGATCCGCTCGGGAGATGACGCAGGACGACGACGGCGGGGCTCCTCGAGGCGGGGAATGGCAGGACGGGGAGGCGGAGCTGAGCCTGCCGCCGGGGTTCCGGTTCCACCCGACGAACGAGGAGTTGGTGGGGGACTACCTCTGCGCGCGCACGGCCGGACGCACCCTGCCGAGGTCGACATGTACCGGCACGACCCGTGGGAGCTGCCGGAGCGGGCGCTCTCCGTGGCGCGGGAGTGGTACTTCTTCACGCCGCGGGACCGCAAGTACCCCAACGGCTCCCGCCCCAGCAGGGCCGCCGGGGGCGGCTACTGGAAGGCCACCGGCGCCGACAGGCCCGTCGCGCGCACCGGCAGGACCGTCGGGGTCAAGGAGTCGCTCGTCTTCTACCACGGCAGGTCGGGGGCTGCGGTCAAGGCCGACTGGATCATGCACGAGTACCGCCTCGCCGGCGCTGAGGGGCGCGCCGGAAGGAAGAGGGACGGCGCCTCGCTCAGGCTCGACGACTGGGTGCTCTGCCGCCTCTACACTACAATAAGAAGAACCACTGGGAGAAGATGCAGCAGCAGCGGCAGGAGGCGGCGGTCAAGGCTGCGGCATCACAGTCGGCCTCGGGGGGCGAGACGCGGACGTCGGAGTTCGATGTCGACAACGATGCATTCCCGGAGCTGGACTCGCTGCCGACGGCGCTCCAGGTAATGGGGACGACAAACGCGGCGATGTTGCCAAAGGAGGAGGTGCAGGAGTTAGAGCTGGACACCGACGAGTGGCTCATGGGGATCTGCCTCGACGACCTGCAGGGCCCCGGCTCCCTGATGCTGCCATGGGACGACTCTTACGCCGCCTCGTTCCTGTCGTCGATGGCCGCGATGAAGATGGAGCAGAACATCAGCCCGTTCTTGTTCTGAGCTATCAATTCTATGTTCTCTGTTCTCTCACAGTAGAGCTGTTTTGTGCGGCCTAATTAACTGTAGATACTTCACATTTGTTCAGGATTTACAAAATGCATTTGTTCATGTTCACGACATTTGTGGGGCTTGCAAAGTGCTCAGTCTATGCCCAAGATATGTCAATCTGCAGTTTAACTACAAGTGATAAATACTTCAAAAAATCATATCTTTTAAACCGTAATTTTAATTTTAAATTATTATATATAAAGTTTGATTAAAAAATGTGTAAATCTGAATAGGATGTTATATTATCCATTTAACATTTTTAAAATTCTATTTATTGGTGTAATTTTAATCAAAAGTGATGTGTACAGTGTAAATATGATGTTATTTTACCTATTTAACATTTTTAGATTTTATTTATAGTGTAATTTTAATCAATAGTGCACAATCCGTCTTTTATCCGTACCGAGGCTTATTCATGTTGCAAATGAACACCTCATCAAAATCTGGTTGAAAAGAAAAGAAACCATCAATAACCACACATGCATGCCTCGACAAAACATCGCATGAAAAAAAGGAAGTTGATGCCCATCTTATGTCGAGAGAGAGAACATAGATGTGATGCCATGTTCAAATAAAGGACATGAATTTATTGGGGTCTTGAGTCATTATTATTATTAAGGTAGGGCGTGTTGTATTGTTTCCTTCCGTTGCAACGCACGGGTTTTTTCTTAGTGTTTTTTAGCTATGTATCATCTAATTTTACTATAGCCAGATTTAGTTTCTATAATTTTCATCCAGACGCTTGATCCCCGTCTTGTTGGTCATTGTTTGTCTGTCGTGTATCCTTTTGTAGGTCAATTATAGTCTACCATCGAATCGTAAATAGGCATATGTTTTGTTTTTTATTCCCGTTGCAAGTTCACTCTCGACTCTGAACTAAGCTGGTAGTTGGTTGTCCCAATTGCAAGTTCACCTCAATTTGCAAATGCTATCACCTAAGAGTAAACAAAGATGAGACAGTATTATTCTTTTGCGTACCAGAGAAAAAAGTAGACATTCTGCTTAATTTTAGGTACAAATACAATAGCCATCACAAACTGAGCCAAACTAGCAAATCCGTCAGTTCAACAGACAACAGGCAAGCAAGAACAAAGCGCACCGTAATTAAAAGTCACAAAAGTCGGGCGGCACTAGGTGAAAGTGCCCACACGCATAAACAGTAAAATCAAAAAAAGTGAAAAGCAATTCAAAAAATCCTGATTTTTTCATGAATTTTAACAAATATTCTAATTGCTTACAAATTTTCATCATGAGATCGCATTCATGACAAAAAGAAAAAGCATTCCAAAATGCTTTCTGAAGTAGCATTTTCAGAGAATTATTTTTGTTTGTTTTTTGTCACGACTTCCTCCAATGTGATCTCATGATGAAAACTTGCAATCGCTTCAAACATTTGTCAAAGTTCACCACAACAAAATTCAGAATTTTTTGAATTTTTTTTATATTACTGTTCATACGGGTACATTTGAGCTCAAGCTCAAATACTCCACATCAGGCACCAGGTATATATATATAGTCATGTCACTGAATGGATTATGGTGCAAGTTTTTTAGCATATAATGTTCCCTTTTCGTCCGTCTTCTACAACTCACCAAAACAAATAGTTAATGACCTTTCGAAACAAAGAGTTCTATCATTTTTCGATTCTCAGGATCATACAGTCTATTTGAAATCCTGCTTTGGTTTGGTTCTCCTCTCCCCTAATTAATTAAAAAGACCAGAGCCCAGCTGGAGCGAGCGCCGCCCTAGTCCACCTTTTTGCTCTGACTGGAATCTTCCTCTTCTTCCTCGGCGGCTCCCTCCTCTTCGGGTTGCGTCTCGGTGAACTCCAATAGCTGCAATGTACAATAGTCAGGAACGAGGCTTGCATTTTGACAGCCAGAATTCTTTAGTCAAGCTAGAATCTTGCAGAGTTAGAAAAAGTACATGGTGATGTCTTAAGCACAACAAAGGAAGAAACAGGTTCCAAAAGCCATGCATGAGAATTCTTTAGCACAAGCTAGAGAGTCTTGCAGAGTTAAAAGTATACGGTTCTGCAGAATTACAGTTTTCTTAAGGTGGTTTCTACCCATGGCTAACCATGACAGCACCAGAAGCAGGCTCCAGATTGCCAATTATTTCCTCTCACTCAAATAGAAATAACTTCAGAATATTGGAATATAAAACTGAAGTAACTCTACCGAAAACTGATCATTCTTTCATACAATCACTTTATTGCAAGTCATGTCCAGGTATTTTCATTCGTTACCATGTCTACAACAGCTGTTTAAGAGCAAGCATCAAAACTATCTACAGATAAATACCGCTGCACGTGCGCGTGTGCGTGTTCACCATAAAGCAATGATATTACTTGTGTTAGTGTTACACTCAAGTTCAAACTAAAGGAGAAGGTTGGAAATTGGAAGATGGTCAAAGGTCTTACCGGTTTTACTTCACCATTCCACAAAGAGTGAACAGCCACAAAACCAGTCACGCCGGGAACGATGTATAACAGAGCAGGCTGCGTATCAAAAACAGAAGACCGGAAAAGAAACAGGTGTTAATATTTCAGAGATGGACAGACGTCATCGGCAACGAGATAACCAGAAATGGAACAGAACTAACCTGTGCAGCTTGAAACCAGTTCATCACAACTATTGTTGCTGTCATACCCGCAGTGTACCCCAAAAATGCACTATTGAAGTAACGATTCTTAATCCCTCTCGAGACATCAAAACGAAGGGCAAGTGCAACAAATATACCTGGAATCATAATAATAAAATACACAATATATGTTAAGAGAATGCTTGTGGAAAGATGGGAGCTTCACATGTTTTCCAATACTGAATTGGGCAGAGAACTACTTTGAAAAAGGCTCTTCTATTTCAGTTATACTAAACAATTAACACAGAAGACAGCAGAAATGACTAATGATGTAATGCATCATTACAACAAAATACTTTCACCAACCAAGCTCATCCATGAGAAATGAGGATGCATCATTTATCAGGGCATCAATGTAGAACTTTTGATTCAATTTCCCTATGATCTATAGAAGAAAGCATTCATCATAGTTCCAAGCTAATTTTTTATGTCTCCTTATGTTCAGCCAGAACTCAGATTAGAAAATAAACTTTGTGTGCAACTGGGAGTTCTCAAAATCATAACTAATTTCTGGAGCTACTGGATACCTACAATCCTGAGATCTGGACTGGAGCATATATTGGTTTTATTAGTAAAATGGCCCGAGAGCCCCTGCAATGAGATAGCAAAAAAAAACATACAATCTTCCATCCAAACCTACTACGTTAAACAATATCTGACTACATTAAATACACAAGCAATTACAGGTTCCTTTCCGCAGCTAAGTCCCTTAAATCAACAGCAATCCAGTTGTAATGGCAGCTAGACTAGCAGCTCGTCATAGATCATTAGTCAGATCAGAGTTGTGCCAGTACTATTAAATCGAAAATCAGAAAAGAAATCCAGCATCACTGCAAGTACCACTAGAATATGAGAGAAAACTAGCCAAGGCTTTTGTCACTAACCAGGTATAACGATATCACCAAGACCAAGCATAGAGAACGGGCGTGCAGCATCCGCAGTGGGAAATAGAAGCTACACAAGGAGAGGAACAGAGGGACAATTAAAATATTCATGATGGAACAAAATACCTTGACAATAATGTGAATTCACTCAAACAAGACACTAACCTTTATTGGAGCATCAAATGATTTAGCAACACTGACCATAACTGGAGTGAAGAAAACCCAGAAAATGTCATATACAAAAAGTCCAGCCTGAAATTATGAAAGGAATTGAGCAACCATTCACAAACCTTCTTAAGAAAAAATAAAAGGAAGGGCTCAGGGACGATATGTGAAACTACAGCACAGACTGACTAGGACTAAGATTTTTATAAGCCATGGACCAACAAGAATTTCAAAAGCTGTAGTGCTATCAGTAAAGTAGTAAACAAGCCATACTTCCAAATTATCCAATTCACAAGATAGTAGGATCACAGTTCAATCCTAATTGCCAGAGGATGAGGCAATACAGAATATGTGGTGAAAAATGGTGAAAGATGCAATCATGAACTTGGCAACATGATACAACCAAGAACCAATTTGCTGAAGTACCGAGTAAAAACAAAGAATGATCATTTATATAGTACAATCACAGTAAAAGTAGTCCATGATTAATACTGGATTCTGTATTATTAGTTTATTACAAATAAATCATAAAAACAAGGAGAAAAGCATTATCTACCATGCTAGAAACAATATTCATAATATTAAGAGAAAAGGTATATGCAATACCATGATAAGTTCAATCACTAGAGATGCAAAATACAGATCATTAATAGTCATGAAGCACTACATAACATTGGTTTCCCAGAAAAATGCAAACTACAGACATTAATACAGTGATAAAGCACTACATAACACTGCTCTTTTCATACCGAAAAGATAGGCAAGCAAAAGTTCTAAGATATCAGACACTTCAAATTGCATTACAGTACCTACATGTCATGCTACTTTCTTCAATTTGTATTTATGGTGCATGCATGTCATGCTTCAAAGTGACGATTATGAAAGCAGAGAGGTGAAAAAGAGAAAGACATGTGGGTGGCTGAAATAATGAAAGGTGGTTACAAGTACCACCAGAAAATAGGAATAGTAAGTTTCAGTTCGTTACAAACTTTGAGTGAGTCCATACCAAGAGAATACCACCGGTTTTGAATGATCCTAGTGATAGCATCTCAATTCCCTGCAAGATACAAACTGACGTATTAAAGTTTTGAGCAAGTAATAAGCAGGGACGAAAACTCAGAAGCAGCAGTAAGGGCAAACCTGAATGCAGAAAGCAATTCCCAAAACATTGTTTGCTAGCCAATGCTTCTTCATGGCATACCATACGCAAAAGAAAAAACCAGGGACTGAAGCGACAACTTGAGACTTGGTGAACTCCACCGACAGTGCTGAAATATGAAGTTAATGAGCTTAAATCACCATCAAGACTGAAACTTGTAAAGGGATAGCATGGAAATTTTAAAATGATCAAGAAATCACAATCATTTTGTGATTGTTAACAAGACTGAAGCTAATAACAAACTCAAAGAGAGTCATCAGCAGCAGCAAAAGCATTGCAAATCTAGCAGATGTATCCAAACTCCAGTACACGCAGAAAAATGAGACCCCATATCAAACAAAACATCGTCACAAAAATGTGTGTGCACATGCCATTAATTGTTTACAGACAACAGAACAAACAAACAAACAACAACAAAGCCTTTAGACCCAAACAAGTTGGGGTAGGCTACAGAATCTTCTATAATTTCACTCTTTGATTTATTTTTATTCTTTGTGCAAAATTTAACAGACAGTCCCATGGAGCAAATGAAAACTATTGTGTTGACAGATAACGAAAGCATCAGTGTTGAATTTTCTTCAAGTATATTCTAGTTAGGATACTGGTAACTCATATATGGACTTTTGGTTAGCACATTATATACTATTAAAGTATGGAATACATGGCAAGTTGGAGTTACTAGAGATACAAGAAAACAGTGGCTCAAGATAGTAGACTAGTAATAGAAATTGTGATGTGTTAATTTGACATGAGCTACAAGATGTAGAGAAGTGGGAAGCATCAAAATGAAGGTGGGAATCATACAGTGGAAATATGGAGCATGCCAGACGATGGCATTATCGTTCCATCCTTCTGGAAGAAAACGTTTAATGGTAGGGAGCAACGTTGCACTGCATCAGAAAATAGGGGACATATAATCTAAGTTTGCATTCACACTTATTAATATTTACATCTGTGGGAAAACTCGTCAAAGAACAGTTGGAATTACCAAAGCGCGGCAATGCCGAGAATGAAAAAGTAGGCAGTGAGAACAGTATTGACCAGGTCCTTGGAGAGAAACTTGAACAGAAGGAATAGCGACAGAAGCATAGCACTCCCCACCAATGGGAACCGCATAGCATGCTCCTTGGACATTGTCTCCTGCATATAAGAAGAAATGAAGAGGTTGAGTTGGACAGAGCCATACACATTAATTTTGTGTTAACCTATCGCCGTAGTGACCAACCAGGAATATGTTGAACACAAAAAAGATTAAACAGGGGAACATGTGTTGCACTCACAGCAGGTGGAGTCGACTTGACAGAACGGTAACAGCCCACATAGACAGTAAGACATGCTGTCAGTATCACATTCAAATTTGGGTTCACATTGATAACAAGCGGTGCCAAGCTCAAACCTGCAGATGCCAAAACACACATTAGGACCACAAGTCGGTAAGCGTCCTATCAGGTCGGACAAACGATAAGTAAGAGGTAACGGGCACCGCCAAAGCATGAATTTTTAAGAAGCGTACCAGCAAGAGCCAAGTTGGCAGCACGCTCATGTGTCTTCATTCTTCAGCTCGATGGTTTTTGTCCCTCTTGTTAGCTCAGGAGCTTCAGACTGTCGTGTTCCTGCCGGAGCAAAAATGTTAGCCAACGCCGTCGAGTCCAGGGACGGATCTAAATGGTGTGCCACACAAGCTGTGAAGGTCCCCAAGTGGGATTTAACTAAGAGAATCGATGTCTAGAAACAAAGAGTAAATTGCAGTTTCCTGCACTGCCGTGCCACCTCCCCCTCCTACCCTCGCTACCCCTCAGATCTGTTAAATCCTGGAGGACGAACTGCACGCCGGATCCGGAAAGATTTCAGCTTTGTAATTCAACGTATCCTCCGCCGGCGGCAGAGGAGACGAGAACCCGCGCCACTCGCGTGCCCTCGACCTCGATCTAGGCGGTGAACCGGGCGCGCGGCGGCACGCACGCGAGGGTTGTGGGCAGGCCCCCTAGTGGGATACAGCAAACGGAATCGCCGGATTCATACCTAGTCGCCGGCGGGGTGGAGACGCGGTGCCCCGGCGAGGGAGGACGGGACGGGACGGGACGGGACGGCAACGGAGACGGCGGCGCGCGTGAGAGGCGGAAGCGGTCCCCCGTCGTCGCCGGCGTCGGGCCGGAAGGAGGTTTGGGGATCCGGCTGGGTTCACGCGTGACGCGAGGAGGATTTTGCGTGGAAGGGAGGAGGGGAGTAGCAGTACTTGTACTGCAATAGTATCCCGAGTTGGGGATGACGATGACTCGGATGCGGAATCCTGACCGTCCGTCCTGAACGACCGACGGTCGGATTGCTCCGGCCACGTAGAAAGACCTTTTCTTTTATCTTGTCCAAATACCCATCGGATTTGGAATGTTTCATGTGTCAAAGTGTTACCATCAATCATGCGCGCATGTTCATAGAATTAGTGTAGGTGAAGACCTCACATAAAAAGCGGCGTACATCGCCAAGCAGCTCGACACACTAGGAGGAACTTCGAAAGGTGATGTGGAGGGTGCATGTTTAGATGAAGATTCGGGGTTTTGATGACGGGTTCTTACAAACTTTGTGCCAGCATGTAGGGAGATGTGGCGAAGACACGCCGGAGATGATACGGTGTCCCAGGTGTGGTGGCGACGAGGGATTGATATACCATGCTCTCGTCCAATGTGAGCATTCGTTGTCCTTTTTGTAGGGGACACATGATTTTTTCCGATGTAAAGCTGACTTGTTTACACCCCGTGACATGGTCGAGGGGCATCTTGGCTAATCATTTCATGAAGAAAGAGAAAGTTGTGATCAATATCTCGGTGATGTGGGACGAATTGCAGTAAATACACTTTTAAAGAGGTCACTGTAACGGTCTATGGAGCTCATTGAGAGTCAGGACATTCCTATGCGTTCAGCGCCTCGGAGTCTGGGTCCGATGCAGCGGCATGGTTGGGAAGTATCTAATCAAAATTGGCTAAAGGTAAATATGATGGAGATACGAACAAGGTGAAGGAGTGCGCATCATGGTGCGGGGTCATAGTGGGTAGTTTGGCAATGCAGCAAAAATCCGGTTGTGTACGATCCCTTAACGAGTGAACTTGCAGAATGTTAGTCTCACTAGCATGATATCAATGGGTTGATCATTTACTCAGAGGACACATCATTGGCTGGATGCACACCTTACTAGTAGAAAAAGGGCTTTTTGTCCTGGTTCGTAAGGGTCTTCTGTCCCGGTTTTGGAACCGGGACTAAAAGGTCGTTACTAATGCCCTCGGCCTTTAGTCCCGGTTCTTACACCAACCGGGACAGATGGGCCTCCACGTGACCGATGCGGTCAGGCCAGACAGGAGGGCCTTTAGTCCCGGTTGGTGAGACCAACCGGGACCAAAAGGCATCCACGCGTCAGCACCTGGCTGAAGCTGAGTTTTTTTTTTTGAAAGGGGCTGGTTTAGGGGTTAATTTAGGTTGTTATATACACCAACCAAGGAGCATCCATGAGCAAGCACAAAAAGAAATAATTTTATCTTTCATCAATGAGCATACATGAGCATGCACAAAATTTCATCAGGCACACCACCATCATACTTAAAAGTGCAGTAACAGTTCAACACTATCGTACTTAAAAGGTTTACACTATAAAGATTAAAGCTCCATCAGGTTCTTAAGATCTTCACTCCTGCTTCTTCACCTTCTCCTTCATCATCCTGATGCGCTTAGAGCGGCGAAGCCCCAGGCCAGGCTGTGGGATGTACTCCTCTACCAGAATTGGCATGGCCCTGTCGCCCAGCTGTGGGATCACCATCGCAAGGCCATCGTCGCTGCTACTTTTGCTGTAGGCAGAGTCGCTGCTACTTTTGCTATAGCCAGAGTCGCTGCTACCATAGACATAGCACATGTCGTAGTACTCGCTGCTCCTGCTCCCATTGCCTTGCTAAATGCAAAAAAGTTTTTTTAAAAATGGGTGTGAGACATAGCCTAATGGATAGGAAGAAGAGACAGAGCGTATTGGCATCGTCATCGTCCTGGTAGCGCCTCCGACACATAGTCGTGTCGAACACCTTCACGGCGAACGTGTCGTTGTCGTCGTACCTGAAGACAAGGAAGTACCCGTGCTGTAGGTTGTAGGCACGGACGAACTGCTTCTAGCCACGATCTAGGTACATGCTTCCATCGGTGTCGAACGCCACCTCCACGTCCCACAGCTTGCGAAGCCCGTTGCCGGCCTGCCTCAGCTTCATGTTCTGTGGCCGATGACCGTCCAACATCTTCACAAAATTGTCCGGCAGCACCTGCCTGCTGGAGGATTTCTCAAGTATAATCATGAAGAACTCCATCTCTGAAAAGCAGCAGAAGAGACCAATTACTACCCTTCACAACATTGTCAGTACTCGCTGCTCCTGCTCCCATTGTCTTGCCAAATGCAAAAAAGTTTTTTTAAAAATGGGTGTGAGACATAGCCTAATGGAGAGGAAGAAGAGACAGAGCATACTGGCATCGTCGTCGTCCTGGTAGCGCCTCTGACACATAGTCGTGTCGAACACCTTCACGGCGAACGTGGTGTTGCCGTCGTACCTGAAGACAAGGAAGTACCCGTGCCGCAGGTCGTAGGCACGGACGAACTGCTTCCAGCCGCGATCTAGGTACATGCTTCCATCGGTGTCGAACACCACCTCCACATCCCACAGCTTGAAGCCCGTTGCCGGCCTGCCTCAGCTTCATGTTCTGTGCCCGATGGCCGTCCAACATCTTCACAAAATTGTCCGGCAGCACCTGCCTGCTGGAGGATTTCTCAAGTATAATCGTGAAGAACTCAATTTCTGAAAAACAGCTGAAGAGACCAATTACTACCCTTTACAACATTGTCATACAACATTTACAGCAACATGATCATCAGTATTAGGTAGGACTTTTCTGCATAGTGCTCTCCAATTTTAGCATTCAAAGTAGGAGTACTTTTCCAATTTGAGCATTCAATAAGCAAAACCAAATCGTAAAATAAAGTAGTATTCAAATTAGCATGCATTCAATTATAAGCAAAACTACATCATCTCTTGTGTCCGTACATCGTCGAATATTATCACTAATACTCCTCGAATACTATCATACATATAGCATCACTAATATAGCTAGAACCGTAGCGCCCGACGGGTATCGTCGCGGGCGGTGGACATCTAAAGAGAAGGAACCATCACAGGATCATAGCTCCAGCGAGATCCCTGAAGAACCTGCCAGGTATTGGAGAACCTGCCCTCCAGCGCAACCATGTAGCGACGGACGTGCTCGTCCTCCTCTCTGACACGGTGACGTACCACCTCCGCGGTGTCCGGAAGCCTCGGCACCGTCACTGGCCCACGCGACCGCCACCAAACAAGGATTGGGTCAACAACGGGTTGGCTCCTCACCAACCTACGCCCCCCGGAAGGTAGCATCTCCCAATACCAGCCGGGCGGATCCCAGTCCCGGACAGGGCCCCTCTGATCAAGCAGGTGTCGTCCTCCGCCGAGTCGACGACAAGGATGCGGGATAGGCATCGTAAAATGAACTAAAAAAATAAACTAGTTCTATTAATTTTCTTGCTAAAAATAAACTATTTCTTATATCAGTGTGCTTCTAAAAATAAATAACAAATTACCACAGGCTTTGCTTTATCTAGAGGAATGTACAGTCTATAGTTGCACAATTTTCCTATACATACACAATATGAACATATACATAAATTGACAAAGATAATACTATGAACAAAAAAATCATTAAAATTCTATTGAATTTTCCTATTCACGCGTTTTAAAAATCCTGCATTTTTTTACTAGAGGCGACACTCCAGGAAACATGTAGACATATTTTTACTTACCTTTGACATTGCGTAACAACCATGTTTTGTTTGTGGTGAAACAGTCAAAGTTGTGATGTAAATCTGACCATATGAATGCTTTGCAATATTTCACTTACATATTCGTATAAACATATGTTTCCCTGCATAATTGAATGATTTTGCTATATTGTGATAATTCGCACTTACAACCCCTAAGCTAATCTCCATTGAGCAACATCCACTAGTTATACAGAGAAACATATGACCGTGAATGATTACTTAGCACTAACCAGTTGATTTTAAAGATTTAAAGAAACAAGTTAAGTCGTACCTGTTCGGGTAATAAACAACCAGAAACATGCCGTGCTCTCAAAAGAATTGTACGTTCTTATGATAATTTTAGAGCGAAAAATGACACTAAATCTTGCTTGTCAAATGATCTGAATTTTAACTTGGCTCATGTAATTGTTTGTATGATTTAAAACTCACATGGATACGACCATTGCATTGTGCATTACGATAATTTTCGTGCGCAAAATGATAGCATTAACATCTTGCTAGTCAAATAATCTAAACTTGGTTTGGCTCATGTAATAGTTTGTATGATTTGACACCCACATGGATACATCATTTGAGATTCTGAAAAAGGCCCAATCTCAATCTATATAAGAGAGGTGATTACTCAATCTCAATGGCTAGAAAAGTACTCACCATTTTCGTTCTTTGCATATAAATTTAACATAAAAAACATAAAAATTCTATGAACAGAAAAAAATCATAAAATTTTCACATATTCGATCTTTGCATATATATGAACACACAAACATGCATATTCAACAATAATATCACCAAAAAAATCAAAAATTAAAAACAATAAATAAAAAAAAATCAGAGCCATGGCGGCGGCGGCTCACATCGGGGGCGGCCGGGGCGACGACGTGGGCGGCGAGGGCGACAGCGGCGGGGGGCGGAGGGCGAGGGCGACGGTGACAGGCGATGGCTCGGGGGCGGCGGAGGGCGACGGCGACGGTGGCGGGGGGGGGGGGGGGGGCGGAGGGCGACGGCAACGGGCGACGGCGTGGGCTCGGGGGTCGGAGAGCGACGGGCGACGGGCGACGGCGACGGGGCAGCCTGGCGGCGCCGTGGATGAGCTCGCGGCATCGTCGGGCGTGGATGAGCTCGCGACACCGTGAGATCTGAAAATTTCTAAAGTGTTGGCTTATATAGCAAAGGCATTTGTCCCGGTTCATGGCACCAACCGGGACCAAAGGCCTCTTTTCAGCAGCCCAAAGGGCGGGAAACAGAGACCTTTGGTCCCGGTTGGTGGCACAAACCTGGACCAATGCACCCCTTTAGTCCCGGTTGGTGCCATCAACCGGGACGAAAGGTGTGTTCGCGGCAGTTCCGAAGAAGTTTAGTCCCACCTCGCCAAGCGATGCGCCCTGTTAATGGTTTATAAGCCCTCTATGGCTGCTTATTCGAAGTGTCTTATAAACAAAATTCAACCTAAAAATCGAAGGGTGTTTAGGTTGAATTTTCTCTATAAGCGCATCTATTTTGTTGCAATTTTTTTTAATTTATGAAAACATTTTTTAGTTGATAGTTTTTGATATTTTTAGTTCATTCTTTTTATTAATGTTTTATTTTATTATTTTTAATTCATTCTTTTTAGTCCATTTTTTAACAAATAAATACCAACCGGGACCAAAGGGCGTGTGCTGGCGCGGTGCGGTGCTATGTTTAGTCCCACCTCGCTAGCCGAGAGGGGCTCGGAGTGGTTTCTAATTACTTATTTATTTTCTTTTACGATAATTCTTTTTGCTATTAAAATTTGTAACAAAATTCCAATTACTTTTTTATTTTCTTTTATGATAATTCTTTTTTGCTTTTATTGTTTTGAACAAAATTCTAATTACTTATTTATTTTCTTTTATGATAATTCTTTTTGCTATTAAAGTTTGTAACAAAATTCTATATAATTTTAGTTTCAATAATACTAGAGGTTTATAAAAGCTTTTTAGTTGATTCTTTAGTACCAGTTCTAAGGCTGTTACAAAGGCATTTTATACGGAAACTTGTCTATTAAAACATGTATATTCATACGGAAACTTGTGTGTTACAACATGCATTTCAAATGAACTACAAAAAGGTTGAAAGTTGGCATTATATCATCATAATAGTTGTGGAGAAAGTCTTCACTTTTTCTTCGCTTGTGTCCTTTCCTTATTGCGCCGTAACCATGGATAATCTTCATCATTTATCAGGATGCTTGGGTCAGCCTTGACTTTGAAGGGAGGAATTTCATGAAACTTTTCATAATCTTCGGACATGTCTGTCTTGCCCTCCACTCCCACGATGTCCCTTTTTCCTGAAAGAACTATGTGGCGCTTTGGCTCATCGTATGATGTATTCGCTTCCTTATTTTTTCTTTTTCTCGGTTTGGTAGACATGTCCTTCACATAGATAACCTGTGCCACATCATTGGCTAGGACGAACGGTTTGCCAGTGTACCCAAGATTGTTCAGATCCACTGTTGTCATTCCGTACTGTGGGTCTACCTGTACCCCGCCTCCTGACAGATTGACCCATTTGCACTTAAACAAATGGGCCTTAAAATCTACTTCGTAGTCAAATTCCCATATGTCCACTATGTAACCATAATATGTGTCCTTTCCCCTCTCGGTGGCTGCATCAAAGCGGACACCGCTGTTTTGGTTGGTGCTCTTTTGATCTTGGGTGATCGTGTAAAATGTATTCCCATTTATCTCATATCCTTTCCAAATCGTAACAGTCGAAGATGGTCCCCTGGACATCGAGTACATCTCATCACAAACAGTGTTTTCATCTCTGAGACGTGTTTCCAACCAACTGCTGAAAGTCCTGATGTGTTCACATGTAATCCAGTCGTCGCATTGCTCCGGGTGTTTGGAGCGCAGACTGTTCTTGTGTTCATCGACATAAGGGGTCACCATGGTAGAGTTCTGTAGAACTGTGTAGTGTGCTTCAGACCAAGAATATCCGTACCTGCATATTATTGTCTCCCCTCCAAGCGTGCCTTTTCCAGTCTGTCTCCCCTCATACCGCAATTTAGGGAGACCTATCTTCTTAAGGTCAGGAATGAAGTCAACACAAAAACCAATGACATCCTCTGTTTGATGGCCCATGGAGATGCTTCCTTCTGGTCTAGCGCGGTTATGGACATATTTCTTTAGGACTCCCATGAACCTCTCAAAGGGGTACATATTGTGTAGAAATACGGGGCCCAGAATGACAATCTCGTCAACTAGATGAACTAGGACGTGCATCATGATATTGAAGAAGGATGGTGGGAGCACCAGCTCGAAACTGACAAGACATTGCACCACATCACTCCTTAGCCTTGGTATGATTTCTGGATCGATCACCTTATGAGAGATTGCATTGAGGAATGCACATAGCTTCACAATGGCTAATCGGACATTTTCCGGTAGAAGCCCCCTCAATGCAACCGGAAGCAGTTGCGTCATAATCACGTGGCAGTCATGAGACTTTAGGTTCTGAAACTTTTCTCTGCCATATTTATTATTCCCTTTATATTCGACGAGAATCTAGTCGGGACCTTCATACTAAGCATGCATTGAAAGAAGATTTCCTTCTCTTCTTTGGTAAGAGCGTAGCTGGCAGGACCTTCATACTGCTTTGGAGGCATGCCGTCTTTTTCGTGCAAACGTTGCAGGTCCTCCCATGCCTCAACTGTATCTTTTGTCTTCCCATACACGCCCAAGAAGCCTAGCAGGTTGACGCAAAGGTTCTTCGTCACGTGCATCACGTCTATCGAAGAGCGGACCTCTAGGTCTTTCCAGTAGGGTAGGTCCCAAAATATAGATTTCTTCTTCCACGTGGGTGCGTGTCCCCCAGCGTCACTCGGAACAGCTAGTCCGCCGGGACCCTTTCCAAAGATTACGTGTACATCATTGACCATAGAAAGTATGTGATCACCGGTACGCATGGCGGGCTTCTTCCGGTGATCTGCCTCGCCTTTGAAATGCTTGCCTTTCTTTCGACATTGATGGTTGGTCGGAAGAAATCGACGATGGCCCAGGTACACATTCTTCCTGCAGCTTCCCAGGTAAATACTTTCGGTGTCAGCTAAACAGTGCGTGCATGCGTGGTATCCCTTGTTTGTCTATCCTGAAAGGTTACTGTGAGCGGGCCAATCGTTGATGGTTACAAACAGCAACGCGTGCAGGTTAAATTCCTCCTGTTTGTGCTCATCCCACACACATACACCGTTTCCATTCCACAACTGTAAAAGTTCTTCAACTAATGGCCTTAGGTACACATCAATGTCGTTGCCGGGTTGCTTAGGGCCTTGGATGAGAACTAGCATCATAATGAACTTCCGCTTCATGCACATCCAAGGAGGAAGGTTGTACATACATAGAGTCACGGGCCAGGTGCTGTGATTGCTGCTCTGCTCCCCGAAAGGATTAATGCCATCCATGCTTAAACCAAACCATACGTTCCTTGGGTCACGTGCAAACTCAGCCCAGTACTCTCTCTCGATTTTTCTCCACTGCGACCCGTCAGTGGGTGCTCTCAACTTCCCGTCTTTCTTACGGTCCTCACTGTGCCATCGCATCTACTTGGCATGCTCTTTGTTTCTGAACAGTCGTTTCAACCGTGGTATTTTAGGAGCATACCACATCACCTTCGCAGGAACTCTCTTCCTGCGGGGCTCGCCGTCAACATCACCAGGGACATCACGTCTGATCTTATACCGCAATGCACCGCATACCGGGCATGCGTTCAAATCCTCGTACGCACCGCGGTAGAGGATGCAGTCATTAGGGTATGCATGTATCTTCTGTACCTCCAATCCTAGAGGGCATACGACCTTCTTTTCTGCGTACGTACTGTCGGGCAATTCATTATCCTTTGGAATCTTCTTCTTCAATATTTTTAGTAGCTTCTCAAATCCTTTGTCAGGCACAACATTCTCTGCCTTCCACTGCAGCAATTCCAGTACGGTACCCAGCTTTGTGTTGCCATCTTCACAATTGGGGTACAACTTTTTTTTGTGATCCTCTTGTTGGAAATATGCCCTAGAGGAAATAATAAAATGGTTATTATCATGTCTCCTTGTTCATGATAATCGTCTATTGTTCATGCTATAATTGTATTAACAGGAAACAGTAATACATGTGTGAATAAATAGATCACAATGTGTCCCTAGCAAGCCTGTAGTTGGCTAGCTCGTTAGTCAATAGATGATCATGGTTTCCTGGTCATGGGCATTAGATGTCATTGATAACAGGATCACATCATTGGGAGAATGATGTGATGGACAAGACCCAATCCTAAGCGTAGCACTAGATCGTATTGTTCGTATGCTAAAGCTTTTCTAATGTCAAGTGTCTTTTCCTTCAACCGTGAGGTTGTGCAACTCCCGTATAACGTAGGAGTGCTTTGGGTGTATCAAACGTCACAACGTAACTGGGTGACTATAAAGATGCACTACGGGTACCTCTGAAAGTGTCTGTTGGGTTGGTACAAATCGAGATCGGGATTTGTCACTCCGTGTGACGGAGAGGTATCTCTAGGCCCACTCGGTAGAACATCATCATGAGCTCAATGTCACTAAAGGAGTTAGTCACACGATGACGTGCTACGGAACGAGTAAAGAGACTTACCGGTAACGAGATTGAACAACGTATAGGTATACCGACGATCGAATCTCGGGCAAGTTCTATACCGACAGACAAAGGGAATTGTATGCAGGATTGATTGAATCCTTAACATCGTGGTTCATCCGATGAGATCATTGTGGAGCAAGTGGGAGCCACCATGGGTATCCAGACCCCGCTGATGGTTATTGGCCAGAGAGGTGTCCCGGTCATGTCTACCTGTCTCCCGAACCCGTAGGGTCTACACACTTAAGGTTCGATGACGCTAGGGTTATAGGGAATTGTTATACGAGGTTATAAAAAGTTGTTCGGAGTCCCGGATGAGATCCCAGACGTCACGAGGAGCTCCGGAATGGTCCGGAGGTAAAGATTGATATATAGGACGGATGGTTTCGGACACCGGAAGTGTTTCGGGCGTCACCGGTAACGTACCGGGAATACCGGGACCACCAAAGGTGGCCCCGGGGGTCCACCGGAAGGGGGCAACGACCCCGGGAGGCTAGATGGGCCAAGTGCAGGAGGGAACCAGCCCCTAGGTGGGCTGGTGCGCCCCCCACACTCAGCCCAAGGCGCAGGAGGTGGAGAGGGGGGAAACCCTAGGCGCAGGTGGGCCTAAGGCCCACCTAGGGGTGCGCCACCCCTCCCCCTTGCCCTGGCCGCCACACCTCCCATCTGGGGGGGGGGGGCTGCGCACCACCTAGGGTGGGAACCCTAGGGGTGGCACCCCCCTCCCCTCCTCCTATATATAGTGGACACTTTTGGGCTTTTGGAGACACATTTTTCCCTCTCCCTCGGCGCAGCCCTGCTCTTCTTTCTCCTCCTCTGTGCCGGTGCTTGGCGAAGCCCTGCCGGGAGACCTCGTCTCTCCATCGACACCACGCCGTCGTGCTGTTGGAGATCTTCCCCAACCTCTCCCTCCTCCTTGCTGGATCAAGGTGCGGGAGACGTCACCGGGCTGCACGTGTGTTGAACGCGGAGGTGTCGTAGTTCAGCACTAGATCGGAATCACACCGGGATCTGAATCGCCGCGAGTACGACTCCATCAACCGCGTTCTAGTAACGCTTCCGCTTAGCGATCTTCAAAGGTATGAAGATGCACTCACCCCTCTCTCGTTGCTGGTCTCTCCATAGGAAGATCTGAATATGCATAGGAATTTTTTTTGAATTTATGCTACGTTACCCAATAGTGGTATCAGAGCCAGATTTTCTATGCGTAGATTCTATGCACGAGTAGAACACAAAAGGTTGTGGGCGATGATTTGTAAATTGCTTGCCGCTACTAGTCTTATTCTTTTCCGGCGGTATTTTGGGATGAAGCGGCCCGGACCGACATTACACGTACGCTTACGTGAGACTGGTTCCACCGACAGACATGCACACCGTGCATAAAGGTGGCTGGCGGGTGTCTGTCTATCCTACTCTAGTAGGATTGGATTTGATGAAAAGGGTTCTTATGAAGGGTAAATAGCTTTGGCATATCATCGTTGTGGCTGTCACGTAGGTAAGAAAGCGTTCTTGCTAGAAACCCAAATCAGCCACGTAAAACTTGCAACAACAATTAGAGGACGTCTAACTTGTTTTTGCAGGGTTTGACATGTGATGTGATATGGCCAAAGTTGTGATGTTGCATGTATGATGTATGAGATGATCATGTTATTGTAATAGGTTTCATGACTTGCATGTCGATGAGTATGACAACCGGCAGGAGCCATAGGAGTTGTCTTAATTTATTGTATGAGATGCAACGCCATGTGCTTACTACTTTTACTTCATTGCTAATGGTTAGCTGTAGTAGTAGTGATAGTAGTAGTTGGCGTGACGACTTCACAGAGACACGATGATGGTGTCACGCCGGTGACAATGATGATCATGCGATGCCTGAAGGTGGAGATCGAAAGAGCAAAGATGATAATGGCCATATCATGTCACTATATGATTGCCTTGTGATGTTTATCATGTTTTTCATCTTATTGCTTAGAACGACGGTAGCATAATAAGATGATCCCTCTTAAAATTTCGAGAACATATTGTCACGCCCAAGATGCGGCCCTATCCTCAATTTGGCACGAAGGCCTCGTCAGGGATAGAAGCGCATCTCGTCGTGTCGCAAGAATGAATATCGTTACAAGTACATGTACTGAAAAGAAGAGATATATTTATAATTGGCTTACACTCGCCACAAGCTATATCAGAGTCACATCAGTACATTACATAATCATGAAGAGTAAGAACAGGGTCCGACTACGGACGAAAACAAACGACAAAAGAAGAACGACGTCCATCCTTGCTATCCCAGGCTGCCGGCCTGGAACCCATCCTAGATCGATGAAGAGGAAGAAGAAGAAGCAACTCCAAATGAACAATCAACGCGCTCGCGTCAAGTAACCTTTACCTGTACCTGCAACTGGTGTTGTAGTAATCTGTGAGCCACAGGGGACTCAGCAATCTCATTTCCAAAGGTATCAAGACTAGCAAAGCTTAATGGGTGAGGCATGGTTAAGTGGTGAGGTTGCAGCAGCGACTAAGCATATATTTGGTGGCTAACTTACGAGTACAAGAAATAAGAGGGGGGAAGATCTACGCATAACGGACGTGACTACTGATGATCAAATGAATGACCCTGAACACCTACCTACGTCAGACATAACCCCACCGTGTCCTCGATCGGAGAAGGAACTCACGAAAGAGACAGTCACGGTTACGCACACAGTTGGCATGTTTTAATTAAGTTAACTTCAAGTTATCTAGAACCAGTGTTAAACAAAATATCCACGTTGCCACATAACCGCGGGCACGGCTTTCCGAAAAGATTTAACCCTGTAGGGGTGCTCCAACTAGTCCATCACAAATTACCACAAGCCTCGTAGAAATCCTCAATCACGAAGCTCGCGATCTCGTCGGATTCCCTAGTGGAAAACCTCAACTCTGAGATTACCCAAAGCATCACCGGAATCCCGATGCACAAGATATCTCGTCAAAGGTAAAACTAATCCAGCAAGGCCGTCCGGCGTGTCGACGATCCCGATAGGAGCCGCGTATCTCGTTCTCAGGACACGACGGATAAGCACAGCGTACGGTGGCCTGATAGAAATCTCCCGAGTTGCCCCGGGTTGGCCCCGCAAACGGCTCTAGTTTTGGACCAGCACCAACAGCACTGGCCCCCTGTATTATGTAGAATTACACCTCGGGTAGCGCTAACTCCCTATGCATTTCAGTTTGTCAAAATTATTATGTTGGGCAAATAGTACCAATGTTGGGCCTTGCCAGACCAGCTTTAATCTGAAACGAATTATCAAGGGGGTCCCATAACAACCCCGATCGTGTTAGGAGCGCTCAATTATGGAACATAACACCGGTAGCCGAAACTAAGGGGGCAAAGGTGGAACAAAACACCAGGCTAGAAAGGCCGAGCCTTCCACCTTTTACCAAGTATATAGGTGCTTTAAAAATTAAATAGCATTAAATAGGGTGATATAACAAGGAACCCATGTTTCACATGGAAGCAACTGCACCTGCAACTAGTAACGCTAACATAGGGTTAAGCAAGCGGTAACATAGCCAATCAGTAGTTTGCTAGGTTGAACAGGTTGAAGGTTTCATGGCATTGTTGAGAGGCTGATATTTAACATGTGGTAGGCAACGAGACATAATCGATAGAAGCGATAAAACTAGCATGGCAATGATAGTAATGGTATCTGGGGAAATGATCATCTTGCCTGAGATCCCGCTTGGAAGAAGAATGCCTCCGTGAAGCAGACGAACCGACGTAGTCGAACGGTTCCTCACAATCCGGCACGCTGCGGAACTCTATCGAGACGAAGCAAACCGGAAAACACAAATCAACACACGGAATTCACCACACGATGCACAACACTAATGATGCATGAGCAGCTAAATACATGCAAGACACAGCATGACAATTCACACAATCAAAACTACACATTAAGTGAAGTTCAATATGCACCGAATTGCATATTGACGAAACTCCACGTTCATTTATTTAGTTCTATCCCGATTAGGTACACGGCAATATTAAATATGGTTACACATGGCAAGAGGTGAAGCGTAATTAAGCCACCTATCTAGGCATTTTAAATGAGGTCGGAAATGACATATAGCATCTCCGAGACGACCTCACATGTTAATTTACAATTCTGTCCAGATCTGAACTAATGCATTTCATTAGTTGTTAAACAGAAAAACAAATAGGTTCGCGTGATTCTACGCGTCATTTCAAGCAATCTACACATAAAGAACATCTCCAACGGAGCTACGGGTCAAAAGTTACAAGCACCGCAAGATATGATGGCATGAATGCAATATGTGGGCAACGACGGCTACGAGCACTTCAAAACATAGAAACAGCAAGAGAACATGAAACTACACGAGATTCTAAGCAAGTTTCATATAGGACACGACCAAAACGGAGCTACGGTTCGAAAACTACGAGCAAAACAAGAAATCACTACAATCTGCCAAAGTCAGCCACATCGCGTTTACTACGCCCCACAACTACGGCTACACAACTCCGATAAACTCAAGCAAACAAGAAAGAGGGCAAGAAGCACTACTACAAACAACTAACAACAACTAGCATGGCATCATGGATCACTAGGAAAAGAAGACACAAAATTGCATCTCACACACTATTTCAGACTTAGTGAAAATTACACCTCATGAGAGTGCAGTTTTCGATCTAAAGCAATATTGACAGCAGCAAAACCTATAGCTACAGGGCTCCAAATGGCATGAAAATTTACAACATGCTAGAGAAACACAAGGGATTCAACTAACTCCATTGGACCAACCTCAAAAGAGCTACAGATCACAAGATGCAAGCAAGACAAGACAGCAACAAAATATAACAGATTCCAGACTTAGAAATATTTCAGCTCCTCCAAATCAGCACTATTTCTAGCAACTTGAGAGAAAGAAAACCACACCTAAACATGCATTTCTATTGCAACTAAAAATACCAAGGGCTAGTCTAAACACCCAAGAACAACTCCCTAGTTGACAACTCCTTCAAACGACGCACGGAATAAATCCTACGAATTAAACAAAAGGGCAACATGGCAAAATATCTCACGAACTAACTTGCTCAAAAGCTAAAACTAATTGCACAGAAAATCCAATGAATTTTTCTACCCCGAAAACATATAAAATATGTGGGGTTGCACAACAATATAATGCCACACGAAAATGCGAGAAAACAACCTATACACGGAAAAATAAACTAGTGGCAATTCCCTACACGTAAAAATACAAATGACTGCTCTAAAATACATGGAAAAGTGGTTACTAAAACATGGGCATTTTATCTAAGGTACTCGGGCAATCCGGACTTGCGCGAAAATTAAATACGGGACGTATCCTATTAAAACAGCACGTTATTCTAGGCATCCGACACGCTAAACGATGTCAAACAATTATGCAAGTTTCAAATTCGTAATCTACGTGAAATTCTATACGAGATACATATCTAATTCGTTGCGATCCCATATACGGATTAGAAACTACGGGCAAAAGAAAATCTAGCAATTATTCTTGAATTAATAAATCGTCAGATAATAGAAAAATGCCACTCGGGCCGAATCCGACGCTTAACGGGCCTAGCGGAGCGGCGAGAAAGATCTAAGCTACGCCTAGGCGGGGGATAGTGGGCACCTCACCGTGGTGGGCTCAGGTCGGTTGAGGAGGCGGTGGGCCGTCTCAGCGGGGCTGGGCCGAGGCGCTGGAGAGGGAGGCGAGGCCCACGGTGCGCGCTGCGGTGGAGAGGCGAGCTGGACCGCGCACGGGGGAGGAGTTGGGTCGGGGAGGCCGACGGGGCCGTGGGGCGCTCTTGGCCCACCCGACGGTCACAGCACACGAGCGAGAGGAGCGACCTCCTCGAGCTCTCATGCCGGCGATGGGATGCAGGCGGCGGCGCTGGCTCCGTGGTGGCCGGAACGGCACGGGAACGACGGGGTCGACGGATCCATGCTCGGGGACCCTGGATTCGGCGACGGGAGGAGCTGCGGGCGGCCATGGCGGACAAACGACGGCGGGGCGGCGCTCGAGCTGCAGCAGGATCTGGTCGCGGTCCCGCTGGCTGCAGCAGCAACTCGCTCCGGCGACCGGGGTACGGCCGATGGCGGGAGGCGGCCGGGGACAGTGCGGAGACCGAGGGGGCAGCGAGGCGGCGCGCTAGGGCGAGGGGCGGCGCCGGGATGCGACGGCGGCGACACGCTCCGGGAGGCAGGGAGGCGCGGCGGCGCTCAGGCCCAGATGGGCTTCGGGCGGGCCTGACTCGGGCTCGGCGGGCCCGACGGCTGGGGGGAAGAGAGGAGGTTGGAGAGCGCTAGGGTTTGGTGGATTGCACGGTTTCCGAGGCGGCTAGGGTTAGGTGCCTAAAATTTAGGAGGGGGGTCTATTTATAACAAATGGGGGGCTAGGTTTAGCAGTTTTTCGCCCCGGTTTCAACCGCGCGGTCGGAATTAAACAATTCCGAACGCGGGACGTGCTAAGTGGCCGTGTTGTGTAGATATCCGGAGACGAGAGGGGAACGGGCGGCGCAGCAACGAATTTTAAAAACACCGACAGACGTCTGACGGTAGCCCGAATACGGTGCCGCTACGGTCGACCGTTCGGGTACCGGACGGACTCCGATCGCGACGAAATTCGACAAGCGGCCTGGCTATATTAAAATAACACCGCACGTCAAATCTCAACTCAATCAGAGAAAGTTTTACGCACACTTTAAAAACAGGGTTTCGACGGTGCCGCGGACGCGTGCGTGTGAAGTCGGACTCAGAACAGACAACGACGAGAACCGGCAACTAACTACAGATGCAAGTTTTGAAAACGGGTGGCAACGGAGACGCCGATGCAATGCTGATGGTGCGCATGATGCGATGATGATGCGACAAATAAAAATAGACACACGACGAAAACGGAAATAAGGGGGAATCTTCTGGAACGTCGGCATCGGGCTGTCACACATATTCCCCTAAGTGTGCACCGTTGCGAAGGATCGTTGTCTCGAAGCACCACGTGATGATCGGGTGTGATAGATTCTAACGTTTGCATACAACGGGTGTAAGCCAGATTTACACATGCGAAACACCTAGGTTGACTCGACGAGCTTAGCATGTACAGACATGACCTCGAATACAAGAGACCGAAAGGTCGAACATGAGTCATATGGTTGAATACGATCAGCATGAAGTTGCTCACCATGGTGACTAATCCGTCTCACGTGATGATCGGACACGGGTTAGTCAACATGGATCATGTATCACTTAGATGACTAGAGGGATGTCGATTTAAGTGGGAGTTCATACTTAATTTGATTAAATGAACTTAATTGTCATGAACTTAGTCTAAAAGTTGTCTTTATAAATATTGTAGATGGCCAACGTCAACCTCAGTTTCAACACATTTATAGAGAAAAACCAGCTAAAAGATGATGGTAGCAACTATGCGGACTGGGTTCGCAACTTGAAGCTCATCCTTGAAGCACCTAAAAAGGCTTATGTCCTTGATGCGCCGCTAGGTGACCCTCCCGCTCCCGCAGCAGCCCAGGACATTCTGAACGTCTGGCAAACGCGGAGTGATGACTACTCTGTGGTTAGGTGTGGCATGTTATACAGTTTAGAAACGGGGCTCCAAAGGCGTTTTGAGCAACACGGTGCATATGAGATGTTCCAAGAGCTGAAGCTAGTTTTTCAAGCTCATGCCCGTGTCGAGAGATATAAAGTCTCCGACAAGTTCTTTAGCTGTAAGATGGAGGAGAACAGTTCTGTCAGTGAGCACATACTCAAAATGTCTGGGTTACACGGTCGTCTGACTTCACTTGGAGTCGAACTTCCGGATGATGCTATAATTGACAGAATCCTCCAGTCTCTCCCACCAAGCTACAAAGGTTTTGTGCTGAACTACAACATGCAAGGGATGGAGAAGACCATTCCCGAGTTGTACTCGATGCTCAAGTCTGCAGAAGTAGAAATCAAGAAAGAGCATCAAGTGTTGATGGTCAACAAGACCACTAGTTTCAAGAAGGGCAAGGGTAAAAAGAACTTCAAGAAAGACGACAAAGCCGTTGCCGCGCCCGGTAAGCCAGATGCCGGGAAGAAGAAAAAGAATGGACCCAAGCCTAAGACTGAGTGCTTCTATTGCAAGGGAAAGGGTCACTGGAAGCGGAACTGCCCCAAGTACTTAGCGGACAATAAGGCCGGCAACATTAAAGGTATATGTGATATACATGTTATTGATGTGTACCTTACCAGCGTTCGTAGTAGCTCCTGGGTATTTGATACCGGTGCTGTTGCTCACATTTGCAACTCAAAGCAGGAAATGCGGAATAAGCGGAGACTGGCTAAGGACGAGGTGACGATGCGCGTCAGGAATGGCTCCAAGGTCGATGTGATCGCCGTCGGCACGCTACCTCTACATGTACCATCGGGATTAGTTTTAACCCTTAATAATTGTTATTTAGTACCAGTTTTGAGCATGAATATTGTATCAGGGTCTTGCTTAATGCGAGACGGCTACTCATTTAAGTCAGAGAATAATGGTTGTTCTATTTATATGAGTGATATGTTTTATGGTCATGCTCCGCTGGTGAATGGTTTATTCTTGATGAATCTCGATCGTGATGTTACGCATATTCATAGTGTGAGTACCAAAAGATGTAAAGTTGATAATGATAGTCCCACATACTTGTGGCACTGCCGCCTTGGTCATATCGACGTTAAGCGCATGAAGAAGCTCCATACTGATGGACTATTAGAGTCTCTTGACTTTGAATCGTTTGACACATGTGAACCGTGCCTCATGGGCAAGATGACTAAGACTCCATTCTCAGGAATAATGGAGAGAGCAACCGACTTATTGGAAATAATACATACTGATGTGTGTGGTCCAATGAACATTGAAGCTCGCGGTGGCTATCGTTATGTTCTCACTCTCACCGATGATTTGAGTAGGTATGGGTATATCTTCTTGATGAAGCACAAATCTGAGACATTTGAAAAGTTCAAGGAATTTTAGAGTGAGGTCGAGAATCAACGTGACAGAAAAATTCAGTGTCTACGATCTGATCGTGGAGGAGAATATTTGAGTCACGAGTTTGACACACACCTAAGGAAGTGTGGAATCGTTTCACAACTGACGCCGCCTGACACACCGCAACACAACAGAGTGTCTGAACGTCGTAATCGCACTTTATTAGATATGGTACGATCTATAATGTCTCTTACCGACTTACCACTATCATTTTGGGGATACGCATTAGAAACTGCAGCATTCACTTTAAATAGGGCACCGTCTAAATCCGTTGAGACGACATCGTATGAACTATGGTTTGGTAAGAAACCTAAGTTGTCGTTTCTTAAAGTTTGGGGCTGCGATGCTTATGTGAAGAAACTTCAACCAGAAAAGCTCGAACCCAAAGCAAAGAAATGCGTATTCATAGGATACCCTAAGGAAACTATTGGGTATACCTTCTATCTTAGATCCGAAGGTAAAACCTTTGTTGCCAAGAACGGATCCTTTCTAGAGAAAGAGTTTCTCTCGAAAGAAGTAAGTGGGAGGAAGGTAGAACTTGATGAGGTAATTACACCCCCTCTCAAACAGGATAGTAGCGCAGCGTGGGAAGTTGTTCCTGTGGCGCCTACACCAACTGAAGATGAAGTTAATGATAATGATCATGAAGCTTCAGATCAAGTTACTACTGAGCCACGAAGGTCCACAAGGGTATGCTCTGCACCAAAGTGGTACGGCAACCCTGTAATGGAAATCATGTTGTTAGACAATGGTGAACCTTCGAACTATGAAGAAGCGATGGCGGGCCCGGATTCCAAAAAATGGCTTGAAGCTATGAAATCCGAGATAGGATCCATGTATGAGAACAAAGTATGGACTTTGATGGACTTGCCCGATGACCGGCGAGCCATAGAAAATAAATGGATCTTCAAGAAGAAGACTCATGCAAACGGTAATGTAACCGTTTATAAAGCTCGACTTGTCGCAAAAGGTTTTCGACAAATTCAAGGAATTGACTACGAAGAGACTTTCTCTCCCGTAGCGAAGCTGAAATCAGTCCGAATCATGTTAGCAATTACCGGCTTTTATGATTATGAAATTTGGCAAATGGACGTCAAAACAACGTTCCTTAACGGTAACCTTAAGGAAGAGTTGTATATGATGCAACCAGAAGGTTTTGTCGACCCTAAGGGTGCTAACAAAGTGTGTAAGCTCCAGCGCTCCATCTATGGGCTGGTGCAAGTATCTCGGAGTTGAAACATTCGCTTTAATGAGGTGATTAAAGCGTTTGGGTTCATACAGGTTTACGGAGAAGCCTGTCTGTACAAGAAAGTGAGTGGGAGCTCTGTAGCTTTCCTCATTCTGTATGTGGATGACATATTATTGATGGGGAATAATATAGAGATGTTGGAGAGAATAAAGGCCTATTTGAACAAGAGTTTTTCAATGAAGGACCTTGGAGAAGCTGCATACATATTAGGCATCAAGATCTATAGAGATAGATCGAGACGCCTCATAGGTCTTTGGCAAAGTACATACCTTGACAAGATATTGAAGAAGTTCAATATGGAAAACTCAAAGAAAGGGTTCTTGCCAGTTTTGCAAGGTATGAGATTGAGTAAGACTCAGTCGCCGACCACGGCAACAGATAGAGAGAAGATGAGTTCTGTCCCCTACGCTTCAGCCGTAGGCTCTCTTATGTATGCCATGATGTGTATCAGACCTGATATAAACCTTGCCATAAGTTTGGTAAGGAGGTACCAAAGTGATCCCGGTAAGGAACACTGGACAACGGTCAAGAATATCCTTAAGTACCTGAAAAGGACTAAGGAAATGTTTCTCGTTTATGGAGGTGACGAAGAGCTCGTCGTAAAGGGTTACGTCGACGCTAGTTTCGACACAGATCCGGATGACTCTAAGTCACAGACTGGATACATATATGTTTTGAATGGTGGGGCAGTGAGCTGGTGCAGTAGCAAGCAAGAAGTCGTGGCAGCATCTACATGTGAAGCGGAGTACATAGCTGCTTCAGAAGCAGCTCATGAAGGAATTTGGATGAAGGAGCTCATCACCGACCTTGGAGTGGTTCCAAGCTCGTCGGGTCCAATGACACTCTTCTGTGATAACACTGGGGCCATTGCCATAGCCAAGGAGCCCAGGTTTCACCGGAAGACGAAGCACATCAAACGCGGCTACAACTCCATCCAGGACCATGTCCAGAGTGGGGTAATAGAGATTTGTAAAGTACACATGGATCTGAATGTTGCAGACCGTTGACTAAACCTCTTCCACGAGCAAAACATGATCAACACCATAATGCTATGGGTGTTCGATACATCACAATGTAACTAGATTATTGACTCTAGTGCAAGTGGGAGACTGTTGGAAATATGCCCTAGAGGCAATAATAAAATGGTTATTATCATATTTCCTTGTTCATGATAATCGTCTATTGTTCATGCTATAATTGTATTAACAGGAAACAATAATACATGTGTGAATAAATAGATCATAATGTGTCCCTAGCAAGCCTCTAGTTGGCTAGCTCGTTAGTCAATAGATGATCATGGTTTCCTGGTCATGGGCATTAGATGTCATTGATAACGGGATCACATCATTGGGAGAATGATGTGATGGCCAAGACCCAATCCTAAGCGTAGCACTAGATCGTATTGTTCGTATGCTAAAGCTTTTTCTAATGTCAAGTGTCTTTTCCTTCGACCGTGAGGTTGTGCAACTCCCGGATACCGTAGGAGTGCTTTGGGTGTATCAAACGTCACAACGTAACTAGGTGACTATAAAGGTGCACTACGGGTACCTCTAGAAGTGTTTGTTGGGTTGGTACGAATCAAGATCGGGATTTGTCACTCCGTGTGACGGAGAGGTATCTCTGGGCCCACTCGGTAGAACATCATCATGAGCTCAATGTGACTAAAGGAGTTAGTCACACGATGACGTGCTACGGAACGAGTAAAGAGACTTACCGGTACAGAGATTGAACAAGGTATAGGTATACCTACGATCGAATCTCGGGCAAGTTCTATACCGACAGACAAAGGGAATTGTATACGGGATTGATTGAATCCTTGACATCATGGTTCATCCGATGAGATCATCGTGGAGAAAGTGGGAGCCACCATGGGTATCCATACCCCGCTGATGGTTATTGGCCACAGAGGTGTCTCGGTCATGTCTACCTGTCTCCCGAACCCGTAGGGTGTACACACTTAAGGTTCGATGACGCTAGGGTTATAGGGAATTGTTATACGAGGTTATCGAAAGTTGTTCGGAGTCCTGGATGAGATCCCGGACGTCACGAGGAGCTCCGGAATGGTCCGGAGGTAAAGATTGATATATAGGACGGATGGTTTCGGAAACCGTAAGTGTTTCGGGCGTCACCGGTAACGTACCGGGACCACCGGGCCCACCGGAGGTGGCCTGGGGGGTCCACCGGAAGGGGGCAACGACCCCGGGAGGATAGATGGGCCAAGTGCGGGAGGGAACCAGCCCCTAGGTGGGCTGGTGCGCCCCCCACACTCAGCCCAAGGCGCAGGAGGTGGAGAGGGGGGGGGGAACCCTAGGCGCAGGTGGGCCTAAGGCCCACCTAGGGGTGCGCCACCCCTCCCCCTTGCCCTGGCCGCCGCACGTCCCATCTGGGGGGGGGGGCTGCCGCACCACCTAGGGTGGGAACCCTAGGGGTGGCACCCCCCTCCCCTCCTCCTATATATAGTGGGCACTTTTGGGCTTTTGGAGACACAGTTTTCCCTCTCCCTCGGCGCAACCCTGCTCTTCTTTCTCCTCCTCTCTGTCGGTGCTTGGCGAAGCCCTGCCGGGAGACCTCGTCTCTCCATCGACACCACGCCATCGTGCTGCTGGAGATCTTCCCCAACCTCTCCCTCTGTAATGCCCCAAGTGTAGGACTTTCCCTTTTTGTAACCTTCCATGTGGGGCCACCTTGTTAGAGATCTTGATGATATCATTTTGTGCCATGATTTCATGTGTGTTCCTTAGTGCTTACTTCCCTTGCATGCATGCATAGCATATCATTCCTTGCCATACCTTATGATTGCATGTCATGATCATGTTGCAGTTGATTTTACTAGGAGTAGTGTTGTGGTGTTGAGAGTGCATGTGATCTTGCTAGGGTTAAGTGGTGGTTTTGCACCTTGTGATGCATGTGATGATGGTGTGAGTGAGGTAGGAGTGAGTGCTAGTCATTTTAAGCTCTTGCTTTTCAAACTCCTTTTCCCTCCTATTTTTATTCATGTAAAAATTCCTTCTTCCCAAAAAAGATTCTAAAATGTCTGGTGGTTAGATAAAAATGTGCTTATGAGGGGGTGCAATTTTCCTGGTTTGTTCTTTGATTTTTAGAGGTGCAAATAAACTCAAAATAGTAGGTTAATTACTGTTTTGCATTTATTTCAAACTTCTCCAAATATTGTTTTCCTATTTTTCCCTATTGGGCCATAATTTCTTATGTCTAGCAGGATTTTCCTTTTAATTTTTAACCCAGTAGCTATTTTGGGTAATATATTTTTCTTTCCTTCCCTGGGTGCATTTGTTTCTCTGTTCACCTAATTGGATACCCTCCTGTGTATTTAATTCTTTCCCTGGCCCATTAAGTCTTCTCCCGTGTTGGCCCAGTAGGCCTCCCCCCTGGCGACAGAGCCCACTGGCGAGCGTTTTCTTCTTCCTCCCGACGTCACTCCTGTACGACCTACGCTCCACCTCTCGATCGCCTCTCCCTTAATCCAGCGGCTCGAGCTCGCCTCCCGAGACGATAAAAGGAGCCCGGGGCTTCCTCCTCTGCCCTAGGGTTCCCTCTCCGTTCCCCCCCAACGCCGCCAGTTTCCTCCTGTCCTCGTTCTTCCCTGGTAGCTCCTGTGAGGTAGCAGAGAGAGAGAGAGTGCAGCGCCTCCTCCGTCAACCCGCCGTTCCGTCGTCTCCGGCACCGGCCGCCATGTCCGGGGCCTCGGGGCGGCTCCCCGCGTCCCATTCCCGGCGTTAGGACCCCGAGGAGCGACCCCCCCCGTCGAGCTCGTCCTCGTCAACGGGGCGAACCGGGAGTCTCCTTCCCTGCTTCGGTCTACGTCGGAGGAGCTTCTTCGGTGTCCTCCTCCCCGTTCGGCGCCCCATCTTC
This sequence comes from Hordeum vulgare subsp. vulgare, assembly GCF_904849725.1. Lineage (NCBI taxonomy): Eukaryota > Viridiplantae > Streptophyta > Magnoliopsida > Poales > Poaceae > Hordeum > Hordeum vulgare. The sequence goes on along the minus strand of NC_058520.1, from coordinate 597,888,135 downwards.
TCCCAAGGTGAGGCCGCGTCCTCCCCCGTCCTTCCTCCGCCGCGGATCGGCTCGGTCCCGTCGGGCGCGTGCTTCCTCTATTCGTTAGCAGCGGCATGTTAGAGGAGCAGTTGTAGCGGCTGTTCTGTGCCGAGCTCGTGCGTGCGTTGTCGAGAGGAGAGGCAAGGCGTAGTGGTGTAGTAGCCTGTTGGTAGCAGTTCGACGGTAGCCTAGCAGGCGCTAGGAGTAGCAGCAGCAGCTAGCCGGTGCAACTTAGCAGCTGCAGCGGCAGGGAACGCCGGTGCCGTTCCGGGCAGCCAAAGGAGGGACCTTTTCCCGTGCTCAGGGCGGGAATGGAGCCCCTGAGAGTCCCGCGGGCCCCGCCAATAGTTTCCCCTGCCGGTGGTGGCCGGGAGTGGCGCCGCGAGCGCCCTCGGGTCCGGCCGCCGGCGCAGTGCTTCTCGTGAGTGGAGTGGTTTTCTATTTTACCTTCTTGTCTTAACCAGTCGTCGATCTGTAGCCCGACGGTAGTGTTGTGCTGGCTTATACTAGCGCCTGTAGGAGGGCGTGGGTTCGAGTCCCCCCCTCGGCGCCTTTTTATTCTTTTGTTTTGATTTATTCCTGCAGGTAGCTTACCTTGCCACTTTCCCTTCTCCTGTTAACATCAGTAGTAGCAGCGCAGTGGTGTGTGGTGGTGTTGTTGCACTAAGGGGACTGGGGTTCGAAACCCAGTGAGCCCAGTTTTCTTTTTCTTTTATTTTTTCCCCCTGTTTGCAGTCATTTTTTCCCCTTGCTATGTGAGCAACCCCATGTCCAGCTCAGAGTATATTTTGCCCTATGTGGTTCTTTCTTCCATGTTAATTGTAGGAGGTGTAGGAGTAGATTGTGATGATATTACTGGTGAATCTATGCCTATGTATTCCTTCCTTCCATGTTACTTGTTGGGGAAGTAGGAGAAGAATTGTGATGGTAGTAGTGGTGTGGGCCTAGGCGTTCGTAAATGGTGCTTGAGGTGTGATGTGTGTGCAAGTGTGTGTATATTGGTGCTCTCACTTGGGTGCCTTGCTGGCCTATTGCATGTGGGTGCTAGTGGCCCTCATGAGGGTGGCCTTGTGCAAGTGTGTGAATGTAGGGGTGCCCTCCCCACCACATATAATTGTGTGAGTGAGCTAATTCTAGTGCTTATTGCCATCATAGCATGTGTAGGTGTGGATTCCTAGTTTAGCTAGGGTAGATTGTTGTGAGGGTTGCACCTTGAGTAAGACATGATTCCTAGGAAGATCCTAGTAATGCATGTGAGAGTGTGTACCATCACATGCCCATATGTGGGGGGTGCATACTCTCTTGATAGCCTAGGGTTCCATTGTGATGTGCTTGATCTAGTAGTATTGTGATATGGGTGTTGGTGTTGTTGATGTGCATGACACAAACATGGGGTTCAAACCCCCATGTCACTTTGTCATTGTGCACATAAGATTCACCTATGCATTTGTCATCTTAGAAGCATACCTTGTGGAATTGCATTTTCATTTTGTTGAAAGTTTGGGCTTTGTTTCCATGGTTTAGAGGGAGCCCAAGGGCATGAATTTTTGTGTGTTGGTGGTAGGGGTTTGTGCTCAACACCATAGTGGTGTCAATCACCTCTTGGTGACATGTGTGTGCAAACTATGCCTAGACAAAGTGGGCATGTGGCTGGAAAATTCCAGATTTTTGAACTCTGAAAATTTCACTAAGTCTGGAATGCTGAAAACATTTTCTTCCCCTATAGATAAGGTTGTGCTGGTCATTATGTTGAGAACTGGACTTAGTTCAGTGCTAGTGTTTTGAACCTGGTATGTTTGTGAAGCTTCCTGTCAATTTTCAAGTCATTTGGAGTCCAGTAGCTTGTGTTTTGATTGCTGTCAAAAAGCTTCAGAACAGAAACTCAGGTGCAGGAATTTTCTCTAAGTCCCTGAGAACTGATGGTTTTGGGAAAGTTTGTGGCCTTGTATCTTCTAGAGTTTAATTACTTTTGCTGTGATTCTTGATGAAACTTGTAGTGTTCTTGGTTGGCAACAGCCACATATATTATTTGTCATATTTGAAGACCTGTAGCTATGTTGCATGTGGCTCACAAACAGCTAAGATGCAGAAACTGGCAGATTGCGTAGTTTTGCCATTTTGTTCAAAGTTTGTGTTTAATTGTTGTTGGGGTGTTATACCTTGCTCCATTTCATTCATGTTGGGTTAATATATGTCTTGGCAACCTGGGAACACCAGATTTGTGCCAATTGTGTGTGTGGTGATGAATCTTTCACGTAGAGCTTCATATCGTGTTTCGTTGATTCCCGTTGATCCGTAGCTCCGTTTGCAAAGTTCTTTACATGGTTTTGCACCGTTTTTACGAGATGCATTTGTTCATATCATTCGCATGCATGTCCAAATAGTTTAGTGCAAAGTTCTGTCCAGGAACTTGTTGTAGTTTATCTTGCTTGTGCTAGTGTTAGAAATAGTGGTGCATGCTCAACTTTCATCTCATGCATCATGTGATTGTTGCATTTTGTGGTGCTGCTGTTCATTGGCTGTTATTCTTGTGTTGGGTAGCACCGGGAGCGGAGACCGATTACGTGGAGTCAGGAGAGTACGTGCAGGACGATCCAGAACCATTCCAAGCTGAGGATATCACAGGCAAGATGACATGACCTTGATCCCATCTCTAGACTTGTTATGTTAGTTTCGATTCCATGTCATTTTTGCTCGCTGCCTACCACTGAAAATATATTGCCTCTTCATGTGCCATGAGCCTAAACACCTTACTCTTTCCTAGCAAACTTGCATGGCTAGGTAGGCTTGCTCAGCTACTAATGTTAGCGTTGATAGCTGCAGGTGCCTTAACTCATGTGATGACATGAGCTTGATATCATTATATTAATTCCTGTTATTTAATTAATGTATCTATATATTTGGTAAATGACGGGAGGCCTAGCCTTTTGCCGGGTGTCTTGTTCCGTTATTGCCGCCTTAGTTACCGGTTACCGGTGTTTGATTCCATAATGATCGCTCCTAACACGTTCGGGGTTGTTATGGGGACCCCCTTGATAAATCGCGTAGTGTTAAGGCTTGTCCGGCAGGACCCAACTTTGGTATTAATCTGCTAATCACTTAATAATAAACTGCATAGGGAATAGCTACCCCGAGGAACTTAATCAACAACCCGGGCCAGTGCTCCTCATGAGTGTTGGTCCAAACCAGAGCAGCTTATTACGCTCCCCGGGGCAACTCGGAGTTTTGGCGTGGTAACCATCGCTCATCCGGTGTGTCCTGAGACTGAGATACGCGGCTCTTATTGGGGTCGTTGACACGTCGGGAGGTCCTGCTAGCCTTGTCTTACCTTAGCGGTATATCTTGCGTATAGGAACCCCGGTGAGGCTTTGGTTTTTCCCAGAGTTGAGGTTTTCCTCTAAGGAATCCGACGAGATCACGAGATTCGTGATAGAGGATGACTTTGCGGCCTGTGTTCGTTTGTGATGGACTAGTTGGAGCACCCCTGCAGGGTTTAATCTTTCGGAAAGCCGTGCCCGCGGTTATGTGGCTACTTGGAATATTTTGCTAACATCCGGTATTAGAAAACTTAAACATAAACTAATAAAATATGCCAACTGTGTGTGTAACCGTGACTGTCCCTTCGAAGTCCTCTCTTCGATCGGGAACACGGTGGGGTTATTAATGTCGTAGGTAGGTGTTCAGGATCACTTTCTGATCAAGTATTCTCGATCGTTAGCGTCGACCACTTTTACTTCCTTCTCGCGTAAGTTAGACACTTACTCAATCATAGGATGCAGCAGCCTGAAACACTTCTTACCTTCCTTACCCATCAACATGACTAGTTCTGGCACCAAGGTCTGAGATTGCTGAGTCCCCGTGGCTCACGGATTCCTCCGAAACTTCCAGCAGGTACAGGTACCCCAGAGACCGATGATCCCGACGGCACCCAGCTGGCGTGGCAGTACGACGAGGAGACAGACCGCCTTTACGTGAACTATCCAGAGGACTGAGCCGTGGTCATGATCGTGGGCCTGCAGCGGGTAGCATAGCATTTCCCTTGTTTTGTAGTCCGTACCGGAACTACCTTGTTTGTATCTGCGTTGTACTCTATATTATTAATAAGAAGACAGTTGAATCCCAGATTGTCTACTATATTTATTATTATGTGCTATGTTTACTTGCTTGCAAAACACTTAGATGCGCTTCTTTCCTATTCGGGGGCCTCGACCCCCAGATCGGAAAGGACCGCATCTTGGTCGTTACACCCTCCTCCTTGCTGGATCAAGGTGCGGGAGACGTCATCGGGCTGCACGTGTGTTGAACGCGGAGGTGCCGTAGTTCGACACTAGATCGGAATCACACCGCGATCTGAATCGCCGCGAGTACGACTCCATCAACCGCGTTCTAGTAACGCTTCCGCTTAGCGATCTTCAAAGGTATGAATATGCACTCACTCCTCTCTCGTTGTTGGTCTCTCCATAGGAAGATCTGAATATGCGTAGGAATTTTTTTGAATTTATGCTACGTTACCCAACATCTCTAACATGCGATCGAACTTCAGCTTCTCCTTTTGACTTCCGCATTGTGTCCTTGCATCGATAATGACCCGGCGGAGATCATCATCGGGCACATCGTCTGGTTTCTCTTGATCTCCAGCAGCTTCCCCCGTTGCAGCATCGTCGGACACATCGTCTGGTTCCTCTTGATCTTCAGCAGCTCCCCCCGTTGCAGCATCACCATATTCAGGGGGCACATAGTTGTCATCGTCCTCTTCTTCTTCGCCGTCTTCCATCATAACCCCTATTTCTCCGTGCCTCGGCCAAACATTATTGGCATGAAACCCTTGTAAAGCAGGTGGGTGTGAAGGATTTTCCGGTCAGAGTAAGACTTCGTATTCCCACATTTACTGCATGGACAACACATAAAACCATTCTGCTTGTTTGCCTCAGCCACTTCGAGAAAAATATGCACGCCCTTAATGTACTCGGAGGTGTGTCTGTCACCATACATCCATTGCCGGTTCATCTGCGTGCATTACATATAATTATGTGTGTCAAAATTAAGAAAATCAGACAAATATCTATCTAAAGTAAGAAAATTAGACAAGTATCATAAAGAAGATAAGAACAAGAGGCTCACCACGGTGGTGCCGGCGACGAGATCGGCGCGGGCGATCAACGGCGGTGAAAACAGGGACGGGGCGTGACGGACCCCTAAATCTAGACAAATCTCGAAAAAAATGGAGCTCCTAGGTCGAGCTTCAAGAGGAGAAAGCTTAACTAGTGTGGCTCGAACATTTCATCAAACACCTCATGTGCATAGGAGGTGAACTAGAGCACCCAAATGCCCTCTCCTCGCCGGATTGAAAAAACAGAGCACTGTGGAGTGCTTTGCCGCGACGATGGGTATATATAGGCAAGTTATTTGTCCCGGTTCGTGGCATGAACCGGGACTAAAGCCACCCCTTCTGTCCCGGTTCATGCCACGAACCGGGACCAATGGTTGTGGGCCAACAGCGAGCACGAACCGGGACCAATGGTTCCACACGAACCGGGACCAATGCCCACGAACCGGGTCTAATACCCCCCATTGGTCCCGGTTCTTGAAGAACCGGGACTAATGGGCTGGCCAGGGCCAAACGATAGCCCTGTTTTCTACTAGTGCCTATCTCCTGAATTTATATGGATTTGATATGCAGTGGTGAGGAGCTAATGAAACAACCCATAGATGTGATGAAAGCTTTATCTATAGAGATTGATGCTACCTTGTTTAGTGTAATCCCTGATTATCTGATCAATATTTTATAACCAGACATGTGATCCGCCTGAATAAATAATATGCCTTGAGGGTCATTCTATAAAAAGTAAATTGAATGTTGATGCACTTATGTGTGACGTTCTATTCAGAAATTGTATTCATCCTAACGTTTTGTGAATGTTTACCTCTTACCTCTCACCCCTTATATAGCGGACTCATTTTGTTTCAATTTTGCATTGCTTTTAATATATTATTGATATTTGCATAATATACATTTTGCACATTTAATGGATGAGATCTTTTTCTCTCTTTACCTGATTCTAAAATTAATGGGCATTTACGGATTGTCACTTCTAAATTGTCATATAAATTAATGGGCATTTACGGATTGTCATATAAATTAATTGTCACTTCTATAGGTAATAATTAATACTCCCTCCGTTCCTAAATATAAGACCTTTTACGGATTACACTATGAACTACATATGGATGTATATAGACATATTTTAGAGTATAGGTTCACTTGTTTCGTTCCGTATGTAGTCCATAGTAGAATTTCTAAAAGGTCTTATATTTAGGAACGGAGGGAGTACCATATTTTGTGTCACTCCGCAGCTTGAGCTTCACCCTAAACCAAAGTCATCCACCACACACTAGGGATCAGCCCCTCCACCTTAGCATCAATATGGTATTGTGAATAATTTGAAACCTCTAGTTTTATTTTTCTGTGCAGGACAAATCAAGGCCTCCACTCCTACTAGAGCTGCCAACAACGAAGTGGTGTGGTGAACAAATTATAGTTGGGCAGCGATTAAATTGTAATTTTTATATTTATGACTATGGTCATTCATGGTATAATCTCATACAAGTATCATTTAATTCATTGATAAGTAGACTGTATATTCAAAAGCATCTACTACCAACGCTCCACTCAGAGACCCGTTATGCAACATGCATCCCGAAGTATTAAGTTTACAAGAAATAGAACATTGCAATAATCATGATGACATAATGTAGACATCAAAACATTAAGCAATATGACGAGACACCATCATTTTATTCTTAGTGAAAGCAATATAATACGTGTCCAGACTCTTGTTTTTACTGAGTTGGAGTACCGCAAGATTGAACCCGCTAAAAAGCACTGCTCCCTCAGCCCTCTAAATAAAAAATCATGAAACTTGGCCAGCAATAAAACCACAAAATATACGACTGTATCCAGTGAACAATCTGATCATAGAAGTGACAATTCATCATAACCCAACAAACACATCCACAAATTACATCAACTTGATTCCTATCATGTGCGGCGGCCGACAAGAATTACTAATAAAGATTAAATGGCAGGAGATCCATCTAGCTACTACTATGGACCCTAAGATCCTAAGGGAACTACTCACACATGGTCATGGAGGCAACAAGGTTGATGAACAAGCCTCCTGTGATGGATTTCCCCTTCGATAGAGTACCGGAACAAGCCTCTAGATCGGATATCCCTTGGAATAGAAGCTTGCGACTACGAAAAAAAAATCAGATATGAGTATCTCAGAGGGTTTCTCTATTTGTAGGAATTTATGGCGGTGGTACGGACGAAAGGACTATGAAATCGTTACCACCGGCTTTGGCCCTAACAGAAGAGGGCACTTCCCTGTTCCTTGCTTTGGCTTGAGACAAATGACGATCGTGGAAATCCGCAGAGCAAAATCCTCGACACACTCACCATCCTTGAACACAACTACACAACATGCTTGACACCGACGCGTATCATATAGTACATGGCGGCATTCCAGGAATCCTTGGTATTATCCTTTGCGGGGATGGCACAAAGCATCCACGTCCTCAACAGGATACCAGATCCCTTGATGATGCATCTTGACGCGCATCAGGGCCGCCCACTCCGTGTAGTTGGTTTGCGTGAGCATGTGGTACGAGGTGGAGCCAATGTGCTCCTTCACCGTGTGTTGCACCATCTACATCTTCCCGCCTCACCTCGTCGTGCTCCGCAAACGGCTCAACGCCTATGCCCACCGTGCAGCGCGCGAGCCGACCCCTTGCGCCGCCGTAATTATCCTCTTCGAACATCATGGCTCTCATGCCATATGTTGTTGCTGAAAGTGGAAGACGATCAGGACTTGACGTGGACAATACGCGTGTACGCGCCACAATCAACTCTCACGCCATCCCATGACCTGACCGGATCAAGGCGGCGCCAGCTAACACCGAGCAACAAAATGTAGGTCGGCCAAGCCATGTAGACGCACACACAGCTAAAACTTACTGAAGGGATGTATACTTTCTCACGAGGTGCAGTCCAGCTTGACGGTCACGCGCCTTGAGTCGTAGCACAGATTTGTTTGGTTTACAGCCTATGATTGTCGCGTCTAACCTCCGTTATGCCACAATATCTTAGATATGTATTTGGTTCGTTGTTAAATTTGTGGCTTGTCATATTTTCCCAGCTACATGATCCGCATGTTATATAGAGTACCTATAAACTTTTACCAAATTTTACCTACTTATGGTGGCCATCATTTTAGCCACACCATACCTAAACCGCAAAAAAGAAAAAAGAACACTTAATTTTGACAAAATTAGACACGAACCGAACACATCCTACATCTTCACGCAGCGCAGCTTCACGTGCGCGCTGGCGCCGCGGAGTAGACCCGGCCATGAGACGTGCCCGCGCATGCATGCATGCATGCAGCACACCTTTGCGCGCGCGTATACATGCATGCATCACAGCTTGTGGCGCGCACCAATTCTAGAGAAAACCTGAAGAGAAAACACCAATCCAACGTGCGCGCGCATGCGCACGTAACAGCGACGTTCCCACCGCCGCACGCAGGTGCACGCATAAATTCGCATCAGCGCCGCGTCACCGGCCGGCGACCGAAAAGCGTCCATGCCGTCCATCCTATTCCTATATAGCGTCCAAACTAACCGACGACGGGCGGAGGAATCGACCGACGCAATGGAAACGGAAAAGGGGAGAAAAATGGGAAACGGCGGAGGAGAAAGAGGAAGACAGACAGGCCACAAGGAGCCAAACGGCCGGCACGCAAGCGCGAGGCCATGGATAGCGCAGCAAGGCCAGCGAGCGAGCGGCGCGAGAGGGAGCCGACACGTACGTGCGCGATGCTGATGCTGGCGCTCGCCTTTCCCCTTCCCTTTCCCTTTCCCTTTCCCCGGTTACGCCGCCCCCATTGTAGGTCGCCTTAAAGTAAGCAGCTCTGGGCCTCCCACCCCCCGGAGAAGAGAAGGACCAGCCGATCGACCCCAAAACCTCTCTCGATTCGACTTGGACTTCGAGGCCTCCTCCGCTCCACTTCGTCGCCTCCCGGCCTCTGTCCGGGCGGCTGATCGACCACGCGATTTCGCCAGGTAATTGACTATGGCAATAATCGCCCTGCTCATCTTTGCTGCGATTCCGCGTCGTCGTTGATTGCTTGGCTTTTGCTCGAGCGGGGAATGTATTACTCCAGTTTGTGTGCTCCTCTGCTTGTGGTTGTGGGGATTTCGGTGTGCTACTTCCCCTTTGTTTCTTTCTTCCCTCCAACGGAGATCTTTGCCGCATCCAGACCTGTCCAACATTCACATCATCACGCTGGGAGTTAAAAAAGACTTGATTACTGACTGAGAGGTTAATTAGATGGTTTAATTATTGATCGATCGGCCGGCCCATCCATCACACTTTCCCCAAATTTACCCTATATATTATCGAAAAGATCCTACCTGCGGAGCAGCGAGGGATTCTGATTCTGATACTGCCGTGTAACTATTGTGTGCACAGCTATTGAGTAGCACATTCATGTTTTTTAGCTCACCTCTTCTGTTCTCTGTTCTTCATTCAGCTCAGTTGTTGGATGACTGCATTTCCTGCACGTCTCTTCCGTTCCATGTTTACCACAAATGCATATATGCCTAGTCATGACGTACTACTTTGTGAACCTTTCTAAGAAAGAAATCCGTGTTAATCCGCTAGGATTCTAGCTACGTGCCACGCACCAGGAGCATCTCACTGAACCACACTTCAGCCACTGAATATGTCCCTATCCCCATTAATTTGAGAAGGGAGCTTCACCCATTTCATTGACATTTGAACCACACTTGCCCTTGCCATTCATGTCCCATAGCAGATTAGCAGGGGTCTTTTATGGCCAGCCCACTCATTTCACATTCAAGCCCGGTCTCTAACAAGTGACATGCTGTAAACATCTCATATTATTCGTCATCAGTATATTCAGTGCAACTCGTGTTTCACCTGTTTCGATCAACTTGTGTCTGAACTATAAAACTGTTTACTGAATCACATATATCGTTTCTCTTGTTTTGGCAATAGTGAAAAATTGAAAATGGATGGGAACGCCAGAGGAAGCGGACATTCTGACGCATTAAAGAACTACAATCTGGGCAAAACATTAGGTCTAGGCACATTTGGAAAAGTGATAATTGCAGAGCATAAGCTTACAAGACAAAAAGTTGCTATAAAGATTCTGAACCGCAGTCAAATGGGAGCTATGGAAATGGAAGAGAAAGGTATGCCTCCTCCTCCTTGTACATTAATCCTGATACATTCGGCTGGCTTGCTCCAGATTTCAAGTAATCTGCTTTCAGTGCTTATCAGACTTGTGGGTGTGTTCCTGATTCCCGTTAACAAATTAGTCGAGATAAAGTACATTAGCATAGGATACATTCGGCTTGGTCAAGAAGAAAGTTCACCTTGTGTTGTTGCTGCGAGTTAGTAGAATTTGCAGCTGCAATTTCTTCATAGGCTCAATGTCTAACACTTTACTTCTACACTTTGTTTTCTGATCCCTTGTTTCCAGCAAATAGAGAAATCAAGATATTGAGGTTGTTCATTCACTTCATTCATCCTCATATCATCCGGGTTTATGAGGTCATTGAGACACCTAAGGATATATTTGTTGTGATGGAATATTGCAACAATGGGGATCTATTGGACTACATTGTTGAGAAAGGGCGGTTGCATGAATATGAGGCTCGTCGTATCTTCCAGCAGGTGCCTTTTCTGCTCTTGGCATGTAGGAACACAATTTTTGGGAATAACAATAGGTTGAGCTTCTTATTTTGACTGTGCAATATATGGACATGCTTGCCAATTGTCCACCTTCCTGACATGCTTATTACGCAAATCGCGATCAATTTGCTCGATTTTGCATTCATTGACTAAGTTTTAGCGAAGATATTTTATACCTCAATAATGTTTTTTGTCTCGTAGGGTCCACACAAACACGGTATCCGGAAAATCTCAGAATATTCGGATTTTTTTGCATGCAACTTTCAAATGAATTTCAAATTAAAAAATTCTAGCGTCTAAATCTGTCATAGTCAACATATAGTGTACGATAAGTTGTTGCTGGTCCAGTGGCAGCACCTTTCCTTACTTATCGATACGCAATGCACCGGATTCGACTCTTCTTCATCGGCGCTGTTGTTGGTACTTTTTATGCACTAAAAATGAAGTTTGGAAAAAATGCGTAGTAGATGTGGCGACCTCCAACAGAGAAGTCGCGCGGTGTAACCACCTGGCAGTGGACAGTTTTATGCTAGCCCATGCATATGACCCTCTTTTAGCACCATCTCGATCTTTGAGCTCAAATGAGTTCAGTTTTTAAAAACGACATTGTGTTTTCTCTGGGCTCGCCGCAATTTCCGTAGCCGGTCGGTTACCGGAAATTTTGAACAGGAAAATAAGACTTTTAGCTCATAACCACATTGAGTTGCAGCCTTTCCAACGTAATTTCTGTTGGGAATAAGTCGTGACGGAGCACGGTGCGACCGTCGTCGATGCGCCAGGTTGGGTCCGTGGCGGTGCGACCGACGTCGGTGCGTTGGGTCGGGTCCGCAGGCCGGGTCACGGCAACACGGCGTACGTGTGTGTGCATGTATGTGTGGCGTGTGTGTGCTTGTAGTTGTAGTACATAGTCAGGCTGTTAGATTTGCCCGATGGAGCTGGCCGCGTCGTTCGCGTAGCGCGCGTGGTGCGCATGGCCGGACGGATCGCTCGTTAACAGCTGAGCCGGCGAGGCGTTCGTGTGTACGTGCGTATACAGAGACGTGGGCGCTGCGTTACTATGGCACTACAAAGGCACGGCCTGGAGTGTGTTCTTGGGTCAGCTCTAGCACTGAGAAAGATAAACGGCTGTACGTGCGGCCGGGGTGTTCGTCGCCGAAACTCTCTGTGTTCTACTCGTTCTTCTACCTTCGTCCAGCTGAGAGTGAGAGAGCTGCTCCAACAATTTCTTTATGTTTTGGGTTGAGCTGATCAACAAGTTAACCTCTTATTGATGCTTTATTTGGTTTTAGTATCTTTTAATGCCTTGGTTATCTAAGTATCACTAATTAAATCAGTTTTGTTTAAATGACATCTTAGTTTTTTATGCCTTGATTATCTTAGTCTCAGTGCTTCAATCAAATCGTGCTTTAAAACATAAAGAGATGGCATATCCTTTGTGAATGCAAATATGTAGTTTGAACTTTGAAGGGTTCTTTCTGATTCACCGAATGCATATTGAGGTTTTGTCTCAATAGTTTCTAAAATTAAAATTTTGTTGAACAGATTATATCTGGTGTTGAATACTGCCACAGAAACATGGTAGTTCATCCTGATCTAAAGCCATAAAACCTGTTACTTGATTCCAAATATAATGTGAAACTTGCTGACTTTGGGTTAAGTAATGTCATGCATGATGGCCATTTTTTGAAGACTAGCTGCGGGAGTCTAAACTATGCTGCGCCAGAGGTATTGAGTTAATTGTATTAGTTGAGTCTTTATCCTCATGCTTCTTCACAGCATCGTACGCGTTAATAGATTTAGCGAGAGTTTGTGCGCAGGTTATCTCAGGTAAATTGTACCCTGGACCTGAGATTGATGTTTGGAGCTGCGGGGTGATACTTTATGCTCTTGTCTGTGGTGCTGTTCCATTTGATGATGACAACATTCCCAACCTGTTCAAAAAGATAAAGGTGCGACAGAACATATGTAGATTAAGTTGGATCCGCCAAGTGTATGCCTTTTTTTTTATAATTTTCTGGAAATCAGCAAATTCATGTATATTAGTTGGACTTTATCATTCACTTTTTGTCTGGAGATTTGACTCCCCCTTGTTTGGTGTTCCAGGGAGGTACCTATATCCTTCCAATTCATTTATCTGATCTTGTAAGGGATTTGATCCCAAGAATGCTTGTTGTTGATCCGATGAAGAGAATCACAATTCGTGAAATTCGAAAACACCCATGGTTTCAGAGTCGCCTTCCTCGCTACCTGGCAGTGCCTCCACCAGATATGGCGCAGGAAGCCAAAATGGTACCCATCTATGTCACAGTTCAAGCGACTGTTATACATTTATACATGCACAGCAAAACTTTTGAGCCTTTGTCCGCTAATGTATACATGATCTTGGATGGATCACTGGAAAACTAACATCTATACTTTTGTCATGGAATGCTATCTTTTATTGCCATAATCTTAAATTGTAATATTTGCAAACAAAACATTATAGAAATCAACGGTGAAAGGTGTGGCTCAAAGATTCTTCTTTCTAGAACATACACTTCAATTTTTATAAAGAAGAGAACGCCTAGAGCCCGAGAAGGCACGACTTCTCGGCTGCACCACAAACGCGAGTGAGCGAGCTAATGGGCATGTGCTCTAGCCAGCCGAGCACTGCTCCATTCTCAAAACACAAGAGCGTCTGGAGACTTGAACGAGGGCGGGCTGACTGCACACCACATGCCTTGCCAACACTGGATGCTCAGTTCTCAGATATGCACCTTCATAGCTGCTTGTGTAACCTTTTATTTGGCAAGTAGTCCACATGCTGATGCTGATCGGCTTGGCATGTAGATAATTTTAAAACAAATTCTACTGCTTAACTGATAGGCGGAGTTCCTGCTGGACGCTGGTTATTTAAAAAAAAAACTAGCCAAACAACTAAGCTATCACTCAGCAGTGGCTCAAAGATTATGAAAAAAAAACTAGCCAAACAACTAAGGTTATGAAAATTAAAACATCATGTAATAATATGAACTTATGAAGGTGATTCCTTGCTAGTATCTAGTGGTAGTCCTCAGGTCTCCTTGACATGCCGTTTTTATTTACCCGAAAATTCGTTTACGAGCAAGCTTTCTAATTTCGTTCCTATGGGAACGATATACGGATTTGCCATCTGTTCATTTCTGAAGATTGATGAAGATACACTTCGAGACATTGTCAACCTGGGATATGATAAAGACCATGTGTGTGAATCGCTGTGTAATAGGCTGCAAAATGAGGTACATCCAAACAAAAATCTGTGGTTCACTTCATTCAGTTTTCATAACTGACTTTAGATAATTAATGTTTCCAGGCAACTGTTGCATATTACTTGATCCTGGACAATAGGTTCCGGGCTACTAGTGGCTATTTGGGGGCTGTCTATCAACAACCATTGGTTAGTCTACATTTGCATCATCTATGACTTGCTTAATGCATTAAAGGTTTAAGCACTACTAACTTTATGAATGGATGGTTCTCTAGGACAGGAGTTTTAATCACTTTACTTCAACGGAATCAACAAGCCCAAGTACCCGGAATTATCTTCCAGGAATTAATGATTCTCAAGGCAGTGGCTTGCGGTCATATTACCCCGTTCAAAGGAAATGGTCTCTTGGGCTCCAGGTCTTGTACATTGTCCACTTTACTTGGCTTTGTTTACACATTCAGTTGTTCTAATGCATCACTTATCCAGCAGTCTGGAGCTCACCCTCGTGCGATAATGATTGAAGTTCTAAAGGCACTTAATGAATTAAATGTCCGTTGGAAGAACAATGGAGACTACAACATGAAATGCAGGTGGTGCCCTGGGTTTCCTCAGTTCAGTGATATGTTGTTAGATGCCAACCACAGCTTTGTTGATGATTCTACCATGATGGATAATGGTGATGCTAATAGGAGGCTACCTGCTGTGATCAAGTTCGAAATTCAGGTGTGCAACACCTTCTACTACTAACGTATTTCTTTTGCAATAACAAAAAAAATTTGGATTTTTCTACTCAATGTCGCCTTCAAAGTGGGGTCACCAGAAAAGTTAAAGTTTTTTCTGGAGCCAATATGTTTGATTCATAATTGTTACCTAATGACCATTATTGTGACCTGCATGTGTCTGCTGTTGCCAACAAGTATTGTCTACTGACTCAGGCATATTGATAGAACAAACCTCCCAAGTTTAAAAGTTCCACAGTGTTGGTTGGTTCTATGCTTCAGGTGTTATGAATTTACAATGAGAAAGGTGTAACAGCACACGGTGCCTAGTCACCCTTTATGAACAGTAAAAAAATTCTGAAACTTTGCAACATATAAGATGATCAAACTTTATAGGTTCTTACAAGTCTTCATGCCAAAATATCATGTAAAGAAAGGTGTATAAACAAGTTTGAGATTTCAGTGCTAAAAGTGCTTAAAATCTGCAATACTAAAATGTTTTTCCTGTGTAGATCTCCTCAAATGTTGTTTTGGCATGAAAACTTGCAAGCACCTAGCTAGAAAGTTTGATCATCTTTGATCTTGCAAAGTTTCAATTTTTTTTATTTTTTAATTTGTTTTGGTGTTACTGTTCATAGAGTGTGCCTAGGCAGCCGGCTGCTGAAAATCCACTCTCATTTGCAATTCGCCAGCATGGTACTACTGTCTATTTGGCTCTAAATTTCTTGTATTTATTCTCCAGCTTTACAAGACCAAGGATGACAAGTACCTGCTAGATATGCAGAGAGTTACTGGATCTCAACTCCTCTTCCTGGAATTTTGTGCGGCCTTCCTTACCAACCTTAGGGTTCTATAGTGCTTGTTCTAGTTGAGTGGAGAATAGCAAAACTTATGACTGTCCTGTATGTGTGGTGCCGTTCATTTCCCCAACAGTGAATAAGTGATGGTGTGTAAACATGTAGGCGGTGTGTTTCATCTTAGTTTTACCGAGTCCCTGACAGCGAACCATGTTGTTTGAGTGACTAGTCCTGTGTCGAGCACCAAAAGGTTAAGTTGTTGTGAACTTGTAAGATAAATAGGCTGTGGTGAACCTTTTTTGACTCTGCAGGCTGCACGACTGCTGGTGGTGATGCTGGACCACAAGGTTTTGCGATATTATTGCAAGATCTCGCTTCTATTTGCCATGTTGTTGAACACGCTGATGCGTCGTCTATCTGCAATTTTCACAACCGCTAAAAAAATCATTTGCTTTCATGAAGAAAGAGGCCATGGTTATCAAGCCATGAAGAGCCAAATGTGCTGAGCAATTTTCTGCACTAGTAGCCTAGGCTCATTTTTCTTCCCTTGTTCTGTACATACTATTTCTCCATGAAACTATGAATACACCATCGGAAGAAATTCTACGGGCGTAGATCGAAATTATGAGCATATACTATGCATGTGTATGTTAGCAACGGCTATCCAGGGCGAAGCAACGTCATATGTTGCTCCCCTTCCGTGCTTGCATGCGCAACTCTGTTAATATGTAGAATATGAATATGACGTTATTTTACATGTTAATTGTTTAAAAAAATGTTATTTAGGGTGCAATCTTAATTAATAACGCATGATCTGTTTTGTTTTCATACGGGTGTTGATCCGAATTGAAAATGAAGACCTAAGCAAAAGATTGGATACAAAGGAAACCAACTATATAATCTTGCATGCACACCTCATCAAAACCTCGCGAAAAAAGTAAATTGCTCATCTTATATCAAAAGAGAGACGCCTTAAAATTGACCACATTCATGTTAGGAAATATGCAACTTGTATTTACAAGAAACCAAAAGCCAGTATATATATACATGTACATGTGTAGAATATGTAGGAAACCCCCTATACAATGCGGTAAATACAAAATTTTACATGGCTATATATATATATAACTCTAACACCCCCCTCAAACTCATTGTGGATTAACAACATTGAGTTTGGAGCCATGTTGCGCTCTAATCTGGGTCTTCGTCAGAAAATCCGCCAACTGTAACTCGGAATGCACATACTGAAGAGCAATAACCTGATCCTACACACACCAGCGGGCACATAGAAAGCATCAACACCAATATGCTTGGTGAGCTCATGCTTCACAGGATCACGCGCAATGTTAATAGCACCTGTATTGTCAGATAATAGCAAAGTAGGTGTAGTGACAGAAACACCAAAATCCTGAAGTAACCGCCGTAACCAAGTCACCTCAGCTATCAAAAGAGCCATAGCTCGCAACTCAGCCTTTGTACTCGAACGGGAAGCCGTTGTCTGTTTTTTTGTCTTCTAGGCAATGAGAGAACCACCAAGAAAAACAGAGTAAGCAGAAAGTGAACGGCTAGCCCACGTAGTAAACCGAAGTGGAAGTAGAGACAAACTGACTTAGAATATGAACCAGATAAGAGATATCCAGACGAGTGACACCTAGATTGACAAGACTCCCAACAAGATGACGATAACGCGCCGGTTCAGGCAAGGGATCACCATCAGTATCACGGAGGTGAATATTGAGCTCCATGGGAGTCTCAACAATGCGCTCATCAGTAAGAGCAGCACGAGCAAGAAGATCGTGTATATACTTATCCTGAGATATAAAAAACCATCAGAGGTAGAAGAGACTTCAATCCCAAGAAAGTAGCGAAGAGGTCCAAGATCGGACATAAGAAATATTCAGGATCGTCACCAGGGATGATCATGTCATCAACATAGAGAAGAAGAAGAGTCCGTCCATAAGGTGAAAGGTGGAGAAACAACGCTGGATCATGAGCACTCGCTGAAAAACCAGCGGCAGTCATCACAGAGGCAAAACGCTCAAACCAGGTGTGGGGGCTTGCTTAAGGCCATAGAGAGAGCGACGAAGACGACAAACCATGCCATCAGGAATAGAATACCCAGGAGGTGGCTGCATGTAGACCTCCTCACACAGCTCACCGTTAAGAAAGGCATTCTTAACATCAAGCTGAGATACAGACCAAGTGTACGAATAGTGGTCATATGGGCCATAAGACCAAAAGTCTCATCGTAATCACGACCATACTCCCGCGGAAAGCCACAAGCCACAAGACGAGCTATGTAACGCTCAAGAGAACAATTGGAGAGAGTCTTAACCTTGTAGATCCACTTACAAGTGATGGGACGAACACCTGGAGGAAGAGAAACAAGATCTCATGTACTAGTGCGTTCAAGAGCGGCAATCTCCTCTGCCATCGCAAACTTCCATTCAGGATGAACAATAGCCTGACAATAAGAAGTCGGCTCAAGAACATCAGTACCAGCGGTTGAAAAAACCAAGGCGATTAATAGGTGGAAGCGGACGAGGACACAAGCCATAGGTAGGTTGAGACGAGGAGGACGACACATTAGTAGACGCATCCACATTACGTGAACAACGGTTATAATACTGAGTAAAATACGGGATAATACGAGGAAGAATCTCCGAAATAGGCGAGGGTGACGGAGAAGACACCGGGGATGAAGGTGCAGAATCCTATGATAAGAGAGGTGTGGAAACCATGAGAGATGATGGCGTCGAATTTGCAACAATTGGAGAAATAGAACGGCCGGGAAAGGGCTCAATAGGAGTGATAGGTGTGTGAGAAAAAGTGAGGAAAGATATATCCTCTACTACAAAGGACGAGGAAGATGGACGTGGGTAGAAGGGACGAGACTCATCAAAAGTCACATCGCGAGAAATATGCATCCGACGACAAACATGATCCCAACAATGATATCCCTTATGCTCATCACTATAACCTAAGAAGACACACTCAACTGACTGAGCGAATAGTTTGGTGCATTCACGAGGGGCAAGAAGAACATAGCAAACACAACCAAACAAACGAAGCATCGAGTAATCGGGAGAACGATTAAAAAGACGCTCAAAAGGAACGCCACCCTGCAAAGCAGTGGACGGATGATGGTTGATGAGATAGATGGAAGTGGAGACAACATCAACCCAACAGTGAGGCGGAAGAGAAGCAACGATCACCACGTTGCCACACCGTTCTCAGCATGAGCACCAAGACAAGAGAACTAAGCAAGATTAACCTGCTCAGCAAGAAATCCACGCAACATCTTGGATATATATACTCTCCAGCAGAGTCAGCGCGGAACACACGAATAGGCGTAGAAAACTGAGAGTGGACCATGGCAGCAAAACACTTATATATAGGTAAGACCTCACTACGAGAAGACAAGAAATGTATCCACCTATGTCGAGAGAAATCATCTATAAATATAATATAGCAGCGATGGCCTCCCTTCGAGGAAAGGGAGCTGGACCCCAGACATTAGAGTGAACAATGTCAAAAGGACGCTGAGACACCGTCTCGCTATGAGGATAAGGCAACCGAACCTGTTTACCAAGTCGACAACCCTGATAGTCTAAAGACACACCGCTAGAGATGGATCCAACAAGATCACGCCGAACTAAGGACGAGAGACGAGAGCCACATAAGTGACCAAGGCGGTGATGCCACTGCTGAAAAGAGCTAGTAGGCAAGGGAACAGAGGTGGAGAGACTGGCTGCGATGGCACCCGATGGAAGGTGAAGCCAGTCAAGCTCCCAGAGACCCTGAGAGTCACGGCGCCAGGGGCCAGCACCAAGAAGAGCACCAGTGTGACGGTCCAGAACTGAACATGAGTCAAAGTTGAGAATGACTCTGCAACCAAAGTCAACAATCTGACCACCTGAAATGAGCTACATGGTAAGCCAAGGAACATGAGCAACATCGGGAACATGAAAAGATGAAGTGCTAAGAGTGCCTCGGCCAGTAACCGGAAGAGAAGTACCATCAGCAGTAAGAACATGAACAGGGGAATCGAGATGTCGAGTATATGACAGAGTTGGTGAATCACGAGTCATCTAAAAAGATGCTCCACTATCAAGAATCCATGAAGATGTACGTACTTGTGTACAAGGTGGTCTCACAATACCAAAAGAGTCCGTAGAAGAACCAATAGACCTTGTCGATGAAGAACCAGAAGATGGAGCTGTCAGGCATCGAAATCGCACAATCTCCTGCTCAGTCACGGGCACAAATGAAGATGTTGATCTAGATGCATTCGACAATAGAGAGTCGGAGGCAATCAGTAGGGCGCGAAGGCGCGCAATCTCCTCCTCGGTGAAGTACATCGCGGAAGTAGGCGACGTAGTTGCACCAGGAGAGAAGTGTCCACCACCACCTGTGGAAGCCGCTAAGTGTGGCGATTTAGCATGACCAGAATCGTTTGCAAAGGCTGGTGGTGAAGACGAGGATGTATGCAGACAAGCACCAAGTGCCAAGGGAAGACGCGTGTCTGAAGCACAGTCGATGGAGTAAGATGCACCAGTACAACCGGTGAAAGTCGCGAGAGGTGTTGGGAAGAGCAACATACACCGGTGAAAGTCGCGAGAGGGGTCGATGTAGAGCGACAATCATCATATATGGAGCTCGCAGGAGGAGGAGCTGTAGACCTACCAGCACAGCCTGCGGAAGACGCCAAAGGGGACGGTGGTACAAACGAACGAGCATCGAGCGTCGAGGAACGACCCAGATGCGAGATAAGAGTAGTAAAGAAAACACCGGGCAGCAAGGGACATGCAAACCTAATGAGAACATCTTTTTTTTTTCTTTTTTTAGTCAACCAAACAGGCAACCGCAAGGAGCAGCAAACCTACGAGAGCAGTAGGCAGGGCCAGCAGTACGGGTGGCTGGCAGCGAGGATAGCCGCGGGATCCGATGAGCACGCGGCCGGTGGCGGGATCCGGTGAGCACGTGGCCGACGGCGAGATCTGGCGAGCACGACGGCGGAATCCGGTCAGCACGGCGGCGGAATCCAGCGAAACAGAGGCAGGAGCCGGCAAGACGGTGGCGGGCACGACAAGATCTGGTGCAGGATGATGACTGGTATAGCAGGACGGTGGACTGGGGCGACGGGAGCCAGCGACCAGCCATCGATCGATCGATCGATCAACCAGATCGAGCGGCAGCGGGTCCAGCAATCCAGTGACCAGCGACCCAGCAGCGTGATCCAGCGAGGCTCGGGCAACAGTTTGGAGCGGGACTCGGCAGTGGGATCCAGCGGCCTTCAGCGGGAAACACTAGCAGCCACGAGACAACTGTCGGCAGGAACAACCTTTGGCGGGGAAGGAAGAGACAGCGCCGGCGCCGGCGCCGGCTGTGCGAGAGAATGGATCGGGAGGAGCACGAGTTGCGCATGCGAAACAAAAACCTAGACTCTAATACCGTGTTAGGAAATATGCAACTTGTATTTTCAGATGGTCAAAGACCAGTATATATATACATGTACAGGTGTAGAATATGCAGGAAACTCCTTATACATGTACATGTGTAGAATATGCAGGAAATTTCTTATACAATTCTCATATAATCAAAATGTTTGGGGCACCTTGTTCGGGTCCAACCCGCTAATGCATTTAATTGGAAACATAATGCATTAGTGTTTATTTGTTTCCTAATACATTTGCATGCTTAGAGCATTTACTATTTATTTCTAAATTTATGTGCCTGCTCTATTTAAAGGCGACTCCCATGCATGTAAAATCAAAATTCATCATACACACACGTACATATTAACATACCCGAGCTACTATACCAAATGACAATATACACATATCCGAGTATTATACCAAGTTAAATATATACCTAAAGTAAAATATAGACTAAATACTATCTTGTAGGTATCCAACCAATGCGTATATACCTAATTAAAATATACACACACTCAGGGTATTCTATCTAATTAAAATATACACATATTAAAGATATTCATGTGTACGTGTTGGTACTTCAATAAAAATACGCACGCATCTAATTACAAATAGTTTTTCTCTGATACTAACAAATATCACGTACCTTTCATCTATGAAACATGGCAACAAAGAAGAGACAATTAATCATGACGCATTAATTATTGATTATTTTCTCGTATTATGTCTCAACATGGAACTTGCCATGCATGGTATGCCGGGCATTCAATTAGTGATTATGTCATATTTTTTATTAGCGGTTTCTAAATAGATAATCCATTAACAAATATATCCGTTATGAAAGTGTGAACCTAAATGTAATCTAGCGGTGGAAAGGCAAGAAGCCTTGGCACCTAGAAGCCTGGGTACCTAACGTCTATATAGGATGCCCGTTTGGGGCACCTAGGTGCATGAGCTCCTTATCTAGCAACCGTTAGATGATGAGTTGATCTGTGACGTCAGTGTTGCTATGGTAAATAATTAATTTTATTATTTATGTCATTAGTTAATTAGTACGATAAGCATGCATGCATGCATGGCAACCATTTTTGACATAATATTTTGTTTTCACACACGTATATAGCAGTATAATTTAATTATTATGTTCGTTGAGTACTATATCTCGGATACATCTTTATCAGGTATACACATAAATTTTACGTCAGAGTATGTACACATATTTTCACATTAGGAAATGTACGCCCATGTTTTTTGTCCGAGTATATACCCGTAAATTTAACGTTGGGATATATACATTTATGGATTTGTACCCATAAATTTCATATCGGAGTATGCAGATATATGTTTCACATTGGTTATCTATATTTATAGGTATGTATGTATAAATTTTATATTAGGTATGTATATTTAACAGTATGTGCACTTAAATATCACGTCAGGTATGTACATTTACGTCTATATACATATAAATTTGAAGTCATCATATATATATTTGTAGATATGTACATAAAATTTCACATGGAAAAGCGTATACATGGGCGGATAGCTAGGATTTGGGGAGGGGGGGGGGGCAATAACACATAAGAGCTAACACAAGTACATTCAAATCTTTAATAACACCATATGCTTATGCAACTAAAGTAAGGCGTCATTTTGTTTGTTTAAGTGAAACTCTGCAACCACCAAGCTAATCGAATAATAAGTCACAATAGTATCATCGAGTTCATTTTGCAGCTATTTTCTTCCCAGTAGAGGCAATGATGGTTGAAGAAGTTTTAATTTTGAAAATGTGTATGACATGTACTGAAGTTCAAAAGAAATTTAGTGGCAGCCATCTTCATGTCGAATGCATGTTTGATAATCTCATCAAAGATGAATCGTAGATAAATTAAAAAATGAAAAAATTAGACTTCCAGATACTATCTTACCTTAATTATGTCCTTATAATGAACGTTTGCTTATACAAATTCCGTTACGACGAAATAATACTTCCTCCGTTCCAAAATAACCGTTACAACATTGTACTAGCTCTAATACATAATTGTACTAAGATCAAGGCATTTATTTTGGGACGGAGGAAGTACAATATAGGGCGCACCTGAAGATTTAGATGTGATGGCATAGCCATGGATCAGCGGCAGGTCCGCAACCCACTAGCAATTCTATTTAGTACTGCACAAAGAAATGTGTAATAACTAATTTAACATAACTTGCAATTTGTATAATCTAACTTGCATTATTTAATATGCCTACGTGAGGATAAACGGATCAGGTTTGGACTTTCGCATGAGGCCTGAGGCGGAAGAATTGCAGTGAGAAATCATTGGCTGGATTGATTGGTTATTCCATACGCAGTTGATAGGCTCGAAGCGCTCAGCGCTTGGCAGCCAGACCTTTGCAAGTACGTGACGGCGAGTCGGCAATGCTCGATGAAACACTAGAGGGCGAAACAACAACCAACTGAATCGTCAGATTGGTGGACTGCCGATGCAATGCATTACGATACGTATAAATCCCATTATGGGCCATTTCTTTTGTTGGCAATACGTTCTGGGCTTTGGGCCTTTCAACAATCAGCACGTTAGCCTATTTCTTTGCTAATTGCCGAGTAAATGATTGAAATTAACATACAAAGTAGCGTAGTCCCCACTGGTATCTGTTGAAGGGGGGGGGGGGGGGGGGGGCATTGCCTCCGCCCCTGAGCGTATAGGAATAGGGTGTAGACCGACAACCCTATATTTCTAACATCCGCATGTGAACTAGGTCGAAGGTCGTCGGCCGCCATCATCCTAATCCGTTGTGCAACTTTGCCGTTGGGGTAGACAGCCGCCGTCCAGATACAATCTGTTGTGTCTCGCTTTGTCGCCGTGTGCGTCTAGTGCATGATATGTCGCTTCTTTCTGATTCTACTCCTATGACGCGTCAAGCGGGAGCTAGTTACGACAGAATCCCACATGCTTCTGTGTTCGGGGCTATGCTACCAAGCTTACCTAGCCTTCTATATTAAATCTTCTCCTCACTCCCCTTAATTTCAGTGGAGTGGACCCTTTCACCCCCTTCCCCCAATACAACATAAAATCATCTACATCCACGAAATGGCACAATTTCTCACTACTATCTCTGTCCACCAAGCCGAGACATGAACAAAGCCGGCCAATCTATTTCCATAGGAATAGCATCATCCATAATCAAATCATGAAATTCATTTGTTATTTTCTCCACTGCCCCGGTGTCCAGATAAGCAACATACATGTCCTCTGCGTCCGAGTTGATGAGCAACGTGCCACTCTTTTCTCCAGATCATAAGTATGTTCGCCACGCGCACGAAGACCTCCAGGACAATATCGTCCAGGAGATGCTGCATCAGGGACCGTTGTATGAGGGCGATGGGGAGCGACGTCGTTTCGTGTATGCATAGAGGTTAGGCTGAGCAATCGGAGCTGATTGAAGTAGCCTTCTATACATTATTAGGCTTAAAGCAGCCCGTAAAAGCCCAAATAACCACTTGCCTTCAAAAAAGTCTCCGGAATAGCAGCCTACTATGACTGGCATACTAAAATACTTGGGTATATAACAAAACCAAATCATATTTCAATTTCATACCGTATCATTTGAAATATCAATAACGTACAAACAAAAGACCATATAAACCAAACTATACAAACTGAATAAACGGAATGCACAACACAGAGTTAAATGGCACCAACCAAAGAAAGTCGTGCCACCTCCATCCGTCTTATGGGCTTAGCCCACCAGCATCCTTCTACGGCGTCATGTGGGGATCGACATCAGGAGGGAGCGACGCTGGTGGCAGCTAGGTCAACTACCCGAGCAACCGAAAAGAGTGTTGCTGGGCAAAGTTTAGTGGTGAATTGTCGGCATGATAACGAACACCAATACTACACATATGGAACACTTTATGAAGCTTTACATAACCTTCTATCTTAAATCTTCCTTCCCCCCAACCCCTCGAATTTCAGTGGGGTGGGCCCCTTGATCCCCCACTTCCAATCGTAATCATACACATCAACACCCCTATACAATGTCTACATAGCCTTTCATATGCCTAGCATTACTCGATCACGAAATAGCACAATTGCTTGCTAGTATCACCGTCCACCAAGCCGAGACATGAACAAAGACGGCCAATCTATTTCCATGGGAATAGCATCATCGGTAGTCAAACCATGAAATTCATTTGTTATTTTCTCCACTGCCCCGGTGTCGAGATAAGCAACATACATGTCCTCCGCGTCCGAGTTGATGAACAAGGTGTCGCTCTTTTCTCCGTGCCACAAGTATGTCACTCCCTCAATCCGTGGTCTCAGCTCGACCACCCTAGCAAGGTACCAGTCTGCACCCTTCCTCCGAGTCCAGATTTCTAGCCCGAGACCTTCTTCTCCCGTGTATAGACAGAATAACGAGAGGTCCCCATGGTGGTCAGCCATATGAAAATATTCCAAGGTGGGTTTGATCGCCGGTAGCGGCAGAGATAGCTTCGCTAAGGAGACATCACCGTCCTCACTGCGCGCATCAATTGTGAAATAGCTTGACGAGTCATCGATGGCTGACCAGCCGTCACAGAGCCAGTGTGCCATGCCGCCGCTGCACACGGCGGCATCGTTCTGCCCGTACGTCCAGACGCCATGTCCGTGGACGTCCCCGCCTAAGCGTTCTGTTGAGACGGCCCAGCTCTGCTCGGTGGACGAACACCTATGCAAGTTACACTCTAGATAGCCGTTGTCGCTGGCCAGGCCCATGGCCAGCACCCTGAAGAACGTTGAGTAGTTCGGCGTCACCGGCGGTGCCGTCCGCCGCCCGTTCGTTGACTGTCCGTTCGTCAAGTAACAGTCCTGGCTGGTTAGAATGGCATAGCGCAAGAACCTGACCGGCTCACATACTAGCGGCGGAAGCACATCGCATGTGCCGGAGAAAGGGTCGCACACGGCTAGCTCGACAGGGCCATGGTGGTCGTCGTGTGGAGCGAGGCGCAAGAGGAGGAGGCCACCACGCGCGGCGAGCGGCGTCGCGCCATTGAGAAGACCTGCGGGCGCGCCTGGGCCGAGAAAGGAGCGGCGGCCGGGGCCGAGCGCCGAATCTCGAACCGGGACGAATACCGGCGGCGAGTCGGGATCCGTGACTTTGTCTACTCCGACGAGCAGATCCTCATCCTGTTTTCCTTGTAGCCGCTGCTGGGTGAAGAAGCCGACCAAGGAGGTCGGATGGGACGCGTTGTCGGGCCAGCGGCGGCGAAGGAAGGAGCCGTCGGCGATGAGCGTGCGCCACAGCTTGCAGACCGCGGCGCACCGGAACAGGGCGGCGATGTCCGCCACGCGGGCGAGGACCTCAAGGAGGACGTCGTCCGGGAGCGCGGCGGTGGTCTCGATTCCCATGATCGGACGAGTCGATCTAGCACGGCAGCAATCGATGTAGTACTTAGGTACCGCGTACGTGTTTGTATAGCATTGCATATATTTGCATGCCTTCTTTTCCATCTTCTACCTGGACTCGTCTTCACAGTCTGATCATACTCGTCCTGTCTAGGCCAAGCACGCTTTCTGATTACGGGCTTGCTAAAACTCAGCCCACTGAGATTTAACTAAGTCTCAGTCGACCTTGCAACATTTTATCCGAACGTTTGTAACTTTTTAAACTACAAATTGCAACATCCGTCTTGTTGGTTGTAGCATGTTGTCCCTCATCGATTGTTGCGTATCGTCTGATATGACCAAGAAAATCACTAAAGATATTAATCCAATTGTTCAAGTAGTCAGTGATGTTTCAATTGTGCCAGGCTTGGAGATCCATGAGATATATGCACCAAGATATCCAGGCTTTGATGAGAAGTATGAGGTTGAGGAGGAGGTAATTAACGTTTTTTTTGAAAAGGAGGCATCGCCCCGGCCTCTGCATCGAGTGATGCATGCAGCCTTTTATTTGAATAAGGTAAAAAGTCCGAACCGAGTACAACAATCTGAGACCAATAAAAAGAAAGATACAAAGCGCCAAATGCGCACCAACCAGCGATGGTAATAGAACAAGATG
This sequence comes from Hordeum vulgare subsp. vulgare, assembly GCF_904849725.1. Lineage (NCBI taxonomy): Eukaryota > Viridiplantae > Streptophyta > Magnoliopsida > Poales > Poaceae > Hordeum > Hordeum vulgare. Next base: position 597,861,109 of record NC_058520.1, on the reverse strand, counting down.
ACCAGCCACCTATCCTATTATTATGCTGTCATCCAAACCGGTTGAAGATACCCTGTGCTACCATCTCCCAACGGGCACACCCAGTAACCATCAGCTCCCTGGCTTCCGCAGGAGTGAGTAATGACCACGTGTGGATCAAGGGGTAGCCCTGAAGATAACCTGCAAAAAAATGATAGATTTGAATCTGTTAAACACTAAATCGTTCCTACAGTTCCAAATCGCCCACAGCAATGCACAGGTTTTCACACGAGCAATCTTTGCCAAATGAACACCAACTCCCTCTACCCACGTCACAAATAACGTGTTGATATTACTAGGGGGGCTGATATTAAAAGCAATGTGTATAAAACGTCATAAGATTTTAGCCATTGGGCATTCAAGAAAGAGGTGCTTGATATTTTCCTTATTGTCACAAAAGTTGCAACGTTGGTTGCCCTTTCAGTTACGTTTTGCCAAGTTGTCCTTTGTTAGAATAGCTCCTTTGTGGACAAACCACATGAAGATCTTTATTCTCAACGAAACTTTGACATCCCATATATGCTTGGATCGTGGAATGTGCACCGAATCTATTAGATGAAGATACATAGATTTTACAGAAAAGGCTCCATTCTTAGTCAACTTCCATTGAATAGTGTCTGGTCTATCCGACAATTGGATGACCATTAACCTTCTAACTAGGTGAAGCCAACTGGTCCATCTGACCCCAATCAAGGATCTACGGAACTGAATATTTAGAGGCGTGTGACTCAAGATTGTCGCAACGGACGCTTGTCTGCGTTGGACAATATTGTATAACTGCGGATATTGCAGGGCTAGGGGCATTTCCCCTAACCATGTATCCTCCCAGAATCTAGTTGATACACCATTACCAATGATAAATCTAGTCTGGTTAAAAAAAGGCATTTTTACACCTCATCAATCCTTTCCAGAATGGAGAATCATTCGGTCTAACGGTCACCTGTGCTAAGGTCTTATTTTGCAAGTACTTATTCCTGAGAATTTGTACCCACATACCTTCGGTTTCTACCGAGATTCTAAACAACCACTTACTTAACAGGCATCTGTTTTTAACCTCTAGATTCTCAACCCCTAAACCCCCTTGGTCCCTGGGTCTGCAAATGATGTCCCATTTAGTAAGCCTATACTTTGTTTTCACCTCGTCACTCTGTCAGAAAAAACGGGACCGATAGAAATCCAACCTTTTCCTTACCCCCTACATGTATCTCGAAAAAGGAAAGGAGGAACATAGGCATGCTAGTTAATACCGAGTTAACGAGTACTAAACGTCCTCCATAAGATAAAAGTTTGCCTTTCCAGCAACTTAGCTTCTTTTCAAACCGGTCTTCGATACATTTCCACTCCTTATTTGTTAGCTTCCGATGGTGAATAGGAATACCCAAATAGGTAAATGGTAAGTTTCCACTCTCACAACCAAACAGTTGATTATAAGTGAGTTGTTCAGCTTCGGCTCTTCCAAAGCAAAATAGTTCACTTTTGTTGAAGTTAATCTTCAACCCAGACAACTGTTAAAACAAGCATAAAATGAGTTTCATGTTTTCTGGCAGTAGGTAATTAACGTGACATGTGTGCCTCATTATATATATGATCGAATTGGGCGCCACATATTTTGTATGAGAATCTGGAGGAGTTGGAATCCTTGATAGCCAATACGTGCATGCAATACAAGGAGAACATGTACGTACACATGTGTGGTTTTGCTGGCAATCTTCTTTTCTGTCATATGTACGTGCATGTATATGGAATTAAAATCTGGTACTCCGTCCACCAGAGAACATATCGGAGGCCAGGTATCTAGTGCCTCGGGAGTTTCTTTCCTTATTTTTCAGAGTTAGACAATGTCGTGTATCGCCTATTAAGCGACCCTCTTTGGTGTCTGTGGCATTTATTCTGTGTATAAATTTTCTACGTGAAACTTGCACTTGGCTCGACGTCCGTCGTTCGTGACGGACTGCGTGCTGGTTACGTCTATTTTGGCAGGAGGTTCCTCGTGTGTCGATGGATTGTCCGGTCCGTTGGTCATTGTTACCCCATCTTAAGGTTACGTGTACTGTTCACGTATTTGGAAGATTTTATTATGGATTTTGGAGGAGTTCGTGCACCGTAAAAGATTGGGCCGAATCAAGTGGTGTGGTCGAGGTGGTGCCTTTATCATCGTCGTCACAACGGTTACAACATCAGTTGCCATTGCTTGCAAAACCGTTGCAACATTTTTCATCATCGGTTGTAGCATCTAAGCGTGCCGCTTGAAGCAAAACAACTAAGCTGAGTCACTCGACTTAGACTTCATTAAGACTCAGTCGACTGAGTTCTAGAGAGACCCTTCTGGTTAACATTTGATTCGACACCACCACCAAGGCTTGGTTAGGGTATCTCCAACGCTATCCTCTAAAACGGACATAGTGTCCATCCACGGATGATTACAGGTGTGCGTGTGTGGACACCGATAGGGGAACCGGCCATCCAACGCAGCACAGTCCATGCACCTTTCAAAAATGACTTGAACAAACATGATAAATTTCATGCAAAGTAGACTTTTTCATTTAAACCGGATCAAATTCTTAAAGTTTGACATATTCCATTAAACAAATGCAGACATGATTTTTTTAACATGGCAAAAATTCGTAGTAAAATTATGGCCAGCCATCGAGACACCCGTGTTAATCGTCCTGTTCTTCTCCATGTTCGGCGAGGAAGAGCACGAGATGGGACATGGGAGACATACATGTCTACACCCCTGAACTGGCTACACCTCTACCATGAGAGTGTTGAAACGTGACTGCGCCATCTTCATGGTGCAAAGGGCAAGGACCGCCGCGAGGCCAAGCGTCGACTCATTATCGGATGCCTCCTCCATCCATATGTCGTTGTCCCTCACGTCTGGCAAGCTCGCTGTCACTCTGACCTGTCGTGCACTACGGGTCAGCCAACTGACCACATGGCCGACCAACGTGAGCTTCTGCTCCATCGACAAGCTCCCCCTCAATGCGCCAGAGCTCACCGTCATTGCGTCGGAGGTGCACAGAGGAGGAAGGTAAGCTATGATGGTGAGGTGCATACTTGTTATGCGCGGCCAGGTTTAAATAGCGGGTGTTGAAATACCGCTGACTATTTCGGGCACTTGAGTAGGTTCCTCAACAACCATAGTTCTTTAATGCCCGCATGCAGACGAACAGGCAAATGGCAACAATGTGGTAGAAAGTCGTCATGTCGCCCCGTTCAATCACATCACTCTAGCATTGAACATGCACGTAGACAAAGCGGATGCGACACGGATGGCACTCTCGATCGACGCCATTGACCGAACTCATCCGCTCTGGGCCGACATGAATGCGGAGCCGGGAGCAGAGGTACAGTCACGCGAGAGAGGGTGTGGGGACGCGAGATCGCTTTGGGTGGGGCCGCTTTGTCAAAGGCGTTCGTGTCAGCCGTCCAGACACCCCAAACCCCCTGGTTTGTGTTCGGTTTCCGAGAATTCAAACGCGTAGACGCATCCCCGAACAAATAGAGGTCCGTGTTAGATGACAAACTATGTCCATACAAATCGGTCCAGGCATTTACGGATTATTTGAGTGTCCATATTGAAGATGCCTTTACTGTCGACTAGCGGGTCTATTATATTGGGGAGAACTAGAAGACCCCTGAAATTGGACCAAGGGATAGAGGAATAAAGGATAATATAAGAATAAGTCCAAGATGATACTTTGAAGAGAATAAGCGAGTCGAAGAACATCAACAATGAGATTCACCATGTAGTAAAGAGATTAAAGATGTCTAGCAACAACAATCACTAATGCAAACTAAATATAGCAGAAAATTGAACCTTTGAGTAAAATCTTTCGATATAGCTATGCTTTTCTTGTTTGATATAGTCGCGAGAAAGTAGTCCTGAACATAAGCGTACGTGCGTGGTCAAAGTTGGGCCAGGTATGAGCCATTCTACCCAGGCCCGAAATCCCAACAGCTGGGTCAGGTTCGGGCTTCACTTTTTTGGTCTGAAACCTGCCCGAAAGCCCGAACTTATCTTAAATGACATTAAATTAATAATTTGAATTAAAAATAGATGTGCTAACACATTGAAATACCCTCAAAATATTTAGTTTAATTAAAAGAGGACAATCTTCCCATGTTTTGGGCCGGGCTCTTGCTTGAGATTTTGACTTCAGGCATTGCCAAGTCTGTCTTGAAATCTGGCCTGGTTGGAGGTATGATAAGGACTACCTTCTCAAGACGTACGCGACGTTAACTTATTTACAAGAAGAAAAGGTACGGGACATGGAGTATTTGAACTCGAGTTCAGATGACCCATATGAACAATAAAGTTGAAAAGAAAAATGTTTGAAAAAATTTGTCATGCCTTACACGAAGGAGATCTTATGATGAAAATTTACAAACACTTAAAACATTTATCAAAGTTCATAACAAAAAAAAATTCAGAATTTTTTGAAACGTTTTTTATTTTTTACTATTCATGCGGGTGCATTTGAGCTTGAGCTCAAAAAGGTACTCACTCCGTTCCTAAATATAAGTCCTTTTAGATATTGCACTATGAACTACATACGGATGTACATAGACATATTTTAGAATATAAATTCACTCATTTTATTCCGTATGTAGTCTCCTAATGTAATCTCTAAAAGGTCTTATATTTTGAAACAGAGGGAGTACTTTTCAAAGATACGGTGTTACTTGTAAACTGATAGATTAAATTCGGAAAAAACACTGCAACGTGCGCATGCACCCAATAATATATATAGCGCCAACGTCCTCGCGGCGCGCACGTAACAGCGATGGATCCCACCCACCGCCAACGCCGGCCGCCCCGCATGCATGCATGCATAAATTCGCATTAGCGCCGCGTCCATCCTACTCCCATACTACCATCCAAACAAACTGACGACCGGCGGAGGAGAGAAATATGGAAACGTCAGAGGAAGAAACGGCCGGGACGCACGCAAGCGCAGCAACAGGAACGTCAGCGTGCGCGATGCTGATGCTGACGCTCGCCTTTCCCTTTCCCTTTCCCCGGTTTGCGCCGCCCCCACCTCAGCAACCAGCTCTCGCCTGAATCCTATAGCTCCCTCCCACCCCCGGAGTAGACAGCGACCGGCCGATCGACCCCCAAACCCTCTGCCGATTCAAGTTGGAGGCCTCCTCCGCTGCACTGGGCCGGCGATCTCGTTGCCTCCCTCACTCTGTCCACAGGATTTGGCCAGGTAACTTACGCAACAGCGCTGCTCATCTTTGCTGCAGTTATCGCCGGAGCTTAGCGATTCTGCGTCGTCGTTGCTTGCTTGCTTGGCTTGGTAGATAGCTGTTTGGGTGGTGTTCTGAGGGAGTCCTGCTTGTCCATTCGGCTTTTGGGTCAAGTGAGGAATTTACTACGAGTAGTTTCTTTTGTGTGCTCATCTTCTCTGCTCTGCTCCTGCTTCTTCCCTCCAACTGAGCACATCTTTGCCGTGGGCGAACATTCACTTCATCATCATGCTCGGAGATGAAAGTCTTGATTACTGACTAATCGGTTAATTAGTTGGTTTATTGATTGATCGGTTGGTCGGCCGATCGATCTCACTTTCCCCAAATTTACTCTATGTTTGGTCAAAAAGATCTCCTACCTACAGCCCGAGGGATTCTGATCCTGAAGATATGTGTACAAGACTGCACATTCATGATTGAGTAGTACGACTAGTAGCACATTCATGTTTTAGTTCATTCCGTTGTTTTTTCAGCTCAGTTGTTGGATGACTGCATCTCTCGTATGTCTCTTCCATGCTTACCACACATACTACATGTCTAGTCATGCTACTATTAATTTGTGAACCTTTTCAAGAAAACTTTGCCCAAATTTGGCAAGGGAACTTCACCAATTTCGTTGACCATTGGCCACACTTGACCTTGCCATTCATGTCCCATAGCTGTCTTTTATGGCCAGCCCACTCATTTCACACTCAAGGCTGGCCTTTAACAAGTGGCATGCTGCAAATATTTCATATTATTCATGATCAGTATATTCAGCGCGCGTAGCTAGCATCTTGACGCATATGTTTCACCAGTTCAAAGGGGTGCATCAATATTGTGTCCGACCTCGAACTGTAAAACTGTTTGCTGAATCACACATATCGTTTCTCTTGTTTTGACACAGTGAATATGGATGGGAACAACAGAGGAGGTGGACATTCTGAAGTGTTAAAGAACTACAATCTAGGCAAAACATTAGGTTTAGGAACATTTGGAGATGTGAAGGTTGCAGAGCATAAGCTTACGGGACAGAGAGTTGCTATAAAGATTCTGAACCGTCGTAAAATGGAAACTATGGAAATGGAAGAGAAAGGTGTGCCTCCTTCTCCTTGTACACTACTAGTCCAGGATACATTCGGCTTGCTTGTTCAATCTATCGAGTTATCTTCTTTCAGTGCCGGTAAAACTTGTGGGTGTGATCCTTGTTCCTTGTTAATCAATTAGTCGAGATAAAGTACATTGGTCTAGGAGACTTTCAGGTTTGGTTAAGAAGAAATTTCACCATGTGTTCCTGCTGCGAGTTAATTAGCAGAATTTTCAGCTGCAATTTCTTCATAGGCTCAATGTCTAATGCTTTACTTCAATTGTTTTCTCATATCTTGTTTCCAGCAAATAGAGAAATCAAGATAATGAGATTGTTCATTGACTTCATTCACCCTCATATCATCCGGGTTTATGAGGTCATAGAGACACCTAAGGATATATTCGTTGTGATGGAATATTGCAATAATGGCGAGCTATTGGACTACATTATTGAGAATGGCCGGTTACAGGAGGATGAGGCTCGTCGAATCTTCCAGCAGGTGCCTTTTCTGATCTTGGCATGTGGGAACACATTTTTTGGGAATAACAATAGGTGTTCATTAATGAAATTCACTGATCGTAGTATTTTCATCGTGAAATGTATGGACATATTGGAAAATTGTCCACTGTCCACATTCCTCACCTGCCTGCTATACAAATCATGATCAATTTGCTCGGTTTGCATTCATTGACTAAGTTTTACCAAAGGATTTGTTTTCTGGATACCATCTTTTCGGGAGGGCCCCGGAAAAGCCGTTTTCCATAAAATCTCTGAATATAAGGATTATTTCGCACAAAATTTTCAAACGAATTTCCAATTCAAAAACTTCTAGCATACAAATGTATTATATTTAACACATATATTTTTTTTGGAAAAGGAGGAACTTAGCCCCCGGCCTCTGCATCAATCGATGCATGCAGCCATCTATTAAAATAGGTTCAAAAGAATGTCTTAGATCCAGCAATCTTTGAAGCTCAAAAATCAAAACAAAGATGAAATGAAAACAAAACTGCCATATCCGGCGTAGCTAAAAGCAGACTACGAGGCCTATATTTAACACATATATAGTAAAAGCTAAGTTGTTGCTGGTCCGGTGATCAGTACGTTTCATTCCTTGCCGATAACCAACGGGCCGGATTCGACTATTTATCACCGGAACCATTGCTGATATGTTTTATGCACTAAAACTAAAGCTTACAAAAAACACGGAGTTGATTTGCTGACGTCTAGCAGTCACGCGCCGCCATCTTGACGTTTTATGGTTGCCCATGCATATGACCCTCTTGACATTTGAATTGAAAGGAATTGAAAATTTTAAGTGGTATCGAGTTTTTGGGGCTCAAAGAAATTTCCGGTAACCGGACAGTTACTGAAAAAATAAAACCTTTTAGCTCATGATCTGTACCACATAGAGCTGCAAGGTTTCCAAGGTAATTGCTTTGTCTTTTGGGTTGAACTGATCAAGAAGTTAACATGTTCTTGATGCCTCGATTGTTTTTGTATCACTCGGGTATCTTCATCTTTTGACGCATTGGTTATCATAGTATCAGTAATTAAACCAGTTATTTTAAATTACTCCCTCTGTAAAGAAATATAAGATCATTTAGATAACTACTTTAGTGATCTAAACATTCTTATATTTCTGTACGGAGGGAGTACATCTTATTCTTCATGCCTTGATTGTCTTAGTCTTAGTGCTTAAATTAAATTGTCCTTTTAAAACAAAAAGAGATGGTATATCCTTCTGAAGGTGAATCTGTAACTTGAAGGGTTCTTCCTGATTCACTGAATGCATATTGAGGTTTTGTCTCATTAATTATTCAATTAATATTTTCTTGAACAGATTTTAGCTGGTGTTGAATACTGCCACAGAATAATGGTTGTTCATCGTGATCTAAAGCCAGAAAACCTGTTACTTGATTCCAAATATAATGTGAAACTTGCTGACTTTGGGTTAAGTAATGTCATGCGTGATGGCCATTTTCTGAAGACTAGCTGTGGGAGTCTAAACTATGCTGCACCAGAGGTATTCACTTATCTGTATAGTTCAGTCTTTATCCTCGCGCTTCACATGCATCATCTGCTTTAATAGCTTAGTGAGTGTTTCTGCACAGATTATCTCAAGTAAATTATACGCTGGACCTGAGGTTGATGTTTGGAGCTGTGGGGTGATACTTTATGCTCTTCTTTGTGGCTCTGTTCCATTTGATGATGACAATATTCCTAGCCTGTTCAGAAAGATAAAGGTGAGACAGCACATATGTAGATTAATTTGGATCTGAGACAAGTGTATACCTTTTGTAGATTAGTTGCATTTTAGCAGTTATTTACTGTCTAGATATTTGACGCTCCTTGTTTGGTGTTCCAGGGAGGTACTTATATCCTTCCAAGCTATTTATCTGATTCTGCAAGGGATTTGATCCCAAAATTGCTTAATATTGATCCAATGAAGAGGATCACAATTCATGAAATTCGAGTCCACCCATGGTTTAAGAATCACCTTCCTTGCTACCTGGCAGTACCTCCCCCATATAAGGAGCAGCAAGCCAAAATGGTAACCGACTATTTCACATTTCAAGCGACTATCATACGTGCACAGTAAAACTTTTCAGCCTTTGTCCACTAATACATACAGGATCTTGGATGGATCGTAGGAAAACTAACATCGATACTTTTGACATAAAATGCTATTTGTATGGGTATAATCTTAATGTAACATTTGCAAACAAAGTATTGTAGAAAGGAACGGTCAAACTTGTGGCTCAAAGGTTCTTCTTTGTCGAACATGCAATTCATTTTTTATAAAGAAGAGAACGCCGACAGTGCGATGCTCTGTTCTCAGATATCCACCTTCATAGCTTGTATAAACTTTTATTTGGCGAGTAGTCTACATACCGTCATCTTTGTCATGCACATGATTAACCGTAAAACGAACTCTAATGCTTAACTGATAGGCAGTGATTCTGCTGGTTACTCGAGAGAGAAAAAAACTAGTCAAACAACAAAGCTATCCATCAGCTGTGGCTCAAATATCATGAAAAGAACTTTCTTGTGGGTAGAGATTATGAAAGTTAAATGTCATGTAACGATATAAAATTATGGGATAATTCCTTACTATTGGTAGTCATCACGAGATGAAAAGGTAGCACATCAAGTCACCTTGCAATGCCTTTTTATTTATATAAAAAAACTACTATGTCCAATTCATATTAATTGTCGCTGATTTAGTATAAAGTTATACTAAATTATGAGATTTAGTATAAAGTTATACTAAATGATGAGATTTAGTGTAAAGTTATAGTAAATCAGCGACAACTAATATGGATCAGCGCAAGTAACAAGCTCTCTAATGTCGTTTCTATGGCAATGATATGCTGATTTGATATATGTTCATTTCTGAAGATTGATGAAGATATCCTCCGAGAGGTTGTCAACCTAGGATATGATAAAGATCATGTGTGTGAATCGCTGTGGAATAGGCTGCAAAATGAGGTATATTCAAACAAAAATCGGTGGTTCATTCCATTCAGTTTTCATAACTGACTATAGACAATTAATGTTTTCCAGGAAACTGTTGCATATTACTTGCTCTTGGACAATCGGTTCCGATCTACTAGTGGCTATTTGGGGGCTGACCACCAACATCTCATGGTTAGTCCACATTTGCATCATATGTGACTTGTTTAAGGCATTAAAGGTTTAAGCACTATTAACTTTCTGAATGGATGGTTCTCTAGGATAGGAGTTTTAATGAGTTTACCTTATCGGAATCGGCAAGCCCAAGTACCAGGAATTATCTTCCAGGAATCAATGATTCTCAAGGTGGTGGCTTACGGCCATATTACCCTGTACAAAGGAAATGGGCTATTGGGTTGCAGGTCTTGCACATCGTCCACATTAATTCACTTTCTTTTGCACATCCAGCTGTTGAGCTAATGCATCACTTATCCAGCAGTCCGGAGCTCACCCTCGTGATATAATGATTGAGGTTCTAAAGGCACTTAAGGAATTAAATGTCTGCTGGAAGAAGAATGGACTCTACAACATGAAATGCAGGTGGTGCCCTGGGTTTCCTCAGGTCAGCGATATGTTGTTAGATTCCAACCACAACTTTGTTGATGACTCTACCATCATGGATAATGGCAATGCTGATGGGAGGCTACCCGCCGTAGTCAAGTTTGAAATCCAGGTGTGCAATCTCACTTTCTACATACTACTAACGTATTCTTTTGAAATAACAAGAAAAATGCTCGATTTTCTACTCAATGTCGCAAAGACTAGCCACTATATTCGGTTCATCATTGTTACCAAGTGACCATTATAATGTCCAGCAGTGGCCGCATGCATCGTTCTGATGTAGAGGCCGAGGGATAACCTCCTTTTCGAAAAATAATAATTATAATGTCCAACATGTGTCTGCTGTTGCCAACAAGTATGGTCTACTGATTCGTATTAATAAAACAAATAACTTCCCAAGTTTTAAGGCTGCATGGTATTGGTTGGTCATATAGTATATGCTTCAGGTGTTATAATTGGCATGGATGGTATATATATGCTGTCTATTTGGCTCTCAATTTTTTTTCTACAGCTTTACAAGACCAAGGATAACAAGTACCTGCTAGATATCCAGAGAGTTACTGGACCTCAGCTCCTTTTCCTGGAATTTTGTGGGGCGTTCCTTACCAACCTTAGGGTTCTATAATGCTTGTTATGGTTGAGTGGAGAATATCAGAACTTACGACTGTCCCATATGTGTGGTGCGGTTCATCTTACCAACCTTAGGGTTCTATAATGCTTGTTATGGTTGAGTGGAGAATATCAGAACTTATGACTGTCCCGTATGTGTGGTGCGGTTCATCGCCGCAATAGTGAATAAGTGATGTTGTGTAAATATATAGGCGGCGGCGTGTTTCATCTTCCTTCTACCCAGTCCCTGACAGCGAACCATGTTGTTTGAGTGACTAGTCCTGTGTCAAGCACCAAAAGGTTAAGTGGTCGTTAACTTATATGGTAAATATGTTGTGGTACGGTGAACCTTTTCTGATTCTGCAGGCTGCACGGCTGCTGGTGGTGATGCTGAAACACAAGCTTTTGTGATATTATTGCAAGATGTAGCTTCTATTTGCCTTGCTGTTGAACATGGTGATGCTGCGTGTATCTGCAATCATCGCAACCGCTAAAGAAACTAGAAAAAGTGCAATACTGTAGTAGTGGAATATCATTTGCTTTCATTTTTTTTAGAAAAGGAGGCATCGTCCCGGCCTGTGCATCGAGTGATGCATGCAGCCTCTTAATTGAATAAGGTAAAAATAGTTCGAGCCGAGTACAGCAATCTGAGACAAACAAATGAAAGATGCAAAGCGCCATACGCTCCCCAACCGGCTATGATAATAGAACTAGATGACTAGCCACCTATCCTATTGTTATATCGCCATCCAAACCGGCTGAAGATACCCTGAGCTACCATCTTTCAGCGGGCACACCCAGTAACCAAAGGCTCCCTGGCTTCCGCAGGAGTGAGTAATAACCACGTGCGGATCAAGACAGTAGCCCTGAAGATAACCTGCAAAAAATTGATAGAGTTGCATCTGTTAAATACTAAATCATTCATGTAGTTCCATATAGCCCACAGCAATGCACAGGTTCCCACACGAGTAAGCTTTGCCAAAAAAACATCAACTCCCTCTACCCACGTCTCAAATAACGTGTTAATACTGTTAGGGGGCTGATATTGAAGGCAATGTGAATCGAACGCCATAGAAGTTTAGCCAAAGGGCAAGCGAGAGGTGCTTAATAGTTTCTTTGTTATGACAGAAGTTGCATCGTTGGCTGCCTTTCCAATTACGTTTGGGCAAATTGTCCTTCGTTAGAACAACTCCCTTGTGGACAAACCACATGAAGATCTTTATTCTCAACGGTACTTTGACCTTCCATATATGCTTGGATATTTTTGGATCGGCACCGAATCTATGAGATGCAGATACATAGATTTTACAGTAAAAGCTCCATTCTTAGTCAACTTTCATTGAATAGTATCTGGTGTATCCGATAGCTTGATAACCATTAACCTTCGGACTAGGTGAAGCCAACTGGCCCTTCTGTCGTCGATCAAGGATCTACGAAACTGAATATTTAGAGGCATCTCGCTCAATATTTTCGCAACGGACGCTTGTCGATGTTGGACAATATTGTATAACTGCGGATATTGCAGGGCTAAGGGCGCTTCCTGTTGGAAATATGCCCTAGAGGCAATGATAAATAGTTATTATTATATTTCCTGTTTAAATATAATCGTTTATTATCCATGCTATAATTGTATTGAATGAAAACATAGATACATGTGTGGATACATAGACACAACAATGTCCCTAGCAAGGCTCTAGTTGGCTAGCCAGTTGATCAAGGATAGTCAAGGTTTTCTGACTATGTGCAAAGTGTTGTTGCTTGATAACTGGATCACATCATTAGGAGAATCATGTGATGGACTAGACCCAAACTATGAACGTAGCATATTGATCGTATCGTTTATTGCTATAGTTTTCTGCGTGTCAAGTATTTGTTCCTATGACCATGAGATCATATAACTCACTGGCATTGGAGGAATACTTTGTGTGCATCAAACGTCACAACGTAACTGGGTGACTATAAAGGTGCTCTATAGGTATCTCTGAAGGCGTCCGTTGAGTTAGTATGGATCAAGACTTGGATTTGTTACTCCGTGTGACGGAGAGGTATCTCGGGGCCCACTCGGTAATACAACATCACACACAAGCCTTGCAAGCAATGTGACTAAGTGTAAGTCACGGGATTTTGTATTACAGAACGAGTAAAGAGACTTGCCGGTAACGAGATTGAAATAGGTATGCGGATACCGACGATCGAATCTCGGGCAAGTAACATACCGAAGGACAAAGGGAATGACATACTGGATTATATGAATCCTTGACACTCAGGTTCAACCGATAAGATCTTCAGAGAATATGTAGGATCCAATATGAGCATCCAGGTCCCGCTATTGGATATTGACCGAGGAGTGCCTCGGGGCATGTCTACATAGTTCTCGAACCCGCAGGGTCTGCACACTTAAGGTTCGACGATGTTTTAGTATAGTTGAGTTATATGTGTGGTTACCAAATGTTGTTTGGAGTCCCGGATGAGATCACGGACATCACGAGGGTTTTCAGAATGGTCCGGAGACGAAGATTGATATATAGGATGACTTCATTTGGTTACCAGAAAGTTTTTCGGGCATTACCGGGAATGTACCGGGAGTGACGAATGGGTTCCGGAAGTTCACCGGGAGGAGAGCAACCCTCCCGGGGGAAGCCCAAAGGACTTATGGGTGGCGCACCAGCCCTTAGTCAGCTGGTGGAACAGCCCAAGAAGGCCTATGCGCTAGAGAAAGAAAAACAAAGAAAAAAAAGAAAGGTGGAAGGGGAGAGAAGGAATCCACTTTCCAATCCTAGTTGGACTAGGATTGGAGTAGGACTCCTCCTCCCTAGCCGGCGCACCCTTGAGGGTTTGGCCCTCAAGGCAAGCCTCCCCCTCCCTCCTATACATAGTGGTGACTTAGGGCTGATTTGAGACAACTTTGCCACGTGCAACTCAGATCTAGACACCATAGTTTTACCTCTAGATCGTATTTCTGCGGAGCTCGGGCGGAGCCCTGCAGGAGTAGATCCTTCACCACCACCGGAGCGCCGTCACGCTGCCGGAGAACTCATCTACTTCTCGGTCTTGCTTGCTGGATCAAGAAGGCCGAGATCATCGTCGAGTTGTAGGTGTGCTGAACACGGAGGTGCCGTCCGTTCGGCACTAGATCGGAGCGGATCGTGGGACGGATCGCGGGACGGTTCGTGGGACGGTTCGCGGGGCGGATCGAGGGACGTGAGGATGTTCCATTACATTAACCTCGTTTCTTAACGCTTCCTGTTGTGCGATATACAAGGGTACATAGATCCAAATCTTCTCTCGTAGACGAACATCATCATGATAGGTCTTCGTGTGCGTAGTAATTTTTTTGTTTCCCATGCAACGTTCCCCAACACTTCCCCTAACCATGTATCTTCCCAGAATCTAGTTGATTCACCATTACCAATGATAAACCTAGTACGGTGGAAAAAGGCATTTTTAGACCGCATCAATCCTTTTTAGAAAGGAGAGTCATTTGGTCTTACGTTCGCCTGAGCTAATGTCTTATTTTGCAAGTACTTATTCCTCAGAATTTGTTCCCACATGCCTTGGGTTTCCACTGAGATTCTGAACAGCCATTTGCTTAGCAAAGACCTGTTTTTAACCTCTAAATTCTCAATCCCTAAACCCCCTTGCTCCCTCGGTCTGCATATAATGTCCCATTTAGTAAGCCTATATTTTGTCTTGACCTCGTCACTCTGCTAGAAAAAACGGGACCGATAGAAATCCAACCTTTTCCGTATCCCAACCGATATCTCGAAGAAGGAAAGAAGGAACATGGGTATACTTGTTAATACCGAATTAACAAGTACTAAGCGTCCTCCATAGGATAAAAGCTTTCCTTTCCAGCGACTTAGCTTTTTTTCAAATCTATCCTCAATACACTTCCACTCCTTAGTTGTTAGCTTCCAGTGGTGAATAGGAATAACTAAATAGGTAAATGGTAAGTTCCCACTCTCGCAACCAAACAGTTGGTTGTAAGTGTGTTGTTCAACTTTGGCCTTTCCAAAGCAGAATAATTCACTTCTGTTGAAGTTAATCTTCAAACCAGACAGTTGTTCAAATAAACATAAAATGAGTTTCATGTTTTTGGCTTTGTCTAGATCATGATCCATAAAGATAATCGTATCATCCGCATACTATAGGATTGAGACACCCCCATCCACTAGATGCGGTACTAGTTCCCCTACTAGATTTTTGTCGTTGGCCCTTCTGTTGAAGTGTACTACTTCCCATACTAAGGCAGCAATAACGGAACAAAACACCCGGCAAAAGTCTAGGCCTTCCGTCATTTACCAAGTATATAGGTGCATTAATTAAATAGCAGTTTAAACATAATGATATCAAAATACTCATGTTATCACATGAGACAACTGGCACCTGCAACTAGCAAAGCTAATCATTAGAGGTTGAGCAAGCCTACTTAGCCAAACAACATTTGCTAGGAGAGGAAGGTGTTTGGGTTTTATGGCAATGTCAGGACGCATTTATATCAAGTGGTAGGCAGCGAGCATGTATCGAAGGAAACATGATTCTAAGCATAACAAAGCTAGATACGGTATCAAGGTCACGGTCATCTTGCATGTGAATTTTTCAGCCTGGAACTGCTCTTGATCTTCCTGCACGTACTCTCCAGAATCCACGTACTCGCTCTCCGATACCGATGCTACCCAAGATAAAATAACAGCCAATGAACACCAACACAACATGATGCAACAAACAATATGATGCATGTGTGAAGAAGGAAGCATGCATCACTATTCTAGTCACTTTCATATGCATTAGTTGAGTTAATAGAATTCTGGACAGAACTTCATATTAAGTTATCTTGGCATGCATTAAGATGGCATGAACATGTGCATCACGAGAAAACGATGCAAAAACATATAAAGAACGTAGCGAACGGAGCTACGGATCAACCAGAAACTACAAAACAAGATATGGAGACCTACGGTTCAAATCAACCACAAACACACTCCAATGACACTCCTGTGGGGTTACCAGGTTGCCACATGATCAAACAACCAAATATAAGTGGGGTGGTGCATAGGAACACACCACACCATCAACAATGCCCACACAAGCTTCAAATCAACTAAAACATGCAATCTGTTTTTAACAGCATTATAGCAGTTTGTCCACAACATTTAAAGTATCTACAGCCATCCAAATGAGCCAAACAAGATATGAGTCAAAAGCCATTCAAAATATCTACAAGCCTGTACAATAAGTTAATACAAAGGTGCCACACATTAGCAGATCTACACGCACTAACTTGGAAAAAAATTCAGATTCTCGGACTTAGTGAAAATCTCAGATTTTCACCAGCTGCTTATGCTCTGAAGCATTTTGGCAGCCTCCAAAATGATATCTACGGGAAGTGAATAAGCATGAAATTTAACAGGGAGCTAGACAAACACAAAATCTCACAAACTTTAGTTTGTTGATGGGCTGATTCCCAACACATGAGCCTTTGCAACTAAAACAACAAGGGAAGAAAATAACAGCAGATTCTCACACTTAGTGAAGATCTCAGATTTTCACAAAGCTGTCAGTTTCAGCCAAGTGTCAACTTTGACAAGGCACATAAGGTGCATACAAATTCCTATGAACAAAACAAAGACCCCATATTGTAAAGGGGTTCACCCACTACTGCCACATCAAGGATTCATCCTCATAGGATCAAGGCCACACATAATACAAAGCACTAAAGATGGCATCATGGCAGAAAATGACAGTTTTATGAAGTTGCTCTAAAGTGAAATCTGATTCCACCAATGGATTCCTGGGATGATTCTACCCCAAAAGCATATATAATACATGGGTACTTGCATGAAACATCTAGGCACAAAGCTAGCTCGAAAAACAACCTAGAATCCAAAACACAAGCACACACCACTACGCTACATCACTGGATCTGACCAGAGAGGGGCAACAGAGAAGGTGAGCCTCCTCTGTAGCGCTGCACAGGGAAAAACTAAGGAAAAACAAAAGGGGCCTCGCGGGGATCGAACCCACAACCTGCCGAAGCAACAACGCGCCCCTTACCACTTTGCTACGCAATCGATTCTTAACAGAGAGGGGGGAGTTGCTCTTTTAAGCATCCCCCTCGCATCTAACTGCACGCACACAACGCACAGGAACAGGGGAGTCTCTGGCGGTGCTCCGGCGATCTACGCGGGACGGCAGGCTACGACGCGATGATAAAAGGAAGTGGGAGAAGATGCGCTCACACAGGAGGCCAACGGGGCCGTCGTAGGGGAAGAAGCGCTTGGGGATGCCCCCAGAGAAGAAGCGGGATGGCCGCGGCGGAGTAGCACGACGATGAGGAAGAAGGGGAGGTGGCCGTCGCTGTTGTGGTCCTCCGGGGCTTCTAGCGCCGGGAATGGAACGCGGGGAGACCCCCCCGAGCTCACGGACATCTCCGACGACGCCGGAGACGATGGAGACGCGGCGTAGACGGCGACGCCATTCTCTCTCTTTCTGCAACTCTCTCTGGTCTCTCCTTCACAGAACCCTACCTGAGAGGAAGAAAGGAAAGAGATGGAGGAGAGGGTGGCGGCGCGAGGGAGGAACCCTATGCACGGACGCCAAGGGAGTATATAAAGGAGGAGGAGGGTGGAGTGGTGCCCGGTGCGCATGTGCCTGCACGAGCAGGGGAGGAGGGAGCCGCGGGAGGAAAAAGGTGGAGGGTAGTGCCACTTGCGAGTGGGGCCTTGCAGCCTCGCTGGAAAGGGGAAGAAGACGGTCGCGAGATGGGCTTGGCACGGGGGATAGAAGGAGTTGGGCCAGGGAGAAAGGGGGAGCCCTCATCTGGCCTCTCTGAAATAAACAAAAGGGGTTTTCCTATTTCAAATAACACCTTCAATCAAAATACACACAGTTGCACAGGGGTTTGAAGAAAACAAAATAAAAAAATACCTAGGGTATAAGGGAATTATGCCCTATTTAAATAAAATATAAAACTGATTTTTGAAGCAACTAAATTAAATGCAAAACAGAATATCCTATGTTGTTTTGTAGATAAAAACCCCATTTCACTGAAGTTTTAAAAACCCCAAAACAATACCCCTCAATCACAAGGTAACACACTAAAATAACAACATTTTTAAAACAGGTTTTAACAATTTAAAACATGGGCACAAATAATCATGGAGAAGGGGGGGTGAGACCTAGTTTGAAAACAACATTGTTTGAAACCATAGTTTGGCAATCACCACATCAAACAACACACTTGCACTCATCATGGATCAAACAACAACAACAACACAAAGGAAATGACATGAATGCAATGAATGGCACGATGCAAAGGTGATGACATGAAATGACCACATGAAATGATAACTCCATAGTATTGAAATCATGATCCAAATTAGGAAAGGGTTCCAAATATGGCAAGGGTTACATCTGGGGCATTACATAATGCTAGCCCCGATTCGGCCCCGAACCGGGGCTAATGACCATCCACGTGGCGGGGCTGGGAGCGAGGGGGAGGGGTATTAGTTCCGGTTTGTATTACGAACCGATGCTATTTCTTCGCTGCTTTTTTAGCACTTTTTAGGGTTTCGGGTTTTGCATTAAATTGGATGGGGCTATTTTGCTGCCCCCTATTTTCCCATTTATTTGTTTTGGGCACTTTTTAATTCTTGTTTTGCACTAAATTGCACTACAAGAAATATGTCAACTAACGACCTTCAATATTGGTCACTGAATGGTCATTGATTTCCATTTGTGACCTTTTTATGACCAAAAACAAAAGGTCTAAAGCTGAGGGTCTTTAGTGAACTATAACGACCTTTTTTCTGGATTGGTCTTGGGATTTTATGACCAAACAGAAGGTCGTAGGTTTAACGACCAAATGATTTGGTCACTAGCAATCTGCCCACACCACGTCAGAGCCACCGTGGCAGGCTGACGTGGCAGAATTATAACCAAATGAAAAGGTCGTAAATAAGATTCAGCCCGGTCCATTCCGGTCGTCTACATGGGCCGGGCCCAATAATTTGGCCTTTTATTTTCTGGGATAGAATCTTTTACTAAGCAGGTTTTTTATTAGTCCACTTTTCTTTTGGGCCTTGACCTACTCTTTTTAGTCCAGTTCTTGTTTGGGCCTTGGCCTACTCTTTTTTAGGCCCAAGCCTTTTTAGACAAATTCTTGTTTGGGCCTTGGCCTACTCTTTTTTTAGGCCCAAACCTTCTTAGTCTATTTCTTGTTTGGGCCTCGGCCTTTTTGCTGTCCAAACTAACTTTAGTGCCCAAAAAAAATGGTCCAAACAAAACTTAAATAATTTACAACTTCACAAAATACTTCATCAGGTTCAAATAGAGCAAGACATTGTTTCATCACCAGAATGACCAATCACTTAAATAATTGACAACTTCACAGGTGCACAGCTTCACAAAAACTCATCACGCATTTCCACCAAGCTCTCAAAGTCCATGCCGAGCGGACTTTCCTCATGGTCCGCCGCAGTCGGCATAGTTGTTTTCTCCCTTGTGACTCTATCAGGTTCATCAGGTTCCAGGATCCTCTTTGTTTGTCCTGGAGGTGGGGCCATCACCCTTCCTGTAGGCATTGCAGCAGATGCTTCTGATCTCTTCCTCTTCTTGCTGGCTGTCTTCGATGCCTTGTATAAATAGCATAGAAAAAAAATAGATCACAAGATAAATATGTGAGCACAAGGAAACACGGAGCATACAAGAACCCGAACCCTCCAAGCAAGACAGAGTTTGCACCTTAACAGTCTTGTGCACTACAACTTCATGCTCCTTAGGAT
This sequence comes from Hordeum vulgare subsp. vulgare, assembly GCF_904849725.1. Lineage (NCBI taxonomy): Eukaryota > Viridiplantae > Streptophyta > Magnoliopsida > Poales > Poaceae > Hordeum > Hordeum vulgare. The sequence continues at coordinate 597,841,300 of NC_058520.1, read as the reverse complement.
TGTACTCTGGGTCATCACTGATAACTCCACTACCTTCTTGAACCCCATTAGTTGTACCTTCTTGTACATCATTTGTTTTCCTAATCATTGACGCTATTGCATCAATGCCAAGGGACTGGAATATCCGATTGTTCCTCATCATATTTCTAGCTCTAACCTTCTCGTACTCAGTGAGAGGATGCTCATCTTTGCAAGGCAAAGTAAACATAATTATTACGTTAATTGTTGGAATGCATGGACATACAGCCAAACATATCTTATGATATTTTATTATCATTTAATCCTACTTATTCAGCTAAGGAAGAGTAACAGCACACAGGCACAACTAAGCCAGCTAATTCAGATTACAGCAATACATTTGCATAATAAAATCTGACAGTATTTTACATCACCAGCCTCCAAGATATTTTACTTAGCATATTACATTTCACTTAGCATATTAAGACACATTTTATAAATCTGACAGTATAACCACAAGGAGCAACTTGCATACCACTGGTTGGCCTCGGGTTTGACCTTGTCATCCTTGACATGGATGATCTTGAGGTGGTGCTTGCAAAATAGAATAAACAACAATCAGATACAACAGGGATAAAGTAAAATGATGCACTTATATCAATAAAGGAAAACATTTAGACGAGCATGCACATACATGTAATACATGTGAAGCTAGCAAACTTGTTGGATCAACAATATAGTGATGTAGTTAATGCATCAGTACTAATACATGTAAAACACTTGGACCAGCATGCACATACACGTGTAGCAATGCACATACAGTTAATGCATCAGTACTAAACTGACAGTTGAAGCAAGCAACTAAATTGAAGCACTTGGACTAGCATGCACATACAAGTGTAGCAATGCATCAGTATTAAAACATGTGAAACAGGAGGTAGTAATGTACTGAACTGATAGTTGAAGAGAACTATATATGTGAAGCAATGCATTAACTATTTACAACAATTACTTTTATGTTTTAACTTGCAATTTTATCCATGTACCTGCAATCATCTATAAGCAAAGTAATTACTCAACTGTATCCCTAATGGAGGCAAACATAGGCATTCATAGCAACTGGTTGCCCAACATTTGGTGAAGAAAGAAGCAACCAGTGTGCAAGCAAGCAAGCAAAGTGCATAAGTGCTACTAATACAAGCAAGCAAGCAAGCAAAGTGCATAAGTGCTACTAATACAAGCAAGCAAGCAAAAGAAGTGCTACTGATAGAAACAAGCATAGTGCTACTGATAGAAACAAGCAAGCAAGGAAGAAAATTGAAGAGGGGCAAGCAAGCAAGTACTGTTGATACCAACCCTAGTAGCTTCTTCTCCAAGTGCTACTGATACAAGCAAGTATTGCTGATGGAAACTCTAATTAACCAGAGGGGGATAGTGTTGGAAATATGCCCTAGAGGCAATAATAAATTAGTTATTATTATATTTCTTAGTTCATGATAATCGTTTATTATCCATGCTATAATTGTATTGATTGGAAACACAATACTTGTGTGGATACATAGACAAAACACTGTCCCTAGTAAGCCTCTAGTTGACTAGCTCGTTGATCAAAGATGGTCAAGGTTTCCTGGCCATAGGCAAGTGTTGTCACTTGATAACGGGATCACATCATTAGGAGAATCATGTGATGGACTAGACCCAAACTAATAGACGTAGCATGTTGATCGTGTCATTTTGTTGCTACTGTTTTCTGCGTGTCAAGTATTTATTCCTATGACCATGAGATCATATAACTCACTGACACCGGAGGAATGCTTTGTGTGTATCAAACGTCGCAACGTAACTGGGTGACTATAAAGATGCTCTACAGGTATCTCCGAAGGTGTTAGTTGAGTTAGTATGGATCAAGACTGGGATTTGTCACTCCGTGTGACGGAGAGGTATCTCGGGGCCCACTCGGTAATACAACATCACACATAAGCCTTGCAAGCAATGTAACTTAGTGTAAGTTGCGGGATCTTGTATTACGGAACGAGTAAAGAGACTTGCCGGTAAACGAGGTTGAAATAGGTATACGGATACTGACGATCGAACCTCGGGCAAGTAACATACCGAAGGACAAAGGGAATGACATACGGGATTATACGAATCCTTGGCACTGAGGTTCAAACGATAAGATCTTCGTAGAATATGTAGGATCCAATATGGGCATCCAGGTCCCGCTATTGGATATTGACCGAGGAGTCTCTCGGGTCATGTCTACATAGTTCTCGAACCCGCAGGGTCTGCACACTTAAGGTTCGACGATGTTTTATGCGTATTTGAGTTATATGGTTGGTTACCGAATGTTGTTCGGAGTCCCGGATGGGATCACGGACGTCACGAGGGTTTCCGGAATGGTCCGGAGACGAAGATTGATATATAGGATGACCTCATTTGGTTACCGGAAAGTTTCCAGGCATTACCGGAAAAGTTTCGGGCTCATCGGTAGTGTACCGGGAGTGCCGGGAGGGGTGCCGGGGACCATCGGGAGGGGTGTCACGCCCCAAGGGGTCTCATGGGCTATGGGAAGAGATAAACCAGCCCCTAGTGGGCTGGAATAAGTTCCCACTAAGGCCCATAAGGTTTGAGAAGGAAAAAAACACAAGGTGGAAAGAGTTTCCAAGTGGGAAGGTGGAATCCTACTCCAAGTAGGATTGGAGTAGGACTCCTCCACCTCCAATTTCGGCCAAACCTTTGGGTTTTGAGGCTGCCTCCTCCCCTCCCTCCCACCTATATATACGGAGGTTTTAGGGCTGATTTGAGACGACTTTCTCACGGCTGCCCGACCACGTACCTCCATAGTTTTTCCTCTAGATCACGTTTCTGCGGAGCTCGGGCGGAGCCCTGCTGAGACAAGATCATCACCAACCTCCGGAGCGCCGTCACGCTGCCGGAGAACTCTTCTACCTCTCCGTCTCTCTTGCTGGATCAAGAAGGCCGAGATCATCGTCGAGCTGTACGTGTGCTGAACGCGGAGGTGCCGTCCGTTCGGTACTAGATCGTGGGACTGATCGCGGGATTGTTCGCGGGGCGGATCGAGGGATGTGAGGACGTTCCACTACATCAACCGCGATCTCTAATCGCTTCTGCTGTACGATCTACAAGGGTACGTAGATCGCTCATCCCCTCTCGTAGATGAACATCACCATGATAGGTCTTCGTGCGCGTAGGAAAATTTTTGTTTCCCATGCGACGTTCCCCAACAGTGGCATCATGAGCTAGGTTCATGCGTAGATGTCTTCTCGAGTAGAACACAAAAGGTTTTGTGGGCGGTGATGTGCGTTTTGCTGCCCTCCTTAGTCTTTTCTTGATTCCGCGGTATTGTTGGATTGAAGCGGCTTGGACCGACATTACTCGTACGCTTACGAGAGACTGGTTTCATCGTTACGAGTAACCCCCTTTGCTCAAAGATGACTGGCAAGTGACGGTTTCTCCAACTTTAGTTGAATCGGATTTGACCAAGGAGGTCCTTGGATGAGGTTAAATAGCAACTCATATATCTCCGTTGTGGTGTTTGCGTAAGTAAGATGCGATCCTACTAGATACCCCCGGTCACCACGTAAAACTTGCAACAACAAAATTAGAGGACGTCTAACTTGTTTTTGCAGGGTATGCTTGTGATGTGATATGGCCAACGATGTGATGTGATATATTGGATGTATGAGATGATCATGTTGTAATAGAAATATCGACTTGCACGTCGATGGTACGGCAACCGGCAGGAGCCATAGGGTTGTCTTTATAACTAACGTTTGTGCTTGCAGATGCGTTTACTATTTTTCTAGGACGTAGCTTTAGTAGTAATAGCATGAGTAGCACGACAACCCCGATGGCGACACGTTGATGGAGATCATGATGATGGAAATCATGGTGTGACGCCGGTGACAAGAAGATCGTGCCGGTGTTTTGGTGATGGAGATCAAGAAGCACGTGATGATGGCCATATCATGTCACTTATGAATTGCATGTGATGTTAATCCTTTTATGCACCTTATTTTGCTTAGAACGACGGTAGCATTATGAGGTGATCTCTCACTAAAATTTCAAGACGAAATTGTGTTCTCCCCGACTGTGCACCGTTGCTACAGTTCTTCGTTTCGAGACACCACGTGATGATCGGGTGTGATAGACTCAACGTTCACATACAACGGGTGCAAAAAAGTTGCGCACGCGGAACACTCGGGTTAAGCTTGACGAGCCTAGCATGTGCAGACATGGCCTCGGAACACATGAGACCGAAAGGTCGAGCATGAATCGTATAGTTGATATGATTAGCATAGAGATGCTTACCACTGAAACTATTCTCGACTCACGTGATGATCGGACTTGAGATAGTGGATTTGGATCATGTACCACTCAAATGACTAGAGAGATGTACTTTTTGAGTGGGAGTTCTTAAGTAATATGATTAATTGAACTAATTGTCATGAACATAGTCTAATGGTATTTGCGAATTACGATGTAGCTTGCGCTATAGCTCTACTGTTTTTATATGTTCCTAGAGAAAATTTAGTTGAAAGTTGATAGTAGCAAACTTTGCAGACTGAGTCTGTAAAACCGAGGATTGTCCTCGTTGCTGCACAGAAGGCTTATGTCCTTAATGCACCACTCGGTGTGCTGCACCTCGAGCGTCGTCTGTGGATGCTGTGAACATCCGACATACACGTTTCTGATTACTACACAATAGTTCAGTGCAAGATACTTAATGGCTTAGAAGCAAGGCGCCGAAAACGTTGTAAAACGTCACGGAACATAAGTGATGTTCTAAAGAGATGAAATTGTGATTTCATGCTTGTGCCCTTGTTAAGAGGTACGAGACCTCCAACAAGATTCTTTGTCCACAAAGTAAAAGAGAAAAGCTCAATCGATGAGCATGTGCTCAGATTGTTTGAGTACGACAATCACTTGAATCAAGTGGGAGTTAATCTTCCAGATGAGATGGTGATGGTTCTCCAAAAGACACTACCACCAAGCTGTGAGAGCTTCGTGATGAACTATAACATATTGAGGATAGATACAATGATCCTTGAGCGATTCGTGATGTTTGACACTGCGAAAGTAGAAATCAAGGAGCGTCAATAGTTGATGGTTTGTAAAACCACTAAGTTTCAAGAAAGGCAAGGGCTAGAAGGGATACTTCGTGAAACGGCAAAACAGTTGCTGCACTAATGAAGAGACCCAATATTAAACCCAAACCCGAGACTAAGTGCTTCCGTAATGAGGGGAACAATCACTGAGGCGGAGCAACTCAAGATACTTGGTAGATAAGATGGCTGGCAAAAGTCGAAAGAAGTGTATTTGATATACATGATGTTGATGTGTACTTTACTAGTACTCCTAGTAGCACGAGGGTATTGGATACCGGTTCAGTTGCTAAGTGATTAGTGACGCGAAATGAAAGCTACGGCATAAACGGAGACTAGCTAAAGGCGAGGTGACGATACGTGTTGGAAGTGTTTCCAAGATTGATATGATCAAACGTCGCACGCTCCCTCTATCATCGGGATTGGTGTTAAACCTAAATAATTGTTATTTCGTGCTTGCGTTAAACATGAACATGATTGGATCGTGTTTATTGCAATACGATTATTCATTTAAAGAGAATAATGGTTACTCTATTTTCTTGAATAATTACCTTCAATGGTTTATTGAATCTCGATCGTAGTGTTACACATGTTCATGATATTGGTGCCAAAAGATACGAGTTGATGATGATAGTACCACTTACTTGTGGCACTGCCGCTTAAGTCATGTTATTATAAATTGCATGAAGAGGCTCCATGCTGATGGATCTTTGTACTCACCTGATTTCGAATCACTAGTGACATGCAAATCATACCACATGAGCAAGGCCTTGTTTTCATTGAGATGAAATAAGATAGTAACTTGTTGAAAGTGATACATTTTGATGTATGCAGTCCAATGGGTGCTGAGGCACGTAGTGGATATCATTATGTTCTTACTTCACTGACGATTTGAGTAGATACAGGAGTATTTACTTAATGAATCACAAGTCTAAAATGTTGAAAAGTTCAATTCCGTTTCAGAGTGAAGTTCGTCGTAACAAGAGGATAAACTGTCTACGATATGATCATGGAAATGAATATCTGAGTTATGAGTTTTGGTACGCAGTTAAGACAATGTGGAAATTGTTTCGCAGTTCATGCCACCTGGAACATCATAGTGTGATGATGTGTCTGAACGTCATAGCCACGCACTATTTGGTATGGTGCATACTATGATGTCTCTTATCGAATTACCACTATCGTTTATGGGTTATGCATTAGAGACAACCGCACTCACTTTAAATAGGGCACCGCGTATTTCCGTTGAGATGACACAGTATAGACTGAGGTTTAGAGAAATCTAAACTGTCGTTTCTTGAAAGTTTGGGGCTTCGACACTTATGTGAAAAAGTTTCAGTCTGATAAGCTCGAACCCAAAGCGGATAAATGCATCTTCATAGGATATCCAAAACAGTTGGGTACATCTCCTATCTCAGATCCGAAAGCAAAGTGTTTGTTTCTAGAAACGGATCCTTTCTCGAGGAAAGGTTTCTCTCGAAAGAATTGAGTGGGAGGGTAGTAGAACTTGATGAGGTTATTGAACCATCACTTCAACCAGTGTGTAGCAGGGTGCAGGAAGTTGTTCCTGTGGCGCCTACACCAATTGAAGTGGAAGCAGATGATGGTGATCATCAAGCATCGGATCAAGTTACTACAAGCCTCGTAGGTTGACAAGGTCGCATACTACTACAGAGTGGTACGGTAACCCTGTCTTGGAGGTCATGTTGTTGAGCAACAGTGAACCTACGAGTTATGGAGAAAGCGATGGTGGGCCCAGATTCTGACAAATGGCTGGAAGCCATGAAATCCGAGAGAGGATCCATGTATAAAACAAAGTGTAGACTTTGAAAGAACTACTTGATGGTCATAAGACTATTGAGTAAAGATGGATCTTTAAAAGAAGACAGACGATGATGGTGATAAGTCACTATTAAGAAAAGCTCGACTTGTCGCAAAGATGTTTTCGACAAGATCAAACAGTTGACTATGATGAGACTTTCTCACTCGTAGCGATGCTAAAGGTCTGTTGGAATTATGTTAGTTGTTGATGCATTATTTATGAAATATTGCACGTAGGATGTCAAAACATTGTTTTCTTGACGGTTTCCTTGAGCAAACATTGTATGTGATACAACCAGAAGGTTTTGACGATCCTAAAGATACTAACAAGTATGCAAGCTCCAGTGATCCTTCAATGGACTGGTGCAAGCATCTCGGAGTTGGAATATGCACTTTGATGAGATGATCAAAGATTTTGGGTTTGTACAAGGTTTATGAGAAACTTGTATTTCCAAAGAAGTGAGTGGGAGCACTATAGAATTTCTGATAGGTATATGTGGTTGACATATTGTGGATCAGAAGTAATGTAGAATTTCTGTAAAGCATACAAGGTTGTTTGAAAGAAGTTTTCAAAGGAGTACCTGGATTACGCTACTTGAACGTTGAGCATCAAAGATCTATGGAGATAGATCGAAAGCGCTTAATAGAAGTTTCAACAAGATGCATGCCTTGACAAGTTTTTGAAAGAGTTCAAAATAGACCAGCAAAGAAGGAGTTCTTGGTTGCGTTGTGAGGTGTGAATTTGAGTAAGACTCAAAACCCGACCACGGCAGAATAAAGAGAATAGACGAAGGTCGTCTTCTATGCCTTAGCCGTAGAATCTAAAGTATGCCATACTGTGTACCGCACCTGAAGTGTGCCTTGACTCAAAGTATGTTGAGAGGTACAGAGAGTGATCCATGATTGAATCACTAGCAGCGGTCGAAATTTATCCTTAGTAACTAATGGACTAAGGAATTTTTCTCGATTATGGAGGTGGTTAAAGAGTTCGTCGTAAAGGGTTACGTCGATGCAAGCTTTGACACTAATCCGAATAACTATGAGTAGTGAAACGGATTCGTATAGTAGAGTAGATATTTGGAGTATTTCCGAATAGCACGTAGTAGCAGCATCTATAAGATGACATAAAGATTTGTAAAGAACGCACGGATCTGAAAGTTTCAGAACCGTTGACTAAAACCTCTCTCACGAGCAAGACGTGATCAGACCCCATAACTATATGGGTGTTGGATTCGTTGGAATCACATGGTGATGTGAACTAGATTATTGACTCTAGTGCAAGTGGGAGACTGTTGGAAATATGCCCTAGAGGCAATAATAAATTAGTTATTATTATATTTCTTAGTTCATGATAATCGTTTATTATCCATGCTATAATTGTATTGATTGGAAACACAATACTTGTGTGGATACATAGACAAAACACTGTCCCTAGTAATCCTCTAGTTGACTAGCTCGTTGATCAAAGATGGTCAAGGTTTCCTGGCCATAGGCAAGTGTTGTCACTTGATAACGGGATCACATCATTAGGAGAATCATGTGATGGACTAGACCCAAACTAATAGACGTAGCATGTTGATCGTGTCATTTTGTTGCTACTGTTTTCTGCGTGTCAAGTATTTATTCCTATGACCATGAGATCATATAACTCACTGACACCGGAGGAATGCTTTGTGTGTATCAAACGTCGCAACGTAACTGGGTGACTATAAAGATGCTCTACAGGTATCTCCGAAGGTGTTAGTTGAGTTAGTATGGATCAAGACTGGGATTTGTCACTCCGTGTGACGGAGAGGTATCTCGGGGCCCACTCGGTAATACAACATCACACATAAGCCTTGCAAGCAATGTAACTTAGTGTAAGTTGCGGGATCTTGTATTACGGAACAAGTAAAGAGACTTGCCGGTAAACGAGGTTGAAATAGGTATACGGATACTGACGATCGAATCTCGGGCAAGTAACATACCGAAGGACAAAGGGAATAACATACGGGATTATACGAATCCTTGGCACTGAGGTTCAAACGATAAGATCTTCGTAGAATATGTCGGATCCAATATGGGCATCCAGGTCCCGCTATTGGATATTGACCGAGGAGTCTCTCGGGTCATGTCTACATAGTTCTCGAACCCGCAGGGTCTGCACACTTAAGGTTCGACGATGTTTTATGCGTATTTGAGTTATATGGTTGGTTACCGAATGTTGTTCGGAGTCCCAGATGGGATCACGGACGTCACGAGGGTTTCCGGAATGGTCCGGAGACAAAGATTGATATATAGGATGACCTCATTTGGTTACCGGAAAGTTTCCGGGCATTACCGGAAAAGTTTCGGGCTCATCGGTAGTGTACCGGGAGTGCCGGGAGGGGTGCCGGGGACCATCGGGAGGGGTGTCACGCCCCAAGGGGTCTCATGGGCTATGGGAAGAGATAAACCAGCCCCTAGTGGGCTGGAATAAGTTCCCACTAAGGCCCATAAGGTTTGAGAAGGAAAAAAACACAAGGTGGAAAGAGTTTCCAAGTGGGAAGGTGGAATCCTACTCCAAGTAGGATTGGAGTAGGACTCCTCCACCTCCAATTTCGGCCAAACCTTTGGGTTTTGAGGCTGCCTCCTCCCCTCCCTCCCACCTATATATACGGAGGTTTTAGGGCTGATTTGAGACGACTTTCTCACGGCTGCCCGACCACGTACCTCCATAGTTTTTCCTCTAGATCACGTTTCTGCGGAGCTCGGGCGGAGCCCTGCTGAGACAAGATCATCACCAACCTCCGGAGCGCCGTCACGCTGCCGGAGAACTCTTCTACCTCTCCGTCTCTCTTGCTGGATCAAGAAGGCCGAGATCATCGTCGAGTTGTACGTGTGCGGAACGCGGAGGTGCCGTCCGTTCGGTACTAGATCGTGGGACTGATCACGGGATTGTTCGCGGGGCGGATCGAGGGACGTGAGGACGTTCCACTACATCAACCGCGATCTCTAATCGCTTCTGCTGTACGATCTACAAGGGTACGTAGATCGCTCATCCCCTCTCGTAGATGAACATCACCATGATAGGTCTTCGTGCGCGTAGGAAAATTTTTGTTTCCCATGCGACGTTCCCCAACAGATAGAACGAACCACTAGGAATAAATCCCATGAACATGAACAAGAACCTCCAGGAGCTCCTAGATTGACTGAATCCTAACCCTAGATCGACCAGGTGGTGGATGTACCCCCATTTGTTACCCATCACAAATGCAGGACCCCATGATCCAACCCCATTGATCCAGCCCCATGACAACTACAATCCTAACCCCATGAATCTAACCCTAACACCATGAACCCTAACCCTAACCCCATGAATGTACCGAACCATCCCAATTGATCCAGCCCCGTGAACCCTAGAAGAACACATGAGGGGGATCTATCAAACCCTAGAAGAACACATGAGGGGGATCTATCAACGGGAGATGGGTCGAGGGGAGAGGTACCTATCGTCGTCGACTGTTGATTATGTAGATGTACCCGCTGTCGTCGTCGATGTAGATGTAGCCATCGTCGTCGATGTAGATGTAGCCGTCGACGTCGTCGATGTAGTCGTCGTCGATGTAGATGTAGCCGTCGACGTCGTCGATGTAGTCGTCGTCGAGGAGAGAGGAGAGGGGCGGCGCGGAGCACGGGAGGGGCGGCGGGGCGGCGCGGAGCAGGGGAGTGGGGAGTGGAATGGATCCCGCGTGGGTAGTGGGGAGTGGAATGGAGAGGGGAGTGGGAGAAGGAGTGGTGGGTCCCGCGTGGTAGTGGGAGAGGGAGTGGAGGGAAATTTTGGTGGGGTGGGAGGGAAAATTTTCACTAGTTTTTTGGGGTTTGGAGGAAAACTTTTTCTTTTTCTTTTTTATAAACATTGTAGAAATAATGGTTAAAATCATACCGAATAGTTCAAGAAGATATCGGTACTCAAATTTATATATATTTTCTAGTTGGCAGGTCACATGTGATGATGCGACACGAAGGTTTTCCATTTTTTTGATTTTTTTTGAATTTTTCATGGTCGTTTCAAAATACGGTCGAAACGGCGGGCATGACCGTTCCTACCTAGTGGTTGAATCTTGGAAACCTTTTGGTGTTTCTATGATTAAATAGATACTTGTGTACCTAGAAATGATTTTTGGAAAAAATAAAGAGCAAACTATAAGGCAGCCGCAGTTCAAATTTGACCCGCTTCGAGCTGATTTGACATAGATTTGTCTTTTCCACGAGAGATGGATAAAATCTTTTGACACCCAACCATTTTGTCAGTTGTACATTAAATATGGCCTAGTATGTTAGAAAAATGATTTGGACCAATTTTGAAACAAATATATGGTAGGTCCTTCACAAAAAAACTCATCTCGGGCACTTGAAAAATGAAAAATAAATTTTTCATACAAGGAAGATGAAAACTTCCTTAATCAACATTGTTTGTCACTCCAGCATGCACCATTATGCAAAATATGAGACCATTTCAACAAACTATGCCATGAATATGGCCATGAGATTGATCATGTAGCTTGAAAGCCATGAATCTTCACACATGATAGCTCATTTGTGTGAACACTTTTTAAAAATAATTGTCGTATTACAAGTTTATTATTTTACATGGTAACTTCGTCACATATGATGACATAATGCAAACGTTTCCCATTTTTTGATTTTTTTTAATTTTTCATGGCCGTTTCAAAATGCGGTCGAAACGCGCGGGCATGACCGTTCCTACCTAGTGGATGAATCTTGAAAATCTTTTGGTGTTTCTATGATTAAATAGATACTTGTGTACCTAGAAATGATTTTTGAAAAAAATAAAGAGCAAACTATAAGGCAGCCGCATTTCAAATTTGACCCGCTTCGAGCTGATTTGACATAGATTTGTCTTTTTCACGAGAGATGGATAAAAGGTTTTGACACCCAACCATTTTGTCAATTGTACATTAAATATGGCCTAGTATGTTAGAAAAATGATTTGGACCAATTTTGAAACAAATATATGGTAGGTCCTTCATAAAAAAACTCATTTCGGGCACTTGAAAAATGAAAAATGAATTTTTCATACAAGGAAGATGAAAACTTCCTTAATCAACATTGTTTGTCATTCCAACATGCACCATTATGCAAAATATGAGACCATTTCAACAAACTATGCTAGAAGATCAACAACTAGTGGTCATGATGTCTTTTTATGTGTGATTGATGGTCATGATCTGTTTATAGCAACAGGTTAGGTCTTTTCATGGGCAACAAATAAGAAGTCACTTGAACCAATCTATGAACAAATAAGATACAACAAGTAAGATCAACCAATCTATCAACATACTTGGGTTGAACAAAGATAAAGTCACTTAATCATTCATAATTAAGAGATTCTTCTCATCTTGCATTACAACATTGCTACAAAAGAGCAACACACCAACAATAGCATAGTACAGTTACAAACATAGCATAGTGGAGTCACTTAATCATACATAATATAGAGATTCTGATCATCTTGCATTACAACATTGGTACAAAAGAGCAACACAGCAACACAACAACACATCAACCATACCATAGTGGACTTCATCTTCATCTGATCAGCTCATCCATCCAAAATGTCCCTAATCATCTTCAACTTCTCTTGGTTCTTCTCCAATGCCTTCAACTGATCAGCAATCTGGATCTTCAGCTCATCCCTGCGTTTAATCAGATTCTCAATTCCTTTCTTCAGACCATCAATGTGAAGGTTGAGCACCAAAATTTCATCATTAAGTTTGTCCTTTTCCTTCAAATGATTTTCCTTCTGGGTCCTAATGACCCCGCCTTGAGCTTCTGCAAGGTTGAGCAGTTGATTCACATCTTCTACTAGTTTGTCATAGTTTGCATCAAGATTTCTTTTCTCCTCTGTGAGGTGGTGAATTTTTAGTGAGTTCTCCAAATTATCATCCCTCCTAGCACTCTTGCTGTCTTTCAACATTTCCCACAGTTTTAACAATGCATTTTGCATTATGGGAGGCCACTCTTGGTCTATCCAACCAACAAAACCACAGTTTTGAGGTGGCTGCAATACAAAATAACCAGTACTTCAGCAATACAAAATAACCAGAAAATAACAAGCCAGAATTCTGTAATAAACATGCAATGACAGTGTTGTAATAAACAAGCAATGACAGTGCTGTAACAAGCCAGAATCTTTTAGCTAAACTAGCAATGACAGTGTTGTAATAAACAATGACAGTCTGAATATTTGAGCTAAACAAACAATGACAGTGATGTAGTAAACACTGACAGTCTGAATATTTGAGCTAAACAAACAATGATAGTGATGTAGTAAACACTGACAGTCTGAATATTTGAGCTAAACAAACAATGACAGTGATGTAGTAAACACTGACAGTCTGAATCTTTTGAGCCAGATAGAAAAAATAGAAGCAACTTCATGCATGTCTAACACTAAAGAAGATAGAACTAACCGGCTGAGCACACACTAAAAATCTTCTCCCTGTCTCAAATCCTTCGAATGATACGCGACGCTCAGGCGGCAGTCCATGCTCCAAGCAAACATCCAGGGCAGAATTCTCGATGCCCATGTAGTCCCTGTCGTCGATGCTAGCAGGGATCTAAAGAAGAACCAAGAAACAGAGATAAATCCCCAATGTGAAGAAACCGAAACCCTAAACCTAACCCTAGCTCTACAAATTACCCGGTACATCATGCCGTCCGAGGAAGAGCTGATGTCCAGGCTCGATAGGTCATTGCTACTCTCATCCTCGTAAACCATGGCGCAGCGGAGGTGGTGGCGGCCGACGAGCTTCGACGACGAGAGGGGCAGAGCGCGAGCAGAGTAGACTGGCTCGGTCGACCAGGTTCGAGCGAGACACAAAGACCGACCGAACCGGTTCGTGCCGACCAGGTTCGAGCGGGCCATTTGTTTTTTTTAAGGTGTCTATGCCATTTGTTTTTTTTGTAAGATGTCCCGGACGGCACGTGGCGGACGGGACGTTGCAAGAACTGTCACATCATATAAAGAGGGAACTGCCACTTCGTCTCCCACGTCGCCTCGTCTCCCTCATCTCCCACTCTGTCGCCTCGTCTCCCACTTCGTCTCCCTCGTCTCCATCGTCGCACCGTCTCCCTCGTCGCCTCTTCTCCCAATGGAGGGCGCTCGTCGCGCCGTCGCCGTTGCGGATCTGCCGAATCAGCAGGAGGTCGACACGACCGCAACCGCTGTCGCCGCCACTGTGGAAGAGAAGGAGGTGCCTCTGCCGAAGCAGGAGGACACGACCGCAACCGTTGTCGCTGCTGCGGAGGTGCCGAAGCAGGAGGTGCCGAAGCAGGAAGTCTCGAGCAGTGCTGCCAACGATGAGGTGGGTTTTTTAGATAGGGTTTTCTGGTTTTTTATAGTTGATTCGTGCTCGAATGCTACATAGATTTATATATTGAGACTTGGATTTCTTTAATTTCAATCTTGATTTGTGCATGTGGATGTGGTAATGCTTCCCGTTCCCCTGCTTTCATAGTTATCGTTGATAAGCAGGAGATTATTTAGATAGGGTTTTCTGCTTTCATATATTCAGAGAGCAGAACACACTCTGCTTTTGCATGTGTTGGCGAACTTTTGCATTTTGTTGGCTTGAATCAACGTAATCTTTATCTTATTAGTAAAGATTTCACCTAAGTCATGTGCTTGATATATACGAACACCCATTATTCCTAAATTTCGCCTAGGTCTGCCCCCTCTCTTCCATTTTATTGGGACTATTAGTAAGGATTTAATAAGAGTTAGGTTTTGAATTGGGATCTTGATTGCTGCATGTGCTTAGATTTTATTATGTGCCAGATATGTTGATAGATTTGTTGTGGTTATCCCCTCACCGGGGCACGGCAGGGGCTGAGCAGCCCAATAGTGCAATGTTCTGCTATATAAAATGTAGAACAGAGAGAATCGTCTTATGCAAACAAATAAGAAAAGATAATGAAGTGATACTTACAAATTGCTTGCAGACATCACATTTTGGATGAAAGCGCTCCTTGTAACAAGTTTTATGGTATGGATGGTTTCCTCACATGGAGAACTGCATGTTTTTGTTGGTAAAGTCAATACCAATGCAACATATAGTTACAGTATAGTCATATATTGGCTGATTACAAGCATATAGTTACAGTATAGTCATATATTGGCTGATTACGTCCATGGCCAATTTCATTGTGACATCCAGCACATGTCCTGACAAAAGAAGTGTATACATAACATATAGTTACAGAGTACAATTTGATTTTTTGAAAGGACATTTAAATATTTGTATGAAGGATCGAAAGATTGTATAAGTGAAATGCACAAAGGACAGACCCAGTGCAGAGAATAGGGTGGCTGATGCAGCAGCACTATGAATGTAATTAGAAGCACATTGTTGAATGCTTAACCTTTTGAATACTGTGTTACATAGTTTGTACTAATCGAATTACTTATATTGTAGGAAAAGGAAGCTGCACGCATGAAGAGGAAGCTCGCCAAGACTGGGTTCAAGAGCCCATATGACTCTGACTACGACGACGACGAACCGTATGAGGTAATCCCAACTATTTTAGTTCAGGGTAAGCACTATATGAATGCATGTTGGTGGGCTTTTTAATGAAATTGATGTAGAGAGTGTTTTAATGTTATTTGTTTAATTAGATTACGGTACATGACTTTTTTCTTTGTTTGTTCATTAAAATTTGGTGTTTGTTCATTGCATCATTCTGAATTAGAAGTGTGTGTTCTGGCTCCATAATGCCTATATGAATGCATAATGTGTGTGCAATTAATTTGTGTGTGCAGTATAACTCTGGAGATGACGTGGAGGATGGCAACAAAGAGTCCTTCATTGAGAAGGAAGCCCAGAAGATCAGGGAGAAGGGGAAGGCGGCCTACTTCAGGAGGGGAATGTCCAGATGCCCATACTACACCACAAAGCGAAAGCCCAGGGATGGTGTTGATGAACACCTGATGTCGCATGCACGCGGTTTATCGTGGAGTGCTGATCAAGACATCAAGACCGGGGCAGAGCATGCAGCCCTCCTGAAGGCTCTAGGTCCCATTTAGTCGTCCCCTCCATGATCCTCTCGGTTTATCGTCGTCGTTGTCTGTTGTACTTTTGCGCACTGTGTTATCGGCCTTTTGTGTTGTGAACTGTGTTAGAATGTCTTATACTTTTGATGTTAATTATGGCAGTGTTATGGCTGCTTCTATTTTGCTGCTTGATCTATTTTGCTGCTTCTATTTTGCTGCTTCTATTATGTAGATAGCAACAGCAACATTGTATAATAAAATTCTGACTAGAGATAATGTGGCTAAGAGGAGAAACTTGGATGACTTAACTTGCCTGTTTTGTAATGAAAAAGAGTCTATACAACACCTATTTTTTGATTGTATGAATGCTGAGCATATTTGGTCTATTGTTTCTGAATTTTTTATGATAAGAAAGATTCAATGTTTTGATGATATTTCTTCCATGTGGAAAAGTAAAAAGAAGAGAATTATGCTTAATATGATCACTGCTACCTCCTTGTGGAGTATCTGGACTTTGAGGAATGATTTATGCTTCCAGGGACGATCGTGGAAGGGCCTGGGATGCGGCCTTGCCAAGTTAAAAGGGAATTTGCAAAAATGGACGGTGCTCTGCGACGCTACACAAGTGGAGGTGCTGAGAAGATTTGCTCTGCTCCTGGACAAACATCGAGGCGAGCTGCTTCGGATTACATGGAGGGATGAGTGATCTCACCCTGTAATATCTAGCTTAAACTCCCTTGCAGACCTGCTTTTAGTTTTGTGGAAGTGTTATATGTGGTTCTAGTAGGCCACTTGTCTGGACATTACCTGTGTGTATTGCCTGATGTGGTGTGGTAGTTTGGCCTGCTGATCAGGCGCTCTTGGACTGTGTTACTGTCTGCTTCATTCTATAAAATGGGGCGGGGGGCAACCCCTTTCTTTCAAAAAAATAGCAACAACAACAGCAACAACTATCGATGGGTGAGGTGGCCGTGGCGTCAGCACCACCACCGTTGGTCACCAGCCTAGTAACGACCATTCATATTGGTCATTATCACCTAGAAATAAGGCAGTGCCAGGTGCTATCCACTTTATGACCTTTTCCAGTAAGCAAGTGATGACCTTTCTGATGAAAATGGTCGTTGGTTTTTGGGGCTAGGACCCCTCCAGACAGATTACGACCAAATGATGTCAAATGGTCATAGATTTATGACCATTCCTTCTAGGGTCACTGACAAAAGGTCGTTAGTTGACATATTTCTTGTAGTGTTGGATGGTACATACACAACAATAAAGGAACAACTATATTGCACATCATCGTCACGAATATATTACATCATCTCATCCTTCGTGCTTTGTCGAACATATTACAAAATGTAGACACGAGTTACATGCACATATATGCATCTTTTTTACACTATACCATTTCATATCAATTGCATCGACGGGCAATAGTATTCTCCCTTGACATCTAAGACCTCTCCATCTAAGAATCCGGCAATTTCCTCTTGAATTGCTCGTACACGTTCCTGTGGTAGAAGACCGTCCCGCAAGCATTCGATCTAATTTAAAGAAGGGATAAATATATATATCAATGAAAATGAACACAACTCACGGTAATAAAATAAAGCTGTGAGTATTGTTTATCGTACTTCAAATTTTTTTATGTCCAGGTTTTTTCCCGTCTCATGGGTCGTCTGGCGAATGAACTCGCAAACATAGTATCCACATAAATTGTTCCCCTGTTCCTCCCTCAAACACTTTACGAGAACAGAGTTCAATCAAAAATATAATCAAGAATTATAATGGTATTGAAACTAGAATAAAGAGATGCGCGGATCTAGCTAGTAGTTACTTACATCTATTTGTTTAAATGTAAGCTCTGACTTCCAAACACCCCGAGCCTTGCCGGTGAACCGTTTCCAAGCCCTGCCAAGAAAAGGAAATGAATAAAAGAGTTCTATATTAATTCCTTGCTATCAGGAAATGAACGAGAAGTTGCCGATATAGTGCCATGATGATTGAAATTACCTTTGGAGGCATTCCTGCATGTTCACCCATTCAGCGAGGGGTGTGCTTTTCGGGTCCATGACTATTACTTGTCTCTCATCAGGTACAATGATTAACAAAATAAAGTGAAACCTGTGCACGCATAACGAGTCAATTATACACTTATAATAACATCGAGTAAGCGAAAATAGAATGTGTGTAGTAACACTCACTTGAAGTTGTAAGGAAATAGTATTTCCCTTTTGGTACCGGAAAACCTTAACCCTTGTACCAAGTTATTCTCTGTCTCGCGGGGATTCGTTGCGAGACTTTGGTGATGAATGTAATATGGATCAATGAACCCAATGTCACAGATTTGTCCACTTTTGCATTCGAGAATCTTCATTCTACAAAATTAACATAGTGATGAGTAAGATTATACATGCAAGAACGAGCTAATAAGACTTAATGACATAAATTAATAATACTTACAACTAATAGGCAGTGATGATAGATTTGTCGAGGGCGTCTTGTTTGTATAACTGAAATAATTTGTCGAATTCAATCATTAGCACGCTTTGTCCAGTCCCGAAATGCTCGTGTTTATACGCAAGGTAGATCCAGTTTTGCTGTTCAGCACATGCTTGCATGTACGAGTCAAGCAATCTTCGCATTTTTGTTGGTAGCTCGTTGACTAACTCAGGTTTGACGAGAGTAGCCCCATACCTGTACAGTTATGTTATATCAGCGAATTCCTGCAAATGGTTTAAGTACTCATCAATAGACATGCCTTGAGCCTTGGTCGCATCGATAAATTTATACAAGCCTGCAATAAATCCGGAACCGCGTCGTTCGCCGTACATTTATCGCTGCCGTGCATCGATCTGACCACCGTACATTAATACATGCAATATTTTTGTTGGGGAACATCGCAAGGGAAACAAAAAATTTCCTACGCGCACGAAGACCTATCATGGTGATGTCCATCTACGAGAGGGGATGAGTGATCTACGTACCCTTGTAGATCGTACAGCAGAAGCGATTAGAGATCGCGGTTGATGTAGTGGAACGTCCTCACGTCCCTCGATCCGCCCCGTGAACAATCCCGCGATCAGTCCCACGATCTAGTACCGAACGGACGGCACCTCCGCGTTCAGCACACGTACAGCTCGACGATGATCTCGGCCTTCTTGATCCAGCAAGAGAGACGGAGAGGTAGAAGAGTTCTCCGGCAGCGTGACGGCGCTCCAGAGGTTGGTGATGATCTCGTCTCAGCAGGGCTCCGCCCGAGCTCCGCAGAAACGCGATCTAGAGGAAAAACTATGGAGGTATGTGGTCGGGCAGCCGTGAGAAAGTCGTCTCAAATCTGCCCTAAAAGCCCCATATATATAGGAGGAGGGAGGGGGACCTTGCCTTGGGGTCCAAGGGAACCCCAAGGGGTCGGCCGAGCCAGGGGGGAGGACTCTCCCCCCCCCCCCCAAACCGAGTCCTACTTGGTTTGGTGGGAGGGAGTCCTTCCCCTTTCCCACCTCTCCTTTTTTTTCCTTTCCTTTGATATTTTCTCTTCCTTGGGGCATAGGATTTGGTGGGCTGTCCCACCAGCCCACTAAGGGCTGGTGTGACCCCCACAAATACCTATGGGCTTCCCCGGAGTGGGTTGCCCCCTTCCGGTGAACTCCCGGAACCCATTCGTCATTCCCGGCACATTCCCGGTAACTCCGAAAACCTTCCGGTAATCAAATGAGGTCATCCTATATATCAATATTTGTTTCCGGACCATTCCGGAAACCCTCGTGACGTCCGTGATCTCATCCGGGACTCCGAACAACATTCGGTAACCAACCATATAACTCAAATACGCATAAAACAACGTCGAACCTTAAGTGTGCAGACCCTGCGGGTTCGAGAACTATGTAGACATGACCCGAGAGACTCCTCGGTCAATATCCAATAGCGGGACCTGGATGCCCATATTGGATCCTACATATTCTACGAAGATCTTATCGTTTGAACCTCAGTGCCAAGGATTCGTATAATCCCGTATGTCATTCCCTTTGTCCTTCGGTATGTTACTTGCCCGAGATTCGATCGTCAGTATCCGCATACCTATTTCAATCTCGTTTACCGGCAAGTCTCTTTACTCGTTCCGTAATACAAGATCCCGCAACTTACACTAAGTTACATTGCTTGCAAGGCTTGTGTGTGATGTTGTATTACCGAGTGGGCCCCGAGATACCTCTCCGTCATACGGAGTGACAAATCCCATCTTGATCCATACTAACTCAACTAACACCTTCGGAGATACCTGTAGAGCATCTTTATAGTCACCCAGTTACGTTGCGACGTTTGATACACACAAAGCATTCCTCCGGTGTCAGTGAGTTATATGATCTCATGGTCATAGGAATAAATACTTGACACGCAGAAAACAGTAGCAACAAAATGACACGATCAACATGCTACGTCTATTAGTTTGGGTCTAGTCCATCACGTGATTCTCCCAATGACGTGATCCAGTTATCAAGCAACAACACCTTGTTCATAATCAGAAGACACTGACTATCATCGATCAACTGGCTAGCCAACTAGAGGCATGCTAGGGATGGTGTTTTGTCTATGTATCCACACATGTAAATGAGTCTTCATTCAATACAATTATAGCATGGATAATAAACTATTATCTTGATACAGGAATTATAATAATAACTATACATTTATTATTGCCTCTAGGGCACAATTCCAACAATTTTTGTATCAACTACAGATAAAAAGGATAATGTTGCTAACATCGGTCGATGATATCATTTTGTGTGAACTTAAGTGTGACTCGGGCATTAGTCACCATACATCCATTGGTGGTTTATCTATATTATGAAATTAAGTATATCAAAAAACCATTGCAGAACATCATGAATTGAGAAATGACCAAATTAATACAAGTTCATCATCACATTAAAACCAAAGCACAATAGTGATCAAATGTTATTATTGCAAAAATAAATACATAAAGTTCTCTCGTAAAACAACATACAACTATGTAAAACATTTAAATGCAACAACAAATGCGATCATAATCGCAATTAAGATAAAAATTGACCCAACAACATAATGATACCAAGCCTCTTTATCATTGACATATTTTCTATTATTCCTAATCTTCAAGCCCATTTCATCCATTTTCAAGCGCATTGCATCCATCTTCAACCGTATCGCATCCATCTTCATCTTGTGATCATCGACGACATCGGCGACATGCAACTCCAGTTCCATATTCTTCTCCTCGGTTATTTTCAATTTTTATTCAAGTAATTGTTTTCTTTTTCAACCAAATTTAACTTCTCGACCAGAATTTCTATGTGGGTTGGAATTTTCGGTTCACATACCTCCTAGATTAAAAAATATATGGCATGTTGATCGTCATAATTGTCATAAACACTAAATAAAACAAATAGTTATAAAAGATAATATATGCCACATCTGAATCATAGTCAGGACGAGGGCCGACGGAGGCGGATACAAAAACCATCGTACTATATAATAACAAAAAATAATGAAAGTAAGTAATTTATACAAGTATCTATCTAAATCATACAAGTAAGAAAATGTTTTTCTTCTAAAAAGAAGACAAGAACAAGAGGCTCACCACGGTGGTGCTCGCAACGAGATCGACGCAGGCGATCGACAACAGTGAGGACGGGCACGGGACGGCACCCTACACATGTGCATACTCTAAGAAGTTAATTTAAGCTCAAATTTTGCATCTAAAATAAAATAACTCCCACATACACTCCTACAATAAAACCCACAAACTACTCCTAGAGCATTTGAAATGAGCTAAACTAGCAGTAAGAGATTAAATGATGAAGTAGCTAATTTTTAGAACACTTGTGTAGTTGGTGCACGGTCAAACCTAGACAAATATTGAGGGAAATGGAACTTGGAGGTCGAGTTTGGAGAGGAGAAAGCTTAAGTAGTGTGGCTCGGGCATTTCATCGAACAACTCATGT
Organism: Hordeum vulgare subsp. vulgare; assembly: GCF_904849725.1. NCBI lineage: Eukaryota > Viridiplantae > Streptophyta > Magnoliopsida > Poales > Poaceae > Hordeum > Hordeum vulgare. The sequence continues at coordinate 597,819,386 of NC_058520.1, read as the reverse complement.
GCATGAACTAGAAGGGTGGCAAGAGCATGGCAAGCACACCTCAACAGCCCAAAAACAGAGAAGAGGGTGGCAGGGGCGAGGGTATATATAGGCAGCACTTTAGTCCCGGTTTTTGTCTAAAACTAGGACTAATAGCCTACCATTTAGTTCCGGTTCTGACCATAAACCGGGACTAATGCTCCGCGGCACGCCACGTGGCAGTCGCTGGATCTTTAGTCCCGTTTTTTGCCCCGAACCGGGACTAATGAGATGAACCAAAGTGGGACCAATGCCATGGCAAACTGAACCGGGACCAATGCCTGGTCTCAGTTTTAATTTGAACCGAGGCTAATGGTCTTTTGTGCTCCGCTGGAAAGATCCATTTTCTATTAATGTCATTAAGATTCAGTCGACTGAGTTCTAGAGAGACCCTTCTGATTAACATTTGATTCGACACCACTACCAAGGCCTCATTACGGTATCTCAAACGCTATCCTCTAAAATGGACATAGTGTCCATCCACGGACGCTTACAAGTGTGTGTGTGGATACCGATAGGGAACCGGCCATCCAACGCAGCACAGTCCATGCACCTTTTAAAAATGACTTGAACAAACATGAAATTGTTCATGCAAAGTAGGCGTTATTCATTTAAACCGAATCAAATTCTAAAAGTTTGACATATTCCATTAAAAAATGCGGACATTTTTTAACATGGCAAAAATTCGTAGTGAAATTATGGCCAGCCATCGAGACACCTGTGTTCATCGTCCTGTTCTTCTCCACGTTCGGCGAGGAAGAGCACGGGGTGGGACATGGGAGACAGACATGGCTACACCTCTAAACCGGCTACACCTCTACCATGAAAGTGTTGAAACTTGACAGCGCCATCTCCATGGTGCAAAGGGAAAGGACCGCCGCAAGGCCAAGCGTCTATCGGATGCCTCCTCCATCCATATCTCATTGTCGCTCACATCGGACAAGCTTGTTGGCACTCTGACCTGTCATGCACGACGGGTCAGCCAACTGACCACATGGCCGACCAACGTGAGCTTCTTCTCCATCGACAAGCTCTCCCTCAATGCACCAGAGCTCACCGTCGGAGGTGCATGAAGGAGAAAGGTAAGCTATGATGGTGCGGTGCATACTTGTTATGCGCGGCCAGGTTTAAATAGCGGGTGTTGACATACCGATGACTATTTCGGGCACTGGAGTAGGTTCCTCAACAACCACACTTCTTTAATGCCCCATGCAGACGAACATGCAAATGGCAACAATGTGGTAGAAAGTCGTCCTATCGCCCCGTTCAATCACGTCACTCTAGCATTGAACATGCACATAGACCAAGCGGATGCGACGCGGATGGCGCTCTGGGTCGACGCCATTGACCGAATGCATCCGCTCTAGGCCGACATGAATGCGGAGCCGGGGGCAGAGGTACAGTCACGCGAGAGAGGGTGTGGGGACGCGAGATCGCTTTGGGTGGGACCGCTTTTTCGAAGGCGTACATGTCAGCGGTCCAGACACCCCAAACCCCCTGGTTTGTGTTCAGTTTTCGGGAATTCGAACGCACATACGCATCCACGGACAAATAGAGGTCCGTGTTGGATGACAAACTATGTCCATACAAATCGGTCCACGCATTTACGAATTATTTGAGTGTTCATATTGGAGATGCCCTTACTGTCGACTAGCGGGTCTATCCTATTGGGGAGAACAAGAAGACCCCTGAAACTGGACCAAGGGATAGAGGAATAAAGGATAATATGAGAATAAGTCCAAGATGGTAGTACTTTGAAGAGAATAAGCGAGTTGAAGAACATCAACAATGAGATTCACCATGTGGTAAAGAGATTAAAGATGTCTAGCAACAACAAACACTAATGCAAACTAAATGTAGCAGAACATTGAACCTTTGAGCAAAATCTTTCGATATAGCTATGCTTTTCTTGTTTGATATAGTCGCCAGAAAGTAGTTCTGAACATAAGCGTACCTGTGTGGTCAAAACTGCGATATGCCCGTCAAGAAAACAGTTTAGACACTAACTAGAGACATGCTTCTTATTGAAATATACTTATGCTCCCCACATAGCACATCCTCTCACGCCGTGTAGTGAAACTTCTCACATTGTGGATTATCCATTCTCATACAGCCATGCATAGGCAGCTCGGCCCGAACCTCAAATCCCAACATCTAGGTCAGGTTTGGGCTTCACTTTTTTTCTTAAAGCCCGACCGAAGCCCGAAATCCAAACATCCGGATCAGGCACGGGCTTCACTTTTTTGTTTGAAGCCTGGCACGAAAGCCAGAACTTATCCTAAATGGTATTAAATTAATAATTTGAATTGAAAAGCAGGTGCACTAACATATTAAAATATCCCCAAAATTTTGTTTTAATTAAAAGAGGGCACTGTTCTCATGTTTCGAGCCGGGCTTAGGCTTGAGATTTTGACTTCGGACATTGTCAAGCATGGCCTGAAATCAGACCCGGCCAGGGGTATGATAAGGACTACCTTCTCAGGACGCGCAGCTCACCTTCACGCGACGCGCAATGCAGCACACCTCCATATGATGAGCTCATGAATTGTTTATGTTTGAAAAGGAGGTTGTACCCCCCGGCCTCTGCACCATCAAGATGCGCACATCATTGTTGTTAAGTATTAAGCATGACAAAATCACTTGAAGAGAGATGAATAAAACGCTATGAGAAATCGGTCTCTTCCACAAAAACTCCTTCAGAAATGGATACACGACACCATCATCACCGCGTCTGGCTAGAGATCGTCGGGGTAAATATTTTCATCCGAATTGTTAAAAGAAGAGAAAACACAGCTGTGTCGTACACGTAAAAAGCAGAGAAAACACTAACCCTTAACGTGCCACACGGTAAGTAATAAGCACCTAGCAGGATTGTGACTGTGCAAAGATAGTGTTACTTATTCGCAGAAAAAAAAAGATGGTGTTATTTATAAATAGACAAATTAAATTGGGAGAAAACATTGCAACGTGATCCACGTTCAGGAAGGAAGAGCACGAGATGGGACACCGGAGACAGACGTGGCTGCACCTCCGTCATGAAAGTGTTGAAATGTGACTGCGCCATCTCCATGGTGCAGTGGGCAAGGACCGTCGCGGGGCCAAGCATCGACTCATTGCCGGATGCCTCCTCCATTCTTATGTCGTTGTCACTCACATCCGGCAAGCTCGGGTGCACTCCGAACCGTCGTGCACGACGGGTCAGCCAGCTGGCCGCATGGCCGACCAACGCGATCTTCTTCTCCATCGACAAGCTCTCCCTTAATGCGCCAGAACTCACCGTCATTTCATCGGAGGTGCACGGAGGAGGAAGGGAAGCTATGATGGTGTGGTGCATACTTGTTATGCATGGCCATGTATAAATAGCAGGTGTCGACATACCGCTGGCTATTTCATTGCGGGTGGTGGAGTAGGTTCCTTGGTAACCTCACTTGTTTAATGCACACATGTGGGCGAACGAGCAGATGGCAATAATTTGGTAGAAAGTTGTCCCGCCGCCTCGTTCAATCACGTCACTCTAGCATCGAACATGCACGGAGACCAAGTAGATGCGGAGCAGGTGGTGCTCTCGGTTGACGCTAGAACACATCCGCTCTGGACCGACATGAATGCGGAGCTGGGAGGGGAGGTCCAGTCATGCCAAGAGGGTGCGGGGACGTGCGACCGTTTTGGGTGGGACCGCTTTGTCGAAGGTGTACGTGTCAGCGGTCCAGACAGCTCAAACCTCCGCCTGGTTTGTGTTCGGTTTTTGGGAATTCGAACGTGCGGACGCGTCCGAGGACAAATAGGTGTCCGTGTTAGATGGCAAACTACATCCATACAGATCGATCCAGGCATTTACGGATTATTTGAGTGTCCATATGGGAGACTCCCTTACTGTCGACCAGCGAGTCTACCCTATTGTGCAGAACTAGAAGAGCCCTGAAATTGGACCAAGAGATAGAGGAATAAAGGAAATATGAGAATAAGTCCAAGATGAGAGTACTTTGAAGAGAATAAGCGAGTTGAAAAACATCAACAATGAGATTCACCATCTAGTAGTAAAGAGATTAAAGATGTCTAGCAACAACAAACACTACTGCAAACTAAATATATATAGCAGACTATTGTACCTTTGAGCAAAATATTTTGATATAACTATGCTCTTATTGTTTCATATCATCGCGAGAAAGTAGTCCTGATCATAAACGTACCTGCGTGAGAGTCAAAGTTGGGCCGGATATGGGCCATTCTACTTATCGTTTGTTCATTGGCTACAAAACTGCAATATGTCCGTCTGGGAAACAATTTAGACACTAACTAGGACATGCTTCCTATTGAAATATACTTATACTTGCCACGTAGCAGATCTTCTCAAGTTTGCAGTGCAACTTCTCACACTGTGGATTATCCATTCTCATGCATGCGTGCATAGGCAGCCCGTCCCAAGCCTGAAATCCGAACATCTATCTAGGTCAGTGTCGGACTTCACTTTTTTTGCTTGAAGCCCGGTCCAAGCCCGAAATCCCAACATCTGGGTCAGGATCGGGCTTCACTTTTTTGCGTGAAGCCTGCCCGAAAGCTCGAACACACTAGTGGGGACGGGGCCTTTAGCCCCGGCCCATAAGGGGCTTTACTCCCGGTTCACCAACCGGGACAAAAGGGGCGCGAGTAAAGGCCTAACCTTTCGTTCCGGTCCTCTTACAAGCCGGGACTAAAGGTGCTCCACGTGGGCGCCTCGTAGCGCCTCAGGGGCAGGCCCTTTAGTCCCGGTTCGTTACACGGACCGGGACTAAAGATTTTCAGATTTTGCTGGTTTTTGAGGTTTTTTTTTGAATGAAATTATTTTTGGGTTTTAGGGTTTTAGGGTTTAGGTGTCCGGGAGATTAACGTGATGCCTCGTTTGGTGTTCTGGAATTAGTTTTCATATAATTTAAATATAAATAATTATGCATATATATATATATATATATATATATATATATATATATATATAAGATTAACTTATCTTACAAGCGAGCATATATATACAATTATATGGAGATCTGAATTATCGGGACTAGAGCCCGTCTATTCGATTACATGGACGAACATCAGTAATGGCCCTTAGCTACACTAAATCGTCCTTTGAGCTCTATAACTTCCGTCCACAGAAATCCCGCAAGCTCCTCTGCAACAGCAATCGCACGTTGCTCTGGTAGGACCTTCGTCCTCATGGCCGTGTGCTATAAGAAGAGGAGATGAATATGAATGTCAATCATGATAACAAAGAATGACGGGTAAAAATAGAGGTGTGAATGTTCATTGCTTACGTCGAATTTGTGATCCTTGAACTCAGAGGTAAACGTGCGAATGGTCTCGCAAACATAGTATCCTCATAGATGTGTTCCCCGTGGCTGCTGGTCGCACTTTACGAGAATAGAATATATATAATCAAAATAATAATCTAGCATCATAAATGTATTGAAAATTAATAGAAGTATATCATACTACTACTTACCTGAGCCGCTCTAAAGGTCAGCTTCTCAGGAAAGTTACCGGGAGTCATGCACTTGAACCGCTTCCAAACGCTGCCCGACAAAGATAATGATTCTCTAAGTTTTTCATTAATTGATATATCAGAAAATCATCGAAAGAGACCGATAGAGCGCAAGAATGATTAAAATTACCCTTGGAGCATGTCCTGCAGGCTTTGGAACTGTTCCAAGGGTCTCGATAATGGGTCGAAGGCATCAACTCTTCCCTTATCAATTTGAATGTCCAACAGAATCCAATGGAAGCTGCACATGTATATATATATGTGTGTCAGTAACTTATAAATTACACTTATAAGTGAATGGACACAACAGAGTAAAGACCCTCACCTGAAGTTGTATGGAAACAGTATGTGGTCACAGAAATTTTGATCTGTTAGAAACCTTAGAAGGTTTTCCTCCGTCTCCTTGGGTTTATCAGTTAGTGTCGCTATATGTATTTTATCTGGGTCAATAAACCCAATATTTAGGATGCTCTTACTTTTACACTCCAGAATCTTCATTCTGCATAATAGAGTACAAGTTATATATAGACAATGAATTGAAATAACTAAACAAGTTATATGTAGACAACGAATTGAAAAACTTACAGACAATAGCAACTCATAAGCGATTTGTCGAGGGCGTCGCCATTGTACATCTGGAAGAGTTCATCAAAGTCGATATGGATTTCTTCGGAGCGGCCGTAGTACTCCCGTGGGACACTCAGCACGATCTTCGTTCTCCCATTCTTTGATTCACTTAACTACCATTTATGCAAGTAACGCATATTTGTTGGGAGATCATCTTTGCGGACCAAAGGCTCTCCCATGACAAACTATGGCTTAGGGGCTACCACAGCCTTGGGTATCCTGTCGTCTTGGGAAGCCAGCAAATCTTCAACCGAGATACCACATTCAGCACCCCACTCCTTTGCTCTTTCAAAAGCTTGCCCCTGCACCGGAGGGGGAACATTCTCGGTTAACACCTTGAGGGGTGGAATCGACTGTTTGGCCTGTTGTCCAAGCTGAGGAACGTCTGATTTTTTCTTGCTTGTAGTTGAACTTGATTTGCTCCCACTTGCACTTGCACGTGAGCTGCTCTTTTTCACTTTCTTCTGCAATGTGCGTGTATAGTCATCAGGCTTATAGTGTAAGTCATACTGTGATGGAAGGGTTATGAAGTCTTTTGCCCATGCTATTTGCTTCTCGGTGTATTCCGGGCGGGGCTCGGGTTTCTTCTTTTTCATCTGCGCATCATGTTGTTCCTTTGCTATCCTGGCGTTTTCCTCGGGGGTACGATCATAAGGTCTGATAGGAAGATTAGCATGAGGTACCTTTGGGAGGGGCGACAGTTTGCGCTTTGGGGAGCTCCGTCACTTAGAAATCATCGACGGGGCGTTCTTGCTGGCACGCTTCCGCTTAGTATCATGTGCGGGCGGCGGCGGAGACGGACGACCCAAGTCCGGCGGCGGTGATCGAGATGGACTCGTGTTGTGCTGGCCGACGTCATGTGGAGGGCTTGGAGGTAATGAAGGTGTAGGTGATCTGCGACGACTCGGAGGCGGTGTTGTCCTTGGGGCCGAGCCTGGAAGCTTGATGTAGTTCTTGTCCCATAGGATGACTCCACCCAGTACTTCTCCGAGTGTCCTCTCATCTTCGGGTCCAGCTATGTCGAGCTCCATATCATTAAATCCCGTCATGATTTCATCCACCCCGACTTTAGCAAAGCCAGCTGGAATCTCACGGCCATGCCAGCGTGCATCAGGGCCAGAAGGTAAAGCTTGTCCGACGGTCACCTTCATGGATATGTTCTTGAATTTCTGATGGAGTTCACATGATGTTGACTCCTTGATTCCATCCACGGGGTAGCCGGGACTGCCCTCTATCATTCTTCGTTCATCGTCAGGCGGGGCCTCAGATTCAGCCACGCTGCTTTTCCGCTTAGATGGGGCGCCGGTAATATCAAGTGCAGGATCTTCCTGGCGCGGTACTCCTCTAAGCTCATCAATCTGCTTCTGTTGCTCGTTAATCCTGGCAAGCAACTAGTTGAACTTGTCATTCTCCTCATCCTGCTGCCGCTTCTTTGCTCTCTCTCGGCTTCTGTAAGTGTCTTGGTCTCTGGCAAACCCAAGCCACCACGGGTAAGAAGGACCGAAGCCTCGCATTCGTCCTCCATGTTCGTCATTGCCGAGGACCAGTGTGAGCAAATCTTTATCTCTATCTGCAGTGAACTTTCTTTGTCCCTCCTTAATTTCTTTCACTATCCTTTTTCAATTTTCCCTGGGTATCCTAAGATCGTCATTGCAGATGAGGTCCCCTGTTGTTTCGTCGTACGACCCACCATGCGCAAGGAACCAATTTCTTGCTCTCAATTCCCACTCATCACGGAGTGGTTCACGTACGATGCCTTTATCTATCAGATCTTGCTCTTTCTTTTCCCACTTTGGGATGGCAGTCTCATAGTCCCCTGGCCCCAGCTTGTGGTGATATTTCTTCTTGTCGGCATTTATCTTGTTCTTTTCTGATAATGCATGGGCATCTTCTGACTCCTTGTACTCTTGAAATGCCTTCCAGTGATTCGCGTGCTTGGCTAGATACCCCTCGAATACTGGCACTTTCTTTGTCTTCAGATAGTTTTTCCATAGCTTCTTCTTCTAGCTACGGAACAGTTCGGCCATCTTCTTTAGAGTCCACTGCTTGACTTTGGCCCTCAGTTTGTCTGCGGCGTCTTCATTCTCACATTCTGGCAGGTTGAAATGTGACATGAGATCATTCCAAAGATTATCTTTGTACCTTTCGGCGACATAGTCACTATCGGTTGCCCCTTTGCGCTTGTTCCACTCCCGAACGCTGATCGGGACGTGATCCCTAACAAGAACTCCGCATTGCTTCTTGAATGTGTCAGCAACATTCTTAGGAAGCTTGGGTTCGCCCGTAGAAAATATCACCTCAAATGTGTAATGCGTCCGTGCATCCAACTTTCTAGTCGGGCCTCGTTTCGTAGTTTTGCTCGATGTGGAGGCCTAAGAGGGAGAAACATTCGTGAAATGAATGTATATGTATACAATATAGAGCTATCTCCAATATTTTTCACATATTATAAGTGATTGTCGAACTTCATATGTATACCTCGCCGGACTTCTCCTCTTCACTGGCTTCTCCATCAGTGGAGCTATCACCTTCTCCGTCATTGGACCTATCTCCTGCCCCATCGGCTTCATCTTCGTGTTGCTCGACCTCCATTCCAACGTCCTGGTTTAGATATGACGACGGAGATTCAGCTGGTTCAACGTTGGGGCCGTCTTTGATTATATCTTCGAGAAGTTCTTCCTCTTCGAGGTTCCTGATATGTGGATCCATAGTTCTGCAAAAAACGGATTCTCTTAACCTTTGTACCAAAAAAGAATTATTCTATCAGGAACTCCGTTCCAAAACAACTTAAGTCCCAAGTCGTGGCTCCACCCGGGACTCCTAGATTTCTGCATAGTATTCAAAGTAGGAGTACTTTTCCAATTTGAGCATTCAATAAGCAAAACCAAATCGTAAAATAAAGTAGTATTAAAATTAGCATGCATTCAATTATAAGCTAATACATCATCACTTTTGTCCGTACATCGTCGAATATTATCACTAAAACTCCTCGAATACTATCATACATATAGCATCACTAATACACCTAGAACCGTAGCGCCCGACGGGTATCGGCGCGGGCGGTGGACACCCAAAGAGAAGGAACCATCACAGGATCATAGCTCCAGTGAGATCCCCGAAGAACCTGCCAGGTATGCTCGAACCTGCCCTCCAACGCAACCATGTAGCGACGGACGTGCTCATCCTCCTCGCTGACACGGTGACGTACCATCTCCGCGGTGTCCGGAAGCCTCGACACCCTCACTGGCCCACGCGACCGCCACCAGGGTCAACGACGGGCTGGCTCCTCACCAACCTACGCCCCCCGGAAGGTAGCACCTCCCAATACCAGCCGGGCGGAGCCCAGTCCCGGACAGGGCCCCTCTGATCAAGCAGGTGTCCTCCGCCGAGTCGACGACGAGGATGCGGGATAGGCATCGTAAAATGAACTAAAAAAATAAACTAGTTATATTAATTTTCTTGCTAAAAATAAACTATTAACAGTTAAGCATATACAATAGCAAAATTAAACTATTAACACTTAAGCATATACAATAGCAAAATTAAGCAATAATCTAAGAAACACAATTAACACTTAACCATATACACTATATAATAGCAAAATTAAGCATATACACTATACAATAGCAAAATTAAATGACACTATACATATTTTTGTTCATATACACTATCTTATTTTCTTATTTTTGTTCATATTTCTTCTTCTTGTAACGCTAACCTAATTCTAAATATTACTAACCTTAATAATCTAGCACAAACCTAATAACAATAGGAATTAAATGACAAAAAAATATTTTTCTTTTTCTTCTTTTCTTCTCCTTTTTCTTCTTTTCTTCTCCTTTTTCTTCCTTTCTTCTCCTTTTTCTTCTTTTCTTCTCCTTTTTCTTCCTTTCTTCTACTGGCCGGAGTGTTGGGGAGGAGGGGGCGGGGGGCTTACCGGCCGGAGGTGTCGACGGCGCGCGGCAAGGAGGACGGCGGCTTGCGGCGAGGAGGGCGGCGCGCGGCGAGGAGGACGGCGCGGCGAGCAGGACGTCGGGCAGTGTGACGGCGTCGTCGAGTTCGTCGCTGTGCCGCGCCGGGCAGGAGAACGAGAGGAAGAAGAAGAGAAATGGACGATTTGGGTTGGAACTTTTCGAAGTCCCGCTTATATAGGTGGATCTTTAGTCCCGGTGCATGGCTCCAACCGGGACTAAAGACCCCCTTTAGTCCCGGGTGGAGCCACGGCCCGGGACTAAAGCCCCTCATTTCCCGCCTCCTCGCCTGCCGAAAAGGGGTCTTTAGTCCCGGGGCGTTGCTCCAACCGGGACTAAAGGGGGTCTTTAGTCCCGGGGCGTGGCTCCAACCGGGACTAAAGCCCCTCCTCGGCTGTACGATAAGTTTAGTCCCACCTCGCCCAACGAGGGGGACTAACACTTGTTTATAAGCCCCGTCGCAGCTTCTCCATCGAGCTCCTCTCTAAAGCAGGCTTACGGGCTTAAACTCACTGAAAATTGTAACTATATTGAATTTAGATTGAATTTTCTCTATGATTTCGAATATAGTTTCAATTTTTTCAATTTTCATAATTAATAATTTTGACTATCCAAACTATTATCTGTTTTGTTATTTTCAATTAAAAACTATGTTTATTAAAAATTCTTTTTGCATATTTGAGAATTTGACAAAACTATGATAATGAAAAGTGTTTCAAATTGAATAAATAATGCAAAACTATTTTGTATTTTCATAATTAATAATTTTGACTATCCAAACTATTATCTATTTTGTTATTTTCAACTAAAAACTATGTTTATTAAAAATTCTTTTTGCATATTTGAGAATTTGACAAAACTATGATAATGAAAAGTGTTTCGAATTGAATAAATAATCCAAAACTATTTTTTATTTTCATAATTAATTATTTTGACTATCCAAACTATTATCTATTTTGTTATTTTCAATTAAAAACTATGTTTATTAAAAATTCTTTTTGCATATTTGAGAATTTGACAAAACTATGATAATGAAAAGTGTTTCAAATTGAATAAACAATGCAAAACTATTTTTTAATTTCATAATTAATTATTTTGACTATCCAACCTATTATCTATTTTGTTATTTTCAATTAAAAACTATGTTTATTAAAAATTCTTTTTGCATATTTGAGAATTTGACAAAACTATGATAATGAAAAGTGTTTCAAATTAAATAAATAATGCAAAAATATTTTTTATTTTCATAATTAATTATTTTGACTATCCAAACTATTATCTATTTTGTTATTTTCAATTAAAAACTATGTTTATTAAAAATTCTTTTTGCATATTTGAGAATTTGACAAAACTATGATAATGAAAAGTGTTTCAAATTGAATAAATAATGCAAAACTATTTTGTATTTTCATAATTAATTATTTTGACTATCAAAACTATTATCTATTTTGTTATTTTCAATTAAAAACTATGTTTATTAAAAATTATTTTTGCATATTTGAGAATTTGACAAAACTATGATAATGAAAAGTGTTTCAAATTGAATAAACAATGCAAAACTATTTTTTAATTTTATAATTAATTATTTTGACTATCCAAACTATTATCTATTTTGTTATTTTCAATTAAAAACTATGTTTATTGAAAATTCTTTTTGCATATTTGAGAATTTGACAAAACTATGATAATGAAAAGTGTTTCAAATTAAATAAATAATGCAAAAATGTTTTTTATTTTCATAATTAATTATTTTGACTATCCAAACTATTATCTATTTTGTTATTTTCAATTAAAAACTATGTTTATTAAAAATTCTTTTTGCATATTTGAGAATTTGACAAAACTATGATAATCAAAACTATTTCAACAATTTCTGACTTCATTTGGTATATTTCGTGCATTTACTTATTTTTTTGAGCTAGTTGACCCTGAAATTGAAAAGCACTACAAATAAACTCTGAAAATGTTGAAAGTTGGCATGCTATCATTATTTCACCCACATAGCATGTGTTAAAAAGTTGAGAGGGCTACGACAAAAACTGGATGCAGTTCGTGTACAAAACGAACAATCTCTCTCGAAGTAGCAGCATTTCGAACGAAAACTCATCTCTTACAAAGGGATTTCATTTTTTTTGAACTCCATACTTTTTGTGTGTTCAAAATGCACCATTCAAAGGCACATCACAAAATTTCAACAATTTCTGACTTCATTTGGTATATTTCGTACATTTACTTTTTTTTTGAGCTAGTTGACCCTGAAATTGAAAAGCACTACAAATGAACTCTGAAAATGTTGAAAGTTGGCATGCTATCATCATTTCACCCACATAGCATGTGTAAAAAAGTTGAGAGGGCTACGACAAAAACTGGATGCAGTTCGTGTACAAAACGGACAATCTCTCTCGAAGTAGCAGCGTTTCGAACGAGAACTCATCTCTTACAAAGGGATTTCATTTTTTTGAACTTATTTGAACTCCATACTTTTTGTGTGTTCAAAATGCACCATTCAAAGGCACATCACAAAATTTCAACAATTTCTGAGTTCATTTGGTATATTTCGTGCATTTACTTATTTTTTTTTTGAGCTAGTTGACCCTGAAATTGAAAAGCACTACAAATGAACTCTGAAAATGTTGAAAGTTGGCATGCTATCATCATTTCACCCACATAGCATGTGTTAAAAAGTTGAGAGGGCTACGACAAAAACTGGATGCAGTTCGTGTACAAAACGGACAATCTCTCTCGAAGTAGCAGCGTTTCGAACGAGAACTCATCTCTTACAAAGGGATTTCATTTTTTTGAACTTATTTGAACTCCATACTTTTTGTGTGTTCAAAATGCACCATTCAAAGGCACATCACAAAATGGACAATCTCTCTCGAAGTAGAAGCGACCCCCGCAATAAGAGACGACATTCTTCTACTCTCATATATGGTGGACACTAGCTCACCTGATTTTTCAACCGTCGATGATGGTCTCTACTCCTACTTCCCCTAGTGCATAACCAATATCTAGCACAAGGAGAAGAAGGAGAAGCGACCCCCACAACAAAAGTGGTTCCGCGGCACGCCACGTGGTTCCGCTGCACGCCACGTGGGACTAATGGTCTTTCATTTTTAAATGACTGTTTTAATCAAAAACAGATCTGTTACAAAAGGGATTTCATTTTTTAAACTTATTTGAACTGAAGACTTTTTGTATATATATGTGGTCGAAATGCATGATACCATGAAGTTAGAAAGGGCTAAACCATTCAAAAGTAGCAAATGAAGTTAGAAAGGGCTAAACCATTCAAATTTGGAAACTATAATGGCACAAACAGAAACTAGACATATATAAATTGGTCCAAGAAGTACATGATACTAGTCCAAACAGTACATAATAATAGCTACCATAGATATATATACAAGTGTTCGACGTTCAGAACACTACTCGTCCGAATCATCTAAATCAGAATGTCCACCTTCCTCGAGGTGACGCTGGCCATAGTGGACGACTCGAATCTTGCGGTACAACTCGTATGAAACGTATGCATCTTTTGCTGCATACTCAATGTTGATATCATCAAGTGGGCCCTTCTCCCAAAGTTTGTGCTGAGACTTTGGGAAACTGGTCTTCATATCACCATATGAATCGTCGATCAAGGCAACTGCCATATGAGCCATCGAAGTCCTGTCATGTCGAAGCCTGAATATCGTTTGGAGATCAACGAGGCAACCAGCTGGTATCTTAATACCGAAGTTGTGCCTCATCTTCAGCTTGTCATTCCTTATGTCAACGGAAGCTAAAGTGATGCCGCTGCGAAGGAAGTCCATGAGTTCTGGACAATGCTTGTCACTCCTGCAACAGAAACAAATTAAAATGGAACAAATGTTACATACTGCTGCAATAAGGAAACATGTTTCACTATAACTAAAGAGAAAATTATCTTTAGGATTCTCATAGAACATATGCAATGGAACCTAGAGAGATCACTATAGCTATCCAATGGAACCTAGAGAGATCGCTAGCTATATGCAATTTTCATGACTATGACATATCATATTGCTATCCAATGGAACCTAGGGAGATCACTAGCTATATGCAAATTTCATGACTATGACATATCATATTGCTATCCAATGGAACCTAGAGAGATCACTAGCTATATTCAATTTTCATAACCTTGGATCAAAGAACACCGCATAAAATTGTATCACTACAACTATGATTTCAATGGAACATATTGAACCAATCAGATTTTCAGATTGTGGAACACTATTCCAATCAGATTGTGTTCCCTTCAACTAATCAAAAATGTTTCACTACAACTATTTGAAGCGAACCAACTATGATTCCAATGGAACATATTAAACACTAGTTGATTCTAATACGAATTTTCAGATTATGGAACACTATTCCAATCAGATTGTGTTCCCCTTCAACTAATCAAATACGATTTTTCAGATTATGGAACACTATTCCAATTAGATTGTGCTCCCCTTCAACTAATCAAAATTGTTTCACTACAACTATTTGAAGGGAGCCAACTATGATTGAAACAAATAAACTTACAATGTCATTATCTTGGATCAAAGAAAGCCTCAAAACTTACCTCGCCCATTGGAAGATCAAGACATGGCGTGCGAAGCATAGTTGGATGACGGTAACACTGCGTTGATCGGCCGTGTACTCCAGCTCAAGCCCCAAGAACTTATCATGATCCACTGCGTTGTCAAACCATCGTTCCTTCAACTGTTGAAGAAAAAACGACACCTCTCTGCTCAGGTTCGTGTACACGACATGGAGCTTGGTCGTGCCATGTGCGAGCACCTCATGAAAGCTAGTTGGCATGGTGGAAGAAGAGAAGGGAAGAAGAGAGGAGAAGAACAGAGAGGGAGAGCGAGAGAAGAAGAAACAGAGAAATGGCGACTGTACGTTTCGGTTCGTGCTTTTCATCGCCCGAAACGATGCGGGATGCAAACCGTTTGGGCCTTTAGTCCCGGGTTGAGCCACCAACCGGGACTAAAGAGGTATAACAACGGTTGCCACCACTACGGCAGGCCACGTGTTAGGCCTTTAGTCCTGGGTTGAGCCACCAACCAGGACTAAAGGGGGATACGAACGGTTGCCACCATCACTGCCCATCGCATAGCCCTTTAGTCCCGGTTTAAAACACGAATCGGGACTAAAGGCTCCTTACGGGCCGGGACTAAAGCCTCGAGGGAGGCATTGAGAATTGGGGCGACGTGGCCGGGACTAGGCCGGGCCTTTAGTCCCGGCCCAGAGGCAGGTCGGGACTAAATGGTCCCGGCCAAAGGCCCGTTTTCCACTAATGACATATCCTAAATGGCATTATAAATTTAATAATTTGAATTGAAAATAGGTGTACAAACATATTAAAATACCCTCAAAATATTTTTAGTTTAATTAAAAGAGGACAATGTTTCCATGTTTTGGGCCGAGCTCAGGCTTAAGATTTTGACTTGAGGCATTGTGTCAAGTCTGGCTTGAAATCTGGCCCGGTCGGGGTAGGATAAGGACTACCTTCTCAGGACGTACGCACGTGATGTAAACTTATACGGTGTTGCTTATAAACTGACAAATGAAGCTCGAGGAAAACATTGCAACGTGCGCATGCACCCAATTATATAGCCAACGTCCTCGTGGCGCACGTAACACCGACGAATCCCACCCACCGCCAACGCCGGCATGCATAAATTCGCATCAGCGCCGCGTCACCGGCCGCAAGGCGGACGGACGGAGGAATCGATGGAAACGGAAGGAGAGAAATATGGAAACGACGCAGGAGAAAGAGGAAGAAACGGCGGGGACACGAGACGAGAGGCGCGAGGCGATCGATCCATCACAGCAACAAGTCAGCGAGCGGCGCGGGTGGGAGCCGACACGTACGTGCGCGATGATGCTGATGCTCAAGCCTAAAGCCTTTCCCTTTCCCCGGTTGCGCCGTCCCCACCTAAAGCAGCTCTTGCTTCGAGCCTAAAGCTCCCTCAGTCCCTCCCACCCCCGGAGTAGACAACGACCGGCCGATCGACCCCCAAACGGCCACTCTCGATTCGATCCGCTCCACTGGGACGGTGCTCTCGTCGCCTCCCTCACTCTGTCCGGGCGGATTTGTGATTTGCCCAGGTAATTGGCGCAATCGCCCTGCTCATCTTTGCTGCGATTCTTGCCGGAGCTTAGCGATTCTGCCTCGTCCTCGTTGCTAGCTTGGCGTGGTAGATAGCTGTTTGGGTGGTGTTCTGAGGGAGTCCTGCTTCTGCTTGTCCATTCGGCTTTTGGGTCAAGTGAGGAATTTACTACGAGTAGTTTCTTTGTCTGCTCATCTTCTCTGCTCTGCTCCAGCTTCTTGCTTCTTGCCTCCAACTGAGATCTTTGCCGGCCGTGGGCGAACATTCACCTCATCATCATGCTTGGAGATGAAAGTCTTGATTACTGACTAATCGGTTAATCAGTTGGTTTATTGATTGATCGGTTGGTCGGCCGATCGATCTCACTTTCCCCAAATTTACTCCTACGTATGGTCGAAAAGATCTCCTACCTACGGAGCGAAGGATTCTGATCCTGAAGATATGTGTGCACACTTATTGAGTACTACTCATGTTTCATTTATTATTCTCTCTTGTTTTCTGAGCCCAGTTGTTCTGTCTCTTCCATGCTTACCACGCATACATCACATGCCTAGTCATTGTGAACCTTTTTAAGAAACTTTGCCCAAATTTGGCGAGGGAACTGCACCCATTTCGTTGACCATTGGCCACACTTGCCATCGCCATTCATGTCCCATAGGCCATAGTGGTCTTTTATGGCCTGCCCACTCATTTCACACTCAAGGACGGTCTCTAACAAGTGGCATGCTGCAAATCTTTCCTGTTATTCATGATCAGTATATTCAGCGTAACTGGTATCTTGACGCATATGTTTCACAAGTTCAAGGGGGTGCATCAATCTTGTGTCCGACCTTGAACTGTAAAACTGTTTGCTGAATCACACATATCTTTTCTCTTGTTTTGACACAGTGAATATGGATGGGAACAACAGAGGAGGCGGACATTCTGAAGTGTTAAAGAACTACAATCTGGGCAAAACATTAGGTCTAGGCACATTTGGAGATGTGAAGGTTGCAGAGCATAAGCTTACAGGACAGAGAGTTGCTATAAAGATTCTGAACCGTCGTAAAATGGAAACTATGGAAATGGAAGAGAAAGGTATGCCTCCTCCTTGTACACTAGTCCAGGATACATTCGGCTTGCTTGTTCAAGATTTCGAGTTATCTTCTTTCAGTGCCGGTCAGACTTGTGGGTGTATTCCTGGTTCCTTGTTAATCAATTAGTCGAGATAAAGTACATTAGTCTAGAACACATTCGGATTTGGCTAAGAAGAAAGTTCACCTTGTCTTCCTGCTGCGAGTTAATTAGTAGAATTTTCAGCTGCAATTTCTTCATAGGCTCAATGTCTAATGTTTTACTTCAATTGTTTTCTCATATCTTGTTTCCAGCAAATAGAGAAATCAAGATATTGAGATTGTTCATTGACTTCATTCACCCTCATATCATCCGGGTTTATGAGGTCATAGAGACACCTAAGAATATATTCGTTGTGATGGAACATTGCAATAATGGCGAGCTATTGGACTACATTATTGAGAATGGGCGGTTACAGGAGGATGAGGCTCGTCGAATGTTCCAGCAGGTGCCTTTTCTGATCTTGGCATGTAGGAACACATTTTTTTGGGAATAAAAATAGGTGTTCATTAATGAACTTCGCTGATCTTCTTATTTTGATCGTGAAATGTATGGACATACTGGAAAATTGTTCGCTGTCCAGATTCCTCGCGTGCCTGCTATACAAATCATGATCAATTTTCTCGGTTTGCATTCGTTGACTAAGTTTTAGCAAACAATTTGTGTTCTGGATACCTTTTTTTTTTGGGAGGGCTCCGGAAAAAACCGTTTTCCAGAAAATCTCTGAATATAAGTATTTTTTCGCATGAAATTTTCAAACGAATTTCCAATTCAAAAACTTCTACCGTACAAATATATTATATTTAACACATAGCATACGCTAAGTTGTTGCTGGTACAGTGGCCAGTACGTTTCATTCCTTGCTGATAACCAACGGGCCGGATTCGACCGGTCAGTTACTGAAAAGAAAAATCCTTTAGCTGATGACCTGTACTACATTAGGCTGCAAGCTTTCCATGGTAAATGGTTTGTCTTTTGGGTTGAGCTGATCAACAAGTTAATGTGTTCTTGATGCCTTGATTGTTGTTGCATCACTCGGGTTTCTTCATCATCTGATGCCTTGGTTATCTTAGTATCACCAATTAAATCAGTTTTTTCGTTTAAATGCCCACTTATTCTTCATGCCTTGATTGTCTTAGTCTCGGTACTTAAATTAAATTGTTCTTTTAAAACATAAAGAGATGGTATATCCTTCTGAAGGCGAATATGTAACTTGAAGGGTTCTTTCTGATTCACTGAATGCATATTGAGGTTTTGTCTCAATTGTTTTTATGAAAAAATTCTTGAACAGATTATAGGTGGTGTTGAACACTGCCACAGAAACATGGTTGTTCATCGTGATCTAAAGCCAGAAAACCTGTTACTTGATTCCAAATATAATGTGAAACTTGCTGACTTTGGGTTAAGTAATGTCATGCATGATGGCCATTTTCTGAAGACTAGTTGTGGGAGTCTAAACTATGCTGCACCAGAGGTATTTACTTATTTTTATTACTTCAGTCTTTATCCTCGTGCTTCACACGCATCATCGGTGTTAATAGCTTAGTGAGTGTTTGTGCACAGGTTATCTCAGGTAAATATTATGCTGGACCTGAGGTTGATGTTTGGAGCTGTGGGGTGATACTTTATGCTCTTCTTTGTGGCTCTGTTCCATTTGATGATGACAATATTCCTAGCCTGTTCAGAAAGATAAAGGTGAGACAGCACATATGTAGATTAATTTGGATCTGAGACAAGTGTATACCTTTTGTAGATTAGTTGCACTTTAGCAGTCATTTACTGTCTAGATATTTGACGCTCCTTGTTTGGTGTTCCAGGGAGGTACTTATATCCTTCCAAGCTATTTATCTGATTCTGCAAGGGATTTGATCCCAAAATTGCTTAATATTGATCCGATGAAGAGGATCACAATTCATGAAATTCGAGTCCACCCATGGTTTAAGAATCACCTTCCTTGCTACCTGGCAGTACCTCCCCCATATAAGGCGCAGCAAGCCAAAATGGTAACCGACTATTTCACATTTCAAGCGACTATCATACGTGCACAGTAAAACTTTTCAGCCTTTGTCCACTAATACATACAGGATCTTGGATGGATCGTAGGAAAACTAACATCGATACTTTTGACATAAAATGCTATTTGTATGGGTATAATCTTAATGTAACATTTGCAAACAAAGTATTGTAGAAAGGAACGGTCAAACTTGTGGCTCAAAGTTTCTTCTTTGTCGAACATGCAATTCATTTTTTATAAAGAAGAGAACGCCGACAGTGCGATGCTCTGTTCTCAGATATCCACCTTCATAGCTTGTATAAAATTTTATTTGGCGAGTAGTCTACATACCGTCATCTTTGTCATGCACATGATTAACTGTAAAACGAATTCTAATGCTTAACTGATAGGCAGTGATTCTGCTGGTTACTCGAGAGAGAGAAAAACTAGTCAAACAACAAAGCTATCCATCAGCTGTGGCTCAAATATCATGAAAAGAACTTTCTTGTGGTTAGAGATTATGAAAGTTAAATGTCATGTAACGATATAAAATTATGGGATAATTCCTTACTATTGGTAGTCATCACGAGATGAAAAGGTAGCACCTCAAGTCACCTTGCAATGCCTTTTTATTTATATAAAAAAACTACTATGTCCAATTCATATTAATTGTCGCTGATTTAGTATAAAGTTATACTAAATTATGAGATTTAGTATAAAGTTATACTAAATGATGAGATTTAGTGTAAAGTTATAGTAAATCAGCGACAACTAATATGGATCAGCGCAAGTAGCAAGCTCTCTAATGTCGTTTCTATGGCAATGATATGCTGATTTGATATATGTTCATTTCTGAAGATTGATGAAGATATCCTCCGAGAGGTTGTCAACCTAGGATATGATAAAGATCATGTGTGTGAATCGCTGTGGAATAGGCTGCAAAATGAGGTATATTCAAACAAAAATCGGTGGTTCATTCCATTCAGTTTTCATAACTGACTATAGACAATTAATGTTTTCCAGGAAACTGTTGCATATTACTTGCTCTTGGACAATCGGTTCCGGTCTACTAGTGGCTATTTGGGGGCTGACCGCCAACATCTCATGGTTAGTCCACATTTGCATCATCTGTGACTTGTTTAAGGCATTAAAGGTTTAAGCACTATTAACTTTCTGAATGGATGGTTCTCTAGGATAGGAGTTTTAATGAGTTTACCTTATCGGAATCGGCAAGCCCAAGTACCAGGAATTATCTTCCAGGAATCAATGATTCTCAAGGTGGTGGCTTACGGCCATATTACCCCGTACAAAGGAAATAGGCTATTGGGTTGCAGGTCTTGCACATCGTCCACATTAATTCACTTTCTTTTGCACATCCAGCTGTTGAGCTAATGCATCACTTATCCAGCAGTCCGGAGCTCACCCTCGTAATATAATGATTGAGGTTCTAAAGGCACTTAAGGAATTAAATGTCTGCTGGAAGAAGAATGGACACTACAACATGAAATGCAGGTGGTGCCCTGGGTTTCCTCAGGTCAGTGATATGTTGTTAGATTCCAACCACAACTTTGTTGATGACTCTACCATCATGGATAATGGCAATGCTGATGGGAGGCTACCCGCCGTAGTCAAGTTTGAAATCCAGGTGTGCAATCTCACTTTCTACATACTACTAACGTATTCTTTTGAAATAACAAGAAAAATGCTTGATTTTCTACTCAATGTCGCAAAGACTAGCCAATATATTCAGTTCATCATTGTTACCAAGTGACCATTATAATGTCCAGCAGTGGCCGCATGCATCGTTCTGATGCAGAGGCCGGGGGATAACCTCCTTTTCGAAGAAAAAAAAATTTATAATGTCCAGCATGCGTCTGCTGTTGCCAACATGGTCTACTGATTCGTATTGATAAAACAAAGAGAAATGTGTGATAGCTCCCGGATGCCTAGGCACCCTCTATGAACAGTAAAATCAAAAAAATAAAAAACAAAATAAAAAAAATCTGAAACTTTGCAGCATCAACGATGATCAAAGTTTTTAGGTTCCTACAAGTTTTCATGTCAAAATATCATGTAGAGAAAGATGTACAAACAAGTTTTAGATTACAGCGGTAAAAGTGCTCAAAACTTCAAGCATTGAAATATTTTCCGTGTGTAGAGCTCCTCAAATAGTTTTTTGGCATGAAAACTTGCGAACACCTACAAAATTTCATCATCTTTGATGCTGCAAAGTTTCAGATTTTTCTTATTTTATTTTCTATTTATTTTGATTTTACTGTTCATAGAGGGTGCCTAGGCACCCGGGAGCTGAAAATCCACTCTCTAAACCAAAGAGCTTCCCAAGTTTTAAGGCTGCATGGTATTGGTTCGTCATATAGTATATGCTTCAGGTGTTACAATTCGCATGGATGGTATATATATGCTGTCTGTTTGGCTCTCAAATTTTTTTCTACAGCTTTACAAGACCAAGGATGACAAGTACCTGCTAGATATTCAGAGAGTTACCGGACCTCAGCTCCTTTTCCTGGAATTTTGTGGGGCGTTCCTTACCAACCTTAGGGTTCTATAATGCTTGTTATGGTTGAGTGGAGAATATCAGAACTTATGACTGTCCCGTATGTGTGGTGCGGTTCATCGCCGCAATAGTGAATAAGTGATGTTGTGTAAATATATAGGCGGCGGCGTGTTTCATCTTCCTTCTACCCAGTCCCTGACAGCGAACCAAGTTGTTTGAGTGACTAGTCCTGTGTCAAGCACCAAAAGTTTAAGTGGTCGTTAACTTATATGGTAAATATGTTGTGGTACGGTGAACCTTTTCTGATTCTGCAGGCTGCACGGCTGCTGGTGGTGATGCTGAAACACAAGCTTTTGTGATATTATTGCAAGATGTAGCTTCTATTTGCCTTGCTGTTGAACATGGTGATGCTGCGTGTATCTGCAATTATCGCAACCGCTAAAGAAACTAGAAAAAGTGCAATACTGTAGTAGTGGAATATCATTTGCTTTCATAAAGAAAGAGAACCATGATTATCAAACAATTGATGACGAGCCAACTGCGCTGAGCAATTTTATGCACCTGTAGCTTAGGCTTGTTTTCCTTTGCTAGTTCTGTACAAACATTTTTTTTATGAAACTGTGAGAATGCACCGTGGGAAAGAAACGGGTTCAGATAAAAAATTATGTGCATATATAGCTGCAACACTAGCTACACATATATGTCATCAATGACTATCCGGGGCGAAGTGACATCGTTTGTTGCTCTGCTTCCCTGCTAGTGCGCATGAGTCCGTTGCCTCGCACCTATCACCCTATGCCAGTCCCAGACAATACCAATCTCGTTTTCTTCATTGGGTTGCCCGACGAATCGCATCCTCGGGGCTGAACTTCAACGCAGATGAACAAATTACACCCAAATGTTCGGACCAGCAATCCAGACATTTTCTGCCACCCAACAGTGATGGCCAGATTTGATAAGCAATGGCGAACGAAACTAGTTCCTTCCCATGCGTATTGATAAGCAATTTGTTAGTGCCGAATTCCACTTACATGGGATTATGCAATGAAAGTAAATCACTTTTAGGTATCACATCATGATTAAGTAAATCCAACACTTCGAAGGTATGTTGGAATTCATGCTTATCCAGAGTGAAAGTGCAATCGGTACTGTAAGAATCAGTAAGAGTTGTCCTCCTCCGGCTAATGTGATCTTGTGAGCAGGTATTATAGTGAATAAGCAGCAGTTTGCTTTAATAGCAAATTGCAAATCCATAAAAGTTGCATTACTGCCTAGTCCATAAGTTCTACAATTATTATTCCTCCAATGCAAATAATTATTGATGGAGTTGTAGTACTAGGAGCAGTACTTATGGCATTTGTCGAGATCTGCATTACAGCTCCTTACTCGTTGTTGTTGCTCCACAGTAGGTTCACGAGCTTCTTCATTTGTTTCAGTAAGTTTATCTTGTTGTTCTTGCATGACATGCACAAACAGGAACTGTATTACATTTGTGGTCGTGCACATGCACCGAGACCGATGCGGGTGAGCTCTGAACCGACACGGAGGTGAGCTCCTCTCCGACCGCGGCGAGCACCGGTGTGTGAGCTTTGCTCCGTCCTTGGTGGAAAGCTCCTCTTCACCGGAGCACAAGAGAGAAGAGACAGAAAACTCTGTGGCTGCATGTGGGGTTGGATGGATTTGGGTGAGGAGGTAGGAGTGTGGGGGCATGTCCGGGAATCCTATATCCGTTCGGATTTGAGGAGTTTTGATCAGTTCTGACATATATGGAGAAAGTGGGAATTCAGATTGATAGGCTTATAGTTTTCTCTTCGGTCCGGACAATGATCGGGCTATTGGATTTTAACTTTGAGGGGTTTGGATATAGATCCTCTAATGGATGTGGGACAACTCTTCCGCACGTTTTCGGACGGCCTATATAATGTTCCGTGGAGACAAGTTTTTATCTTTTTATAAGGTTTAGGATTTCACAAATTTGAAAAATGTTTTCGAAATTTTGGTTTTGTAGTGACTTAGATTATTTTTTGTGGTAAATTCAAAAATATTGAAGAATTTCAAAAATGTTTTTGTCGATTCAAATATTGTTTGTGAATTCAAATAATATTCGTGAATTTCAACCTATGTTGCCAAATTTCTTAATTTTTACAAATTGTTCCAAAATTTTGATGGATATTTTTTTCTTAATTTTCACAAATTGTTCCAAAATTTAACAATGTTCCGGAATTTAAAACAATGTTCCAGAATTTGAAAAAATGTTCCGGCATTTAAAAAGTGTTCTTCATTTTCTAAAAAATGTTTCCCTTTTTAGAAAATGTTCGTAAGCTTAAACAATGTTCGTGTTTCAAAAAGTGTACGTAAGTTGAAAAAAATGTTCATGATTTAAAAAATAGTTACAAATTTTTTAAAAATGTTCTTCTCTAAAACATATTGTTCTATGTTCTTAAAATGCTCCTGTTTTCAAATTTATTTGTGTTCTTATACATTCTTCGGAAAGTAAAAATTATTTCCATTTAGAAATTTTATTCGTAGATACAAAGGCTGTTTAAGTTTCATAAATTCAAAAAAACAAAAATGTAACCTTTTTGAAAAAGGAAACAGAAAAAAAAATAGAATAAGGAAGAAGAGAAAGAAATGGAAAATAACTAAAAAAAGAAAAAAAAACGAGCCGGTTAACTGTCGGCCCAGTCACTTTGCTAGCAATGGGTGCCCAGTCGCTACGACCCTCCTGTGCAAAGCCATCGCTATTGGATGCAAAATGCGTCCAGTAGGAGGTCCCATCTACCATTGTACAGGGTAAATAGGATTCTCGGTGCAGGGACAGGCATCAAAGAGTTGTTTGACGTTTTCAGCCTTACCTCACTGTTATCACCACGATATGTTGTTGGGCTTTTCTTTGAATGAGCAGGGCTTAGATAAAACTAAGAACTCCCGACATACAAAATCACTAGTTAACGAATACACCTTCCAACGATTACTCCCACTTTCACGGGTTGCGACAAGTGGCGCAATGCATGTGTGCCACTTGTCGCAACCTGAGAGTTTTCCCTTTTTTCATAGATCCGTATTTTCAAAACTTTTTTATCTTCTAAACCGTGCGTTCAAATCTCGAACCGTTTTCACCGCTGACTTTCTCGCTTTGAGATCTTCAAAACTAGATCCCATGTTGATAGGTTTGGACGAACTTTTTCTTTCATGAAAAAAAAGGAAGAAAAAACGGACGAAAAAACCGTGCCTCAAGCGATAGAAAAAACCAGAAAACATGCTTTTTTCCCTTTTCGAGAGGCAGCAAAACCGTGACTCTCACGGAAGCAAAACCGTGCCTCTCGCGGAAAAAAGAGAGAGCAAAAAACGGGTTTTTCCCCTTTTCGGAAGAGGCACGGGTGTGCCTCTCGCAAAGGCAAAACCGTGCCTCTCGCAAAAAAACCCCAGAAAATGCGTTTTCCCTTTCGAAACGTGCCTCTCGCAAAGGCAAAACCATGCCTTTCACGACAGCAAAACCGTGCCTCTCGCGAAGACAAAACCGTGGCTCTCGCAAAAAATGAAAACGCGTTTTTTCCTTTTCAAGAGGCACGGCTGTGCCTCCCACGAAAATAAAACTGTGCCTCTCGCAAAAAAAGAAGAAGAGTTTTTCGCATAAAAAACGCTTTTTTCTTTAAAAAATGAGTTTTTTGCATCCAAAAGTGACTAAAAACTAATAAAAACCATATCACCAAAAAATTCAGGAAAAAAACTCAAAAAAGACGAAAATGCGTGTAAAAAAATAAAAAAAACAAAAGCCGAAAGAAACGCTCAAAACGCGACACATGATGGCGGCTGGAAACGCGCCAAGTGACGGCGTACTGGAGCGATTGCTGGAAAGCTCACGAGGAATGCTCGTCAGCTAGTTGCTCCCCCGACATAGAAAGGGAAGTGGTGGCAAACGTGAGAGTTATATGTCACTTAAACTGAGATGGAAGGAGCTCTCTGGTCAGGCCCAACGCGAGTGGGACAGCCCATTGGCTAGGGATGCACTCACTGTGGTTCGCTGATTGTACGTTAACTATGCTCTGGTTTTCTTTGTTTTCTTTTGTTCTTTCTTTGGTTCTTTCTAAAATTTTAACTGGTTTTTTTTATTTTTTTTTCTTCATTGCAATTTCTGTTTTCTATTCTGTTCAATGGTTTTCTTTGTTTTTTTATGGTTTTCACTGGTACTTTATTACTTCATTTTCTTTATTTGGTTGTATTAATTTTTAATTTTTAAATTTCCCTATCCTTTTCACCGATTTTCTTTGGGTTCTTCACTTCATTCTAGTTATGTGTTTTTGCCGGTTTTCTCTGTTTTTTCCTGTTTTTTAATTTTTTGATTGACTTTTTGATATGTGTTGTTTGTAATGGTTTTTCTTGGGTTTCTATGTAAATGTTTCTTGCAAATCTGAAACATTTATTTTTATACATGTTTTTCTATATACACAATAAAAATACCAAAACACACATATTACTTATGTCTACAGTTTTCATATACATCACGAACATTTTAATAGATGCTTAACATATGTTAATAATACTTTATTAGCATTTGTAAAAACAACGATCATCATTTCTATAAAATAGATATTTGATGTCTAGTTGTTTCATTAAAATGGTATAAAAAAATTCTACGTGTGAAATATTTATTCGATGTATTCCATCTTTACCAAAATACAAGAAAACCATTTTCTATAATGCGTAATACAGTTTTTGCAGTGTGTGCACATTTTTAAAAATGTCATAAATATATTGTTTGCATCCTATGAACATTTTTCGTACACATTTAAAAGTTTACTTGTAGATATTTATATTTTTTTGTCAAATATAGCAGTTTTTAATATTAATTATGACTTTTTAAATATATGAACAATTTTAAAATGTCACAAGTTTTTTAATATGCAATCAACATTTTGTTTTAGTTAAGAACAGTTGTTATACACGGCATTAATAATTTTGAAATTTTATTCAATTTCATGTTTTGAAATATATGTATTTACAATATTTTTGGAAATAAGATAAAAAAAGGAAAACCAGACACCAGGAGAAAAAACTAACTTACCACTAACCTAACTGGACTTAACAACACCCTAGCGGGTTAGCACTAACACAGCCCATTACCAAATGCTTTTGCTCGGATTGGTAACCCCTAAAAAAAATACTTTTGCGCTGTTTTTTTATTTCTAAAATATCTGTTTGTTATCTTCTTTTTTTATCAAAAATCGCTTGTTCTAAAAAAAATAAAGTCATTTTACGTATATAATGATCTACTAGCAAAAATGCCCGTGTGTTGCATGGAAGAGTGAAATAAAATACAAAGTAAGACCCTATGTATCGATTCCAATATTAACGTCCATGACTATCACAAGAATTGTGTGGGTATTTTCAAAATACTAGCACAATGCCCGTGCGTTGCTACGAAGCCATAATAAACAAAGAATTACCACTCGCTTAGGAGATCATCATAAGATGATGGTGTCTTGCGGGTGTTGCAAGGTTCACCACGAAAAAGAGAACACGAACATAACAAAAGATGAAAACATCATGTCGCGGTTGCTAAAGAGTCTCGAGCGACCATAGTAGGCCCTTCACAAGATTTATAGTGAGATACATTTTGAATTTGGAACATAGGAGAAAGGGTGTGTGTAAGTTAAATCGCAACAATGAATTGTAATTTGTTTGCCCTCTTCTGCTATGGCATGGAACTGAAAGAATTGGTTGGGACGAGAAACTAAAATCAAGACCATGATTTTGAATTCAAGGCATACTTGCATTAATAATTTGTGTTTTTACAAGAATGTTATTCTCATATTAGGATATCATTGTATTTTTTTATTTGAGATAGGTCTCACACCTTGTAAAAATAACATTTGTTTATTTATATCTCTTGAAAGGTTGCTAGTCCCACATGTGGGTAGTGCATTTGTTTATTTGTGTGGTCCCACATGTGAACTCACCACCTAATAAATCTTCATGCACTTTTGATTTTCATAAGTTTTATAAGTGTATGTATATGCTATAAAAATAATTTTTGTATTCACTACAAAAATAATTGTGTAGTCTGTTGGTAAATATGCATGTGGATTTTGCCCAAAAAAACGTACGTAGGGTCTTCAATCATGGGGCATGTACAAAGAGAGAAGCTGGTGGAAGTACAACATGCCTACGGATTGTAAATTATTATTTTTAATAATTTCCCTCATTCACTCTAGCCAAGCAGCATAGAGCAATGTGTGCGGTATGTTCATTTGCAATACGAATCGATGTTAGTACGAAGAAATGATGGTTATGCGCCACTGATTTAGGTTGCACCCTAAATAGCATTTTTCAATAGTTAATAGATAAAAATAGCATCATATTCAAAGTCTACACATGTTTCTGATCAAATTTCATGTATACCATATGGCAATTGGAGTTAGGTTTAAAAGATATGATTATTTAAAAAATATTTATTCTAGATGAATTGTGGTTTAATTAATGCAAATATTAAGTGCTTTCGTGCAAAACTTCAAAAAATGTTTCGCCGTCACTTAAATTTAGACTGCGGGTTGATTAGTATAAAAATGAGAGGGTATTATGTAAAACAGAAAAAAGATTCGTCCCGACATAAAGATGGATTGCGGGATGATTTAAAACAAATGCAAGAACCATTTTGCAAAAAGACGCGATGGAATACTGCAAGCAATCAATGCTTTATTATTACGAAGAGATATGACCACTTTAATAGGCCAAGAAAGAATGTTACAACATTTTTATTTTCAGTTAGTTTCGTAAAATTTGTTATTGTATAATGTATAAATTTTCGGGGTACCAATGAAGAATCGCATGGATTGTTGCTTACATAATCAGGAGGTAGTGTGCAACAAAATTTAAATCATGCCAATTTGAGCAGTTATTTAAAAATATTTTTTAACATCTATGAAATATATTCCGCATCTCAAAAGAGATGATTATGTATTTTGAAACGTATATTAATGTATTTGAAAACAAATGTTCAGGTACTTGCCACAATAGTTAAGTAATTTGGGAAAATAAATTGTTAATTCTTTCAAAAAATAGAAAGTAAGCTGAGGCAAAATAGGGAAAATTTGGTATGGGGTGGGGGGATATGAAAAAATATTATAAGCTACAGTAAAAAAAGATAATGTTTCAACTATTTTATCATTGTTACTACCAGGTCTATTACCCATCATTGATAGGTCAAGGAATGGCTTTTAGTTTGTGTGGAGGGATAGCCTTAACGCAGCGTTGCCTTGTGACCTGCAAACATCACTTTTGATTGCAACATTGGTGCAACACTTTTGGTCACAGATTCGAGTCCTGAAAAGAACCTCTTGCAAAAACGTAGGAAAAGGTTGCATACGAAAGACCCAAGGTGGTTGAACCCAATGCAAGCCGGAGCTACATTTATCGTGCTGCACCATTCTTTAATTTGCGTGTCCTTAAAGGACCAACAATAATGCAATATAAATTTTGCTATTATAAGCAATAAAGTCGGATCCTATACACAATGTGAAAAAGGTCCAAAATAGTAATTGCAAAGTGGAAAAGATGGGACGACCACACTAATGTCTATGCGACAAACGAAAAAAAAAGGACTATTCAAGGAACCCTTGGTATCATCGGCCAACGTCGATCAAGCTGTGACAGTGCATACCTTTCTCCCAATTGGCAATTTAGGAGAAACTCATGTCCGAAAAGGAAATAAAAATAAAACTTTGATCAAGCTCCGTTGCTAATTGCCTAACCTCCGGATATTATTGTACGATCGGTGTTGGGAAAAGGTGTTCATTTCGTTGTCAAATAAGTAAAGATAGCGTCCTTCAATTTTGTGTTGCCTAGTTTGGATGCAATTGATTGTCCATTGATGCATGCTGGCGTGCAAGAAAGACTAAACACAGATCTCCACATTGATTCACACCAAACAAATTAATTACAATGATCGTTGCTCTAAAATGCACGTCTGAATAAGCATTGTGTACGTATAACTATGCCTCCGTTAACATGACTCTCTCTTGCACACACAAGCAGCATATGAGAGATTAGTGATTAAATATTATTTATATGGCAATCGTTAGAAGCTATACCATTTTTTTTACTGGCAACCACGGCTAGATTTACCCTCTAAATTTTGCTCAAATTTTATTTAGAAACTAAATTTACTCAGCTTAAACTAGGGTGAATGTACGTACATATTTGTGGGCGTCTATGTCTAAATATGGTTCCTAAAAGAAAACTCTATCATGCTATGTGCCTACGGCTAGTAATTAAGTTCATTTTGCATACGCAAGGATTGAAGGTAAGCAACGCATGCACGTCTCGATCCGATCTCGATATCTCATGCACGTACGTACGTACGGCGTACGTTCATCCTGCTGAGTCCACGGCGCGCTTGCATGCACATCTACGCTCGCTAAACTAATTTTCATCAATACGCATCACGCGTGAATCGTACTCCTAGTCCTACACACACACATTTATTGGCGGCCGGAAATGGTGGCTAGGACCAGCCATATTCAGCTATATATGTCACCATCCACCTACCAAAAAGGGCAACGGATTTGATCGTGTTTTCAAGACTTTTGCAGGGAGTGTCTTAACACTACCGATCTCGTGGTTTTGATCGTCATATACTCCACGATTATATTGGCCGTACAGATTAATTAACATGGGTCCCGAGGAGAAGTAAAACGTAAGCATGTATATGCATGCTTATAGACAACCCCTGGCAAACAATTCGGAGAATAGGCAAACCATACAACCAAGGTGTAGGCAGGAACTGCATGCGTCTCTATCTACGTACTGCACATCCACTGCATGCTTTTTGTTTACAACATACAGTACATACTCCATCCGTTTCTAAATACGAATCTTTTTAAAATTTTATTATAAACTATATATAAAGCAAAATGAATGAATCTATACGTTAAAATATGTTTATATATATTTATACGTAGTCTTTAGTAAAAATTTTAAAGAGACTTATATTTAGGAACAGATAAAGTATAAGTGTACAACCCTTTTTCGTCGTGTCTATGCATTACTAACTAGTATACTAGGTATTAGGGCATCTGCAGCGGCAACCCGGAAATTTTCGCCCACATCCGTCCGCGGACGCGGGTAGGGGGGGGGGGGGGCGGGGGGAGGGGGGGGGAGGGGGTCTGCTGACACGACTACGGAAGGGCGACATCCAATCGTAGCCGCATATATCGAATCGGGATTTCATGCAATGATGGATTTCATACAAACGCGATGGATTTCATTACATTTCGAATATTTAGAACAGAAAAAATACCCGCCTTTGTACCTATCCTACGTCGGCGATGCCCGACATCCAAGGTCGTGTCGTCCTCCATCCTTCATCTCCATGATCACCGGCGATAAGGCTGATGAAGTGAAGGTCGGGTCTCCGACGAGAAAGATTTGAACACGGAGATGGGTTGGCCCACATGGGACATCAGGACGTGCCACTACATCAACCACGTTCTTTAACGCTTCCGCTTAGCGATCTACAAGGTTATGTAGATACAATCTGTCTTCTCGTAGATGTGCATCTCCATCCGTCGTCTTCATGATCACCGGCGATAAGGCCAATGAAGTGAAGGTGAGGTCTCCGATGAGAAAGATTTGAACACAGAGATGGACTCGCCCACATGGGACACCAAGTTGTACCACTACATCAACCGCGTTTTTAACGCTTTCGCTTAGCGGTCTACAAAGATATGTAGATACAATTTGTCCTCTCGTAGATGTGCATGTCCTAGATTGGTCTTGGTGAGCGTAGGAAAAAATTTGTTTCTCATGCAACGTTTCCCAACACTACACTATCTTCACTACACCATGTGCACATTATGCTTGGATTGCCTTGCACTCTCGATTGCTCCATGTGGTTAGACACTTCATTTTATTTGGTGTTGTGAATGATTCCTATGCCTTCCATAGACCATTCGTTGAGCACATTGTGCATGATTGCTATGACCATGAGGTAGATGCTTGTTATATTGTCACACATATTAGCATATGTACCTCACATTTTCATGCATGTCCCCATGATGACGTAGATTGTGCTCAATTTATATGATTACATGCCATGCCACAATCCTTTGTCACACCATATAATATGCATGATGAACAACACCTGTTTGGAGATTCACCACTTGAATGCTTGGTTTTTCTCTAACGCTATCCACATTTGTTTTTCCAAGTGTTTGTCATGTTTGCTCCTTTTGAAGGAATTTCAAGATGGTGAGTGTTGGGGAACGTCGCATGGGAAACAATAATTTTCCTACGCGCACGAAGACCTATCATGGTGATGTCCATCTACGAGAGGGGATGAGTGATCTACGTACCCTTGTAGACCGTACAGCAGAAGCGTTAGTGAACGCGGTTGATGTAGTGGAACGTCCTCACGTCCCTCGATCCGCCCCGCGAACTATCCCGCGAACAGTCCCATGATCTAGTGCCGAACGGACGACACCTCCGCGTTCCGCACACGTACAGCTGGACGATGATCTCGGCCTTCTTAATCCAGCAAGAGAGACGGAGAGGTAGAAGAGTTCTCCGGCAGCGTGACGGCGCTCCGGAGGCTGGTGATGATCTTGTCTCAGCACGGCTCCGCCCGAGCTCCGCAGAAACGCGATCTAGAGGTAAAACCGTGGAGGTATGTGGTCGGGCTGCCGTGGCAAAAGTTGTCTCAAATCAGCCCTAAAACCCCACTATATATAGGAGGGAGGGAGGGGAGGAGGCAGTCTCAAAATCTAAAGGTTTGGCCGAAATTGGAGGTGGAGGAGTCCTACTCCAATCCTACTTGGAGTAGGATTCCACCTTCCCACTTGGAAACTATTTCCATCTTGTGTTTTTTCCTTCTCAAACCTTATGGGCCTTAGTGGGAACTTATTCCAGCCCACTAGGGGCTGGTTTATCTCTTCCCATAGCCCATGAGACCCCTTGGGGCGTGACACCCCTCCCGATGGTCCCCGACACCCCTCCCGGCACTCCCGGTACACTACCGATGAGCCCGAAACTTTTCCGGTAACCAAATGAGGTCATCCTATATATCAATCTTCGTTTCCGGACCATTATGGAAACCCTCGTGACGTCCGTGATCTCATCTGGAACTCCGAACAACATTCGGTAACCAATCATATAACTCAAATACGCATAAAACAACGCCGAACCTTAAGTGTGAGACCCTGCGGGTTCAAGAACTATATAGACATGACCCGAGAGACTCCTCGGTCAATATCCAATAGCGGGACCTGGATGCCCATATTGGATCCTACATATTCTACGAAGATCTTATCGTTTGAACCTCAGTGCCAAGGATTCATATAATCCCGTATGTCATTCCCTTTGTCCTTCGGTATGTTACTTGCCCGAGATTCGATCGTCGGTATCCGTATACCTATTTCAATCTCGTTTACCGGCAAGTCTCTTTACTCGTTCCGTAATACAAGATCCCGCAACTTACACTAAGTCACATTGCTTGCAAGGCTTGTGTGTGATGTTGTATTACCGAGTGGGCCCCGAGATACCTCTCCGTCACACGGAGTGACAAATCCCAGTCTCGATCCATACTAACTCAACGAACACCTTCGGAGATACCTATAGAGCATCTTTATAGTCACCCAGTTACGTTGCGACGTTTGATACACACAAGGCATTCTCCAGTGTTAGTGAGTATGATCTCATGGTCATAGGAACAAATACTTGACACGCAGAAAACAGTAGCAACAAAATGACACGATCAACATGCTACGTCTATTAGTTTGGGGGGGTCTGCTGACACGACTACGGAAGGGCGACATCCAATCGTACCCGCATATATCGAATCGGGATTTCATGCAAACATGATGGATTTCATACAAACGCGATGGATTTCATTACATTTCGAATATTTAGAACAGAAAAAATACCCGCCTTTGTACCTATCCTACGTCGGCGATGCCCGACATCCAAGGTCGTGTCGTCCTCCATCCTTCATCTCCATGATCACCGGCGATAAGGCTGATGAAGTGAAGATCGGGTCTCCGACGAGAAAGATTTGAACACGGAGATGGGTTGGCCCACATGGGACATCAGGACGTGCCACTACATCAACCACGTTCTTTAACGCTTCCGCTTAGCGATCTACAAGGTTATGTAGATACAATCTGTCTTCTCGTAGATGTGCATCTCCATCCATCGTCTTCATGATCACCGGCGATAAGGCCGATGAAGTGAAGGTCAGGTCTCCGATGAGAAAGATTTGAACACAGAGATGGACTCGCCCACATGGGACACCAAGTTGTACCACTACATCAACCGCGTTTTTAACGCTTTCGCTTAGCGGTCTACAAAGATATGTAGATACAATTTGTCCTCTCGTAGATGTCCATGTCCTAGATTGGTCTTGGTGAGCGTAGGAAAAAAATTGTTTCTCATGCAACGTTTCCCAACACTACACTATCTTCACTACACCATGTGCACATTATGCTTGGATTGCCTTGCACTCTCGATTGCTCCATGTGGTTAGACACTTCATTTTATTTGGTGTTGTGAATGATTCCTATGCCTTCCATAGACCATTCGTTGAGCACATTGTGCATGATTGCTATGACCATGAGGTAGATGCTTGTTATATTGTCACACATATTAGCATATGTACCTCACATTTTCATGCATGTCCCCATGATGACTTAGATTGTGCTTAATTTATATGATTACATGCCATGCCACAATCCTTTGTCACACCATATAATATGCATGATGAACAACACTTGTTTGGAGATTCACCACTTGAATGCTTGGTTTTTCTCTAACGCTAACCACATTTGTTTTCCAAGTGTTTGTCATGTTTGCTCCTTTTGAAGGAATTTCAAGATGGTGAGTGTTGGGGAACGTCGCATGGGAAACAATAATTTTCCTACGCGCACGAAGACCTATCATGGTGATGTCCATCTACGAGAGGGGATGAGTGATCTACGTACCCTTGTAGACCGTACAGCAGAAGCGTTAGTGAACGCGGTTGATGTAGTGGAACGTCCTCACGTCCCTCGATCCGCCCCGCGAACTATCCCGCGAACAGTCCCATGATCTAGTGCCGAACGGACGACACCTCCGCGTTCCGCACACGTACAGCTCGACGTTGATCTCGGCCTTCTTGATCCAGCAAGAGAGACGGAGAGGTAGAAGAGTTCTCCGGCAGCGTGACAGCGCTCCGGAGGTTGGTGATGATCTTGTCTCAGCAGGGCTCCGCCCGAGCTCCGCAGAAACGCGATCTAGAGGTAAAACCGTGGAGGTATGTGGTCGGGCTGCCGTGGCAAAAGTTGTCTCAAATCAGCCCTAAAACCCCACTATATATAGGAGGGAGGGAGGGGAGGAGGCAGTCTCAAAACCTAAAGGTTTGGCCGAAATTGGAGGTGGAGGAGTCCTACTCCAATCCTACTTGGAGTAGGATTCCACCTTCCCACTTGGAAACTCTTTCCATCTTGTGTTTTTTCCTTCTCAAACCTTATGGGCCTTAGTGGGAACTTATTCCAGCCCACTAGGGGCTGGTTTATCTCTTCCCATAGCCCATGAGACCCCTTGGGGCGTGACACCCCTCCCGATGGTCCCCGACACCCCTCCCGGCACTCCCGGTACACTACCGATGAGCCCGAAACTTTTCCGGTAACCAAATGAGGTCATCCTATATATCAATCTTCGTTTCCGGACCATTATGGAAACCCTCGTGACGTCCGTGATCTCATCCGGAACTCCGAACAACATTCGGTAACCAACCATATAACTCAAATACTGTTGGAATTATGCCCTAGAGGCAATAATAAATGTATAGTTATTATTATAATTCCTGTATCAAGATAATAGTTTATTATCCATGGTATAATTGTATTGAATGAAGACTCATTTACATGTGTGGATACATAGACAAAACACCGTCCCTAGCATGCCTCTAGTTGGCTAGCCAGTTGATCGATGATAGTCAGTGTCTTCTGATTATGAACAAGGTGTTGTTGCTTGATAACTGGATCACGTCATTAGGAGAATCACGTGATGGACTAGACCCAAACTAATAGACGTAGCATGTTGATCGTGTCATTTTGTTGCTACTGTTTTCTGCGTGTCAAGTATTTATTCCTATGACCATGAGATCATATAACTCACTGACACCGGAGGAATGCTTTGTGTGTATCAAACGTCGCAACGTAACTGGATGACTATAAAGATGCTCTACAGGTATCTCCGAAGGTGTTAGTTGAGTTAGTAAGGATCAAGACTGGGATTTGTCACTCCGTGTGACGGAGAGGTATCTCGGGGCCCACTCGGTAATACAACATCACACACAAGCCTTGCAAGCAATGTAACTTAGTGTAAGTTGCGGGATCTTGTATTACGGAACGAGTAAAGAGACTTGCCGGTAAACGAGATTGAAATAGGTATGCGGATACCGACGGTCGAATCTCGGGCAAGTAACATACCGAAGGACAAAAGGAATGACATACGGGATTATACGAATCCTTGGCACTGAGGTTCAAACGATAAGATCTTCGTAGAATATGTAGGATCCAATATGGGCATCCAGGTCCCGCTATTGGATATTGACTGAGGAGTCTCTCGGGTCATGTCTACATAGTTCTCGAACCCGCAGGGTCTGCACTCTTAAGGTTCGACGTTGTTTTATGCGTATTTGAGTTATATGGTTGGTTACCCAATGTTGTTCGGAGTCCCGGATGAGATCACGGATGTCACGAGGGTTTCCGGAATAGTCCGGAAACGAAGATTGATATATAGGATGACCTTATTTGATTACCGGAAGGTTTTCGGAGTTACCGGGTATGTACCGGGAATGACGAATGGGTTCCGGGAGTTCACCGGGGGGGGGGGGGGGGCAACCCACCCTGGGGAAGCCCATAGGCATTTGGGGAGTCACACCAGCCCTTAGTGGGCTGGTGGGACAGCCCACAAGTGCCCAATGCGCCAAGAAAAGAAAATCAAAGGAAAAGAAAAAAAAAGAGGGAAGAAGTGGGAAGGGAGGGGGACTCCTCCCACCAAACCAAGTCCAACTCGGTTTGGGGGGGAGTCCTCCCCCCCTTGGCTCGGCCGACCCCTTGGGAGTCCCTTGGACCCCAAGGCAAGGTCCCCCTCCCTCCTCCTATATATATGGGGCTTTTAGGGCAGATTTGAGAAAACTTTCTCACGGCTGCCCGACCACATATCTCCATAGTTTTTCCTCTAGATCGCGTTTCTGCGGAGCTCGGGCGGAGCCCTGCTGAGACAAGATCATCACCAACCTCCGGAGCGCCGTCACGCTGCCGGAGAACTCTTCTACCTCTCCGTCTCTCTTGCTGGATCAAGAAGGCCGAGATCATCGTCGAGCTGTACGTGTGCTGAACGCGGAGGTGCCGTCCGTTCGGTACTAGATCGTGAGACTGATCGCGGGATTGTTCGCGGGGCGGATCGAGGGACGTGAGGACGTTCCACTACATCAACCGCGTTCCCTAACGCTTCTGCTGTACGATCTACGAGGGTACGTAGATCACTCATCCCCTCTCGTAGATGGACATCACCATGATAGGTTTTCGTGCGCGTAGGAAAATTTTTGTTTCCCATGCGACGTTCCCCAACAGTGGCATCATGAGCTAGGTTCATGCGTAGATGTCTTCTCGAGTAGAACACAAAAGGTTTTGTGGGCGGTGATGTGCGTTTTGCTGCCCTCCTTAGTCTTTTCTTGATTCCGCGGTATTGTTGGATTGAAGCGGCTTGGACCGACATTACTCGTACGCTTACGAGAGACTGGTTTCATCGTTACGAGCGCCCCCTTTGCTCAAAGATGACTGGCAAGTGACGGTTTCTCCAACTTTAGTTGAATCGGATTTGACCGAGGAGGTCCTTGGATGAGGTTAAATAGCAACTCATATATCTCCGTTGTGGTGTTTGCGTAAGTAAGATGCGATCCTACTAGATACCCTTGGTCACCACGTAAAACATGCAACAACAAAACTAGAGGACGTCTAACTTGTTTTTGCAGGGTATGATTGTGATGTGATATGGCCAACGATGTGATGTGATATATTGAATGTATGAGATGATCATGTTGTAATAGAAATATCGACTTGCACGTCGATGGTACGGCAACCGGCAGGAGCCATAGGGTTGTCTTTATACTAACATATGTGCTTGCAGATGCGTTTACTATTTTGCTAGGATGTAGCTTTGGTAGTAATAGCATAAGTAGCACGACAACCCCGATGGCAACATGTTGATG